>NC_135235.1:209874407-210479407 GCF_051348905.1 Ranitomeya variabilis | reverse complement strand
AATCACCAAAGTGTGCCAAAAATTAAAAATGTTAGTCAACAATTCTACCAGAAGCCTAATGTACAAAGTTTTCCATATCAAGGCAATTCTGATGAATTCATCTAAGGACATTTTGGCCATCACAAATACCTTTATTTACAATGGACGAATATAGAATGAATCTTTATTTGTATCATACAAAGTTTAGAAGTGAAGGATACTAGTTATTTTTCAGTTCCAGAAGGCCTTTATCAAACATACGCCAGTGTTTAGTTGGAGCAGTTTCAAAGCACAGAATTGGACATTAGCAGTAGAGCGACAGCTGTCACGGGATAATGTGTGCCTCCTAACCAGTTATTGGTTCACCAAGTGAGGTGGATTCTCAAATACAGACATGGGCAAAGTGCGTCTCATAGGCCACATGTGGTCCTTTAGCTGTTCTGGCACTTCCCGAGGACTGGAAAAGCCGAAGTACTGGATATAGCGGCGTTCTGAATTATACAGCCGCCTCTTGCCCTGCATCTTACTCTTATTGGTATCTGCATCCTCGGGCCTACAGTGATGGAAAAGAAGGCCTCTATCTCCCGGTTCCACCATTCAAGTTGAGAGACTGAGTCGCTGGAGATTTAGTACACACAGTGTTCAAAGTTGAGCA
The DNA here is from genome assembly GCF_051348905.1 of Ranitomeya variabilis. Classification (NCBI taxonomy): domain Eukaryota; kingdom Metazoa; phylum Chordata; class Amphibia; order Anura; family Dendrobatidae; genus Ranitomeya; species Ranitomeya variabilis. The sequence continues at coordinate 210,478,773 of NC_135235.1, read as the reverse complement.
GCAGATCAGAGGGATCGGGGTGAGGTGAATATTTTAATTTTTTTTTCCATTTTAATTATTGGTCAGTACTTTGTATTTATGTGGGGAAAATATGGGGGGCCATAATATTCTGTGAGGGGCTCTGAGGACATCATATTGTGTGAGGAGCTGTGGGGACATCATACTTCTGTGGGGGCTATTATGCAGTGCGAGGGCTATGGAGGCATAATATTGGTGAGGGTGTTGTGATCCGCTTTTTGGGCTCCCCTAGTGGTGGCTGGTGGTACTGGAGACTTGTGTGTTCTTTTCTGCCTCAGCTCACCTGCTTCCATCAGTTTTGGGAGTTCCCTATTTAGCCTTGCTCTCCAGTCACTTCCTTGCCGGTCATCATTGTAACCTGAGTCTTTCAGTTGCATGTTCCTGCTACCAGTCTGCTGATCTGCTAAGTGGACTCTTGTCCTTTTTGTTTTGTATTTTTTGTCCAGTTTACAGTTTGTCATTTCCTGTTACTGGAAGCTCTTGTGGACTGAAATTGCCACTCCTGTGTCATGAGTTGACACAGGAGTCTTAAAGTAATTTCAGGATGGGTTTTTGTAAGGGTTTTTCAGCTGACCGTGAAGTCCTCTTTTGTATCCTTCCTCTATCTAGTAAGTGGACCTCGCTTTGCTAAATCTACCTTCATACTGTGTATGTCTTTTCCTCTGAACTCACCGTTAATATATGTGGGGGCTACTATCATCTTTGGGGAATTTCACTAGAGGTAAGCCAGGTCTGTTCCTTCCTCTTCCAGGCGTAGTTAGTTCTCCGGCTGGCGCATGGCATCTAGGCAGCCGTAGGAATGCTTCCTGGCTACTGTTAGTTGTGTGGTAGATTTAGGTCACGGTCAGCTTGAGTTTCCATCACCCGAGGGCTAGTCTGTTATTTTGTGTTTCTGATGTTCCCATGCCGTTGGGGAATCATGACAGTATGACCGGCCACTGTTAAAGTAATTGACAGAAGAAAGGAGAGTAAAAGAAGTCTGTAGATTTTTTATTTTTTTTTCCTCACATGTTTGCTACTTAGTTGGCTCAGTTGTATTTCTGCTCTATTTACAGCCTTGCCTTTCTCTCCTTCTAATCCTTGAATGGCTCTGATCTCTCCGGTGTAAGGATGGACTCTCAGAGTTTGGCTGCAGGTTTAAATAATCTTGCTACGAAGGTTCAGAATTTACAAGATTATGTTATACGTACTCCTATTTCTGAACCTAAGATTCCTACACCAGAGGTATTTTCCGGAGATAGATCTCGGTTTCTGAATTTCAAATGTAATTGTAAATTATTCCTTTCTCTCAGACCTCACTCCTCTGGAGATCCTGTTCAGCAGGTTAAGATTGTGATTTCTTTGCTGCGAGGTGACCCTCAAAATTGGGCATTTTCATTGACACCAGGGGATCCTGCGTTGCTCAATGTGGATGCGTTTTTTCTGGGTTTAGGGTTGCTGTATGAGGAACCTAATTTGGAGATTCAAGCTGAAAAAGCTTTAATAGCCCTGTCTCAAGGGCAAGATGAAGCTGAGATATACTGCCAAAAATTTCGTAAATGGTCTGTGCTTACTCAGTGGAATGAGTGTGCCCTCGCGGCAATTTTCAGAGAAGGCCTTTCTGATGCCGTTAAGGATGTCATGGTGGGGTTTCCTACGCCCACAGGTCTGAATGAGTCCATCACAATGGCGATTCAGATTGATCGGCGTTTGCGGGAGCGCAAACCCGTGCACCATTTGGCGGTATCTTCTGAAGGGACGCCAGAGAAAATGCAATGTGACAGAATTCTGTCAAGAAGCGAGCGGCAGAATTATAGGCGCAAAAATGGCTTGTGCTTCTACTGTGGTGATTCCGCGCATGTTATATCAGCATGCTCTAAACGTACTAGGAAGGTTGACAAGTCTGTTTCTATTGGCACTTTACAGTCTAAATTTCTTCTGTCTGTAACTCTGATTTGTTCATTATCAGTAGTGTTGAGCGATACTTTCCGATATCGGAAAGTATCGGTATCGGAAAGTATCGGCCGATACCGTCAAAATATCGGATCCAATCCGATACCGATACCCGATCCCAATGCAAGTCAATGGGACGAAAATATCGGAATTAAAATAAACCCTTTATACACTTGTAGGTTCATTCTACATGAAGGAAAACAACTAAGAATAATGTAGGATGTATTGGGGGACGTGGCGGAGACATTAAAGGCACAGAGGTTTAGCCCAATGTAATAGAATAGCAGGATTTTTTTTTTTTTTATGACGTTCGGCGTTAGAAAGAATTTGACTATGTTATTTTTTTTTTTTTTTATGTCACATATTGATGTTTCACTATCACTACTTCAACGCCCTTCACCTTCTTTTTTACTTCTCCCACGCTTTCTTCTTCATTATCCTCATCATCAGCTTCTTTGACATCAACTTCTTCACCTTATTCATCTTCTTCTTCATCTTCTACCTATTATTTTTTGGGTTACATTGTTCATATTCTTTTTATTTTACTATTATCTTCATCATATTCTACTTCTTCATCATATTCTTATTTGTGACAGGCATTCCCGTAGTTGTTATCTATAAAAGTTTGAAGATTACACCTTCCGTTCTGCCTGTCACAAAAGAGTTACATTTGTCCGCGTTCAGTTTGGCCTGCAGCATCAGGCTTTATCCAGGGGCACCACGAGGAGGAACGGACTCACCCCCATACACTGCTTAGTCTTCTTCTGCTTATAATTTAGATAATATTTTTTGCTCTGATATTTAGTGTTATGCTTAATGTTCTTCTGCTCTTTGTTCTGCAGCCTCTTGTTCTTCTGCTTCTCGGTCTTCCAGGTCGTCGTCGTCTCCAGGGTTGTCGTCTCCGGGGTCGTCGTCATCGGGGTGGTCTTCAGGGTCGTCGTCTCCGGGGTCGTCGTCATCACGGTGGTCTTCAGGGTCATCGTCTCCAGGGTCGTCGTCATCACGGTGGTTGTCGTCTCTGGTGTCGTCGTCATCTTAGGGGTGTTCTTCCGGGTCATCGTGTTTAGTCTCTTGAACTTGGAAATGTAGCAGAAGGTACAAGAAGGCTGAGAAAATGCCGAGAACCAGCTGATGGAACTGGAACTCGGATGGCTACCCGAAGGTCCAAGAGCCAATGGAACTACCGAGGACCAGCTGACGTTATTGGAACCCGGTTACTAAGCAGGAGGTACCCGTGCCTGAAAGCACTACCAAGGACCACCTGTGGCCGGTGTGGTTCGCGATGACCAAGAATCCCAGCCCCGCAGTGTCTTAACATTGTTAAAACACTGCGGGGCTGGGATTCAGGGCCTGGCGCAGCACATATGTTCGCCTCTCACACTCGGGTCCTTACACCCGCTTCAGACTGTGCGGCGTCATCTGATCCCTTATCGCATGCCACGGCCATGAAGCCGCACAGTCCGCAGAAGGCGGAAGGAGATGAGGGACAGGCGAACTGATGCACTGATCATGCCCATCAATCACACCCTCGCAGTCCCAATAACTAAGACAACGAGGGGCGTTGTGTGGGTCAGGGCGGCCGCAGAGGCGCAGGCAGCCAAACCATGATGCCAGAAGATGGGCAGCGCTACCAAGGGGGTTGCAGCGTGTCATTACAAAGGAAAGTCACACCACCGGGACGGTTAAATGGTCACACAGAGGACACATTTTAGACGTGTTTTCAGTTCCACATGTGCGAGGAGAATACGTTTATGAGCCACCTTGCACACATGCAGCATTACCGCTGTACAAGGTGGCCTTTAAAACGTACAAACGCCTGGGGGAGGGGGGACAGGTTCCCTTCAATTTCAGTTCTTGTGTCTGCGTGGCTTTTGCAGGACACGTTGCCGGCTGCACAGCAGGGGAACAGCTGGCGGTGCTGAACCCCACTGACACATTGGCTGGTGTTTTTCTCTGTGCAGCTAGCAGTACCGGGCCCCAACTGGCGGTGTTGGAGCCCGGGGTCAGCAGGAGGAGGAGAGGGAGCAGAGTGTAGGCCGAAGCCTGCACTGGCGGCAGCTTTTGGGTCTGTTGTGCCTGCGTGGCAGTTGCAGGACACGTTGCCGGCTGCACAGCAGGGGAACAGCTGGCGGTGCTGAACCCCACTGACACATTGGCTGGTGTTTTTCTCTGTGCAGCTAGCAGTACTGGGCCCCAACTGGCGGTGTTGGAGCCCAGGGCTCTGCAGGGGGAGCAGAGTGTAGGCCGAAGCCTAATTGAACCAATTTCAAAGGTAACCTTTAACCCCTCCCTCAGGGGTTACAAAGTAGAAGAGCCACAGCTTATGCAGCAGTAGTGCTGCACAAGTCAAAGGTTGCTCTTTTAATTTCGCTCCTTGCACACGCTGAATGAAACACGTATAACATTTAGCCCTTTAAACAGTCAAACTGTGTTGGAGGCGCGAGTTCCCTTTGTAATGAGACGCAGCACAGATGTCAAGAATCCCACCTTGGTGCTGGGTGCAGCCTCCTGAGCGTTGTTATTTGCTGTACAGGAGTCTGCGCTGTCGTGTTATCCCCTGGCCTAGCGCTGTTAGCGCTGCCCATGTTCTGGCATGATTTAATGTCGGCCGGTGTGGTTCGCGATGACCAAGAATCCCAGCCCCGCAGTGTCTTAACATTGTTAAAACACTGCGGGGCTGGGATTCAGGGCCTGGCGCAGCACATATGTTCGCCTCTCACACTCGGGTCCTTACACCCGCTTCAGACTGTGCGGCGTCATCTGATCCCTTATCGCATGCCACGGCCATGAAGCCGCACAGTCCGCAGAAGGCGGAAGGAGATGAGGGACAGGCGAAGATATGCACCGCTCCTGCCCATCAATCACACCCTCACAGTCCCAAGAAATCAGACACCGAGGGGCGTTGTGTGGGTCAGGGCGGCCGCAGAGGCGCAGGCAGCCAAACAATGATGCCAGAAGATGGGCAGCGCTACCAAGGGGGTTGCAGCGTGTCATTACAAAGGAAAGTCACACCACCGGGACGGTTAAATGGTCACACAGAGGACACATTTTAGACGTGTTTTCAGTTCCACATGTGCGAGGAGAATACGTTTATGAGCCACCTTGCACACATGCAGCATTACCGCTGTACAAGGTGGCCTTTAAAACGTACAAACGCCTGGGGGAGGGGGGACAGGTTCCCTTCAATTTCAGTTCTTGTGTCTGCGTGGCTTTTGCAGGACACGATGCCGGCTGCACAGCAGGGGAACAGCTGGCGGTGCTGAACCCCACTGACACATTGGCTGGTGTTTTTCTCTGTGCAGCTAGCAGTACCGGGCCCCAACTGGCGGTGTTGGAGCCCGGGGTCAGCAGGAGGAGGAGAGGGAGCAGAGTGTAGGCCGAAGCCTGCACTGGCGGCAGCTTTTGGGTCTGTTGTGCCTGCGTGGCAGTTGCAGGACACGTTGCCGGCTGCACAGCAGGGGAACAGCTGGCGGTGCTGAACCCCACTGACACATTGGCTGGTGTTTTTCTCTGTGCAGCTAGCAGTACCGGGCCCCAACTGGCGGTGTTGGAGCCCGGGGTCAGCAGGAGGAGGAGAGGGAGCAGAGTGCAGGCCGAAGCCTGCACTGGCGGCAGCTTTTGGGTCTGTTGTGCCTGCGTGGCAGTTGCAGGACACGTTGCCGGCTGCACAGCAGGGGAACAGCTGGCGGTGCTGAACCCCACTGACACATTGGCTGGTGTTTTTCTCTGTGCAGCTAGCAGTACCGGGCCCCAACTGGCGGTGTTGGAGCCCAGGGCTCTGCAGGGGGAGCAGAGTGTAGGCCGAAGCCTAATTGAACCAATTTCAAAGGTAACCTTTAACCCCCCCCTCAGGGGTTACAAAGTAGAAGAGCCACAGCTTATGCAGCAGTAGTGCTGCACAAGTCAAAGGTTGCTCTTTTAATTTCGCTCCTTGCACACGCTGAAAGGAACACGTTTAACATTTAGCCCTTTATACAGTCAAACTGTGTTGGAGGCGCGAGTTCCCTTTGTAATGAGACGCAGCACAGATGTCAAGAATCCCACCTTGGTGCTGGGTGCAGCCTCCTGAGCGTTGTTATTTGCTGTACAGGAGTCTGCGCTGTCGTGTTATCCCCTGGCCTAGCGCTGTTAGCGCTGCCCATGTTCTGGCATGATTTAATGTCGGCCGGTGTGGTTCGCGATGACCAAGAATCCCAGCCCCGCAGTGTCTTAACATTGTTAAAACACTGCGGGGCTGGGATTCAGGGCCTGGCGCAGCACATATGTTCGCCTCTCACACTCGGGTCCTTACACCCGCTTCAGACTGTGCGGCGTCATCTGATCCCTTATCGCATGCCACGGCCATGAAGCCGCACAGTCCGCAGAAGGCGGAAGGAGATGAGGGACAGGCGAAGATATGCACCGCTCCTGCCCATCAATCACACCCTCGCAGTCCCAAGAAATCAGACACCGAGGGGCGTTGTGTGGGTCAGGGCGGCCGCAGAGGCGCAGGCAGCCAAACAATGATGCCAGAAGACGGGCAGCGCTACCAAGGGGGTTGCAGCGTGTCATTACAAAGGAAAGTCACACCACCGGGACGGTTAAATGGTCACACAGAGGACACATTTTAGACGTGTTTTCAGTTCCACATGTGCGAGGAGAATACGTTTATGAGCCACCTTGCACACATGCAGCATTACCGCTGTACAAGGTGGCCTTTAAAACGTACAAACGCCTGGGGGAGGGGGGACAGGTTCCCTTCAATTTCAGTTCTTGTGTCTGCGTGGCTTTTGCAGGACACGATGCCGGCTGCACAGCAGGGGAACAGCTGGTGGTGCTGAACCCCACTGACACATTGGCTGGTGTTTTTCTCTGTGCAGCTAGCAGTACCGGGCCCCAACTGGCGGTGTTGGAGCCCGGGGTCAGCAGGAGGAGGAGAGGGAGCAGAGTGTAGGCCGAAGCCTGCACTGGCGGCAGCTTTTGGGTCTGTTGTGCCTGCGTGGCAGTTGCAGGACACGTTGCCGGCTGCACAGCAGGGGAACAGCTGGCGGTGCTGAACCCCACTGACACATTGGCTGGTGTTTTTCTCTGTGCAGCTAGCAGTACCGGGCCCCAACTGACGGTGTTGGAGCCCGGGGTCAGCAGGAGGAGGAGAGGGAGCAGAGTGTAGGCCGAAGCCTGCACTGGCGGCAGCTTTTGGGTCTGTTGTGCCTGCGTGGCAGTTGCAGGACACGTTGCCGGCTGCACAGCAGGGGAACAGCTGGCGGTGCTGAACCCCACTGACACATTGGCTGGTGTTTTTCTCTGTGCAGCTAGCAGTACTGGGCCCCAACTGGCGGTGTTGGAGCCCAGGGCTCTGCAGGGGGAGCAGAGTGTAGGCCGAAGCCTAATTGAACCAATTTCAAAGGTAACCTTTAACCCCCCCCTCAGGGGTTACAAAGTAGAAGAGCCACAGCTTATGCAGCAGTAGTGCTGCACAAGTCAAAGGTTGCTCTTTTAATTTCGCTCCTTGCACACGCTGAAAGGAACACGTATAACATTTAGCCCTTTATACAGTCAAACTGTGTTGGAGGCGCGAGTTCCCTTTGTAATGAGACGCAGCACAGATGTCAAGAATCCCACCTTGGTGCTGGGTGCAGCCTCCTGAGCGTTGTTATTTGCTGTACAGGAGTCTGCGCTGTCGTGTTATCCCCTGGCCTAGCGCTGTTAGCGCTGCCCATGTTCTGGCATGATTTAATGTCGGCCGGTGTGGTTCGCGATGACCAAGAATCCCAGCCCCGCAGTGTCTTAACATTGTTAAAACACTGCGGGGCTGGGATTCAGGGCCTGGCGCAGCACATATGTTCGCCTCTCACACTCGGGTCCTTACACCCGCTTCAGACTGTGCGGCGTCATCTGATCCCTTATCGCATGCCACGGCCATGAAGCCGCACAGTCCGCAGAAGGCGGAAGGAGATGAGGGACAGGCGAACTGATGCACTGATCATGCCCATCAATCACACCCTCGCAGTCCCAAGAAATAAGACACCGAGGGGCGTTGTGTGGGTCAGGGCGGCCGCAGAGGCGCAGGCAGCCAAACAATGATGCCAGAAGACGGGCAGCGCTACCAAGGGGGTTGCAGCGTGTCATTACAAAGGAAAGTCACACCACCGGGACGGTTAAATGGTCACACAGAGGACACATTTTAGACGTGTTTTCAGTTCCACATGTGCGAGGAGAATACGTTTATGAGCCACCTTGCACACATGCAGCATTACCGCTGTACAAGGTGGCCTTTAAAACGTACAAACGCCTGGGGGAGGGGGGACAGGTTCCCTTCAATTTCAGTTCTTGTGTCTGCGTGGCTTTTGCAGGACACGATGCCGGCTGCACAGCAGGGGAACAGCTGGCGGTGCTGAACCCCACTGACACATTGGCTGGTGTTTTTCTCTGTGCAGCTAGCAGTACCGGGCCCCAACTGGCGGTGTTGGAGCCCGGGGTCAGCAGGAGGAGGAGAGGGAGCAGAGTGTAGGCCGAAGCCTGCACTGGCGGCAGCTTTTGGGTCTGTTGTGCCTGCGTGGCAGTTGCAGGACACGTTGCCGGCTGCACAGCAGGGGAACAGCTGGCGGTGCTGAACCCCACTGACACATTGGCTGGTGTTTTTCTCTGTGCAGCTAGCAGTACCGGGCCCCAACTGGCGGTGTTGGAGCCCAGGGCTCTGCAGGGGGAGCAGAGTGTAGGCCGAAGCCTAATTGAACCAATTTCAAAGGTAACCTTTAACCCCCCCCTCAGGGGTTACAAAGTAGAAGAGCCACAGCTTATGCAGCAGTAGTGCTGCACAAGTCAAAGGTTGCTCTTTTAATTTCGCTCCTTGCACACGCTGAAAGGAACACGTATAACATTTAGCCCTTTAAACAGTCAAACTGTGTTGGAGGCGCGAGTTCCCTTCGTAAAGAGACGCAGTACAGCTGGCAAAAATGCCACCTTGGTGCTTGGCGCGGCCTCCTGAGCATCGTTATTTGTTGCACAGGAGTCTGCGCTGTCGTGTTATCCCTTGGCCTTGCGCTGTTAGCGCTGCCCATCCTCTGACATCATGTAATGTCGGCCGGTGCGGTTTGCGATGACCATGAATCCCAGCCCCGCAGTGTCTTAACATTGTTAAAACACTGCGGGGCTGGGATTCATGGCCTGGTGCAGTACATATGTTCGCCTCTCGCTTGGTTTCTTACACCCGCTTCAGACTATGCGGCGTCAGCTGATCCCTTATCGCATGCCACGGCCATGAAGCCGCACAGTCCGAAGAAGGCGGAAGGAGATGAGGGACAGGCGAAGAAATGCACCGTTCATGCCCATCAATCACACCCTCGCAGTACAAATAAATAAGACACCGAGGGGCGTTGTGTGGGGCAAGGCGGCCGCAGAGGCGCAGGCAGCCAAACAATGATGCCAGAAGACGGGCAGCGCTACCAAGGAGCTTGTTGCGTGTCAATACAAAGGAAAATCACACCTGAGGGACGTTTTAATGGTCGCAGAGGACTCATTTTAGACGTGTTCAGTTCCCCATGGGCAAGGAGACTAAGTTTCTGAGCCACCTTGCACACATGCAGCATTACTGTCGTACAAGGTGGCTGTAAAACGTAGAAACACCTGGGGGAGGGGGGATAGGTTTCCTTCAATTTCAGTTCTTGTGTCTGCGTGGCTTTTGCAGGACACGATGCCGGCTACACAGCAGGGGAACAGCTGGCGGTGCTGAACCCCACTGACACATTGGCTGGTGTTTTTCTCTGTGCAGCTAGCAGTACCGGGCCCTAACTGGCGGTGTTGGAGCCCAGGGTCAGCAGGAGGAGGAGAGGGAGCAGAGTGTAGGCCGAAGCCTGCACTGGAGCAAGTTGAAAGGGAAACTTTAACCCCCCCCCCAGGCGTTTGTAGCTGAAAGAGCCATCGTGTACAGCACTAATGCTGGAAAAGGTAAACTTAGCTCTTTTAATTATGGTCCTTGCACATGCTGAACCTAACACTTATGAAAAGTGTCCCCTCCTACCGTGATACCGTTCGGTAGGTGGAACTTTCCTTTGTGATGTGACGCAGCACAGCCGTCATTCTTACCCCCTTGGCGCCGTGCGCCGCCTCCTCAGCGTTGTTTGAATCAGTCCCGGAGCCTGCGCTGTTAGGTTAGCCCTTGGCCATGCACACATTTTGCGCTGCCCGTCTTCTGACATCATTTGGTGTCAGGCTGGCTGCGCCTGTGCGGCCGCGCTGGCCGAGATCCCGCCTCGTACTGTCTTCTGATTTCATCCCACTGGGGGCCTGAGATACGTGGCCATGCGCAGTGCATATCCTCGCCTCTCACTTCCCTCCCTACGGCTTCTTCAGACTGTGCGGTGTCACGGCCGTGGCATGCTATTAGGGACCAGCTGACACCGAACAGTCTGAAGAAGCCATAGGGAGATGAGTGAGAGGTGGAGGTTCAGATATGCACTGCGCATGTCCATGGATCTCAGGCCCCCAGTGGGATGAAATCAGAAGACAGTACGAGGCGGGATCTCGGCCAGCGCGGCCGCACAGGCGCAGCCAGCCTGACACCAAATGATGTCAGAAGACGGGCAGCGCAAAATGTGTGCATGGCCAAGGGCTAACCTAACAGCGCAGGCTCCGGGACTGATTCAAACAACGCTGAGGAGGCGGCGCACGGCGCCAAGGGGGTAAGAATGACGGCTGTGCTGCGTCACATCACAAAGGAAAGTTCCACCAACCGTACGGTATCACGGTAGGAGGGGGCACTTTTAATAAGTGTTAGGATCAGCATGTGCAAGGAGCACCACGAAAAGAGGCACTTTTTCCCTTTGCATCATTACTGCTGCACAAGGTGGCTCCTTCAGTAACAAACGCCTGGGGGGGGGGGGGCAGGTTCCCTTAAATTTAACTTGTTGTGCCTGCGTGGCGGTCGCAGTACACGCTGCCAGCTGCACAGCAGGGGAACAGCTGACGTTACTGAACCCCAATAACAGAGGAGGGACTGTCGGGACTGTGCGTACAGCACTTCTGGACGGCAACTGGCGGTGTTGGAGCCCAGGGACAGGTGGAGGAGGAGGAGGTTGGAGGAGGTTGGAGGAGGTAGGAGGGATTGCCACACACACAGCAGGGGAACAGCTGATGTTACTGAACCCCAATAACAGAGGAGGGACTGTCGGGACTGTGCGTACAGCACTTCTGGACGGCAACTGGCGGTGTTGGAGCCCAGGGACAGGTGGAGGAGGAGGAGGTTGGAGGAGGTAGGAGGAGGTAGGAGGGATTGCCACACACACAGCAGGGGAACAGCTGACGTTACTGAACCCCAATAACAGAGGAGGGACTGTCGGGACTGTGCGGACAGCACTTCTGGACGGCAACTGGCGGTGTTGGAGCCCAGGGACAGGTGGAGGAGGAGGAGGTAGGAGGAGGTAGGAGGGATTGCCACACACACAGCAGGGGAACAGCTGACGTTACTGAACCCCAATAACAGAGGAGCGACTGTTGACTGTGCGTACAGCACTTCTGGACGGCAACTGGCGGTGTTGGAGCCCAGGGACAGGTGGAGGAGGAGGAGGTTGGAGGAGGTTGGAGGAGGTAGGAGGGATTGCCACACACACAGCAGGGGAACAGCTGACGTTACTGAACCCCAATAACAGAGGAGGGACTGTCGGGACTGTGCGGACAGCACTTCTGGACGGCAACTGGCGGTGTTGGAGCCCAGGGACAGGTGGAGGAGGAGGAGGTTGGAGGAGGTAGGAGGAGGTAGGAGGGATTGCCACACACACAGCAGGGGAACAGCTGACGTTACTGAACCCCAATAACAGAGGAGCGACTGTTGACTGTGCGTACAGCACTTCTGGACGGCAACTGGCGGTGTTGGAGCCCAGGGACAGGTGGAGGAGGAGGAGGTTGGAGGAGGTTGGAGGAGGTAGGAGGGATTGCCACACACACAGCAGGGGAACAGCTGACGTTACTGAACCCCAATAACAGAGGAGGGACTGTCGGGACTGTGCGTACAGCACTTCTGGACGGCAACTGGTGGTGTTGGAGCCCAGGGACAGGTGGAGGAGGAGGAGGTTGGAGGAGGTTGGAGGAGGTAGGAGGGATTGCCACACACACAGCAGGGGAACAGCTGACGTTACTGAACCCCAATAACAGAGGAGGGACTGTCGGGACTGTGCGTACAGCACTTCTGGACGGCAACTGGCGGTGTTGGAGCCCAGGGACAGGTGGAGGAGGAGGAGGTTGGAGGAGGTTGGAGGAGGTAGGAGGGATTGCCACACACACAGCAGGGGAACAGCTGACGTTACTGAACCCCAATAACAGAGGAGGGACTGTCGGGACTGTGCGTACAGCACTTCTGGACGGCAACTGGCGGTGTTGGAGCCCAGGGACAGGTGGAGGAGGAGGAGGTTGGAGGAGGTTGGAGGAGGTAGGAGGGATTGCCACACACACAGCAGGGGAACAGCTGACGTTACTGAACCCCAATAACAGAGGAGGGACTGTCGGGACTGTGCGTACAGCACTTCTGGACGGCAACTGGCGGTGTTGGAGCCCAGGGACAGGTGGAGGAGGAGGAGGTTGGAGGAGGTTGGAGGAGGTAGGAGGGATTGCCACACACACAGCAGGGGAACAGCTGACGTTACTGAACCCCAATAACAGAGGAGGGACTGTCGGGACTGTGCGTACAGCACTTCTGGACGGCAACTGGCGGTGTTGGAGCCCAGGGACAGGTGGAGGAGGAGGAGGTTGGAGGAGGTTGGAGGAGGTAGGAGGGATTGCCACACACACAGCAGGGGAACAGCTGACGTTACTGAACCCCAATAACAGAGGAGGGACTGTCGGGACTGTGCGTACAGCACTTCTGGACGGCAACTGGCGGTGTTGGAGCCCAGGGACAGGTGGAGGAGGAGGAGGTTGGAGGAGGTTGGAGGAGGTAGGAGGGATTGCCACACACACAGCAGGGGAACAGCTGACGTTACTGAACCCCAATAACAGAGGAGGGACTGTCGGGACTGTGCGGACAGCACTTCTGGACGGCAACTGGCGGTGTTGGAGCCCAGGGACAGGTGGAGGAGGAGGAGGTTGGAGGAGGTAGGAGGAGGTAGGAGGGATTGCCACACACACAGCAGGGGAACAGCTGACGTTACTGAACCCCAATAACAGAGGAGCGACTGTTGACTGTGCGTACAGCACTTCTGGACGGCAACTGGCGGTGTTGGAGCCCAGGGACAGGTGGAGGAGGAGGAGGTTGGAGGAGGTTGGAGGAGGTAGGAGGGATTGCCACACACACAGCAGGGGAACAGCTGACGTTACTGAACCCCAATAACAGAGGAGGGACTGTCGGGACTGTGCGTACAGCACTTCTGGACGGCAACTGGCGGTGTTGGAGCCCAGGGACAGGTGGAGGAGGAGGAGGTTGGAGGAGGTTGGAGGAGGTAGGAGGGATTGCCACACACACAGCAGGGGAACAGCTGACGTTACTGAACCCCAATAACAGAGGAGGGACTGTCGGGACTGTGCGTACAGCACTTCTGGACGGCAACTGGCGGTGTTGGAGCCCAGGGACAGGTGGAGGAGGAGGAGGTTGGAGGAGGTAGGAGGGATTGCCACACACACAGCAGGGGAACAGCTGACGTTACTGAACCCCAATAACAGAGGAGGGACTGTCGGGACTGTGCGTACAGCACTTCTGGACGGCAACTGGCGGTGTTGGAGCCCGGGGACAGGTGGAGGAGGAGGAGGTTGGAGGAGGTTGGAGGAGGTAGGAGGGATTGCCACACACACAGCAGGGGAACAGCTGACGTTACTGAACCCCAATAACAGAGGAGGGACTGTCGGGACTGTGCGGACAGCACTTCTGGACGGCAACTGGCGGTGTTGGAGCCCAGGGACAGGTGGAGGAGGAGGAGGTTGGAGGAGGTAGGAGGAGGTAGGAGGGATTGCCACACACACAGCAGGGGAACAGCTGACGTTACTGAACCCCAATAACAGAGGAGCGACTGTTGACTGTGCGTACAGCACTTCTGGACGGCAACTGGCGGTGTTGGAGCCCAGGGACAGGTGGAGGAGGAGGAGGTTGGAGGAGGTTGGAGGAGGTAGGAGGGATTGCCACACACACAGCAGGGGAACAGCTGACGTTACTGAACCCCAATAACAGAGGAGGGACTGTCGGGACTGTGCGTACAGCACTTCTGGACGGCAACTGGCGGTGTTGGAGCCCAGGGACAGGTGGAGGAGGAGGAGGTTGGAGGAGGTTGGAGGAGGTAGGAGGGATTGCCACACACACAGCAGGGGAACAGCTGACGTTACTGAACCCCAATAACAGAGGAGGGACTGTCGGGACTGTGCGGACAGCACTTCTGGACGGCAACTGGCGGTGTTGGAGCCCAGGGACAGGTGGAGGAGGAGGAGGTTGGAGGAGGTAGGAGGAGGTAGGAGGGATTGCCACACACACAGCAGGGGAACAGCTGACGTTACTGAACCCCAATAACAGAGGAGCGACTGTTGACTGTGCGTACAGCACTTCTGGACGGCAACTGGCGGTGTTGGAGCCCAGGGACAGGTGGAGGAGGAGGAGGTTGGAGGAGGTTGGAGGAGGTAGGAGGGATTGCCACACACACAGCAGGGGAACAGCTGACGTTACTGAACCCCAATAACAGAGGAGGGACTGTCGGGACTGTGCGTACAGCACTTCTGGACGGCAACTGGCGGTGTTGGAGCCCAGGGACAGGTGGAGGAGGAGGAGGTTGGAGGAGGTTGGAGGAGGTAGGAGGGATTGCCACACACACAGCAGGGGAACAGCTGACGTTACTGAACCCCAATAACAGAGGAGGGACTGTCGGGACTGTGCGTACAGCACTTCTGGACGGCAACTGGCGGTGTTGGAGCCCAGGGACAGGTGGAGGAGGAGGAGGTTGGAGGAGGTTGGAGGAGGTAGGAGGGATTGCCACACACACAGCAGGGGAACAGCTGACGTTACTGAACCCCAATAACAGAGGAGGGACTGTCGGGACTGTGCGGACAGCACTTCTGGACGGCAACTGGCGGTGTTGGAGCCCAGGGACAGGTGGAGGAGGAGGAGGTTGGAGGAGGTAGGAGGAGGTAGGAGGGATTGCCACACACACAGCAGGGGAACAGCTGACGTTACTGAACCCCAATAACAGAGGAGCGACTGTTGACTGTGCGTACAGCACTTCTGGACGGCAACTGGCGGTGTTGGAGCCCAGGGACAGGTGGAGGAGGAGGAGGTTGGAGGAGGTTGGAGGAGGTAGGAGGGATTGCCACACACACAGCAGGGGAACAGCTGACGTTACTGAACCCCAATAACAGAGGAGGGACTGTCGGGACTGTGCGTACAGCACTTCTGGACGGCAACTGGCGGTGTTGGAGCTGTCATGATTCTCAATGGCGAGAGAACATAGCCCAGCATATATAAGAACTAGCTCTTGGAAGATGGAATCTAAACTGACCATGAACTAAACCTGCCGCACAATTAACAGTGGCCGGGTAGCGTGCCTACGTTTTATCCCTAGACGCCCAGCGCCAGCCGGAGGACTAACTAATCCTAGCAGAGGAAAATACAGTCCTGGCTCACCTCTAGAGAAATTTCCCCAAAAGGCAGACAGAGGCCCCCACATATATTGGCGGTGATTTTAGATGAAATGACAAACGTAGTATGAAAATAGGTTTAGCAAAATCGAGGTCCGCTTACTAGATAGCAGGAAGACAGAAAGGGCACTTTCATGGTCAGCTGAAAACCCTATCAAAACACCATCCAGAAATTACTTTAAGACTCTAGTATTAACTCATAACACCAGAGTGGCAATTTCAGATCACAAGAGCTTTCCAGACACAGTAACGAAACAGCAGCTGTGAACTGGAACAAAATGCCAAAACAAACAAGGACGAAAGTCCAACTTAGCTGGGAGTTGTCTAGTAGCAGGAACATGCAAAGAAAGGCTTCTGATTACATTGTTGACCGGCATGAAACTGACAGAGGAGCAAGGTTATATAGAGACTCCCACATCCTGATGGGAACAGGTGAACAGAGAGGATGATGCACACAAGTTCAATTCCACCAGTCGCCACCGGGGGAGCCCAGAATCCAATTTCACAACAGTACCCCCCCCTCAAGGAGGGGGCACCGAACCCTCACCAGAACCACCAGGGCGATCAGGATGAGCCCTATGAAAGGCACGGACAAGATCGGAGGCATGAACATCAGAGGCAGTCACCCAAGAATTATCCTCCTGACCGTATCCCTTCCATTTGACCAGATACTGGAGTTTCCGTCTGGAAACACGGGAGTCTAAGATCTTTTCCACAACGTACTCCAACTCACCCTCAACCAACACCGGAGCAGGAGGCTCAACGGAAGGCACAACCGGTACCTCATACCTGCGCAATAATGACCGATGAAAAACATTATGAATAGAAAAAGATGCAGGGAGGTCCAAACGGAAGGACACAGGGTTAAGAATCTCCAATATCTTGTACGGGCCGATGAACCGAGGCTTAAACTTAGGAGAAGAAACCCTCATAGGGACAAAACGAGAAGACAACCACACCAAGTCCCCAACACAAAGCCGAGGACCAACACGACGACGGCGGTTGGCAAAAAGCTGAGTCTTCTCCTGGGACAACTTCAAATTGTCCACTACCTGCCCCAAAATCTGATGCAACCTCTCCACCACAGCATCCACTCCAGGACAATCCGAAGATTCCACCTGACCGGAGGAAAATCGAGGATGAAACCCCGAATTACAGAAAAACGGGGACACCAAGGTGGCAGAGCTGGCCCGATTATTGAGGGCGAACTCCGCCAATGGCAAAAAAGCAACCCAATCATCCTGATCCGCAGACACAAAACACCTCAAATATGTCTCCAAGGTCTGATTAGTCCGCTCGGTCTGGCCATTAGTCTGAGGATGGAAAGCAGACGAAAAAGACAAATCTATGCCCATCCTAGCACAGAATGCCCGCCAAAATCTAGACACGAATTGGGTCCCTCTGTCAGAAACGATATTCTCCGGAATACCATGCAAACGAACAACATTTTGAAAAAACAGAGGAACCAACTCGGAAGAAGAAGGCAACTTAGGCAAGGGAACCAAATGGACCATCTTAGAGAAACGGTCACACACCACCCAGATGACAGACATCTTCTGAGAAACAGGCAGATCCGAAATAAAATCCATCGAGATGTGCGTCCAAGGCCTCTTCGGAATAGGCAAGGGCAACAACAATCCACTAGCCCTAGAACAACAAGGCTTGGCCCGAGCACAAACGTCACAAGACTGCACAAAGCCTCGCACATCTCGTGACAGGGAAGGCCACCAGAAGGACCTTGCCACCAAATCCCTGGTACCAAAGATTCCAGGATGACCTGCCAACGCTGAAGAATGAACCTCAGAGATGACTCTACTGGTCCAATCATCAGGAACAAACAGTCTACCAGGTGGGCAACGATCCGGTCTATCCGCCTGAAACTCCTGCAAGGCCCGCCGCAGGTCTGGAGAAACGGCAGACAATATCACTCCATCCTTAAGGATACCTGTGGGCTCAGAATTACCAGGGGAGTCAGGCTCAAAACTCCTAGAAAGGGCATCCGCCTTAACATTCTTAGAACCCGGTAGGTATGACACCACAAAATTAAACCGAGAGAAAAACAACGACCAGCGCGCCTGTCTAGGATTCAGGCGCCTGGCAGACTCAAGGTAAATTAAATTTTTGTGGTCAGTCAATACCACCACCTGATGTCTGGCCCCCTCAAGCCAGTGACGCCACTCCTCAAAAGCCCACTTCATGGCCAAAAGCTCCCGATTCCCAACATCATAATTCCGCTCGGCGGGCGAAAATTTACGGGAAAAAAAAGCACAAGGTCTCATCACGGGGCAGTCGGAACTTCTCTGCGACAACACCGCCCCAGCTCCGATTTCAGAAGCGTCGACCTCAACCTGAAAAGGAAGAGCAACATCAGGCTGACGCAACACAGGGGCGGAAGAAAAGCGGCGCTTAAGCTCCCGAAAGGCCTCCACAGCATCAGGGGACCAATCAGCAACATCAGCACCCTTCTTAGTCAAATCACTCAATGGTTTAACAACATCAGAAAAACCAGCAATAAATCGACGATAAAAGTTAGCAAAGCCCAAAAATTTCTGAAGACTCTTAAGAGAAGAGGGTTGCGTCCAATCACAAATAGCCTGAACCTTGACAGGATCCATCTCGATGGAAGAGGGGGAAAAAATGTATCCCAAGAAGGAAATCTTTTGAACCCCAAAAACGCACTTAGAACCCTTCACACACAAGGAATTAGACCGCAAAACCTGAAAAACCCTCCTGACCTGCTGGACATGAGAGTCACAGTCATCCGAAAAAATCAGAATATCATCCAGATACACAATCATAAATTTATCCAAATAATCGCGGAAAATGTCATGCATAAAGGACTGGAAGACTGAAGGGGCATTTGAAAGACCAAAAGGCATCACCAAATACTCAAAGTGGCCCTCGGGCGTATTAAATGCGGTTTTCCACTCATCCCCCTGCTTGATTCGCACCAAATTATACGCCCCACGGAGATCAATCTTAGAGAACCACTTGGCCCCCTTTATACGAGCAAACAAATCAGTCAGCAGTGGTAACGGATATTGATATTTAACCGTGATTTTATTCAAAAGCCGATAATCAATACACGGCCTCAAAGAGCCATCTTTCTTAGACACAAAGAAAAAACCGGCTCCTAAGGGAGATGACGAAGGACGAATATGTCCCTTTTCCAAGGACTCCTTTATATATTCTCGCATAGCAGCGTGTTCAGGCACAGACAGATTAAATAAACGACCCTTAGGGTATTTACTACCCGGGATCAAATCTATGGCACAATCGCACTCCCGGTGCGGAGGTAGTGAACCAAGCTTGGGTTCTTCAAAAACGTCACGATAGTCAGACAAGAATTCAGGAATCTCAGAGGGAATAGATGATGAAATGGAAACCAAAGGTACGTCCCCATGAGTCCCTTTACATCCCCAGCTTAACACAGACATAGCTTTCCAGTCGAGGACTGGGTTATGAGATTGCAGCCATGGCAATCCTAGCACCAAAACATCATGTAGATTATACAGCACCAGAAAGCGAATAATCTCCTGGTGATCCGGATTAATACGCATAGTTACTTGTGTCCAGTATTGTGGTTTATTACTAGCCAATGGGGTGGAGTCAATCCCCTTCAGAGGTATAGGAGCTTCCAAAGGCTCCAAATCATACCCACAGCGTTTGGCAAAGGACCAATCCATAAGACTCAAAGCGGCGCCAGAGTCGACATAGGCGTCCGCGGTAATAGATGATAAAGAACAAATCAGGGTCACAGATAGAATAAACTTAGACTGTAAAGTGCTAATTGAAACAGACTTGTCAAGCTTCTTAGTACGCTTAGAGCATGCTGATATAACATGAGTTGAATCACCACAATAGAAGCACAACCCATTTTTTCGTCTAAAATTCTGCCGCTCGCTTCTGGACAGAATTCTATCACATTGCATATTTTCTGGCGTCTTCTCAGTAGACACCGCCAAATGGTGCACAGGTTTGCGCTCCCGCAGACGCCTATCGATCTGAATAGCCATTGTCATGGACTCATTCAGACCCGCAGGCACAGGGAACCCCACCATAACATCCTTAATGGCATCAGAGAGACCTTCTCTGAAAATCGCCGCCAGGGCGCACTCATTCCACTGAGTAAGCACAGACCATTTACGGAATTTTTGGCAGTATATTTCAGCTTCATCTTGCCCCTGAGATAGGGACATCAAAGCTTTTTCCGCCTGAAGCTCTAAATGAGGTTCCTCATAAAGCAACCCCAAGGCCAGAAAAAACGCATCCACATTGAGCAACGCAGGATCCCCTGGTGTCAATGCAAAAGCCCAATCTTGAGGGTCGCCCCGGAGCAAGGAAATTACCATCCTGACCTGCTGTGCAGGATCTCCGGCAGAGCGAGACTTCAGGGACAAAAACAATTTGCAATTATTTTTAAAATTTTGAAAGCAAGATCTATTCCCTGAAAAAAATTCAGGCAAAGGAATTCTAGGTTCAGACATAGGTGCATGAACAACAAAATCTTGCAAATTTTGTACCTTCGTGGCGAGATTATTCAAACCTGTAGCTACACTCTGAAGATCCATTTCAAACAGGTGAACACAGAGCCATTCAAGGATTAGAAGGAGAGAAAGAGAGGAAGGCTGCAGTATAGGCAGACTAGCAAGTGATTCAATTATGAGCACACTCAGAACTAGAGAAAAAAAAAAAAAAAAAAAAAAAATTTTCAGCAGACTTCTTTTTTCTCTCCTTTCTCAGCCAATAATTTAACCCTTTTTGGCCGGTCAAACTGTCATGATTCTCAATGGCGAGAGAACATAGCCCAGCATATATAAGAACTAGCTCTTGGAAGATGGAATCTAAACTGACCATGAACTAAACCTGCCGCACAATTAACAGTGGCCGGGTAGCGTGCCTACGTTTTATCCCTAGACGCCCAGCGCCAGCCGGAGGACTAACTAATCCTAGCAGAGGAAAATACAGTCCTGGCTCACCTCTAGAGAAATTTCCCCAAAAGGCAGACAGAGGCCCCCACATATATTGGCGGTGATTTTAGATGAAATGACAAACGTAGTATGAAAATAGGTTTAGCAAAATCGAGGTCCGCTTACTAGATAGCAGGAAGACAGAAAGGGCACTTTCATGGTCAGCTGAAAACCCTATCAAAACACCATCCAGAAATTACTTTAAGACTCTAGTATTAACTCATAACACCAGAGTGGCAATTTCAGATCACAAGAGCTTTCCAGACACAGTAACGAAACAGCAGCTGTGAACTGGAACAAAATGCCAAAACAAACAAGGACGAAAGTCCAACTTAGCTGGGAGTTGTCTAGTAGCAGGAACATGCAAAGAAAGGCTTCTGATTACATTGTTGACCGGCATGAAACTGACAGAGGAGCAAGGTTATATAGAGACTCCCACATCCTGATGGAAACAGGTGAACAGAGAGGATGATGCACACCAGTTCAATTCCACCAGTGGCCACCGGGGGAGCCCAGAATCCAATTTCACAACATGGAGCCCAGGGACAGGTGGAGGAGAAGGAGGTTGGAGGAGGTAGGAGGAGGTAGGAGGGATTGCCACACACACAGCAGGGGAACAGCTGACGTTACTGAACCCCAATAACAGAGGAGGGACTGTCGGGACTGTGCGGACAGCACTTCTGGACGGCAACTGGCGGTGTTGGAGCCCAGGGACAGGTGGAGGAGGAGGAGGTTGGAGGAGGTAGGAGGGATTGCCACACACACAGCAGGGGAACAGCTGACGTTACTGAACCCCAATAACAGAGGAGCGACTGTTGACTGTGCGTACAGCACTTCTGGACGGCAACTGGCGGTGTTGGAGCCCAGGGACAGGTGGAAAAGCAGAGGAACACAATGTAGGCCGAAGCCTGAGAAAGTCGAAAGGGAACCTTTAACCCCCCCCCCCCAAGGTGTTTGTAGCTGAAAGAGCCAGCTTGTGCAGCACAAAAGATGCAAAAGGAAAAGGTGGCTCTTTTCATCATGCTCCTTGCAAACACAGAACTAAACACTTATAAAATGTGTCCCCTGCAACCGTAAAACCGTCCTGGAGGTGGGACTTTCCTTCGTAATGTGACGCAGCACAGCCGTC
The DNA here is from genome assembly GCF_051348905.1 of Ranitomeya variabilis. Lineage (NCBI taxonomy): Eukaryota > Metazoa > Chordata > Amphibia > Anura > Dendrobatidae > Ranitomeya > Ranitomeya variabilis. The sequence goes on along the minus strand of NC_135235.1, from coordinate 210,457,143 downwards.
ATTCCTACCCCCCCGGCGCCGCGCACCAGCTCCTCAGCGTTGTTTGATTCCGTCCCGGAGCCTGCGCTGTCATGTTATCCCGTGGCCAGGCACACTTAGCGCTGCCCGTCTTCTGGCATCATTTGGTGTCAGGATGGCTGCGCCTGTGCGGCCGCGCTGGCCGAGAGCCCGCCTCGCAGTGTCTTCTGATTTAATCCCACTGGGGGCCTGGGATCCATGGACATGCGCAGTGCATATCCTCGCCTCTCACTCCCCTGCTTACGGCTTCTTAAGACTGTGCGGTGTCACGGCCGTGGCATGCTATTAGGGACCAGCTGACACCGAACAGTCTGAAGAAGCCATAGGGAGATGAGTGAGAGGTGGAGGTTCAGATATGCACTGCGCATGTCCATGGATCCCAGGCCCCCAGTGGGATTAAATCAGAAGACACTGCGAGGCGGGCTCTCTGCCAGCGCGGCCGCACAGGCGCAGCCATCCTGACACCAAATGATGCCAGAAGACGGGCAGCGCTAAGTGTGCCTGGCCACGGGATAACATAACAGCGCAGGCTCCGGGACGGAATCAAACAACGCTGAGGAGCCGGTGCGCGGCGCCGGGGTGGTAGGAATGACGGCTGTGCTGCATCACATTACGAAGGAAAGTCCCACCTCCGGGACGGTGTTACGGTATCAGTGGACACATTTTATAAGTGTTAAGTTCTGCGTGTGCAAGGTGCTAAACAAAAATAGCTACCTTTTCCTTGTGCAGCATTACTGCTGCACAAGGAGGCTCTTTCAGTAACAAACGCCTTGGGGGGGGGACAGATTCCCTTACATTTCAGTTGTTGTGTCAGCGTGGCGGTCGCATGACACATTGCCGGCTACACAGCTGGGGATCAGCTGACGTTACTGAAACCCAATAACACTGGGTCGTATGTTTTGACTGTGCAGACGGCACTTCTGAGCCTCAACTGGCGGTGTTGGAGCCCAGGAATTTAAATTCAGGTGGTAGAAAGATGAACACAACAGGAGACCTGGATAACGTATACAGTGACCTAATTATTTAATCAGGAGGAGGAGTGGCAAATTCCTGCGAGATCCAGGCCTTGTTCATTTTCAGGAAAGTAAGCCGGTCAACGTTATCGGAGGATAGTCGCATGCGACGGTCAGTTAGTACACCACCTGCAGCACTAAAGACACGTTCCGATAATACACTGGCCGCAGGGCAAGACAGCACCTCCAATGCATACTGGCTTAGCTCTGGCCATGTATCCAGCTTTGAGACCCAAAACTTGAAAGGGGAAGAGCCGTCTGGGAGTACAGCAAGAGGGCAAGACATGTAGTCTGTCACCATCTGACGGAACCGTTGCCTCCTGCTGACTGGAGCCGTCTGTGATGGTGTAGACTTTTGTGGGGGGCACAGAAAACTGTGCCACAGTTGGGCCATACTGGTCTTGCCTTGGGCAGAGGCACTGCTTCTGCTCCCTCTTTGTGCAGAGCCTCCACCACTGCCTGGACGCACTGAGCTGCTTTGGAATGCACTAGCAGCACTTCTCTCAGTTGGAATGGAGAAGATGATGGAATTGACCAGTGTGTCTTGGTACTCCCGCATTTTTCGCTCCCGGTTCAACGGTGTGATGAGGCTTTCTACGTTGTCCCGGTAGCGAGGATCGAGGAGGGTGAACACCCAATAATCAGACATGTTGAGAATGTGGGCGATGCGGCGGTCGTTTCTCAGGCACTGCAGCATGTAATCCACCATGTGCTGCAGACTGCCAACTGCCCAAGAAACGCTGTCCCCTGCTGGAGGCGTGATCTCTGCCCGCTCGTCATCACCCCACCCTCGCTGTACACACTGAGTACTGGACAATTGTGTAACTCCCTCCTCTGGACGGATGTCTTCCTCCTCCATTGACTCCTCCTCATCCTCCTCACAAACTGTCCCCTGCCTACGCGTTTGTGAGGAACCACGTGGCGCTGACTGTCCAGAAGATGATGGAAATGGTGAATCCTCATCCTCCACCTCTTCCACAACATCATCCCTTAGCGCTTGCAGTGATTTTTCAAGCAGGCAGATAAGGGGGACAGTCATGCTGACTAGTGCATCATCTGCACTCGCCATCCGCGTGGAATAATCAAAGGGACGCAAAACCTGGCAGACGTCATTCATAGTGGCCCACTCTGTGGTTGTGAAGTCTGTACGGCGCTGACTGCGACTTTTTTGCGCCTGAAGCAGCTGGTACTCCATTACAGCTTGCTGCTGCTCACACAACCGCTCCAACATATGTAACGTGGAATTCCACCTGGTAGGTAGGTCACATATGATGCGATGTTCCGGCAGGCGGTGTCGGCGCTGCAGAGCCGCAATGCGCGCTTTTGCCGTGCTGGAACGCCGCAAGTGACCACACTCTAGGCGGACCTTGTGCAGCAGTGCATCAAGATCCGGATAGTCCCTCAAAAAGCTCTGCACGACCAAATTGAGCACATGTGCCAGACATGGGATGTGAGTGAGGTTGCCGAGGCCCAGAGCTGCCACCAGATTTCGGCCATTATCACACACTACCATGCCTGGCTGGAGATTCGCTGGCACAAACCACACATCGCTCTCCTGCTTGATGGCATTCCAGAGCTCCTGCGCTGTGTGGCTACGATTCCCCAAAAAAATTAATTTCAACACGGCCTGTTGACGTTTGGCCACGGCTGTGCTCATGTCGGTCGTAACAGGTACACGTTCATCACGGGTCCATGTGGAGGTGGACTGTGACGGCTCCTGCAGCAATGATTCTGAGGAACTGGTGTAAGAGGAGGAGTCAATGCGTACAGAATGGATTCCTGCAATCCTTGGAGTGGGCAGGACACGTCCTGCGCCACTCGCACGGTCTGTACCCGGCTCAACGACATTAACCCAATGGGCAGTGAGGGAAAGGTATCGCCCCTGTCCATGTTGACTGGTCCACGCATCGGTGGTGAGGTGGACCTTGCTACTGACGGCGTTCAGTAGCGCGTGTTTTATGTGTCCCTCCACATGCTTGTGCAGGGCAGGGACGGCTTGCCTGCTGAAGTAAAAGCGGCTAGGCACATTGTACTGTGGGACTGCCAATGACATCAAGTCACGGAAGCTGTCAGTCTCCACCAGCCTGAATGACAGCATTTCCAGTGACAGAAGTTTGGCAATGCCTGCAGTCAGAGCCTGTGCTCGTGGGTGGTTTGACGAGAAAGGCCGCCTTTTCTCCCATGCCTGTACTACCGATGGCTGTAGACTGGGCTGGGAGTGTGTGGATGACTGGGAAAGTGGCGCTGCGGGTGGAATTACAGCGGGTCTCTGGACAACAGGGCCAGAGGTTCTTCCACGGCGATCCTGGGAGGAAGCCGAACCAGCTGCGTGTGAGCTAGAGGAAGAGGCAACACGAGCTGAAGAGGTGGTAGCTGCCGCTGTTGGTTGGCCTACCTCTTCAGTGTGTTTTTCTAACTCCGCCGGGTGCCTGTTGCGCACATGTTTCCACATGTTGGAGGTATTGAGGTTGCTGACATTTCGACCTCTTTTGACTTTTTGATGACACACGTTGCATCTGACATAGCAAATGTCATCTGCAACTGTGTCAAAAAAGGACCAGGCACTGCAAGTCTTGGGAGCGCCCTTTTTGGCTTTTGGAAGAGACATGCTCCTAACGGGTGCCAAAGCGGAGGCTGCAGGATCCGCAGTCTTCCCCCTCCCTCTCCCTCTTTGGGCCGTACGGGGAATCTCTTCCTCAGAGCTGCTCCCACCACCTTCCTGTCCCTCACGCCAAGATGGGTCGAGGACCTCATCATCTACACTACCCTCTGCCCCCAACTGCTCCTCCTGGGTAGTCTCAGCAGCAGAGCACGCACCAGTAAGTGGCACCTGAGTGTCATCATCAGCTGATGCGGCCTGCGATGTGGTGACCGGAGCCACTGGCCCACCCGCCTCTTCAGAGGAAGACAGAAAAAGCTGTTGGGCATCACTGCACCCTGCCTCTTCTTCCATTTCTCCAATGCTGCTTGGCTGGCCCCCTGTTTCCAAGCCAAGAGATTCAGAGAACAGAAGTAGAGACGGCTCCTGTCCTGGGCTCTCTGTCTGCCTGGGCAATTTGGCAGGTGGTGAAGAGACAGATGGCTGCTCTCCAGTGCTCTGTGTCTGAGAGGATGTGGCACTAATGGAAGTTGATGCATTAGCTGCCATCCATCCGACAACAGCTTCAATTTGGTCTTGACGCAGCAGCGGTGTACGGCGCTCTGACACAAAGCTGCGCATGAACGACTGTTGCCTGGTGAAAGTGGGTGCTGATGAGTCACCGGTGCCCGCAGCAGGCACAGAATCCCCACGTCCCCTCCCTGCTCCGCGCCCACGCCCACGTGCCTTACTCACTGCCTTCTTCATCTTGGTTGACTGATAAAGATAAGCAGAAAAGTACTAACGGATTTGTGTGCTTATTCCTGAGCAACTCCTCCTAACAGGTATAAGAAACACTAATTTTCTAAAGTGTGGACTAGACTTTAATATGAGCTAATGTGGCCTACACAAATGTAAAGTGGTGTAACTGGTGTGTTTGGTGAACTTTATTATTTATTTCTTTTTGGGGGGCTGAACTGACAACAGATAGAGCTGCAGTCACACGGAGACCGTGCAGACAGACGTAAACGGCGCTGCAAGGCCCAAAAACCCTCCTCTACGTTATCCTATGTAGTGTTTTTCCACAAGTTAGCTGGAGACGGGTGGAAAGACACTAATAGGATTTTTTTAAATAAATTAGCAGCAACCTACACTACTTGAAAAAAAAAGAAAATTGATTTGGCGGTATGACGCAGTGAACAACCCTGAGCTGGAGACAACCAGGCTATGGCTGCTCACAGACTACAGGGCGAGCTGCAATCACACGGAGACCGTGCAGACAGCCGTAAACGGCGCTGCAAGGCCCAAAAACCCTCCTCTACTTTATCCTATGTAGTGTTTTTCCACAAATTAGCTGGAGACGGGTGGAAAGACACTAATAGGATTTTTTTAAATAAATTAGCAGCAGACTACACTACTTGAAAAAAAAATTAAAATTGATTTGGCGGTATTACGCAGTGAACAACCCTGAGCTGGAGACAACCAGGCTACGGCTGCTCACAGACTACAGGGCGAGCTGCAGTCACACGGAGACCGTGCAGACAGCCGTAAACGGCGCTGCAAGGCCCAAAAACCCTCCTCTACTTTATCCTATGTAGTGTTTTTCCACAAATTAGCTGGAGACGGGTGGAAAGACACTAATAGGATTTTTTTAAATAAATTAGCAGCAGACTACACTACTTGAAAAAAAATTAAAATTGATTTGGCGGTATGACGCAGTGAACAACCCTGAGCTGGAGACAACCAGGCTACGGCTGCTCACAGACTACAGGGCGAGCTGCAGTCACACGGAGACCGTGCAGACAGCCGTAAACGGCGCTGCAAGGCCCAAAAACCCTCCTCTACTTTATCCTATGTAGTGTTTTTCCACAAATTAGCTGGAGACTGGTGGAAAGACACTAATAGGATTTTTTTGAATAAATTAGCAGCAGACTACACTACTTGGAAAAAAAAAAAAAAAAAAGAACAGTATGAGGCAATGAACCACCCTCCCTGAACTGAATACAACCAGCTATGGATGGCCTATGTGGCTGCACTCAGACTAGAGAGTGGGCTGCACTCACACACACACACACAGACCTTGCAGATCGCTGTGAAAACAGCGCTACAAGGCAAAAGCAAGGTGAATAGTAGGTGAACACAGCGGTTGCTAAATTAGCCTTTGGAAAGCACAAAGAAGCAAGTCGCTATCTCTAAACTGTCCCTCAGTCAGCAAACAGCGTCCTGTCACTAACTGAATTCACAGCAGAGTGATCGCAAAATGGCGCCAGCGACTTTTAAACTGCAGCATGACATCATTTCAGCAGCCAATCACAGCCTTGCCAGTACTTTCATGCCCTCCATGCTAAACAGGATGTGCCCACACTTGGAATCATTCTCATTGGCTGAATTTCTGCATTTTGAATCTTGGAACTTCCGATTCCGGTATCCGATACGCGGCAAGTATCGGAATCCCGGTATCGGAATTCCGATACCGCAAGTATCGGCCGATACCCGATACTTGCGGTATCGGAATGCTCAACACTAATTATCAGTTATTACCGTGGATGCCTATGTGGACTCTGGCGCCGCTCTGACTCTCATGGATTGGTCCTTCGCCAGGCGCTGTGGGTTTGATTTGGAGCCTCTGGAAGTTCCTATACCTCTGAAGGGTATTGATTCTACACCTCTGGCTTGTAATAGACCACAGTTCTGGACGCAAGTGACTATGCGTATGACTCCAGACCATCAGGAGATGATTCGCTTCCTCGTGTTGCATAATTTACATGATGTGTTAGTGCTTGGATTACCATGGTTGCAATCTCATAACCCAGTACTGGACTGGAAAACTATGTCTGTGTTAAGCTGGGGATGTCGGGGGGCTCATGGGGACATACCTTTGGTTTCTATCTCGTCATCTATTCCCTCTGAGGTTCCGGCATTTTTGTCGGATTTTGGGGATATTTTTGAAGAGCCTAAAATTGGTTCTCTCCCTCCCCACAGAGAGTGTGATTGCGCCATAGATCTGATTCCAGGCAGTAAATTTCCAAAGGGTCGTTTGTTTAACCTATCTGTACCTGAGCATGCTGCCATGCGAGAGTATGTTAAGGAGTCCCTGGAAAAGGGACATATTCGTCCTTCTTCATCACCTTTAGGAGCTGGGTTTTTCTTTGTCTCTAAAAAGGATGGCTCGCTGAGGCCTTGTATTGATTATCGACTCCTGAATAAAATTACTGTCAAATATCAGTATCCGTTGCCGCTGCTTACTGATTTGTTTGCTCGCATAAGGGGGGCTAAGTGGTTCTCCAAGATTGATCTCCGTGGGGCGTATAATTTGGTGCGAATTAAGCAAGGGGATGAGTGGAAAACCGCATTTAATACGCCTGAGGGCCACTTTGAGTATTTAGTAATGCCTTTCGGCCTTTCTAATGCACCTTCAGTTTTTCAGTCCTTTATGCATGATATTTTCCGTGAATATCTGGATAAATTTATGATTGTGTATTTGGACGATATTTTGATTTTTTCTGAGGACTGGGAGTCTCATGTTCAGCAGGTCAGGAGGGTTTTTCAGGTCTTGCGGGAGAATTCTCTGTGTGTAAAGGGTTCTAAGTGTGTTTTTGGGGTTCAAAAGATTTCCTTTTTGGGGTACATTTTTTCCCCTTCTTCTGTTGAGATGGACCCTGTCAAGGTTCGGGCCATTTGTGACTGGACGCAGCCTACTTCTCTAAAGGGTCTTCAGAAGTTCTTGGGCTTTGCTAATTTTTATCGTCGATTTATAACTGGTTTTTCTGGTGTTGCTAAGCCTCTTACGGATTTGACTAAGAAGGGTGCTGATGTTGCCAATTGGTCCTCTGTCGCTGTGGAGGCCTTTCGGGAACTTAAGCGCCGCTTTTCGTCTGCCCCTGTGTTGCGCCAGCCTGATGTCTCTCTCCCCTTTCAGGTTGAGGTCGATGCTTCCGAGATCGGAGCGGGGGCGGTTTTGTCGCAGAAAAGTTCCGATTGCTCAGTGATGAGACCTTGTGCGTTCTTTTCTCGAAAATTTTCTGCCGCCGAAAGAAATTATGATGTCGGTAATCGGGAGCTTTTGGCCATGAAGTGGGCATTTGAGGAGTGGCGTCATTGGCTTGAGGGTGCTAGACATCAGGTGGTGGTTTTGACTGATCACAAGAATCTGATTTATCTTGAGTCTGCCAGGCGCCTGAATCCTAGACAGGCGCGCTGGTCGTTGTTTTTCTCTCGGTTTAATTTTGTGGTCTCATATCTACCAGGTTCTAAGAATGTGAAGGCAGATGCCCTTTCTAGGAGTTTTGAGCCTGATTCCCCTGGTGATTCGGAACCTACAGGTATCCTTAAGGATGGGGTGATATTATCCGCTATTTCCCCAGATCTGCGACGTGCTTTGCAAGAGTTTCAGGCGGATAGACCTGATCGCTGTCCACCTGGTAGACTGTTTGTTCCTGATGATTGGACCAGTAGAGTCATCTCGGAGGTTCATTCTTCTACGCTGGCGGGTCATCCTGGAATTTTTGGTACCAGGGATTTGGTGGCTAGATCCTTCTGGTGGCCATCTCTGTCTCGAGATGTGCGTGTTTTTGTGCAGTCTTGTGATGTGTGTGCTCGGGCCAAGCCTTGTTGTTCTAGGGCTAGCGGGTTGTTGTTGCCCATTCCTATTCCGAAGAGGCCTTGGACGCACATCTCGATGGACTTTATTTCTGATCTTCCTGTCTCTCAGAGGATGTCTGTTATCTGGGTGGTGTGTGACCGTTTTTCTAAGATGGTTCATTTGGTGCCATTGCCGAAGTTGCCTTCCTCGTCTGAGTTGGTTCCTTTGTTTTTTCAAAATGTGGTTCGCTTGCATGGTATTCCTGAAAATATCGTTTCTGATAGGGGTACCCAGTTCGTTTCTAGATTTTGGCGGGCATTCTGTGCCAGGTTGGGCATTGATTTGTCTTTTTCGTCTGCCTTCCATCCTCAGACTAATGGCCAGACGGAGCGAACTAATCAGACTTTGGAGACGTATTTGAGGTGTTTTGTGTCTGCGGATCAGGATGATTGGGTTGCCTTTTTGCCGTTGGTGGAGTTTGCTCTTAATAATCGGGCTAGTTCGGCCACTTTGGTTTCCCCTTTCTTTTGCAATTCGGGGTTTCATCCCCATTTTTCTTCTGGTCAGGTGGAGTCTTCGGATTGTCCTGGAGTAGATGCTGTGGTGGATCGGTTGTATCGGATTTGGGAACAAGTGGTGGACAATTTGAATTTGTCCCAGGAGAGGACTCTGCGGTTTGTTAACCGCCAGCGTCGGGTTGGTCCTCGCCTTCGTGTTGGGGACTTGGTGTGGTTGTCTTCCCGTTTTGTCCCAATGAGGGTTTCTTCTCCTAAATTTAAGCCTCGGTTCATCGGTCCCTATAGGATTTTGGAGATTATTAACCCTGTTTCCTTTTGTTTGGACCTCCCGGCATCTTTCGCTATCCATAATGTGTTCCATCGGTTGTTGTTGCGGAGATACGAGGTGCTGGTGGTTCCTTCTGCTGAGCCTCCTGCTCCTGTGCTGGTTGAGGGTGAATTGGAGTACGTTATAGAGAAGATCTTGGACTCCCGTATTTCCAGGCGGAGACTCCAGTATCTGGTTAAATGGAAGGGCTATGGTCAGGAAGATAATTCTTGGGTAACTGCCTCTGATGTTCATGCCTCGGATTTGGTTCGTGCCTTTCATAGGGCTCATCCAGGTCGCCCTGGCGGTTCTTGTGAGGGTTCGGTGCCCCCTCCTTAAGGGGGGGGGTACTGTTGTGATCCGCTTTTTGGGCTCCCCTAGTGGTGGCTGGTGGTACTGGAGACTTGTGTGTTCTTTTCTGCCTCAGCTCACCTGCTTCCATCAGTTTTGGGAGTTCCCTATTTAGCCTTGCTCTCCAGTCACTTCCTTGCCGGTCATCATTGTAACCTGAGTCTTTCAGTTGCATGTTCCTGCTACCAGTCTGCTGATCTGCTAAGTGGACTCTTGTCCTTTTTGTTTTGTATTTTTTGTCCAGTTTACAGTTTGTCATTTCCTGTTACTGGAAGCTCTTGTGGACTGAAATTGCCACTCCTGTGTCATGAGTTGACACAGGAGTCTTAAAGTAATTTCAGGATGGGTTTTTGAAAGGGTTTTTCAGCTGACTGTGAAGTCCTCTTTTGTATCCTTCCTCTATCTAGTAAGTGGACCTCGCTTTGCTAAATCTACCTTCATACTGTGTATGTCTTTTCCTCTGAACTCACCGTTAATATATGTGGGGGCTACTATCATCTTTGGGGAATTTCACTAGAGGTAAGCCAGGTCTGTTCCTTCCTCTTCCAGGCGTAGTTAGTTCTCCGGCTGGCGCATGGCATCTAGGCAGCCGTAGGAATGCTTCCTGGCTACTGTTAGTTGTGTGGTAGATTTAGGTCACGGTCAGCTTGAGTTTCCATCACCCGAGGGCTAGTCTGTTATTTTGTGTTTCTGATGTTCCCATGCCTGTCATGGTTCTCAATGGCAAGAGAACGTAATTAAGCATACAAAGGGACTAGCTCTTGGAAGATGGGAACTCGAGCTGACCATGAGCTAAACCTACCGCACAACTAACAGTGGCCGGGTAGCGTGCCTACGTTTTATCCCTAGACGCCCAGCCCCAGCCGGAGAACTGACTGACCCTAGCAGAGGAAAATACAGACCTGGCTTACCTCTAGAGAAATTTTCCCCAAAAGGCAGACAGTAGCCCCCACATATATTGGCGGTGATTTTAGAGGAAAATGACATACGAAGTATGAAGATAGGTTTAGCAAATTGAGGTCCGCTTACTAGATAGTAGGAAGACAGAAAAGGGAACTTCACGGTCAGCTGAAAACCCTTTCAAAATACCATCCTGAAATTACTTTAAGACTCTAACATCAACTCATGACACCAGAGTGGCAATTTCAGCTCACAAGAGCTTCCAGCCTCAGAAATATTCAATCACAGAGAACTGGAACAAAAATGCAAAACAAACTTAGGACAACAAGTCCAACTTAGCTGATAGTAGTCTAGGAGCAGGAACATGCAACAGAAAGGCTTCTGGTAACATTGTTGGCCGGCATAGAAATGACTGAGGAGCAAGGCTAAATAGAAAACTCCCACATACTGATGGAAAACAGGTGAACAGAGGAGATGAAGCACACAAGTGCAGTACCACCAGAAACCACCGGGGGAGCCCAGAAACCAAATTCACAACAGTACCCCCCCCTCAAGGAGGGGGCACTGAACCCTCACCAGAACCACCAGGGCGATCAGGATGAGCCCTATGAAAGGCACGGACCAAATCGGAGGCATGAACATCAGAGGCTGTCACCCAAGAGTTATCCTCCTGACCGTAGCCCTTCCACTTGACCAGATACTGAAGTCTCCATCTGGAAACACGGGAGTCCAAGATCTTCTCGACAACGTACTCCAACTCACCCTCAAACAACACCGGAGCAGGAGGCTCAACGGAAGGCACAACCGGTACCTCATACCTGCGCAACAAAGACCGATGGAAGACATTATGAATAGAAAAAGATGCAGGGAGGTCCAAACGAAAGGACACAGGGTTAAGAATCTCCAATATCTTGTACGGGCCGATGAACCGAGGCTTAAACTTAGGAGAAGAAACCTTCATAGGGACAAAACGAGAAGATAACCACACCAAGTCCCCAACACAAAGACGAGGACCAACACGACGATGGCGGTTGGCAAAATGCTGAGTCTTCTCCTGGGACAACTTCAAATTGTCCACCACATGCCCCCAAATCTGATGCAACCTCTCCACCACAGCATCCACTCCAGGACAATCCGAAGACTCCACCTGACCGGAAGAGAAACGAGGATGAAACCCCGAATTACAGAAGAAAGGAGAAACCAAGGTGGCAGAACTAGCCCGATTATTGAGGGCAAACTCCGCCAAGGGCAAAAAGGCAACCCAATCATCCTGATCCGCAGACACAAAACACCTCAAATAAGTCTCCAAGGTCTGATTAGTTCGCTCGGTCTGGCCATTAGTCTGAGGATGGAAAGCAGACGAAAAAGACAAATCAATGCCCATCCTAGCACAGAACGCTCGCCAAAATCTAGACACGAATTGGGTTCCCCTGTCAGAAACGATATTCTCCGGAATACCATGCAAGCGCACCACATTTTGAAAAAACAGAGGAACCAGCTCGGATGAGGAAGGCAATTTGGGCAAGGGAACCAAATGGACCATCTTAGAGAAACGGTCACACACCACCCAGATGACAGACATCTTCTGAGAAACAGGGAGATCAGAAATAAAATCCATGGAGATGTGAGTCCAAGGCCTCTTCGGAATAGGCAAAGATAACAACAATCCACTAGCCCGAGAACAACAAGGCTTGGCCCGAGCACAAACATCACAAGACTGCACAAAACCTCGCACATCTCGCGACAGGGAAGGCCACCAGAAGGACCTAGCCACCAAATCCCTGGTACCAAAGATTCCAGGATGACCTGCTAATGCAGAAGAATGGACCTCCGAGATGACTCTACTGGTCCAATCATCAGGAACAAACATTCTACCAGGCGGGCAACGATCAGGTCTATTCGCCTGAAACTCCTGCAAGACCCGTCGCAAGTCTGGGGAAACAGCAGATAATATCACTCCATCCTTAAGGATACCTGTAGGTTCAGAATTACCAGGGGAATCAGGCTCAAAACTCCTAGAAAGGGCATCCGCCTTCACATTTTTAGAACCTGGTAGGTAAGAAACCACAAAATTAAACCGAGAGAAAAATAACGACCAGCGCGCCTGTCTAGGATTCAGGCGCCTGGCAGACTCAAGATAAATCAAATTCTTGTGGTCGGTCAATACCACCACCTGATATCTAGCCCCCTCAAGCCAATGACGCCACTCCTCAAAAGCCCACTTCATAGCCAAGAGCTCCCGATTACCAATATCATAATTTCGCTCAGCGGGCGAAAATTTACGAGAAAAGAACGCACAAGGTCTCATCACGGAGCAGTCGGAACTTTTCTGCGACAAAACCGCCCCAGCTCCGATTTCTGAAGCGTCAACCTCAACCTGAAAAGGAAGAGTAACATCAGGCTGACGCAATACAGGGGCGGAAGAAAAGCGGCGCTTAAGCTCCCGAAAGGCCTCCACAGCAGCAGGGGACCAATCAGCAACATCAGCACCCTTCTTAGTCAAATCAGTCAACGGTTTAGCAACATCAGAAAAACCAGTTATAAATCGACGATAAAAATTAGCAAAGCCCAAAAACTTCTGAAGGCTCTTAAGAGAAGAGGGTTGTATCCAATCACAAATAGCCTGAACCTTGACAGGGTCCATCTCAATGGAAGAGGGGGAAAAAATGTACCCCAAAAACGAAATCTTTTGAACCCCAAAAACGCACTTAGAACCCTTTACACACAAGGAATTAGAGCGCAAAACCTGAAAAACCCTCCTGACCTGTTGGACATGAGAGTCCCAGTCATCCGAAAAAATCAAAATATCATCAAGATACACAATCAAAAATTTATCCAAATAATCACGGAAAATGTCATGCATAAAGGACTGAAAGACTGAAGGGGCATTTGAAAGACCAAAAGGCATTACTAAATACTCAAAATGGCCCTCAGGCGTATTAAATGCGGTTTTCCACTCATCCCCCTGCTTAATTCGCACCAAATTATACGCCCCACGAAGATCAATCTTAGAGAACCACTTGGCCCCCTTTATTCGAGCAAACAAATCAGTAAGCAGTGGCAAAGGATACTGATATTTAACCGTGATTTTATTCAAAAGCCGATAATCAATACACGGCCTCAAAGAGCCATCTTTTTTAGATACAAAGAAAAAACCGGCTCCTAAGGGAGATGACGAAGGACGAATATGTCCCTTTTCCAAGGACTCCTTAATATATTCCCGCATAGCAGCATGTTCAGGCACAGATAGATTAAATAAACGACCCTTTGGAAACTTACTGCCCGGAATCAGATCTATAGTACAATCGCAATCTCTGTGCGGAGGTAGTGAACCAAGTTTAGGCTCCTCAAAAACGTCACGATAATCAGATAAAAATTCCGGAATCTCAGAGGAAATAGATGACGAAATGGAAACCAAAGGTACGTCCCCATGAGTCCCCTGACATCCCCAGCTTAACACAGACATTGCTTTCCAGTCGAGGACTGGGTTATGAGATTGCAGCCATGGCAATCCAAGCACCAACACATCATGTAGATTATACAACACAAGGAAGCGAATAATCTCCTGGTGATCCGGATTAATACGCATAGTTACTTGTGTCCAGTATTGTGGTTTGTTACTAGCCAATGGCGTGAAGTCAATACCCTTCAGAGGTATAGGAACTTCCAGAGGCTCTAAATCAAACCCACAGCGTTTGGCAAAGGACCAATCCATAAGACTCAAAGCGGCGCCAGAGTCGACATAGGCGTCCGCGGTAATAGACGATAAAGAGCAAATCAGGGTCACAGATAGAATAAACTTAGACTGTAAAGTGCCAATTGAAACAGACTTATCAACTTTCTTAGTACGTTTAGAGCATGCTGATATAACATGAGTTGAATCACCACAATAGAAGCATAACCCATTTTTTCGCCTAAAATTCTGTCGTTCGCTTCTGGACAGAATTCTATCACATTGCATAATCTCTGGCGCCTTCTCAGTAGACACCGCCAAATGGTGCACAGGTTTGCGCTCCCGCAAACGCCGATCAATCTGAATAGCCATTGTCATGGACTCATTCAGACCTGTAGGCACAGGGAACCCCACCATAACATCTTTAATGGCATCAGAGAGACCCTCTCTGAATTTCGCCGCCAGGGCGCACTCATTCCACTGAGTAAGCACAGACCACTTACGAAATTTTTGGCAGTATATTTCAGCCTCATCTTGCCCTTGAGACAGGGCCATTAAGGCTTTTTCAGCCTGAATCTCTAAATGAGGTTCCTCATAAAGCAACCCCAAAGCCAGGAAAAACGCATCCACATTGAGCAACGCAGGATCCCCTGGTGCCAAAGCAAATGCCCAATCCTGAGGGTCGCCCCGGAGCAAGGAAATTACAATCCTGACCTGCTGTGCAGGATCTCCAGCGGAGCGAGATCTCAGAGACAAAAATAATTTACAATTATGTTTGAAATTCTGGAAGCGAGATCTATCCCCAGAGAAAAATTCAGGTAAAGGAATTCTAGGTTCAGATGTAGGAGCATGAATAACGAAATCCTGTAAGCTTTGAACCTTCATAGCGAGATTATTCAAACCTGTAGCTAAACTCTGTGGATCCATATTAATCAGGTGAAATCAGAACCATTCAAGGATTAGAAGGAGAGAGAGACGAAGGCTGCAGTAAGCAGAGATGCTAGTGAATCAACTAATGAGCAAACTCAGGAAAAAAAAAAAAATTCTCTGCAGACTTCTTTTCTCTCCTTTCTTCTGCCAATTATTTTAACCCTTGGCCGGCCAAACTGTCATGGTTCTCAATGGCAAGAGCACGTAATTAAGCATACAAAGGGACTAGCTCTTGGAAGATGGGAACTCGAGCTGACCATGAGCTAAACCTACCGCACAACTAACAGTGGCCGGGTAGCGTGCCTACGTTTTATCCCTAGACGCCCAGCGCCAGCCGGAGAACTGACTGACCCTAGCAGAGGAAAATACAGACCTGGCTTACCTCTAGAGAAATTTTCCCCAAAAGGCAGACAGTAGCCCCCACATATATTGGCGGTGATTTTAGAGGAAAATGACATACGAAGTATGAAGATAGGTTTAGCAAATTGAGGTCCGCTTACTAGATAGTAGGAAGACAGAAAAGGGAACTTCACGGTCAGCTGAAAACCCTTTCAAAATACCATCCTGAAATTACTTTAAGACTCTAACATCAACTCATGACACCAGAGTGGCAATTTCAGCTCACAAGAGCTTCCAGCCTCAGAAATATTCAATCACAGAGAACTGGAACAAAAATGCAAAACAAACTTAGGACAACAAGTCCAACTTAGCTGATAGTAGTCTAGGAGCAGGAACATGCAACAGAAAGGCTTCTGGTAACATTGTTGGCCGGCATAGAAATGACTGAGGAGCAAGGCTAAATAGAAAACTCCCACATACTGATGGAAAGCAGGTGAACAGAGGAGATGAAGCACACAAGTGCAGTACCACCAGAAACCACCAGGGGAGCCCAGAAACCAAATTCACAACACATGCCGTTGGGGAATCATGACATGAGGGATTATGGGGACATCGTACTTATGTGAGGGGCTGTGGGGACATCGTACTTATGTGAGGGGCTGTGGGGACATCATACTTGTGTGAGGGACTGTGAGGATATTCTACTTGTCTGAGTGGCTGTGGGAAAATCATACTTGTGTGAGTGGGTTGTGGTGACATCATACTTTTTTGGAGGAGCAGTTAATTAAGATCATCTATGCTTATTGAATATAAGGCTGTACAACAGAGGCAGAATAATTTGTCGCTTTTTATAAAATTTATAAATAGCAGTAAATTACATAGATTTGATTAGCTGCTACTGAAAAAATATAGTACCTGATTAAGAATACTAAATTGTGCTCAATATTAAGTGATAAAAATATAAAATAATAATAATGAGAAAAATTAGGTTTGGCCGCTTGGTTCGGCTCTCCACAACAGTCAAGGTCTCTCATTTGGCCTTTTAGGAAAATTAATTACCCAACCCTAATCTAAGCTGTAGATCAGGATGAGCAACCCAGACCAAAGGCAATGGTACAGAGAAGAGGACATGTGAGATAACACATGGATGAGCAAAGGGCAGGACAGCAGGTTATGCAGAAAGGCAGATAAGTGGTTCCAGAAACATCAAAAAACACAGATCAAAAGTGTAGACATACACTGGTACTCTCAATCTATTATCAGAACAGTGCTTGCAGAAAACAAATGGTTATAGAAAGAGTTGTATGGTTATCATCAAACAGATGGTCCTTGGCAGCGATGTAGGCAGTAGCGATGAAAGGGTAAACTGAATACTTGCATTTAAAGAAGATTCACACTGTTGAAGCAGTGTTTCTAGGGTGAACTGTACTATTGAAGAGTTTTGTTATGCTTACCGCAGTCCAAGAGTTGAGTGCAGGTTTGAGCCAATAAGTAACTGCAGATAGGGTTTTTCTGAAGAAATGATTACCAACTGAGAGAAATGGATGATCAGAATACAGTTATTGAATACAAAGTTTACTGAATACTATCAGCTAGTGGCATGACCACAGTAACGGGAAGCGGCTACAGGTAAAGGGAGCAGGGTTCAGCCATTGAGCCAAAACAAGTAACAGCGTAACCCGTTACTTCTCAAGTCAACTTGGGTTAATATGGGCACATCACTTATAGACTGAGATACTGTAGGTAAAACAAAATAATAATCCCCGTATTCTTTGACCGCGACACCACAAAAACATTAGTGCATGCTCTTATCATCTCCCGCCTTGACTACTGCAACCTCCTACTCTCTGGCCTGCCCTCTACCACTTTGGCATCACTCCAATCCATCCTACACTCTGCTGCCTGACTAATCTACCTGTCTCCTCGCTATTCTCCAGCCTCTCCCCTATGCCAAGACCTTCACTGGCTTCCTATCACTCAGAGACTCCAGTTCAAAACCCTTACAATGACATACAAAGCCATCCAAAGGCATGGTCTCCCAGTACTTACCTACACGCAACCTCCGATCCTCTCAAGATCTCCTCCTCTGCTCCCCTCTCATCTCTTCTTCCCACAACCGCATCCAAGACTTCTCTCGTGCTTCCCCTATACTCTGGAACTCTCTAAACACATCAGACTCTCACCTACCATAGAAACCTTCAAAAAGAACCTGAAGACTCACCTCTTCTGACAAGCCTACAGCCTGCAGTGATCCTCAACCTACTGAATTGCCACATAACCAGCTCTACCCTCTCCTAGTGTATCCTCACCCATCCCCTGCAGACTGTGAGCCCTCGCGGGTAGGGTCCTGCCTCCTTATGTACCTGTATGCCTTGTTTTTTGCTCATATTTAATTGTATTTGTCTATATTTACCCTCTTTTCACATGTAAAGCGCCATGGAATAAATGGCGCTATAAAAATGTATAATAATAATAACCTTTATTATATTAGATATCGATGTTGTTTATCAACTAGGAGGAAAAAATAAAGTTTATACTGATAATAAAGCCTATTATTGTTGTTTTTATGTTGAATGGGTTGAATCTTGTGATAAGTTGTAGATCTCACTCACACTAAGCTCTCATGACCAAAACTTTCTGCATTCCACCATTGACAAAAGCTGATACCACTGAGCAGGCTCCCTACATTCTCTCTTAGAAGTCTACATCTGTGTCTTACATTCCCTTTAATTACATTTATATATAGAAAGAAATAAACAGCAGATTGAAAGTGCAAACCACATAAAGTCAACTTCATATAATTGCCTGCATCCAGCTGTTTCTTTAATTTTATATTTTTTCAACTTCACTTTTTTTCTCTTTCTTTTAAGGTTAAATATA
Organism: Ranitomeya variabilis; assembly: GCF_051348905.1. NCBI lineage: Eukaryota > Metazoa > Chordata > Amphibia > Anura > Dendrobatidae > Ranitomeya > Ranitomeya variabilis. The sequence continues at coordinate 210,439,054 of NC_135235.1, read as the reverse complement.
TTTTGTAATCTTATTTTGCAACAGCCTTTAGTTACAATCTGATTTGATTTGGGTGAACCTACGTCTTGTCTTCGAATGGCTGTATTGATCCTGCAGCCATATCTGAGAAGGGTCCCAGGAGTATTTTTCAATAGGATATAATTGGATTTAATGAAACTGTTTTTTAAGTCTTTGTTGTGATTTGGAGACTCTTAGTGTTAGAAATCTGTTGTCATTCACGAAGGAATCGAGCATTCTTTTATGAGTCGGCTAATTCCCCAAAGGCATTACTGTAACTATTTCACTGCTAACTTTCATTTCTGAATATTTTTTTTATATATACATTGTATGTCCAAGGAAATTTTAGGCTGTATGCACACGTAGCAGATTTTTCGCCATAAAAACGCTATACAACCACGAAAAAAACGCTCACATTAAGCATCCTATTTAATAGAATGCAATCCGCATTTTTTGTGCACATGCTGCGTTGTTTTCCTGAGCGGAATCACATTCCAGAAAAAAACGCAGCATGTTCATTAATTTGCGGAATCGCGGGGATTCCACACACGTAGGAATGCATTGATCTGCTTAGTTCCTGCATGGGGCTATGCCCACCATGCAGGAAGTAAGCAGATCATGTGCGGTTGGTACCCAGGGTGGAGGTGAGGCGACTTTCCTCCACGGACTGGGCATCATATAATTGTAAAAAAAAAAAAGAATGCAAATAAAAAATAGTGATATACTCACCTTCTGATGGCCCCGGAGTCTTCCCGCCTCTCAGCGGTGCACGCGGCCCCTTCCGTTCCTATAGATGCTTTGTGTGAAGGACCTGCGATGACGTCGCAGTCACGTGACCGTGTCGTCATCGAAGGTCCTGCACACAAAGCATCTATAGGAACGGAAGCCGCTGAGGAGATCGGGGGCCATCAGAAGGTGAGCATAACCACTTTTTTAATTTTTTTTATTTTTTTTAACATTATATCTTTTACTATTGATGCTGCATAGGCAGCATCAATAGTAAAAAGTTGGTCACACTTGTCAAACACTATGTTTGACAAGTGTGACCAACCTGTCAATCAGTTTTCCAAGCGATGCTACAGATCGCTTGGAAAACGCTAGCATTCTGCAAGCTAATTACGCTTGCAAAATGCTAGTTTTTAGCATGAATAAGCCTGCCAATTCCGCATGCGATATACCCGCGGCAGGAGTTGCAGAATTGCCGTGGAAATTTTCGTGTCAATTCTGCGACGTGTGCACTTAGCCTTACAGTTGAAACCAGAAGTTTACATACACTATATAAAAAGACACATTTGCATGATTTTCTCAATATCTGACATGAAATCAGAATAAACCTTTCCCGTTTTAGGTCAATTAGGATTACCATAATTATTAATATTTGCCAAATGCCAGAATAATGAGAGAGAAAGAATGTTTTAAGGCATTTTTATTACTTACTGCAAGGTCAAAAGTTTTCCATACCTTTAAACAATTCTGGACTGCCCATATGATAATGTCATGTGTTTTGAAGCTTCAGAGTTAATTAGAGACACACCTGTGGATGTTTTTTAATGCACACCTGATACACATTACTTCATTGTGTAGTATCATAGGAAAGTCTCAAGAAATCAGCCAAGATATCAGAAAGAGAATTATGGACTTGCACAAGTCTGGCTCATCCTTGGGTACAATTTCAAGATACCTGAAGGTGCCTCTTTCACCCAAACAAACAATTATATGCAAGTATAAACAAGATGGGAATGTCCAGCCATCATACCGCTCAGGAAGGAGATGGGTTCTGTGTCCCAGAGATGAAAGTGCTTTGGTCCGACATGTGCACATCAACCCAAGGACAAAAGCAAAAGACCTTGTGAAGATGATGGCGGAAGCAGGTAAGATTGTGTCAATATCCACAGTGAAACGAGTACTGTATCAACATGGGCTGAAAGGCCACTCTGCCAGGAAGAAGCTATTACTCCAAATGAAACAGCCAGATTAATGTTTGCTAATGCACACAGTAACCTTAATATTTGGACACATGTCCTGTGGCCTGATGAAGCTAAAATTGAACTTTTGGGGCCATCCTTACATTTGGAGGAAAAAGGGAGAAGCTTTGAAGTCTAAGAACTCCAGCCTAACTGTGAAACATGGGGGTGGCAGCATCATGCTGTGGGGTTGTTTTGCTGCAGGAGGGACTGGTGCACTTCACAAAATAGATGGAATCATGAGAAAAGAAGATTATGTGACAATACTGAAGCAACATCTCAAGACATCAGCCAGGAAGTTAAAGCTTGGGAGGAAATGGGTCTTCCAAATGGACAATGACCAGAAGCATACTGCCAAAATGGTAGCAAAGGGGCTTAAGGATAACAAGTCACTGGTCGGCGCTCATAGCAATCTGGCTATGACAACCATAGAGGTCTGCTGGAGACCTCTGGTTGTAATGCCAACCCATCGGGGGTCACTGATGTGTGGGATTTCCGGTGCACTTGCCAGAAAAGAGAGTTAAATGCCGCTGTCAGAGATTGACAGCAGCATTTATCTAGTTAACAACTGCAAGTGGATCGCGACTCCACCCTTGGCTGTTGCTGTTGCGGGCACATGTCAGCTGTATATATCAGCTGTTATGTGCCCAGAAAGGTGTGGACTCCAGCGTTGAGCTGGGGAGTCCGACATCAGCATACTATTATGCCCGATGTCAGAGAGGGGTTAATGGTCATGTGTTATGGGTGTGTCAGATGCTACAGACAGTCGCTCCATTTGGCATTACAGACGCCTTCTTAATCTTTCTGACTTTTGGACCCAGTGGTAACATCCCTCTGGCTCTAATTGACACACCTGGACCTGGGTGCTTATAGACTGCCAGTCTGCTTTCCCCTTGTGTAAGTTTGAAGCTATAGCAGTCAGCTTACTTCCTATCTGGTGCTGTTGGAGGATGTTCGCTGTTACCCCTCTGAGTCGGCAAAAGATAAGTTGCTTCCCCCTTGTTTTTCTCCCTTCTTCTCTTTAGTGTACAGTGGGAACTGACCAGTGCTCATCCCCCTTCTCTATTCAAAGCCTAGCTCTAGGGGTATACAGGGTTTAGGTTCTTGCTCTGCGATTGATGTGGAACCGATATAGGGAAGGTAGGGAAGACAGGGTGCTATTAGATCTGCCTAGGGATCTCCATTCCCCCTTTCCCTAGCATTTCGGTTTCCTTCCCCTCTTCCCCTTGTGTTGCATTTAGTCTTCCCACACTGTGCATGACATAGGGTAGGCTAAAATCTACTGGTAGACTCTGTTTAAATAACATAGATATAACTAGGGGGAACTAAAGAACCTACTGAATACTGTTATATGGACATGATCGAATCTTTAAAATTCAAATTCACAAAGTTTGTAGAATTCAATTTGCTGTGAATCGACTTTCCGCAAATTGCAATACTGCAAAATCTTGAATTGCCCTGAAAACACTTGTGAAAGACTCTAAGGTTTCCTGTCACTGTATTCAACCCTTTTCACAATCTTTAATAGAAGCATAGATTTAGTAATGTCAAAGTTACCTTACCATAGAAATGCATGGCAGTCTAGTAGTAACCACAACCCATTTAATAAGACAACACGTTGACAGACTTTACATGTTTTTCTTAAATCAATAAAATGAAAATGTATAACTTTTCGTCATTTGTGATCAGACAGACTGTTCTGTGCAGCACATTGACTCACGCTGATAGTGTTGCTGTCAGAGGTTACATTGTCTTGATGTGACTGAGATGAGTTATGTGCCACATATTCTATAACACTTTCCAATTTTTTTCCTCAAATATGTTTGCTGGAGGCAAACTGTGACCTGCGTTTCATAATACTCTTGCCCGGACGCTGATGCCAGTGGTAGAGATGGCGATTCTGCTGCTACAGTAGGTTCCACTTTCTAATCTGTAGCATGTTTTTTTCTTTAACACTACATTTTGTGAAAAAATGAGTAAAGCCTATTGATATAGAGCTCCCCTTGTACACAGATGGCAATTCTCTTGTGTACGTGACATCACTTCCTACTTCATAGCTCAGACAGACAAAATAATGGTATATGTGTGGTGTGTATCATTGTCAAACTGAACTAGTAAAACAGATGTGCAGAAACCAGAACAGTTAAATATCAAAATTTTTTAAACAATTTTCTATATTTTTTTTGAACAAAATTCAACCCCCTTCCCAAAAATGACATGCTAAGAAGTGTCAAGGAGGTACAGACCCAAGGAGCCAGCACCTGCAACAGAGCGAGGTATTGGCATGGAATGTACAGATATTAATTTGACTATTAAAACTGATGTGGAAAAAATATTTGCTTGCAACATGAATACTTTGTGAGGTAGGCAGTCACATTTAAAAGTTTAGATTTTGGGAAATTTTGTGCTGCATTAAAAAAAAACAATCATACCCCTATACAGAAAGGATTGCACAAGAAATGCAAAAATTCAGAACAGAAACTTGTAACAAGTTAACACATCAATTGACACTGAATTCAGACTTTTTTTGTGGATAAAAACTATAGTGCTGCCTAGCTTCTGCGTTCTAGTGCTTTAAAAAAGAAAAAAGTGTAATTGTAATTGAAATGCATCAAGAGATGCCAGCTACAGCATTTCACAGATTTATCATGCTGAATCTGCCACCTCTCTTATCTCAATCCCTTTATCAATGAATATCTGCATTATTCAAAACTACTATACTTGCCTTCTACAGTACTGCAGTTGTACAGCACATTACTGTCTATAGTATTTATCCAATTTATCTAGTGCATTAAAAGTTGGACTGTCTATTCCTATTGCTCTCGCTGAGCTGTGAGCTCTAACGTCCTCTTGCTATTATATATCACTAGTGTTGAGCATTCCGATACCGCAAGTATCGGGTATCGGCCGATATTTGCTGTATCGGAATTCCGATACCGAGATCCGATACTTTTGTGATATCGGGAATCGGTATCGGGATCGATATTAATGTGTAAAATAAAGAATAAAAATAAAAAATATTGATATACTCACCTCTCCGACGCAGCCTGGACCTTACCGATGTAACCGCCAGCTTCCGTTCCTAAGAATGAGCGCTTGAAAGTCCTTAGATTACGTCGCGGCCTGTGATTGGTCGCGTGAGCGGTCACGTGACCGCTCCGCGACCAATCACAGGCCGCGACGTCATCTAAGGACTTTCAAGCGCTTGAAAGACCTTAGATGACGTCTCGGCTTGTGATTGGTCGCGTTGCGGTCACGTGACCGCTCCGCGACTAATCACGGGCCGCGACGTCATCTAAGGACTTTCAAGCGCTCATTCTTATGAACGGAGGCTGGCGTTTACAACTAGGGCGCGTCAGAGGGTGAGTATATCAATATTTTTTATTTTTATTCTTTATTTTACACATTAATATGGATCCCAGGGCCTGAAGGGGAGTTTCCTCTCCTTCAGACCCTGGGAACCATCAGGATACCTTCCGATACTTGGTGTCCCATTGACTTGTATTGGTATCGGGTATCGGTATCGGCGATATCCGATACTTTTTGGGTATCGGCCGATACTATCCGATACCGATACTTTCAAGTATCGGACGGTATCGCTCAACACTATATATCACCCTACTATGGCAGCTGAAATCATTGCTTTGGCTTTTATACAGGCTTTGTCTCTACTTGTTTGCTATACCATGTGATGTAATAGCTGCAAAACATTATGGGGAAGTCTTAACAGTCAAGTCTTAGGTCATTTAAGCCTTCTATGTGTAAAGCAACCTTATGCAACATGTAAAAACCCGGTAAGCATTTTTTTTATTAATTGGCGCAAAGTGAAAAGAAACAAAAATTGTTTGGGAGCTGCAAATTTCATATTTGACTTCAAATTTGATCCACATAGATTCTATACACTCATATTTTCTGTTCTATTATTATATTCCATGTAAAAGTTCTATGCTCTTAAAAATTTTACAAAGGTAGATATTCACTTTAGGGCTCTGTCAATAGCGTAAAAAAGATTAATTGGGCAAGTCAAAAAGCAAGATATAGCAAATTACAATATTTGGATCATACAGATCAGATCTTACTTTAAGCCATAATTATACTTCTCTTCTAAAAGCAGAACAGACTCATAGAACAGCAGGATGTCACACTAAAGCCAAAGATAAAAACCTTTCTTTCCACATTGATGTAATCATTGGGTCTGTGCCCAGCGCTATACACTTAAATTGCCAGAGAGTATAAAAAAAAATGTCTGAAAACCAAAAAAAAAAAAAGCCCATAAAAGTGATCAATGAATATTTTTCCCTACAGGCGGATGAGAGAGAGCGGCGTCTTTTGCAACTCTACGTGAAACCTTGAAAGTCAAAGAAGTCCAGAAATGGAGGCAATTTTAAGAGCTGTAAAATGTTAATGCAGCGGCAAAAGAGTGATTAACTGTAAACTTGTAATTCAGCAAAAACAAGTTTGTTACGGATATGTGCAGATAAACGCCAATCAGGAAGTTATTAGCTCTCCTAATACGCTATCTGGTTCACACGCAGGAGAGCGTGCTTTTGGAGGTGGTTTAGTTATCACATATGGTTACCATGTAGTCAGCGTTGCTTGAGTGGTTCTTGTATGGTAAAGCGTATGCAAAGTGTTTCAACCAATTTTTTAATTCTTCCAATGTATCTACGATTAGAAATTAAAGTAATCACAAATTAAATTTTAGACACCTCCCTTCTATGTAATAGCTAAAAAAATGAAGTGTAAACAGGCCCATATAGCAACTTGAAGGGGCTGTCTACTGCTAGGATATCCCCTTCTTGATCTAAATGTTTGGTCTCGATAAAACAAAAAAGCTCTTACTTATCTCCCGTGTCGGCGCCGTTCCAGTGGTGTTGGCACTCATGACTTGGTGTCCATAGACTGGTCCTGCTCAGCCCTTATTCACATTGCAGTCATTTTGAAGACATAGTAATGTTGTTAATATTAGAGAAAGTATGGGACCATCTCGATTTGGTCACCTTGTCGTGGTGGGATGGCTTTTATGTTTTTGTTGATCAACAACAGTGTCTACTAAGTACCCTGCACTCAATCAGTGCTGGCGTCACTGTGCCCGCCTTCTAACAAGTTAAAGGTAAAGAGGTAGTCAGAGAGAAGCTGCAGCTCTGATTTCCTCTTCATGTTCTATTCACTTGAAGGCGGGGACAGTGATGCCAGTGCTGATTGGCTGCCGGGCTCACCTCCCTAACAGAGCCCTGGGACTGCGAGTGCCAACACCGGTGGAACGGCGTCAGCACGGGAGGTGAGTAAAGGCTTTTTTATTTTATCTGGGCAAAACATTTAGATCAAGAAGGGGTTTGTCCTAGTAGTGGACTGCACCTTTATTGAAAAACTGAGAAAAATGGCCGGAGTATACTTTAGTATGTATGCATCGTATAGGAGCATGTTCACACTGGCCATTAACCCCTTCACGACCATGCCCTTTTGCGTTTTTGCGTTCTCGTTTTTCGCTCCCCTCCTTCCCAGAGCCATAACTTTTTTATCTTTCCGTCAATATGGCCATGTGAGGGCTTGTTTTTTTGCGGGACAAGTTGCACTTTTGAACAACATCATTGGTTTTAGCATGTTATGTACTAGAAAATGGGAAAAAAATTCCAAGTGCTGTCAAATTGCAAAAGAAGTGCAATCCCACACTTATCCCACACTTGTTTTTTGTTTGGCTTTTCGATAGGTTCACTAAATGCTAAAACTGACCTGCCATTATGATTCTCCATGTCATTACAAGTTCATAGACACCAAACATGTCTAGGTTACGTTTTATCTAAGTGGTAAAAAAAAATTCCAAACTTTGCTATAAAAAAAAATTGCGCCATTTTCTGATACCCTTAGCGTCTCAATTTTTCGTGATCTGGGGTAAGGTGAGTGCTTATTTTTTGCGTGCCGAACTGGCGTTTTTAATTATACCATTTTGGTGCAGATACGTTCTTTTGATCGCCCGTTATTACATTTTAATACAATGTCGTGGCGACCAAAAAGCTGTAATTCTGGCGTTTCTAATTTTTTTCTCGCTATGCCATTTAGCGATCAGGTTAATCCTTTTTTTATTGATAGATCGGGCGATTTTGAATGCGGCGATACCAAATATGTGTAGGTTTGATTTTTTTAATTGTTTTATTTTGGATGGGGCGAAAGGGGGGTGATTTAAACTTTTTTTTTTTTTTTTTTTTCATATTTTTTAAAACTTTTTTAAACTTTTGCCATGCTTCAATAGCCTCCATGGGAGGCTAGAAGCTGGCACAACTGGATCGGCTCAGCTACATAGCAGCGATCATCAGATCGCTGCTATGTAGCTGAATTGCAGGCTTGCTATGAGCGCTGACCACAAGGTGGTGCTCACAGCAGGCCGGTATCAGTAACCATAGAGGTCTCAAGGACCTCTATGGTTACTATCCTGACGCATTGCTGACCCCCGATCATGTGACGGGGTCGGCGATGCGATCATTTCCGGCCGCGCAGTCGGAAGCGCTGGTTAAATGCCGCTGTCAGCGTTTGACAGCGGCATTTAACTGGTTAATAGCGGCAGGTGGATCGCGATTTCACCCGCCGCTATTGCGGGCACATGTCAGCTTTGAGGTGGGCTCAGCGCCGGAGCCCGCATCAAAGTAGGGGACCCGACCTCCGCAGTAATAGTACGGCGAAGGTCGGGAAGGGGTTAAACATTTAAAACCTAAGAGAGAACCGAAATCAGCAAATACCCTGCTGTAAGAAAGTTAAATGTAAATAACAAAGGGTTCTTAGTAGACATTGTTGTTGATTAAAAAAGCAGAAAGCCATCCCACGACGACAAGGTGGCCATTCCAGCACAACAAGGTGACCCAATCGGAAAGGTCCTGTAATGTCTCTAATAATAAAAACCTTACCATGTCTCAAAAAAGACCGAAATGTGAATAAGGGCTGAGCAGGGTCGGGGCCAGACTGTAGACACCAAGCCATGGGAAGCTATGAAAAGCTCAAATAAAAGGGAGGTTACTAAGTACAAAACACTAAAGAAAAGCTGAGAAAAAATAGCAGGAGTATAAGCTAGTATGTGTCAAAAATGAGCTCAAAGTAAATTTTTTTCATGAAAAAAATAGACCAATGTGAAATATATAAATATATCTGTACTGCACTCGTTTACAACAATGGAGGACACCTATAATATAAGAGATCATTTAACCTGTTATAATAATAGGGTAATTTGTTGCATAAAGTGTAAAAACTGTATATAGGATGCACAAAAAGCGGATATTAAATATGCCCAGCATATTTAAAAAAAAAATAAAAATAAAAATAAAAAAATTAAGGGCCACCCACTATCAAGACATTATAAAGAGGCTCATAATGGTAGTATGAAATATACAAGGGTTGGATAAAATAATGGAAGCACCTAACGTTTTGGCATCATAGTCTTCGAACATGTGATAAGCATGCAAACCGTGACATATGGTAATGTTTTGCAGATTATTTGTGTTATGTGATATGTGTATATAAATTAACTGTTTGTTTTGCATAATTGTAAGAACATTGATGAGAACTGATACCTATGGCAGACCTCTCGGATTTTCAAAGAGGCCAAATTGTTGGTGCTCGTATGGCAGGCGCTAGTGTAACAGAAAGTGCCCGAATGCTTGGCGTGTCAAGAGGTACTGTCTCCAAAGTAATGACTGCGTTTGAAAGAGAAGGAAAAACGTCCGCACCAAAGCACAGGTCCGGCCGAAAGTCAAAGTTGACTGAGAGAGACCGTCGGACTCTAAAGCGAATTGTGAGAGAGGATCGCAAGACCATGGCTCCAAAAATCACTGCTGAGCTCAATGAACACCTACAGAACACAGTTTCCACGAAAATTGTTCTTCGAGTGCTGCACAAATCTGGATTCCAAGGAAGAGCTGCAATTAGAAAACTGCTGCTCTCAATGACAAAGGTTTCCAAGCGTTTAGATTGGTGTAGAAACCTCCAGAATTGGTCCCTCGAGCAGTGGAAACATGTGATATTCTCAGACGAATCATTGTTTACCCTATTTCCGACCTCCAGCCAAGTGTACATTTGGAGACAGCCGAAAAAAGCATTCCATCCAGACTGCCTTCTCCCAACCGTAAAACATGACGGAGGTTCTGTGATGATCTGGGGTGCTATTTCGTGGAGATCCGCCGGGCCAATGATATCCCTTCATGAAAGAATTAACAGCCGAGATTATTTAGGCATTTTGGGCAACCAAGTGCATCCAATGGTTAAAGCACTTTTTCCGGAGGGGAACGCCATCTTTCAGGATGATAATGCACCAATTCATACAGCTAGAATCGTTAAAGCATGGCACGAGGAACATTCTAATGAAGTTGAGCATCTCATCTGGCCCCCACAATCCCCAGACCTCAACATTATTGAGCATTTATGGTGGATTTTAGAGATTCTTGTTAGACCTCGATTTCCGCCACCATTGTCCCTCAAAGAACTGGAGGGTGTTTTAACTGCAGAATGGGCTAAAATTAATTCCTTTTGAAACCATTCAAACCTTGTATGAATCCATACCTCAGAAAATTGAGGCTGTAATCGCCGCAAAAGGTGGACCTACACCATATTAAACTAACTTCTGTTGATGTTTCCTGGTGTTTCCATTATTTTGTCCAACCCCTGTACATCTCTCTGGGGGAGGGAACCGAAAGGGCTAAGCTGCACTGGGAGGTGGCAATTTATTGCATCAAATGTCAAGAATAGAAAGCCTCTGGATATTGCAACAAAATACCTTAAAACCAGCAGGAGTAACAGTGAAATTGAACTTTTCACCTTCATGGACTAAATAGTGATGGATCTAAACAAGGGTTAATCGTTTCTGCAATCATCTGGAGTGGCGCTCACCTATTTAACACCTTCACACCATAGACATTTTCTGATCCTTTTTTCATTTCCGTGTTTTCCTTCCCCTTCTTCCAAAAGCAAAAACTTTTTCTATTTTGACATCAATATGGCCATGTCGGGGCTTCTTTTTTGTGGGACGAGTTGTACTTTTGAACGACACCATTCATTTTACCATATAGTGTAGGGGAAAATGGGAAAGAAATTCCAAATCTGGTGAAATTGTTTTAAAAAAGTGCAATTCCATAATTGTTTTTTTTTTTTTTTTCTTTACTATGTTCACTATATGGTAAAACTGATCTGGCAATATGATTCTCCAGGTTAGTACGAGTGCGCAGATACCAAACATGTGTTGTTGTTTTTTTTATCTAAGTGCTGAAAAAAATTTCGGGAATTTGAATGAAAAAAATGTTTTTGCCTTTGTCGCCAGTTTCAGAAACCCATAGCGATTTAATTTTTCGGGATCTGGGGCTGTTTGAGGGCTTAATTTTTGTGCACTGAGCTGAAATTTTGACTAATACCAATTTGGAGTAGATACAATATTTTGATCGCCTCTAATTGCATTTTTGTTGTAATGTTGTGGTGGCCAAAAAATTAAATTCTGGCGTCTTGATTTTTTTCTTGTTATGCTGACTACCGATCAGATTCATTTGTTTAATATTTTGATACTAGTGTTGAGCATTCAGATACCGCAAGTGTCGGGTATCGGCCGATATTCGCGGTATCGGAATTCCGATACCGAGTTCCGATACTTTCAGTATATCGGATACCAGAAACGGAAGTTCCCATAATTCAAAGAGCCAGAATTTAGCCAATGAGGAATCAATAGAAGTGTGGGCACATCCTGTGCTGAATATTAGGCATGTAACTACTGGCATGGCTGTGATTGGCTGCTGAAATGATGTCATGATGCACTATAAAAGTCGCCGCCGCCATTTTGGGTTCACTCTGCTGTGAATTCAGTTAGGGACAGGACGCTGTGTTCTGACTGAGGGCCAGTTTTGAGATAGTGATTTGCTTTATTGTGCTTTACCCAGGCTAATTTAGCAACCGCTGTGTGAGAACCTTGTTTTTGCCTTGCAGCGCTGTTCATGGCTGTCTGCACGGTCTCTGTGTGAGTGCAGCTCACTCTGTAGTCTGGTCTGCCGCCACCGCTGGTTGTAGTCAGCTCAGGGTGTGTCACTGCCTCATACTGTTCCATTGTCCTTTTTTCAATTAGTGCAGCCTGCTGCACATTTTTTCAAATTTATCCTATTAGTGGCTTTCCATCCGTATCCTGCTAGATTGTGGAAAAACACTATATAGGATTACATAGAGGAGCTTTTTTTGGCCTTGCAGTGCTGTTCACGGCTGTCTGCACGGTCTCTGTGTCTCAGCATGCCTTTAATGTCTCCTCCACCTCCCCCAATACATCCTACATTATTCTTAGTTGTTTTCCTTCATGTAGAATTAACCTACAAGGAAAGAAAGGGTTTATTTTAATTCCGATATTTTTGTCTCATTGACTTGCATTGGTATCGGGTATCGGTATTGGCGATATCCGATATTTTTTGAATATCAGCCGATCCAATCTGATACCGATACTTCTGGATATCGGAAGGTATCGCTCAACACTATTTGATACATAAGACATTTCTGAACGCTGTGATACCAAATATGTGTATTTTGTTTTCTTTGTAATTGTTTTATTTTAAGTGGGGCACAAGGGAAATGATTTAAACGTTTGTGTTTTTTTATTTTTTTCATATTTTTTAAAACATATTTTTACTTTTTACTGTACTTGTTAGTCCTCTTAGAGGATTTGAAGCAGCGATTGTCCGATCACAGTGCTAAGTATAGCAGAAATCACGATCTCCTGTGAACTTCGACTACGAGCTGGCATTCACAGGAGGATTGTAATGACAGACACAGTGATCATCAGCAGACCCCCAGCTGTCCTGACGGCCCATCAGCACCCTGCGATCATGTCACAGGCGCACAAATGGGAGAAACTCATGCTCCTGTTGGAGCGTGTTAAATCCCACTATCAGAGGCTCACAGTGGGCTTTAACAACAGCCGTGGGTGGAGCACATGACTATAGATGAGCAAACTCAAACTTCTCCAGTTCGAGGAGAGACAGGAAGGAGAGACAGGTAGGAGATATATTTTCCAGCTTCTAAGTCCATTGATTTCTATTGGGTTTGGGTTAAGGTTTAAGTTCAGGTACAATTCTTGTACTGGAACCGAACTTTGGACTAAAGTTCGGTCAAACCCAACAAATCCGAATTTTTACAAGTAGGTTAATCCTTACATCAGCTGTCATGTGCGGGCAAAATGTGGCATCAGCATTGGAGCCCACATCAAAGGTAGAGACATGACATAAGACGTAAATATATGTCATGTATCGTGAAAGGGGTTAAGGTGAATGGATCCTTAGGAGCAGGACCGGACTGGCCATCTGGCAATTCTGGCAAATGCCAGAAGGGGCTGCCTTGTCTGCTACGTTGTTTGCAGAATCGGTGTTCTCAAGAGACCCATACTGTTGAGTTATGACAGAGCACAAAGTTGCTGACTCTGTCACTTACCCCAGCAAACCATGGGTATCATTAGAAATATGGGTCTTGTAGTAAATCTTGCTTTCCTCTGGAGCGCCCCCACCGTCGCAGGGCCGAGGGGTACCCGGTACCGGGCCTCTCTGTCTCGGTTCTGGGATTGTCACGGTGGCTAGACCCGGTCCGTGACCCTGCTGAGGGGCGTCCAGTGAAAATTGAGAGTGATGATGTGTGGTGCAGGGTGCGATGAATAACGAGGACACAAGGTTGCAGTCTCTTAACCTCTTTACTGAAGGCTTCAGGATCTTCAATCCGGAGTACGGTTAACAGGGCTGTCTGAGACCCGCCGGTCCGATGGCACCTCCAGAGTTCCCTTTGCAGGTGGGTATCTGTGCCTTCCTTCTAGCGCTTTTGTGTTCTAGTCCTTCCCTGCTGAGCACCATGGGATAGTCCTCACAACTGTTGTGTCTGTTTCTGAAGTTCCCTCACAACTGATTCTGATGTTCTTCTCCGTCCCCCCAGATGATATGGCTAGGACGCACCCGTATGATGGGTAGGCCTGGAGTTCTTCCGGGACCCTAGAGTCGCCCCTCTCCCACTGTTGCCCCTTATGTCTGCTTAGGTGATTTAGGTGAGACAGCCCGCCTACAACTGACTGTCCTGCCGTAGGTTTGAAGTAAGGCCTGGAGCTCAATACTTCCTCGGCGTTTCTGGCCACCGGCTACGTGCCTCAGTAGGATGTTGCCTCGATCTTACAGCACGACTCCTACTGGTGTTATCTCCTTGTTGCGTTGATCTCGTTTCTCACTCTTCACAATAAACCTCGCTTCTTGTCCTTTCTTGGGGTACCGCTGCAATGAAGTGCAGGCGCGGTCCTGTAACGTTCTTTCTGTTCGCTAGGCCTCTGTCAGGATCCTACCCCTGACAGGGACCCCCCCTGAATCTTCCCCTGCAACACCCTCTGCCACAGGATGTTGCCTGGTTCCAACCCAGTCAGCTTTCTGTCTAACTTCCTATCTAACCCCCAGTTTTACCAGATTGTGAGGAGTGGTCTAATACATAGCACCCTTAGCTCCCCATGGAGGCCAGACTGTGAAGTGTATTGGTGTCTGTGATACCTGGTCAGGTGAACTCCTTCAGTGCCATCAGACGTACCAACACCCCCCTTAGCGGGGGAGCATCAGTACTGCAATGACCAGGACTCTGGGGTGCTGCACTCCCCCCCGGTTAAATCCAGTACTCCTGGACTGGGAAGAAAACAACAATACATGTCAGCAAAAAGACACACAATTTTCAGAAATGCAAAAACAAGTAAATTTGAACAGAGCTTCTCTTTATGGGAGGTGAGAACACTTGAACGTTACAAACATGGTTAATTACTTTAAATATCATACCATAAATAACTTCTATTACCCAGTCGGGTATTCTACTTAGTGCAATTTCTGAACAATAATTTAACTTTGCCTCTAAGGACGTATAAGCTGAATCCACTAAAGGCTTACTATAAAACACTACAAGGCTAATCAACTTTTCTTCATTTTTCCAACTTTACATTCGCAGTACCGCCTGTCTATCTGCCCCAGGCCTACTGCCTCTCGCTCTTCTGCAGGACCGCCCCATTCTCATCTGGGCCAACTGCCTTTCTCTTTCTATACACAGTATAGGACTTATCAACCTTCTCTCAGCACAAGATCACTGAGCCATCTCTGTATGGCTCCTAGGAGGACTCACCAATTAACCCCGTACAAGTTCACTTCCTGTCCTCATTCTTTAACACATTGTTAAACATTTCCTACAAGCAACTAACTAACTACATATAACTTTTTCATATAAATACTATCATTACTTCTTTTAAGGCAAAATTATGCTTTAAGTGCTATTGGTGAACGTTCCCTTTAAGAGGGGACCAAGTCTCTTGGAGGTAGTGCAACTTCTCAAGCTGCGAGTTCGTGTAAGGCAGGGATCCCTGTACTGTTTCCAGGAACAGTTTCTTCGCAAAGAGTCCTTTCCCTTGTAAAACCAGTAGGGAGCACCTTTAAGAAGGTGCAAACTATTTACAATAAGTTTGTAATCATGCAGTGTTCATGATCCAGCAGTTCTTTTCAACAGTGATAAACGGGAAACAAAACAAAAAGGAAAAAATAGGGATCCCGGGTAAACTAAGGGATCCCTTTAAGAGTTAACCCTAGTCGGGTTGTAGCAGCAGAAAGACACATATAAAGATGAACAGTTAACTATATACAGCATGTCGAGCCTTAGGGCTTCATAGTAAGTTGCAGGTCATCAGCCAATAGTGGACGTCTCCTGACCGCGGAGGCTTCGGTCCCTGGTCTCCGGCTGATGCCGTGTCAATGTCGGTGGTTGGTCCCTCGGGTGCAGTTAGATCACCCAGTGTCTGGATTCGAAGGCTAACCCTGGTTGCTAGCTTGGTAGCCGCGACAAGGCGTACTGTGGCGATAGTAGCAAGATCTGTCAAGTCCGGATCCATCATGGTTGGGGCCACGGGTGACACCTCCACAAGCCCACATCGTTGGACGTTCCGAGCGCACCATCCTTGTGCACTCTGGTGGTGGGTGTAGGTCACCTGGTCCCCCCTTTGCAATAATGGATCACCATATTGGTTGCGGAAGGGAGTCTTCACATTGTAACTGGTAACGAAGACATCAGTCGGTAGTCCCGGTTCCTGTATGGAGCCCCAACCCCGCTTTGGGTGAAAGGCCAGCACAGTTCCCCGCTTTACCACGTCTTTCCTGCCGTGCGCAGGCTTTGGGCGTTGCACTTTTGGTGGGTCAATTGGTTCTGTCTCTTTTCGGTTTTTCCAATGTAGGATCAAGCATTGTTTATATTGTTCCCAAGTGAGAACAGCAAGGGTGAGGCCCTCCTCCCGGGCTCCATCTAGCCCAATCTGGGGGGTGTCTCACTGGAAAATCACCCCCTCTGAGCTCACATCTAGGGGTTCCCCCATCTTGGTCGGCAGCGGAGGCACCAGCTTCCCCATCGTGTCGGGGGTGAGCACCACCAGCTCCGCGGAGAGGAACCGGTCATTGTCGGGGTGAGGAGCGGTCGCGAGAGCGGGATCAGTCAGGAGAGCAGGATTGGTCGGGGGAACAGGGACGCTTCCCATACCTGCGTCTGATGTGATTCCACCGGTGTCGATCTGTTCCGTTGACAAGGACACTGGAATCGGCTGCAGCCCGGACCGCGGCTCCTCCAAGGCGGCCTCCCGACATGGCTCCACTCTCTATGGCTCCTCAACTGCTGGCTCCGTGGTTGGGATAGGTGGGCTCGGCTCCTCCGCCGGCGGCTCCAAGGAGTTCGGGTCCTCCAACTGCGGTGGGTTCGGACCCATCTCCGGTCGGTGGACATAATCCGGGATCACTGCGTCGTCGCTCAGGCACTCGCTGGTCACCTTCGCTGTCTCCAGATCGGCAGCCATGCATACACCTGACTCCGCCACTTCTTCGAGGCCGAGGCCACTCTGGTCTCGGCTCTTGCTGTTGTAAACCAGGGGGCGATTCCTCTCTGTTTCTGGGCAGGTCGTCATCTCGCAGCAAAAGTCGGAGGGGGCGGTGGCTTTTTTTGGCGCCGCTTTGGTTGTCTCCTCCCATGGCACGCCCTTCTTCTTCCTCTGCGCTCCCTGTGGTGCTGCAATGGCATTTTGGCGGGAACTTTTGGCGGCAAGTGGCAATACACAGTCTTTGCAATAAGTCACAGTCCAAGCACAATAAATCGCAGTTCCAAGGCACACATGACCTGATTCTTCAGGCTTAAGTAGATCCTGTTCGTGACGCCAAATTGGAGCGCCCCCACCGTCGCAGGGCCGAGGGGTACCCAGTACCGGGCCTCTCTGTCTCGGTTCTGGAATTGTCACGGTGGCTAGACCCGGTCCGTGACCCTGCTGAGGGGCGTCCAGTGACAGTTGAGAGTGATGATGTGTGGTGCAGGGTGCGATGAATAACGAGGACACAAGGTTGCAGTCTCTTTACCTCTTTACTGAAGGCTTCAGGATCCTCAATCCGGAGTACGGTTAACAGGGCTGTCTGAGACCGGCCGGTCCGATGGCACCTCCAGAGTTCCCTTTGCAGGTGGAAATCTGTGCCTTCCTTCTAGCGCTTGTGTGTTGTAGTCCTTCCCTGCTGAGCACCATGGGATAGTCCTCACAACTGTTGTGTCTGTTTCTGAAGTTCCCTCACAACTGATTCTGATGTTCTTCTCTGTCCCCCCAGATGATATGGCTAGGACGCACCCGTATGACGGGTAGGCCTGGAGTTCTTCCGGACCCTAGAGTCGCCCCTCTCCCACTGTTGCCCCCTATGTCTGCTTAGGTGATTTAGGTGAGACAGCCCGCCTATAACTGACTGTCCTGCCGTAGGTTTGAAGTAAGGCCTGGAGCTCAATACTTCCTTGGCGTTTCCGGCCACCGGCTACGTGCCTCAGTAGGATGTTGCCTCGATCTTACAGCACGACTCCTACTGGTGTTATCTCCTTGTTGCGTTGATCTCGTTTCTCACTCTTCACAATAAACCTCGCTTCTTGTCCTTTCTTGGGGTACCACCGCAATGAAGTGCAGGCACAGTCCCATAACATTCTTTCTGTTTGCTAGGCCTCTGTCAGGATCCCACCCCTGACAGGGACCCCCCTGAATCTTCCCCTGCAACACCCTCTGCCACAGGATGTTGCCTGGTTCCAACCCAGTCAGCTTTCTGTCTAACTTCCTATCTAGCCCCCAGTTTTACCAGATTGTGAGGAGTGGCCTAATACATAGCACCCTTAGCTCTCCCTGGAGGCCAGACTGTGAAGTGAATTGGTGTCTGTGATACCTGGTCAGGCGAACTCCTTCAGTGCCATCAGACGTACCAACACCCCCCTTAGCGGCGGAGCATCAGTACTGCAACGACCAGGACTCTGGGGCGCTGCACCTCCATCCAGGGTAATATTAATACTATATCCCATCTTGTGCTTGGGGACAGGGACAACATGGGCCTGTGTGATTTCAAATGCTAGGGCTGAATTTCAGCCCCAGTCCTTACCTGCTTAGGAGGCATCATCCCTGATGAAGGACAATTCCTTTGAAACGCGTTGGATGAACTATTTCCAGTCGGAATTGAGTGACATCTATCTCTCAGAGTGTACTGCTATCTTCATTGCAGTAATTTTGTCATGGCTCCACTGGCTGGGCCATCTGAATGATTACCTTACTTTCAAGAGGACTTGTGTTTTTTTAATTTAGCGCCACATTATTTTATTTGTTTGGGGTCTTTTTTGCTCTAGAACTCTATTGATGCTTATCGATTTCTGTAGGTTCAATATATTACTTCATTTGGAAGATGAAATCGGCTTTACTATCGATTACCCACAATGGAAAACTAACAAAATCTTATTTGTAATGGGTGAAATCACTTTTGTCATGAACATCATGTCAGTACCGAAACCTCAGCCCTTAATCGATGTATGTTCAATGTGTGATTTCTGTGCCGGCATAAATTCTGCTGATCCTACAATCCATCTGATACTTTGCGCAGAGTTCAGCTCGGTCTGTTGGGAATATAGATTTCAATTGTATAAATTCATTTATCTACCACAGCTTGATACCCGCTACATAAAGACTAATATTTATGGGATAGGAAAGTTGGAAATTGACATTTTTCTTAACAAACGCTGTTAAATTTGATGTTTACCTTTTTGGTAACAACATAATACAATGCAAGACATCCTAAATGGATCTGAGACCGGACACCAGGCATTTGAGTTCCAGCTCAAAAATCAAAATATATATACAGGGTGGTCCTAAAGTAGGTGGACAGAAAATAATAACATTTATTTTGATTTATATATAAAATTATATTTACTAACTCAAGCATAACATTGACAATTACATTTTATTCTGAACAATAATACAAAAGCCCTTAAATTTTATCAACGCAGGTGCTCAAACTGTTTTCCATCACAATTTGCACAGCTTTGAAGTCTGCCTCTTACGCTTCGACAAACATTTTTGCACAAGTCTCTTTGGGTATTAATTTCTTGAAATGCATCTCTTATCTAATTTTTCAAATCACTTAAACTTTTTGGTTTTTCGACTATAAACTTTGTCCTTGAGTACTCCCCAAAAGAAAAAATCCATTGGGGTCAAGTCGGGTGAACGTGTGGGCCTCTTCGGCCAATCCATTTATTAGGAAATGTTTCATCAAGATACTCGCGGACTACTCATGAATAGTGTTGAGCATTCCGATACCGCAAGTATCGGGTATCGGCCGATACTTGCGGGTATCGGAATTCCGATACCGAGATCCGATACTTTTGTGGTATCGGGTATCGGTATCGAAACAACATTAATGTGTAAAAGAGAGAATCAAAATAAAAAATATTGCTATACTCACCTCTCCGACGCAGCCTGCACCTTACCGAGGGAAGCGGCAGCGTTCTTTGTTTAAAATTCGCGCTTTTCTTTCCTTACGTGAAGTCCCGGCTTTGTGATTGGTTGCGTCGCAGTCACATGGGCGACGCAACCAATCACAGCAAGCCGTGACGTAATTTCAGGTCCTTAAGGATTTTAAAATTACGTCCCGGCTTTGTGATTGGTTGCGTCGCTGTCACATTTGAAAATGCGCGCTTGTCCAACCTCCCGTGACGTCCCGGCTTGTGATTGGTTGCTTCGCGATCAACCAATCAGAAGCCGGGAGGCTGGACACGCGCGCATTTTAAAATGCGCGCTTGTCCAACCTCCCGGCTTGTGATTGGTTGCTTCGCGATCAACCAATCACAAGCCGGGAGGCGAATCAGCGAGCCGGGAGGCGCGCTTGTCCAGCCTCCCGGCTTGTGATTGGTTGATCGCGAAGCAACCAATCACAAGCCGGGACGTCACGGGAGGTTGGACAAGCGCGCATTTTAAAATGCGCGCGTGTCCAGCCTCCCGGCTTGTGATTGGTTGATCGCGACGCAACCAATCACAAGCCGGGACGTCACGGGAGGCTGGACAAGCGCGCATTTTAAAATGCGCGCGTGTCCAGCCTCCCGTGACGTCAAGGCTTGTGATTGGTTGCGTCGCCCATGTGACTGCGACGCAACCAATCACAAAGCCGGGACTTCACGTAAGGAAAGAAAAGCGCGAATTTTAAACAAAGAACGCTGCCGCTTCCCTCGGTAAGGTGCAGGCTGCGTCGGAGAGGTGAGTATAGCAATATTTTTTATTTTAATTCTCTCTTTTACACATTTTTACATTAATGTTGTTTCGATACCGATACCCGATACCACAAAAGTATCGGATCTCGGTATCGGAATTCCGATACAGCAAATATCGGCCGATACCCGATACTTGCGGTATCGGAATGCTCAACACTACTCATGAATAATGTGGAGGGGCCCATCTTGTTGGAAATAAAGGTCATCTGAATTAGGCTGTTGCTGTAACTGGGGAACAACTTGACTCATTAGAATTTCGAGATACTTATCTCCTGTGACCGTTTCATTAAAAAAAATGGTCCAAAAACAACAAAACTTGAAATACCACCCCAAACATTGACACCAGGCTCATTTAGTTGTTGCTCTAATTGTTCTGCCTTCCTCCACGTAGGATGCTGTGTGGATTCCAACATACGGCTGAACCTTCATCCACATCCCAGTAAACAGACTGTATTGAAGCTCAAGTCTTATTTATTAGGGTGATGATAACATAAACTATAATGCTGAACAACAATGGTGGATAGTATTCATAGTAGATGATCGAAATAGTGAATGATGTTGATGTACAAAGTGGATGTTCAGTGAATAATCATAGTGGATGACTGGTGAAAAACTGTAAAGAATAACAGCATATCAGAATATGCACATACAAGGTGCAATCACATAAATAACTGGGACATTACAGCAAGAATTATACAGAGTGCACTACACAGTAATTCTAGCAGCACTGCCCTATTCTATACAAACATGCAACTATCTACATGCAAGCTGCAGAGCACAAATCTGCCTAACTACATCAGACTGTAGGAGCTGCATAAGGCTCAGATACTAACACAAACATAAGATGCATTTAACCCTTTATAAACGTACCGAGATCCGTTAGGACAGGGGTAGGAAAGTAAGTGAGACAGGAGCACGTGTGTCTCTCATCAGACCTGAGGAGAAATGGCTACTGAAGCTCATCTTCCACAAGAAGAATGAGGGCGGAACTTACCCAGAAGGCATTGCTCTTCTGAGGGAAAGTTGGTAAACAACATGAAAAGTAGACAACTGATGACCTCCAGTGGCCATAACTTGAATAACATGACAATTAACTTTCTGCACATTAAGATGGGCAGAACACTCCCCGCTTGGCGTCAACAGATGCCACAATTAGGTTCTTTTGGGGAAAATAATAATACAAGCTCGGTTACGGGCCTGAGGAACAGTTTGTTCTCCCCAAGCTTGCACACTCTGACCTCTACTTTCCGCACCTTCCCATCTTTGCTGGGAAGGGTCTTGATGACTAGGCCGAGTGGCCACTCGTTCCGATGTGACTGACTGTCTTTGACGAGTACAACATCGCCAGATTGAATATTTGGGCGGTCTTTCTGCCACTTTGTCCTGGTTTGCAGAGTGGAGAGATACTGTTTCCTCCATCTATCCCAGAAGACGTTGGACACGCTTTGTACTTGCCTCCATTGTCGTCTGTAGAGGTCTTTGTCATTGAATTCTTCGAGTGGAGCTTTCGGGACACAGGTTTTCTGTGCGAGTAACATTGCAGGAGTAAGGATGGATGGATCTCCAGAATCACTAGAAAGTGCTGTCAGTGGCCTGGCATTCATGATGGCTGAGACCTCTGCCAAGAACGTGGATAAACTCTCTTGTGTAAGTCTGGTGTTAGCTTGCAAGAAGATAGAGTCTAGTATTTTGCGTGCTATCCCTATCATCCTTTCCCACGCACCTCCCATGTGCGAAGAGTGTGGTAGATTGAAAGTCCAGGTACATCCTTGCTCGCCTAGATACCTTTCCACATTAGAGATGTCCAGATTGGAAGGGATTTGGAGCTCTCTTGCCGCTCCGACGAAATTCGTACCTCGGTCAGAACGAATATGCTTCACAGGGCCTCTGATTGCAATGAAGCGTCGAAGTGCGTTTATAAAACTTGATGTGTCCATCGATTCGATTACCTCGATATGAACGGCTCTGATGGACAGACACGTGAATAGAACTGCCCAACACTTTGCTTCTGTAAGTATTTTCCTGGTCCGTCGTGTAGCCACAGACCAAGGACCGAATACATCTAGTCCAACGTTGGTGAAGGGGGGTTCAGTACTGAGTCTGTCGTGTGGAAGATTGGCCATCTTTGGATTTTGGAATGTGCCCCGGAGTTTGCGACACGTAACACAGTCGTAGATGAGTTTGCTCACTCTTCTCTTTGCTCCAACTATCCATAGTCCAGCCGCCCGTAGGTTTCCTTCAGTAAACAAACAGCCTTGGTGTCTCACTAAGACATGATGATGTTGAATTAGCAGGGTTGTTACGTGATGACGTCCAGGAATTATTACCGGGTGCTTCTCTGAAACTTCTACCTCAGCTTCTTGAAGACGGCCACCGACTCTCAGCAGCCCATCCTGATCGACAATCGGATCGAGCTTCCTCAGCCCACTGACTTCAGGAATGGGTTGTCCCTTGTTGAGGTTGTCTATTTCTCTGCCATAGGTTTCTCTTTGTACGACACAAAGTATTATAACCTTGGCTCTTTCCAGGTCGGGAGCAGTAAACGCAAGCCTGCAGTGATGCCAACCTTTACAAGGTCTCGGGCTATCAGGTAGTGTTGACTTGTAGGACTGGGTTACATGAAATAGACAAGCTATAGCTCGAACAAGTGACTTCCAGGTGGAGAACCTGCTGAACCGGTGAGATTCGAGCTGACAGCTTGAAGTCTCTGTATGTAGAGCAGACACTTGAGGTCGAATCTCTTCATCTGTCTCTAGACCCACTAGTTCGAAAGTATCAGGCCTGCTGATGAGGGGCATCGAACGGTACAAAGAGGGAGGACCTGTGAACCATGTAGTGTCCTTCAGATAACTGGGTGCAACGGATCTAGTCGCGTGATCCGCAGGATTGTGGTGAGTAGGTACGTAGTGCCACTGATTAGGGCCGGTGGATCTTCTTATCCGAAGTACCCGGTTGCTGACGTAGACGTAGAAGCGTCGTGTCTCGTTACAGATGTACCCCAGTACCACCTTGCTATCGGTGTAGAACTCTGCATCCTTGATCTTCAGACTCATCGCATCCGAGATCAGTTCTGCCAACTCAACTGCAAGGACAGCAGCACAGAGTTCCAGTCTGGGTATCGTGTGTTCACGAAGTGGCGCCAATTTTGTCCGGCTCATAACGAACCCGATATGGCACTGTCCGCTTACGTCTATGGTTTTGAGGTACGCTACTGCTGCAATCGCTTTGACTGATGCATCACAGAAAATACAAAGTCTTTGTGTTTTGACCTCTGTGGATGGCACAGGAGCATATGGTAGTTTCACACGAAGGTTGGTCAGGGCTTCAAGAGACTTCCTCCACTCTGCCCACAGGTCAGCCTTTTCTGCTGGAAGTGGATCATCCCAATCAGTAGTGTCTTGGGTAAAGTCCCTGAGCATCAGCTTTCCTTGGATGGTGAAGGTAAAGAAATGTTCCCTTGTCTCAGGTGACTTCTGAAGCTTGTGTCTTAGGGAGATGAATCTGCTGTAGACCAATTCCCTGTTGTTGGGCAGGCGTCTCCTCTGAGGTCAAAATGGTAGAGGTGCGACCCAACTGTTCGACGTATCCTTGACTATTTGTTCATCCATGATGTCCAAGAACATCCTGTCTTCTATAGACATCGCTACCTTGTTGTCTTCCTTCGTCCTGTGGAAGACTGTACATCCTATGTGGTCTTGTTCACCTTCGCAGGCGTGGTCTTCGTTGATAGGAACTGAGAAAGGGCAAGGTAGGGGAATGCTGCTCGGTAGTTCCTTTACCAGCAGACTATTGTGACACGGCTGGAAGAGAGATGGACGTCCATTTTCTAGTGTGCTGGTAAGCATACTGTTGACTGAGACCGGCTTGTGTGCTCCTCCTAGACAGACATCTCCTACTATGACCCATCCAAGGTCTTGCCTCTGAGCGTATGGAGCATTCCGGGAGCCGTTGATATATTCTCTAGTCTTGTGGACTCGTAGTATATCTCTCCCCAGAAGTAAAGCTATTGGGGCTTCTGGTTCCAACTCAGGTATCAGGTGGGCTATACGCTTCAGGTGGGGGTGATATGTTGCCACCTCTGGTGAAGGTATCTCCGACCTGTTGTCAGGAATCTGGTTGCACTCCAGGATGGTCGGTAGTGACAGGCAGGTCTGGCCATCTATGGACTCCACTTTGTATCCGGTTGCTTTCCTCCCCGCCGTCTCGACGGTACCTGAACATGTCCTAAGGGAGTAGGGAGAACCGGGGCCTACAATGTTGAAGTTGTCAAAGAAGATGGACCTGGCTAAAGACCTATTACTTTGGTCATCCAGGATTGCATATATCTTGAGCGCTTTGTCTCTGTGGCCTGCTGGATAGACTCGGACAAGGCAGATTTTTGAACAGGATCTTCCTCCTGTGAGTCCCTTACAGATCTCCGTACATTGAGCGATAACCGCAGGGGTGTCTTCATCGGTGTTCTTCTGCTTCTCATCGTGCTCCTCTGCCTGTGACAACGCTCCTGGAGGTGGTCCAGGGTGCAAGGCTGTATTGTGATCCGTGCTGCTGCATTCTGCACATTTCACGCTAGCTTCACAGTTCCTGGCGAAGTGGGAGGTTGTAGCACAACATTTGAAGCAGATGTTGTTTTCCTTGAGGAAACCTTTACGATCCTCTAAAGTCTTCTCCCTGAAGGCTCTGCACTTTAGTAGAGGATGTGGTTTCCTGTGTAGAGGACACTGCTTACTGACATCCTGAGGTTTGCTCTCTTCTGTAGGGGGCTTAGTTGTCTTGTGAGGAGGACCTGTGGAATCAATATTAGTTTTATGGACTGCCACGGGTGTCTTACTGGGTTTGACACCAGGGGTAGTGGAACATGACAGAGTGAAATCAAAACTAGGGTCATTTCTGATCCTGGCTTGCTCGGTGACAAACTCAACAAATACAGTAAAAGGAGGGAATGCAGGGGCGGACTGGCCCGGGTTGCAGGAATGCATATGCCCCCCGGGCCGGTGCCTGAGCAGCTGCACAGGGCCGCTGGAGGACCGGCAGCGATTTTAATATATAGCGCATCTCGCCAGCCGGCCCTTTAAATCTTGTCAGTCAGGTCCTATGTGCGCGCATTGCCCGCGCTGAGAAGTGCCGCGGCGGCCCGGGTTAGTGCACGAGCACGGCCGCATTGCTAGTTCCTGCGCGTGCTCGTCTGCTGCCTGTGCCAGCACGGGCAAGCAGGAGACCACGCGCGCACATGGAGAGATTTGAAAAGTCCGGCGCGCATAGAGGGCGCCTCCACCTGACTGTGTGTCTGACGCTGGCCGGCCTGTACCAGCGTCAGAGAAGACTGTTCTCCTCACCAATGCCTGGGATCCTCTCCTCTTCACCGCCTATGCTGGACAGGACCCGACCCACTTAAGCTCTTCATCCTCCCGACCTCCCCCCCATCTCAGGGACCTGGGTGAGTCCCAAGATGAATTTTTTTAATGTATATACAGCAGTTGCACCTATATAATGTGTATAGACTGCTATAAATACACATTATATAGGTGATGCTGCTGTGTATAATCACTATACCACCTATATGATGTATGTATAGCAGTCTATATCTTATATAGGTGACACTGCTACTGATGAGTATATACCTTATATAGGAGACACTGCGGGGTGTGTGTGTATGTATGTATATATATATATATATATATATATATATATATATATATATATATATATATATGTACATGTATACACAGCAGTATCACCTATATAACGTATATACATCAGTAGCAGTATTGCCTATATAAGATATAGACTGCTATACATACATTATATAGGTGGTATAGTGATTATATACAGCAGTATCACCTATATAATGTGTATAGGCTGCTATATATACATTATATAGGTGATACTGCTGTATATAATTACTATACCACCTACATAATGTACGTATAGCAGTCTATATCTTAAATAGGTGAGACAGCTACTGATGTGTATATACCTTATATAGGTGACACTGCGGGGGGGGTGTATATATCACACCACTGTATACACAGCAGTATCACCTATATAACGTATACACACATCAGTAGCAGTATTGCCCATATAAGATACAGACTGCTATACATACATTATATAGGTGATACTGGCTGCTACTCCTGTATGTATCACCTATATAATGTATATACGGCAGGCTATATACATTATATAGGCAATACTGCTACTGATGTGTATATACGTTATATAGGTGATACTGCTGAGTATACAGGTCCTTCTCAAAAAATTAGCATATAGTGTTAAATTTCATTATTTACCATAATGTAATGATTACAATTAAACTTTCATATATTATAGATTCATTATCCACCAACTGAAATTTGTCAGGTCTTTTATTGTTTTAATACTGATGATTTTGGCATACAACCCCTGATAACCCAAAAAACCTGTCTCAATAAATTAGCATATCAAGAAAAGGTTCTCTAAACGACCTATTACCCTAATCTTCTGAATCAACTAATTAACTCTAAACACATGCAAAAGATACCTGAGGCTTTTAAAAACTCCCTGCCTGGTTCATTACTCAAAACCCCCATCATGGGTAAGACTAGCGACCTGACAGATGTCAAGAAGGCCATCATTGACACCCTCAAGCAAGAGGGTAAGACCCAGAAAGAAATTTCTCAACAAATAGGCTGTTCCCAGAGTGCTGTATCAAGGCACCTCAATGGTAAGTCTGTTGGAAGGAAACAATGTGGCAGAAAACGCTGTACAACGAGAAGAGGTGACCGGACCCTGAGGAAGATTGTGGAGAAGGACCGATTCCAGACCTTGGGGAACCTGAGGAAGCAGTGGACTGAGTCTGGTGTGGAGGAAATGGGCTACAGGTGCCGCATTCCCCAGGTAAAGCCACTTTTGAACCATAAACAGCGGCAGAAGTGCCTGACCTGGGCTACAGAGAAGCAGCACTGGACTGTTGCTAAGTGGTCCCAAGTACTTTTTTCTGATGAAAGCAAATTTTGCATGTCATTCGGAAATCAAGGTGCCAGAGTCTGGAGGAAGACTGGGGAGAAGGAAATGCCAAAATGCCTGAAGTCCAGTGTCAAGTACCCACAGTCAGTGATGGTGTGGGGTGCCATGTCAGCTGCTGGTGTTGGTCCACTGTGTTTCATCAAGGGCAGGGTCAATGCAGCTAGCTATCAGGAGATTTTGGAGCACTTCATGCTTCCATCGGCTGAAATGCTTTATGGAGATGAAGATTTCATTTTTCAGCACGACCTGGCACCTGCTCACAGTGCCAAAACCACTGGTAAATGGTTTACTGACCATGGCATTACTGTGCTCAATTGGCCTGCCAACTCTCCTGACCTGAACCCCATAGAGAATCTGTGGGATATTGTGAAGAGAAAGTTGAGAGACGCAAGACCCAACACTCTGGATGAGCTTAAGGCCGCTATTGAAGCATCCTGGGCCTCCATAACATCTCAGCAGTGTCACAGGCTGATTGCCTCCATGCCACGCCGCATTGAAGCAGTCATTTCTGCCAAAGGATTCCCGACCAAGTATTGAGTGCATAACTGAACATTATTATTTGATGGTTTTTTTGTTTGTTATTAAAAAACACTTTTATTTGATTGGACGGGTGAAATATGCTAATTTATTGAGACAGGTTTTTTGGGTTATCAGGAGTTGTAGGCCAAAATCATCAGTATTAAAACAATAAAAGACCTGACAAATTTCAGTTGGTGGATAATGAATCTATAATATATGAAAGTTTAATTGTAATCATTACATTATGGTAAATAATGAAATTTAACACTATATGCTAATTTTTTGAGAAGGACCTGTATACTGTATCGTTATATAGGCGATACTGGTGTGTGTATATATATACACACACACACGTACATATATACACAGCAGTATCACCTATATATAATGTATATACACACCAGTAGCAGCATTGCCTATATAATCTATATAGACTGCTGTATATACACTATATAGGTGATACTATCATACACAGCAGTAGCAGTATCGCCTATATAATATGTATCCAACATTTGCAGCATCACCTGTATAATGTTGACTACTGCATATACGTTATATAGGTGATACTGCTGTGTACAGTCGCACTATATATCTGTGTGTGTGTGTGTGTGTGTGTGTGTGTATGTGCATATATATATGTGTGTATATATATATATATATATATATATATATATATATATATATATAGCAGTTTCACCTAAATAATGTGTGTACAGCAGTCACAGTATCACATACAATATATAGGTGATACTACAACTATGCACATCAGTCGCAGTATCAACTATATATTGTATATACAGTAGTTTCAATGTGATATATATTCAGCAGTCGCGGTGTCTCCTATGTACATCAGCCTCGGTGTCTCTTATGTGATGTATGCATCATAATGTATGCATCATAATATAGTATAATGGTGTCTTAATTATAATATATTGAGAGGGAGAGATGTTTATATGGTGTAGAGATGTTTATATAGTGTGGTGCTATGTATATAGTGTGGAATTCACACTATATATACACTGCTGCCACATCTCTACACTATATAATATATACACCGCTCTATATTCCTTAACACGATATATAATATGCAGCTGTGTATATAATAGATTGTAGTATACTGTATATACTCGTGTATAAGCCGAGGTTTTCAGCATATTTTTTTTAGTGCTGAAAACGCCCCCCTCGGCTTATACACGAGTCATTGTCACAGAAAGACGGAGGGGGAGCAGCGGGTCATAGAGGTAGGAGCCGGCGGCTGAGGCTAAAGTCTGTGCCGCTGCTAAAGAGAAATGAATATTCACTGCGCTGGCAGTGAATATTCATTTCTCTGAGGGCAGTCTCACACGTCCAGATAATTCCAGTACCGGAGTAATCCGTGTCCGTGTGCCCATGAGCTCACGTAGGCCATACGTGCGGCACACGTGTGCCGCCCGTGTGGCGAGTGGGTACCACACGGAGCATGCAGGAGACAGCGCTAAAGTTTAGCGCTGTCCCCTGCATCGTGCTGAAGCTGCGATTCATATCCTCTCTGCAGCAGCGTTTGCTGCAGAGAAGATATGAATAATAGTGTTTAAAATAAAGATCTATGTGTCCAAAACCTGTGCGCCCCCCCGCTGGTCAGAAAATACTCACCTGCGTCCCACGTTGGCTGTCGGTGCTTCCTGGCCGGCGCCGCGGCTTCCACTGTATGCGGTCACGTGGGGCGGCCGATTACAGTCATGAATAGGTGGCTCCACCTCCCATAGGGGTGGAGCCGACTATTCATGATTTTAAATGAGCGGCCCCACGTGACCACATACAGTAGAAGCCGCGGGGCAGAGAGGAAGGAGCGACAGCCAACGAGGGAAGCGGGTGAGTATTTTCTGACCAGCGGGGGGGCGCACAGGGGGTGGGGGGGCGGCGGACACATAGATCTTTAATTTAAACACTATTATTCATACAGTATCTTCTCTGCAGCAAAGGCTGATGCAGAGAAGATATGAATCGCGGCTTCAGCACCATGTGGGGGGGACAGCGCTTACTGTAGCGCTGTCTCCTGCACGCCACAGGGACTGCACACGGAGAACGTCCGTGTGAGGTCCGTGTTTTACACGGACCCATTGACTTTAATGGGTCCGTGTAATACGTGCGCTCCCACGAACACTGACATGTCTCCGTGTTTGGCACACGGAGACACGGTCCGCAAAAAATCAATGACATCTGCACAGATGCATTGATTTTAATGGGTCTACGTGTGTCAGTTTCTCCGGTATGTGAGGAAACTGTCACCTCACGTACTGGAGACACTGACGTGTGAAACTGGCCTCACAGTGTGCACAGCCACAGCCGCCGGCTTCCAGCGCACATCCTACTTACCTTCCCTGCGCGCCCTCACTGAATCTCGTTCCGGGGCCAGCAGCTCTTCAGGCCGAGAGATCACGTGTCCTCCGCTCATTAAAGTAATGAGTATTCACCCCTCTCCACTCCCATAGGTGTGGGTAAATATTCATTACCTTAATGAGTGGGGGACATGTGATCGCCCAGCCATAGGAGCTGCTGGCACCAGAACGAGATGCTGCGAGGGCATGCAGGGAAGGTAAGTAGGAAGTGTTTTTTTTTTTTTTTTTTATAGAAGCCATGCATACAAGGACGGGGGTAAGGAGCCATGCATACAAGGACGGGGATAAGGAGCTATGCATACAAGGACAGGGATAAGGAGCTATGCATACAAGGACGGGGATAAGGAGCCATGCACACAAGGACAGGGGAGCCATGCAGACAAGGATGGGGATGAGCAGCTATGCATACAAGGACAGGGATAAGGAGCTATGCATACAAGGACAGGGATAAGGAGCTATGCATACAAGGACAGGGATAAGGAGCCAGGCATACAAGGTCGGGGATGAGGAGCCACACATACAAGGACGGGGATGAGGAGCCATGCATACAAGGACGGGGATGAGGAGCCATGCATACAAAGACGGGGATAAGGAGCAATGTATACAAGGACGGGGATAAGGAGCCATGCAAACAAGGACGGGGATAAGGAGCCATGCAAACAACGACAGGGATAAGGAGCCATGCATACAAGGACGGGGATGAGGAGCTATGAATACAAGGACAGGGATAAGGAGCCATGCACACAAGGACGGGGATAAGGAGCCATGCACACAAGGACAGGGGAGCCATGCAGACAAGGATGGGGATGAGCAGCTATGCATACAAGGACAGGGATAAGGAGCTATGCATACAAGGACAGGGATAAGGAGCTATGCATACAAGGACAGGGATAAAGCCCCCGTCTCACTAAGCGAGATCGCTGCTGAGTCACAAATTTTGTGACGCAACAGCGACCTCAGTTGCGATCTCGCTATGTGTGACACGTAGCAGCGACCAGGCCCCTGCTGTGAGATCGCTGGTCGTGTCGGAATGGCCTGGACCTTTTTTTGATCATTGAGGTGTCGCTGGGTAGCACACATCGCTGTGTTTGACACCTTACCAACGACCTCGTTGATGACTCAGACACTGAATCGTCATAATAGCTCCCATGTGACATCGTTGTACAGGTCGCTACAGGTCGCTGGTGAGATGTCAAACAGTGAGATCGCAGCAGCGATCGTTGGAAGATCTCACTGTTTGACATCTCACCAGCGACCACATAGCGACGCAGCAACGATCCCTGACAGGTCGTATCGTTGTCAGGATCGCTTTAGCGTCGCTAAGTGTGACGGGGCCTTAAGGAGCCAGGCATACAAGGTCGGGGATGAGGAGCCATGCATACAAGGACGGGGATGAGGAGCCATGCATACAAAGACAGGGATAAGGAGCAATGTATACAAGGACGGGGATAAGGAGCCATGCAAACAAGGACGGGGATAAGGAGCCATGCAAACAAGGACAGGGATAAGGAGCCATGCAAACAAGGACAGGGATAAGGAGCCATGCAAACAAGGACAGGGATAAGGAGCCATGCATACAAGGACGGGGATAAGGAGCCATGCAAACAAGGACAGGGATAAGGAGCCATGCAAACAAGGACAGGGATAAGGAGCCATGCATACAAGGACGGGGATGAGGAGCTATGAATACAAGGACAGGGATAAGGAGCCATGCAAACAAGGACAGGGATAAGGAGCCATGCATACAAGGACGGGGATGAGGAGCTATGAATACAAGGACAGGGATAAGGAGCCATGCATACAAGGACGGGGATGTGGGGACAATGTATACCCGGCTTATACTCGAGTCAAGTTTTTGCAGTTTTTTGTGGCAAAATTAGGTGCCTCGGCTTACACTCGGGTTGACTTATACTCGAGTACATACGGTATATTGGGAGCTGTGTATACTTCTACTGTCCTTCATAAATGGTGTAATTCTCAGTATCTATTCTTACTATGTATGTGTGTGTATCTATATATCTATCTATCATTCCAATTAATTGTGAGAAAACTAGCGGACTCTTTATTAGTCCATGTGGCAACGTTTCAGATCCATAACTGAACATTTCTCTGATATGGAAGTGAAATGTTGCCACATGGACTAATAAAGAGTATAAAAAAAAAATCGGTTCCATTTTCTTCCACAAAAGTGGTACGATTTTCTTCTCACATTCGATGCCATATTCTACTGTGATTCCACCCTAATGAGTACCTGTATTCAGCCCACGTTCACACTATCAGTATTTGGTCAGTATTTTACATCAGTATTTGTAGCCAAAACCAGGAGAGGAACAATCAGAGGGAAAGTATAATAGAAACATATGCTCCACATATCACCCACTCCTGGTTTTGGCTACAAATACGGATAAATTATACTGACCAAATACTGAATATGTGGCCTTATTCTGTATATATACACTGCACAGTACCACTCCTCCTGTATATATACACTGCACAGTACCACTCCTCCTGTATATATACACTGCACAGTACCACTTCTCCTGTCCTGTATATATACACTGCACAGCACCACTCCTCCTATCCTGTATATATACACTGCACAGTACCACTCCTCCTGTATATACACTGCACAGCACCACTCCTCCTGTCCTGTATATATACAGTGCACAGTACCACTCCTCCTGTATATATACACTGCACAGTACCACTCCTTCTGTCCTGTATATATATCCACTGCACAGTACCACTCCTCCTGTATATATACACTGCACAGTACCACTCCTCCTGTCCTGTATATATCCACTGCACAGTATCACTCCTCCTGTCCTGTATATAAACACTGCACAGTACCACTCCTCCTGTATATACACACTGCACAGTACCACTCCTCCTGTCCTGTATATATACACTGCATAGTACCACTCCTCCTGTATATATATACACTGCACAGTACCACTCCTCCTGTACATATACACTGCACAGTACCACTCCTCCTGTATATATACACTGCACAGTACCACTCCTCCTGTATATATACACTGCACAGTACCACTTCTCCTGTCCTGTATATATACACTGCACAGCACCACTCCTCCTATCCTGTATATATACACTGCACAGTACCACTCCTCCTGTATATACACTGCACAGCACCACTCCTCCTGTCCTGTATATATACAGTGCACAGTACCACTCCTCCTGTATATATACACTGCACAGTACCACTCCTTCTGTCCTGTATATATATCCACTGCACAGTACCACTCCTCCTGTATATATACACTGCACAGTACCACTCCTCCTGTCCTGTATATATCCACTGCACAGTATCACTCCTCCTGTCCTGTATATAAACACTGCACAGTACCACTCCTCCTGTATATACACACTGCACAGTACCACTCCTCCTGTCCTGTATATATACACTGCATAGTACCACTCCTCCTGTATATATATACACTGCACAGTACCACTCCTCCTGTACATATACACTGCACAGTACCACTCCTCCTGTATATATACACTGCACAGTATCGCTCCTCCTGTCCTGTATATATACACTGCACAGCACCACTCCTCCTGTATATATACACTGCACAGTACCACTCCTTCTGTACTGTATATATCCACTGCACAGTACCATTCCTCCTGTATATATACACTGCACAGTACCACTCCTCCTGTCCTGTATATATACACTGCACAGTACCACTCCTTCTGTCCTGTATATATACACTGCACAGTACCACTCCTCCTGTATATATACACTGCACAGCACCACTCCTCCTATCCTGTATATATACACTGCACAGTACCACTCCTCCTGTATATACACTGCACAGCACCACTCCTCCTGTCCTGTATATATACAGTGCACAGTACCACTCCTCCTGTATATATACACTGCACAGTACCACTCCTGTCCTGTATATATATCCACTGCACAGTACCACTCCTCCTGTATATATACACTGCACAGCACCACTCCTCCTGTCCTGTATATATACAGTGCACAGTACCACTCCTCCTGTATATACACACTGCACAGTACCACTCCTCCTGTCCTGTATATATACACTGCACAGTACCACTCCTCCTGTATATATATACACTGCACAGTACCACTCCTCCTGTATATATACACTGCACAGTATCGCTCCTCCTGTCCTGTATATATACACTGCACAGCACCACTCCTCCTGTATATATCCACTGCACAGTACCACTCCTTCTGTACTGTATATATCCACTGCACAGTACCACTCCTCCTGTATATATACACTGCACAGTACCACTCCTCCTGTCCTGTATATATACACTGCACAGTACCACTCCTTCTGTCCTGTATATATACACTGCACAGCACCACTCCTCCTGTATATATACACTGCACAGTACCACTCCTCCTGTCCTGTATATATACACTGCACAGTACCACTCCTTCTGTACTGTATATATCCACTGCACAGTACCACTCCTTCTGTCCTGTATATATACACTGCACAGTACCACTCCTTCTGTCCTGTATATATATACACTGCACAGTACCACTCCTCCTGTATATATACTGCACAGTACCACTCCTCCTGTATATATACACTGCACAGTACCACTCCTGTATATATACACTGCACAGTACCGCTCCTCCTGTATATATACACTGCACAGTACCACTCCTCTTGTATATACTGCACAGTACCACTGCTCCTGTCCTCTATATATGCACTGCACAGTACCACTCCTCCTGTATATATATACACTGCACAGTACCACTCCTTCTGTCATGTATATATACACTGCACAGTACCACCTCTCCTGTCCTGTATATATACACTGCACAGTACCACTCCTCCTGTCCTGTATATATACACTGCACAGTACCACTCCTCCTGCCCTGTATATATACACTGCACAGTACCACTCCTCCTGTCCTGTATATATACACTGCACAGTACCACTCCTCCTGTCCTGTATATATACACTGCACAGTACCACCTCTCCTGTCCTGTATATATATACACTGCACAGTACCACTCCTTCTGTCCTGTATATATACACTGCACAGTACCACCTCTCCTGCCCTGTATATATACACTGCACAGTACCACCGCTCCTGTCCTGTATATATACACTGCACAGTACCACTCCTCCTGTCCTGTATATATACACTGCACAGTACCACCTCTCCTGCCCTGTATATATTCACTGCACAGTACCACCTCTCCTGTCCTGTATATATACACTGCACAGTACCACTCCTCCTGTCCTGTATATATACACTGCACAGTACCACCTCTTCTGTCCTGTATATATACACTGCACAGTACCACTCTTCCTGTCCTGTATATATACACTGCACAGTACCACTCCTCCTGTCCTGTATATATACACTGCACAGTACCACCTCTTCTGTCCTGTATATATACACTGCATGGTGCCATTTCTCCTGTTCGGTTGTCAGAGAGGCGACATTGGTCTTTGGGAAGGTCAATACTGGTTTATTATTTTCAGTTTTTTTATAGGAAAATTTTAAAAAATATTGGAAAATCCATTTAAATGGATTATCCCAAGTAATCTCCTATGCCGAGATCTTGGAATCGCCGGGGTCCAACCGCTGAGACCCCCATGATCCCGAGAGCTGGAGCTCTAAAGAGCACCATGTAAATGGACCTGTGGTCGATCATGCGCACTTCGGCGCCATTCACATGTGGCTCTTCAAATAACTCCTTTAAGAGGATTGTTGAAGGGCAGAACAAAGTATAGCAAAATTCACTGATTGGGGGTGGGGAGTGTTTGAGTATGTGGACTGGTGGGGTTTTTTGTGGCAGTGCTGCTTTTTTGTCCCTGTCCGGCCCTGTGTGTGTGTGATTATACAGTGGGGCTGTGTGTGTGACTATACAGTGGGGCTGTGCGTGAGTGTGATTATACAGTGGGGCTGTGCGTGTGTGATTATACAGTGGGGCTGTGCGTGTATATGTCACTATACAGTGGGGCTGTGCATGTGTGTCACTATACAGTGGGGCTGTGCGTGTATGTCACTATACAGTGGGGCTGTGCGTGTCAATTTTACAGTGGGACTGTGCGTGTGTCATATTATATATTGCAGTCACAAGACCACTTGTTCCCGGCGCAGGCACCGGAGAATCCTCACAGCGCACAGTGCGCACGATATGAGGATTCACACATAGTGACTAGACATGTAGCTTAAGATCCGACAACCCCTTTAAGGATGGGCCGCTACTCATGGGCCACTGCTGTGTGCTTGCCCCCCAGGCTAAAATTTGCCAGCCAGCCCCTGAGGGAATGGTACATTATGAATTTGTTTATACCGTGAACCATGTATAATCCACCTTTCTTGAAGATTGTAAGGAAGTTTTTGTACTATTGGATTGACACCCCTAGCAGTGTCTAAGAATGTCAATCCGGGCAAGTGACCTTCCTTCTGAGTGACCTGTAACTCTATCAATAAATCACTCAATTCTCTAAGCCTTTGATAACCTTTGGGCCCTATCTTAGGGAAATCATCAATTCTTTTGAATAAAGCATTCTCTATTACGTCTACGGACCCATAGCATTCATCAAGTCTTTCCCACACTTTACGTAGACCTATGTGTGGGTGTTCTATGTTAATGTCTCTTAGTCTTTTAGCATGCTCGACTGATTCAGTTCCAAGCCACTTTACCAGGAGATCTAACTCCTCACTACTAGAAAGGTCCAGTCCCTGAATGGCGTTCTGGAACGAAGCTCGCCATGACCTATAGTTTTCGGCTTTGTCAGTGAACTTTACAAGTCCTTTTGTTACCAGTTCTCGGCGGGCAAAGAACTTTGCCAAGTCTATGGTGGCTTGATCAGTGTTGGTACGAGCCGGTATGTTATAGTCATGTCTAGTGTGTGGTGCATCACCATACCTGTGAGACGCTCTTGGCTTCGGACAGTCTGCATAGTACCTTTCTGGTGAAGAAGATGTCTCTTTAAGGTGAGGTGGGAGCTGTACCTTCTTCTCAGTGGAACGGTAGCTGTGGTCGACATCTCTGTGCTGGACGTCTTCTTGTTTGTAGTAGCGAAGTTTGGGGTTGGATCGATGATAATCGGCGTAGGCTGATCGATGTAGTCTGTCGAGGGTGTTGTCCATGCTGGAGTGTCGATGGACGTACTCTGCGACGCGCTGAGCTGGATGTTGCTGCTCTTGATCTGTTCCAAGAACGTTGCTGCGCCTCTCATAATCAGGATCCTTCATGGCTTCCAAGTACTCTGCCTTAGCTATTGCAGCTGCTGCCTCTTTGTCTGCCATAAGTCTTTCTAGAGACACTTTCAGGCGCGCACTTTCTTCCTCTTGCTCTGCCCGCAAACGTGCGGTTTCGGCTTGCAGGCGTGCACTTTCTGCCTCTTGCTCTGCTTGTCTCAGCTTTAGATGCATTTCTTTCTCGGCGAAGGAGGACCTCGCTTTGGCTGCTTCAGCTTCAGCACGGGCGACAGCAGCCAGCTCTGCTAATGATGACCTGCTAGAGCTTGCTCGTGACCTCGTCTTGAGTGAGGATGTGCTATTTTGAGACATTGTGCACTTAGCTGCGTACTGCTGAGTGTTTTGGCGGGAAACTGAGTCTATGTGCGGTGAGCTTCCTCGTGGTGGGAATGATGTAGCTCTTCTTGGCGGGCTGCAGTATAGTTCTGCGGCTGTATGGCGGCTGCTGTGATACCCGAATGCGGAGCAGTGTGGGTGTTAGCGGTTCCGTACAGTCTGATCAACTACAGCCTGCGACCGGCTATCAGTTTCACTGAAGGCAGCTAATCTGTTCTCACTTTACAATCACGGCCTGCAACTGGCGGTCTCGTTTTTCACTGTTCTGCCTTCCTCCACGTAGGATGCTGTGTGGATTCCAACATACGGCTAAACCTTCATCCACATCCCAGTAAACGGACTGTATTGAAGCTCAAGTCTTATTTATTAGGGTGATGATAACATAAACTATAACGTTGAACAACAATGGTGGATAGTATTCATAGTAGATGATCGAATAGTGAATGATGTTGATTTACAAAGTGGATGTTCAGTGAATAATCATAGTGGATGACTGGTGAAAAACTGTAAAGAATAACAGCATATCAGTATAGGCACATACAAGGTGCAATCACATAAATAACTGGGACATTACAGCAAGAATTATACAGAGTGCATTACACAGTAATTCTAGCAGCACTGCCCTATTCTATACAAACATGCAACTATCTACATGCAAGCTGCAGAGCACAAATCTGCCTAACTACATCAGACTATAGGAGCTGCATAAGGCTCAGATACTAACACAAACATAAGATGCATTTAACCCTTTATAAACGTACCGAGATCCGTTAGGACAGGGGTAGGAAAGTAAGTGAGACAGGAGCACGTGTGTCTCTCATCAGACCTGAGGAGAAATGGCTACTGAAGCTCGTCTTCCACAAGAAGAATGAGGGCGGAACTTACCCAGAAGGCATTGCTCTTCTGAGGAAAAGTTGGTAAACAACATGAAAAGTAGACAACTGATGACCTCCAGTGGCCATAACTTGAATAACATGACAATTAACTTTCTGCACATTAAGATGGGCAGAACACTAATGTTAAATGCATGTTCTCATTATACCAGTAAATACAATTATGTCTGTTAATATGGCCAGATAATTTGGAAGAAGCTTCATCACTCCACATAATGGTATCTAAAATTACTGGATTTTTTTCAATTTCGTTAATCATAATCTCACTAAATTGCAGCCGCCTGTCTGGATCATCCTCCAATAAACCATGGATTAGACGTGGACAATAAGCTTTCCACCCAATAGATTTCAGGATTCGCATGATGGAAGCTCGTGAAATTCCCAATTCTAAAGAGACTCTTCTGGTGGACTTTTTTGGACTCTGAACAAATGTTTCAGCAACAAGTTGTTTATTATTTTCTGTACGGGCTGTTTTGGGTCGACCAGTTTTTGGAGCATTAAGGATTGAGCCAGTGGCATCGAATTTGTCACGAATGCGGTAAATGGTTTGTCTCCTTGGGGCTGAGTACCAAATGTTTCAACCCAATTTGCTCTAACTGTTTCAGCATTTTGAGATTTCCAATACTCTTTTAAAATCCATTTTCTTTGATCTGTATTTAAATTATTTGCCATTACGGGTTATCTGAATTATCTCAAAAGAAAACAGATTTGGGGGAGATTTAGCTGTGAAAACTGGATCTGTGAAACTGATTCAGTTGCCCTTAGCAACCAATCAGATTCCACCTTTCATTTTCCAAAGAGTCTGTAATGAATGAAAAGTGGAATCTGATTGGTTGCTAAGGGCAACTGAGTCCGTTTCGCTTTACACCATGTTTGATAAATCTCCCCCTTCATAACCCTATTACACATACTGTCCACCTACTTTTGGACCACCCTGTATTTATGTATTGGCAACTTTTAGAAATGTAAATTTTTTTTTAATTTACAGATATTGAAATTGTGAACTTGTGCACCATGATTAATTAATATAATGACTGGTACACATCAGATCAGCATGTGCGGAGAATCAGAAGGCACAGATGACATAGATGCGCTCCTTGCTTTACTAATACATATTTAAGAGATTATGTTTTAAACTTCCAGCAATTAAATATGCAAATTGTGTCTTCATAGAAGAAGAGGACTAAAATGTTGACCCTTTAACGAGCCTTGTCACATGACTTAGCATAAAAGCCAAACCAGAATATCAATTTGCAGACACAGTGTTTCAGGGTACTGCTCTTCATCTGTGCAAAGTGTGAGATCTGTTGTTTTTGGGTAAAAGGCATCTGACTGGGATCCAAGGGGTAACGTTTCTTAATGTTTTTTAATACTAGAGTTAGGACTGTCCCAATTACGGCCACCGAAATGTTGACCCTTTAACGAGCCTTGTAACATGACTTAGCATAAAAGGCAAACCAGAATCTCAATTTGCAGATGTTAGGGCTAGCGGAACGCACCAAATAATTAGAGAAAAGGAATAAGGTGCGTTCACAGCCCGGGGTCCACCGTGCAGAGATGGAACCTGCTGCTAAGCAATGACGGACTATATGGCGGTACAATGAGGATACACACGGGTTAGCTTCACCCTGTGTGAAATAGGTGAACCCTGTTGCGTCACAGGGCCGCAGTACCGCACGTAACAAAACTAATAATTAAATAGCACGAGAGTGCATGCGATGCCGCACTGGCGGACGCCACTAACCACCCAGACTTGGGTTTGGAAAGCGCGGTGATAGCGCCCGGCGCCGCACTGGCGGTCACAACAATAGACTCTGTTTGTGTACCAGTGTTTGTTACAAGTCGGGCGCTTGATAACAATCATCCTCCTTATGCGAGCATTCAAACACAAGGGAGGGGATAATTAATGAGCAACTTTCACTCAAAACACACACACACATAAACAAGTGTATACTAGCGCATGGCCGTGTGGCCATGCAAACCCTTTATAGCTGCAGCAACTTCAGGACCTTCCCAGAAGGACCAATGGGAAGCTGCCACAGAAGTTGAGCACCTTCAGGACTTTCCTGGAGGACCAAAGGGATCTGCTACAGTATCTGAGCATGTGACCCTCGATCTCCAACGGGAGATCTTGCCCTGGGCATGCTCAGAAGGGGAAAAGCAGGACTTAGTCCCAAAAGCGTCTGCTCGCCGCTGCCCAGCACTGGCTTCAATGGCAGAAGCTGGAAAAGCAGCAGTAACCCTTTGCACAGAGTGAGACTGAGCAAGACGCTGGGACCGACATCTCCGCTGAGCAGGCTCCACTGCGGCTGATGCAGAATGAGAGACCGCAGCAGATATGGTTCGAGATTCCCCCTGTG
This sequence comes from Ranitomeya variabilis, assembly GCF_051348905.1. Classification (NCBI taxonomy): domain Eukaryota; kingdom Metazoa; phylum Chordata; class Amphibia; order Anura; family Dendrobatidae; genus Ranitomeya; species Ranitomeya variabilis. The sequence continues at coordinate 210,397,780 of NC_135235.1, read as the reverse complement.
CAGCAGCGGGAACTTGACTCCTAACATTACCCCCCCTCCCAGGGCCCCCCCCCTGGGCCTCGCCACGCTCAAAGGCTGCAATGAGCAGCGGAGCCCGAATGTGCTCTACAGGTTCCTAGGTTCTGTCCTCATAGCCGTGGCCCTTCCAGTCCACCAGATAGTATTTTTGCCACGTACTACCTTGCATCCCATGATAGCATTCACCTCGTACTCATCCGTGGACGATCCCGATGTCCCGGCAGATGACTCAGAAAACCGGGACATATAGACGGGCTTTAAGAGGGAAACATGGAAGGTGTTGGTGATACCAAGGCGCGGAGGAATAGCCAAATGGTAGACCACAGGGTTAACCTGTTCCAGAACCTTGAAAGGACCAATGTAGCGAGGTGCAAACTTAGTGGACTCAACTCGCAGCCTGATGTTACGGGCGGAGAGCCACACTAAGTCACCAGGAGCGAAGGTGGGAGCGGGGCACCGGTGAGCATCGACAGAAACCCTCATTCTCTCCTTGGAAGCCCGAATGGCATCCTGTGTGCGGTCCCAAATGTCACGTGCCTCCACTGCCCAGTCTGCCACCCTGGAATCAGTGGATGACACGGGCATGGACACGGGGACACGCGGATGCTGGCCATAATTAAGGAGAAAAGGAGTCTGCCCAGTGGAATCGGCTACAGCATTGTTCAGAGCAAATTCTGCCCAAGGTAGCAAAGATGCCCAGTCATCCTGCCTAGCAGAGAGAAAATGTCGCAAATATGTCACCAGAGTCTGGTTGGCCCTCTCTACCAACCCATTCATCTCGGGATGATATGCAGAGGAGAGATTTAGTTCTATGCTGAGTAAACGACAGAACTCTCTCCAAAACCGAGATGCGAACTGGGGACCCCGGTCACTGACAATTTTATCAGGCATGCCATGTAAACGGAAAATATGTTTAATGAACAACGCCGCCAAGGCCTGTGCAGAAGGTAACCGTGGAAGAGGCACCAAGTGCACCATCTTAGAGAAATGATCGGTGACAACCCAGATAACGGTGCAGTTACGAGACTTGGGTAAGCCCACCACGAAGTCCATCCTGACCATCTCCCAAGGCCTGTCTGCCACCGGCAGGGAGTAAAGTTGCCCAGCAGGCCGTTGCCGAGGAGACCGATTCTTGGCGCATGAGACACACGCTCGAATATAGTCCCCGACGTCACGGGCCATATGCGGCCACCAGTACGTCCTCGCCAAAAGCTCAGATGTCCTCTTGGTCCCAAAATATCCACCCACCCTGGACGAGTGAGCCCAAGAGAGAACCTCCGGTCGCAAATTAGATGGAACGAAAGTCTTGCCTAGGGGCACAGACTCTAGCGAAACCGGAGCCACAGTTCTCAGGCTCTCAGAAGGGACAATAAGCTGAGGCTCCTGCTCCTCCTCCTCAGAGGACACTACGGAGCGAGAGAGAGCGTCGGCACGAATGTTCTTCTCCCTGGAGAGAAAATGGAGAGTAAAATGGAACCGGGAGAAGAACAGGGACCATCTAGCCTGGCGAGAATTCAGCCGCTGGGCCGTCTGTAAGTACACCAAGTTCTTGTGGTCTGTGAACACTTGGAAGGGAAAGCGAGCTCCCTCCAAGAGGTGTCTCCACTCTGAGAAAGCCAACTTCATGGCTAGCAACTCCCTGTCCCCAATGGAATAATTCCTCTCCGCTGGTGAAAAGGTCTTGGAGAAGAAGCAAGGATACTTCCGACCTTGAGCATCCTTTTGGAAGAGGACTGCTCCAGCACCAATGGATGAGGCATCCACCTCCATAATAAATGGCTTATCTACATCGGAGCGATGTAGGATGGGAGCGCTAGCGAAGTGTGACTTCATCGAGAGAAAGGCCTTGGAGACCTCCTCCGACCACAACTTGGGATTTGCTCCCTTCTTGGTGAGGGCAACCAAGGGAGCTACCAAAGTTGAGAAGTGTGGGATGAACTGGCGATAGTAATTAATGAACCCCATAAAGCGCTGCACCGCTTTAAGAGAATGGGGTTCTTGCCAGTCCATCACAGCCTGTAGCTTGCCAGGATCCATAGCCAATCCCTGGGCAGAGATGATATAGCCAAGGAAAGGCAAGGACTCCTGCTCAAACACATACTTCTCCAACTTGGCGTAGAGGGAGTTTGCCCGTAAGAGGTCAAAAACTTTGCGAACATCTCTCCGATGGGAGTCAATATCTGGAGAGTAGATGAGAATATCATCCAGATAGACTACGACTGAGGTGGTGAGCATCTCCCGGAAGATGTCATTCACAAAGTCTTGGAAAATGGCTGGGGCATTACAGAGCCCGAAGGGCATCACCAGATATTCATAGTGCCTCTCCCTGGTGTTAAAAGCCGTCTTCCATTCGTCCCCCTCACGGATGCGAATCAGGTTGTAAGCACCCCACAGAGGGGGAAAAGCAGGACTTAGTCCCAAAAGCATCTGCTCGCCGCTGCCCAGCACTGGCTTCAATAGCAGAAGGTGGAAAAGCAGCAGTAACTAGTGTTGAGCGATACCGTCCGATACTTGAAAGTATCGGTATCGGAAAGTATCGGCCGATACCGGCAAAGTATCGGATCTAATCCGATACCGATACCCAATACCAATACAAGTCAATGGGACTCAAGTATCGGACGGTATCCCTGATGGTTCCCAGGGTCTGAAGGAGAGGAAACTCCATATTAATGTGTAAAATAAAGAATTAAAATAAAAAATATTGCTATACTCACCTCTCCGACGCAGCCTGGACCTCACCGAGGGAACCGGCAGCGTTCTTTGCTTAAAATGCGCGCTTTTCCTTCCTTCCGTGACGTCACGGCTTCTGATTGGTCGCGTGCCGCCCATGTGGCCGTGACGTGACCAATCACAGCAAGCCGTGACGTAATTTTCAGGTCCTTCTAGGCATTCAGTATTTTAAAATTACGTTCCGGCTTTGTGATTGGTCGCGTCGCGGTCACATGGGCGACGCGACCAATCACAAGCCGTGACGTCACGGGAGGCAGGAGACGCGCGCATTTTTAAAATTACGTCATGGCTTGTGATTGGTTGCGTGCCGCCCATGTGACCGCGACGCGACCAATCACAGCAAGCCGTGACGTAATTTCAGGTCCTGATGCCTATTTCTGCATTCAGGACCTGAAATTACGTCACGGCTTGCTGTGATTGGTCGCGTCGCGGTCACATGGGCGGCACGCAACCAATCACAAGCCGCGATGTAATTTTAAAAATGCGCGCATTTCCTGCCTCCCGTGACGTCACGGCTTGTGATTGGTCGCGTCGCCCATGTGACCGCGACGCGACCAATCACAAAGCCGGAACGTAATTTTAATATACTGAATGCCTAGAAGGACCTGAAAATTACGTCACGGCTTGCTGTGATTGGTCGCGTCGCGGCCACATGGGCGGCACGCGACCAATCAGAAGCCGTGACGTCACGGAAGGAAGGAAAAGCGCGCATTTTAAGCAAAGAACGCTGCCGGTTCCCTCGGTGAGGTCCAGGCTGCGTCGGAGAGGTGAGTATAGCAATATTTTTTATTTTAATTCTTTATTTTACACATTAATGTTGTATTTTACACATTAATGTTGTTTCGATACCGATACCCGATACCACAAAAGTATCGGATCTCGGTATCGGAATTCCGATACCCGCAAGTATCGGCCGATACCCGATACTTGCGGTATCGGAATGCTTAACACTAGCAGTAACCCTTTGCACAGAGTGAGACTGAGCAAGACGCTGGGACCGACGTCTCCGCTGAGCAGGCTCCACTGCGGCTGATGCAGAATGAGAGACTGCAGCAGACATGGTTCGAGATTCCCCCTGTGCAGCAGTGGGAACTTGACTCTTAACAGCACACACAGTGTTTCAGGGTACAGCTCCTCATCAGTGTGATATCTGTTTTTTGGGGGGGGGTTTGGATGAAAGGCATCTGACTGGGATCCAACATTTCTAATGTTTTTAATATTAGAGTTAGGACTCTCCCAATTTCGGTCACTGTGAAGAGGTGGGATGGCTTACGCATGATTTTAAAAAACATATTAACCGTATATTATTTTCATGCACTATGCTATTTATTTATTTGCTGCAGGGTATTTAACCATTATGTTTCTGTCTTTGTTTTTTTCTGTTTAAGGCCTATTGACACATACCTGTGCATTGGAATTAGGACTTTAGTCGTATGATTGGTGTGCTCCACCATTTGTGTTTTTTGTGTTGTTATTTGATTCCTTCCCTGCTGGGTTCCAATTCATCCAGCCTGTTGCTTCTAAGACTCCTGAGCATGCCTAGTTCTCACTCCCCCTGTTCCTTCCTACTGCTGCATTACCACATGGAGTCCGTGTCACCACTCAGATGTGAGGCTTAGAGGATCCACCTCACCTGGTGAGCCTAACAATTACCAATTTCTTCTGTCATATAGACTGGCTCTAGCGGTGGGATGCATTCTGAGTATTTAAGTTGATGGTTTCAATGGTGCTACAAAGGGCTCTCCTAAATCTGTGGAGTGTCATTTTTAGCTCAGTTATTGGACTCCATTACAAATCCAGCTCCGCAGTTGAACCTCATTTCAAATCTAGCTTTGCTACATCACTGTGTCAGCACTGCTATTAGATTTTATTGCAAACCTAGCTCTGCAACATCCCGGTACTAACTTTGCTTTTTGACTTCATTACAAACCATGCTATGCAACACCAGTTCCTTATCACTGGCTTGAATTCTGATACACTGTTGAACCATCTCTGCATTAGAACCTCCAGTGCAACTCAGATTTTCTTCGCAAGCCCCTCATCACTGGGTTTCATAGTTTCATCATTTTAAGGTTGAAAGAAGTTGACAATTGGCTCTTTTGCCCATTTATTAGCTGATCGTTGGCATTTTTACATGAGTCATTGATTGAGGACAAGCATTTAGCAGATCACAACTATAAAAGTGTAATAAAGGCATACTAAACAACAAAGACTTGTCACACTGGCGCTACTGTGAAAAGTGAGAAGAAGCTGCTGATACCAGACAGGTGCCGTGCCTACCCTGTCACACCTACAGGTGAACCAAAAAAGTTGCTTTAAAAAGTGAGGTATCGCGCTAAAACCACTAAAAACAGATAGGAGTATGAGTAGTAAGATTCCCTATAGGACCCCCAGATAGTTGTGAATCGAACTGCCAAAATAGGTGACAGGCACGTATAAAAATGAAAATGAAACTTATAATACGAATAATATAACTCCCTATTGGACCCCCAGATGGCCGTCACTCAAAATGCCAGACTTGGTGACAGGCTCATATAGAAATGACAATAGAAATGCAGATAGAAATAAACACTTACTAAGATATGAAGATATTGCCGTTAGGTGTTACGGTTGACGGATGTAACTTCTGAGGGTTTCAAGTGGTCAGATGACAGGAGACCCGTGTCTCTGTGCAGAAAGCCCGCAGAGCCAGAAGCACCCCGGCCGGTGGTGATCCTGGATGCGCGGCTGGAAAAAAATGGCCGACGCTGCTCGGCTGTGCAGCGTGTGACGTCACAAGGCTACGGAGCTAGACAGGGGCCAAAACTAACCAACGCGTTTCGAGGGACTACATCCCTCTTCGTCAGGGTTACCGCCCCCTCCATGTCATCTGTATATATAGCTGTCTGAATAAACAACTCGTTAACCCCCAGAGAACCGGACCTGAGAAAAAGTGTGTGATTGCACTAACCTGCGAATATATGCCAAAGGGCCTCCAGACATGTCTGCATACTATTCATTATAGATAGTACATAAATGGTCCTGTGCATAATAGTAAGTGATACCCAGAAACTATACAAATTCAATTTATTTAAATAAAAGTGGAAAGTGGGTGAAGGATATATAAATAGGACGATGGCTCATATAAAATACTACATTTATTAAACAACACCTAAAAACCTCATAAAAATACCCAAAAGGTATAGACAGAACTATTTATTTATTTATTTAAAAAAGAATACATAGAATAAAATAAAGTTAAACACGCTTGATACATATAAAAGGGGGGTTCAACTAAATCTAAAATATCCCCCATTACTCCCATTAAAACGCATATAGCTCTAATTCATGATTAAGGCCCATAGGGGCCAAACTGTTCAAATTAAAAATCCATTGGGATTCAACCCTGGACATTCTTTTAAGGTAGTCTCCACCCCTTTGGCCATGAGGAACAGTCTGTATACCACAGAAAAGGACCCCCCTCAAGGATTGATGGTGTTTGTCCTTAAAGTGGCGGGAGAGGGGGTGACCTAAAAAACCTTTCTGTATATTTTTGAAATGTTCCTTAATACGCTCCATTAGGCGACGTTTAGTACGACCAACATATAGCTTACTGCATGGACATTTAATAAAATAAATAACTCCTGAGGATGAACAGAATTCCATGCGGGCTATAACAAATTTGTTCGCATTATTCGTAAACACTGGCCTATTTTAAAGAAAGACAAAATAGTAGGGGAGTTTCTCCCTGTCCACCCTAGGTTCATATATAGGAGAGCCCAAACACTGGGTAATCTTATAGCTCCCACTACGGGAGTTAACAAGAAGACAATATGCCCCCAAAAAACGAACCAATTAGGTGCTGGCTTTTTACCGTGTGGTGGCTGCTTTGGTTGTTTACATACCTCTTTTAAAAAAACTCGCCAAATTACGTTCTTTGATACAGACGGCACAAGGGAGTTTCAGATTAAAGAAAGCATCTCCTGTTCATCCTCAGGAGTTATTTATTTTATTAAATGTCCATGCAGTAAGCTATATGTTGGTCGTACTAAACGTCGCCTAATGGAGCGTATTAAGGAACATTTCAAAAATATACAGAAAGGTTTTTTAGGTCACCCCCTCTCCCGCCACTTTAAGGACAAACACCATCAATCCTTGAGGGGGGTCCTTTTCTGTGGTATACAGACTGTTCCTCATGGCCAAAGGGGTGGAGACTACCTTAAAAGAATGTCCAGGGTTGAATCCCAATGGATTTTTAATTTGAACAGTTTGGCCCCTATGGGCCTTAATCATGAATTAGAGCTATATGCGTTTTAATGGGAGTAATGGGGGATATTTTAGATTTAGTTGAACCCCCCTTTTATATGTATCAAGCGTGTTTAACTTTATTTTATTCTATGTATTCTTTTTTAAATAAATAAATAAATAGTTCTGTCTATACCTTTTGGGTATTTTTATGAGGTTTTTAGGTGTTGTTTAATAAATGTAGTATTTTATATGAGCCATCGTCCTATTTATATATCCTTCACCCACTTTCCACTTTTATTTAAATAAATTGAATTTGTATAGTTTCTGGGTATCACTTACTATTATGCACAGGACCATTTATGTACTATCTATAATGAATAGTATGCAGACATGTCTGGAGGCCCTTTGGCATATATTCGCAGGTTAGTGCAATCACACACTTTTTCTCAGGTCCGGTTCTCTGGGGGTTAACGAGTTGTTTATTCAGACAGCTATATATACAGATGACATGGAGGGGGCGGTAACCCTGACGAAGAGGGACGTAGTCCCTCGAAACGCGTTGGTTAGTTTTGGCCCCTGTCTAGCTCCGTAGCCTTGTGACGTCACACGCTGCACAGCCGAGCAGCGTCGGCCATTTTTTTCCAGCCGCGCATCCAGGATCACCACCGGCCGGGGTGCTTCTGGCTCTGCGGGCTTTCTGCACAGAGACACGGGTCTCCTGTCATCTGACCACTTGAAACCCTCAGAAGTTACATCCGTCAACCGTAACACCTAACGACAATATCTTCATATCTTAGTAAGTGTTTATTTCTATCTGCATTTCTATTGTCATTTCTATATGAGCCTGTCACCAAGTCTGGCATTTTGAGTGACGGCCATCTGGGGGTCCAATAGGGAGTTATATTATTCGTATTATAAGTTTCATTTTCATTTTTATACGTGCCTGTCACCTATTTTGGCAGTTCGATTCACAACTATCTGGGGGTCCTATAGGGAATCTTACTACTCGTACTCCTATCTGTTTTTAGTGGTTTTAGCGCGATACCTCACTTTTTAATGTAATAAAGGCATATTCACATGTTGTTTCTTGAGGAAAGCCTCTGCCCTCGGGCTTCTTGGTTGCCAAAGACTGTGAACTTCTGAAGATTGACAGTTTGGACTAACAGCATGGTTGCCCATTAATCCAAATCGAGTGCTCTTCTATTATAAACAGATGGTCATTTTACATTTGGATTAAAGTGTATCTGTCACCAGATTGAAGAATACAGACTAAATACATTAGTATAAAGATATATTGGACCTTTTGATACTAGTGTATTTACATTGAAAAATCCATGTCAGAATTACTGTATAATATTGAGATTAACATGAGCATTTTTTCTAGTCCAGCTAATAAAGCTCACCAAAGTTGACTAACAGTTTCAGCTTATACTGAGCAGTGTGAGATCTCAGCAGCAGCAGCAGGGAGGAGGGTCACTGAGGTGTTTTCCATCAGAAGGGACACAGGAGTGGTCAATCATGCTACTCAATCTGAAGAATTATTGGCAGCACTGTTACTCTTTGAAGTGGTAGTTTTCCATTTGTAGTTGTTTTATTAGTGATACTTATAATAATAGGAATATTAACAGTTGTAGACACAAGAGAAATGCATTAGTGTACCCTCCAAGAGCTTAAAATAAAAATATATAGAACATGTCTCAAACTTTGCTCCTGGGCTATATTCCTTAAAGGGTAGTTTATTATTTTTTTTATGTTTAAGGCTTATTTACTGGAGTGTGGCTACTACTTGACCTTCGTAATGAAGCCCCACGGATAAGGAAAGGAATAAGGAGGCTACAGATACATGTTGAGTTTATCCTATAATTGGTCTCGGACGTTTCTGTAAGAAGAAGTTATTTCAACTAAACTATCATAAACCTTTCGAGGAAGTATATTTAGCCAAGATCTACGTTCAAGAAAACGTATGTGTTCGCTAGTTGACAGTAATTAAATGTCTCTTATCTACCCGATAAGAAGCAAGTTTAATGCAATTTACTTTATAGCGTTATCTACCTTGCCAAGACCTTGTTACAGCTGAAAATGCTTCATGAACACCCTTTTGATTGCATTATTGATTCGCACGTGACCCTGTTTCCTAATCTACATCTCTGCTAAAATGACTTCTGATTTACAGCCTGAGTATCATTTTCTTCACCGAGTGCATTCTCAATACAAGGAGCCTTCAAGAGCATTTAGAGCCATCGCTCACACCAGGGCTTCCGAGACTATGTTTCAAGGACATCACCAGCCAAATTCAGGTAAGGGAAGGTGAATATTTGGTGTATCGTATAAATCCTGTCTATAGTGTATCCCATATATGTGCCAACCACAATAATAGCCACAGTGCTCCAGAGGAAGCCAAAGTGTTTTGCAGCCCACTACATGCCACAATGTTCATTCAACTGGTCACTAAGTCACTAGCATTTATGATCTTTTCATTTTGTGCAAAAAATAAAAGTGTTCCTACAAGGGAGACTGGCTTCATTGTTTTAATCACTCTTGTTGGCCAAATGAGGCCTTCAGCTAAGCCAAAGTTGTTAGGTTTCAACCATCCAACTGATTCAGGTTACGGTAGAAAAAAAAGGTTTATGTTATCAGCTGGTCCCAGGACTAAGGTGCCTTTATCATGGTTAGGTAGTTTAGAAATCAGCAATGAGAACTAGGGTTGAGCGACTTTCATTTTTTTAAGATCGAGTCTGGTTTTGTGAAACCCGATTTAGTCCAGAGTCGAGTCGAGTGAAGTCGGCCGATTATCGCTAAAAGTCGGGGATCGACCGAAACACGAAACCCAATGCAAGTCAATGGGGAAGCATAGCCGGCAGTGAGTGGAGGCCAGGAAAACACCTACAGTGCACATTTTACTGCCAAAAACATCCATTCTTGTTTTCTGAAGCTTGTCAATCTTAATTAACTTTATAATAATAGTTGGGCACTGGAAATTGGGGGTCATTTGGCAAAAGTTGTGGGGGTAGGGCTGGTTCAAGGTTTTAGTGGGCCCAGGAAACATGGACTACGTCATCGCGGTGGAGCAGGGAGAGGTAAGTATTTCAACGTTGCAAGTGCTGTGATCCTGAGCAAGCAGGGGGGGCCCACTCGTTCGCATTGGCACTGGCACAGGGCCCCTCAAAGTACGGTGGTGTGTTTGCATGGCGGGGGCGCCTCCCACCAGCAGCGACACTTTTGCGTACTCTGAGTGGCCCTGTGCCAGTGACGTCGCCAACGAGTATGCCCCCCCACCTGATGAAGGAACCTGCACTTTCATCTGCACCTTCCTCTTTGTCCCTGTGTAAGGTGGTATAATATGCGGGAAGGGGAACCTTACTTTCAGCAGGGTCAGATTCTGGCTGTGTAGAGTACAAGGGGAATGTAGTGGTCTAGGTCAATGTACCAGCAGACTTATCTAGCAGTGGCTGGGCAATGGGCAGGATGATGAGGAAACAGATATAGGGCCAAAGAATAAAGTAGGCTAAATGCAGATCAAAATTGGTAACAGGACTAAACAGGCAGCATTGCTTTGTTCAGTGGAGTAGCAAACCCAAGAGCAGCAGACACTGTTTCAAGGGCCTAACCACACTAGTAGGCCAAATGCAGTTTAATATCTGATAGTATAGGCCGAAAGCCAGAATGTGGAAGCTCAGCTTTGTTCAGTTGAGGACAACACCAGGGAGGGGCAGACACCGTTAGTAGGCCCTAACCACCATTTTGTTTTTTAAAAAACACTTAATGAGAGCCAGAAGGTTGAAGCTCAGCTTTATTCAGTTGAGGGCAACACCAGGGAGGGGCAGACACCGTTAGTAGGCCCTAAACACCATTTTGTTTTTTAAAAAACACTTAATGAGAGCCAGAAGGTTGAAGCTCAGCTTTATTCAGTTGAGGGCAACACCAGGCAGGGGCAGACACCGTTAGTAGGCCGGAACCACCATTTTGTTTTTTAAAAAACACTTAATGAGAGCCAGAAGGTTGAAGCTCAGCTTTATTCAGTTGAGGGCAACACCAGGCAGGGGCATACACCGTTAGTAGGCCGGAACCACCATTTTGTTTTTTAAAAAACACTTAATGAGAGCCAGAAGGTTGAAGCTCAGCTTTATTCAGTTGAGGGCAACACCAGGCAGGGGCAGACACCGTTAGTAGGCCGGAACCAGCAATGTGTTTAAAAACAGCAGTTAATCAGAGCCGGAAGGTAGAAGCTCAGCTTTATTCAGTTGAGGGCAACACCAGGGAGGGGCAGACACCGTTAGTAGGCCGGAACCAGCAATGTGTTTAAAAACAGCAGTTAATCAGAGCCGGAAGGTAGAAGCTCAGCTTTATTCAGTTGAGGGCAACACCAGGGAGGGGCAGAAGCCGTTAGTAGGCCCTAACCACCATTTTGTTTTTTAAAAAACACTTAATGAGAGCCAGAAGGTTGAAGCTCAGCTTTATTCAGTTGAGGGCAACACCAGGCAGGGGCAGACACCGTTAGTAGGCCGGAACCACCATTTTGTTTTTTAAAAAACACTTAATGAGAGCCAGAAGGTTGAAGCTCAGCTTTATTCAGTTGAGGGCAACACCAGGCAGGGGCAGACACCGTTAGTAGGCCGGAACCAGCAATGTGTTTAAAAACAGCAGTTAATCAGAGCCGGAAGGTAGAAGCTCAGCTTTATTCAGTTGAGGGCAACACCAGGGAGGGGCAGACACCGTTAGTAGGCCGGAACCAGCAATGTGTTTAAAAACAGCAGTTAATCAGAGCCGGAAGGTAGAAGCTCAGCTTTATTCAGTTGAGGGCAACACCAGGGAGGGGCAGAAGCCGTTAGTAGGCCCTAACCACCATTTTGTTTTTTAAAAAACACTTAATGAGAGCCAGAAGGTTGAAGCTCAGCTTTATTCAGTTGAGGGCAACACCAGGCAGGGGCAGACACCGTTAGTAGGCCGGAACCACCATTTTGTTTTTTAAAAAACACTTAATGAGAGCCAGAAGGTTGAAGCTCAGCTTTATTCAGTTGAGGGCAACACCAGGCAGGGGCAGACACCGTTAGTAGGCCGGAACCAGCAATGTGTTTAAAAACAGCAGTTAATCAGAGCCGGAAGGTAGAAGCTCAGCTTTATTCAGTTGAGGGCAACACCAGGGAGGGGCAGAAGCCGTTAGTAGGCCCTAACCACCATTTTGTTTTTTAAAAAACACTTCATCAGAGCCGGAAGGTAGAAGCTCAGCTTTATTCAGTTGAGGGCAACACCAGGGAGGGGCAGAAGCCGTTAGTAGGCCCTAACCACCATTTTGTTTTTTAAAAAACACTTAATGAGAGCCAGAAGGTTGAAGCTCAGCTTTATTCAGTTGAGGGCAACACCAGGCAGGGGCAGACACCGTTAGTAGGCCGGAACCAGCAATGTGTTTAAAAACAGCAGTTAATCAGAGCCGGAAGGTAGAAGCTCAGCTTTATTCAGTTGAGGGCAACACCAGGGAGGGGCAGAAGCCGTTAGTAGGCCCTAACCACCATTTTGTTTTTTAAAAAACACTTAATGAGAGCCAGAAGGTAGAAGCTCAGCTTTATTCAGTTGAGGACAACTTGAATTAGGGACTGCATACAGACTTAGCAGGCTGTCCCCTGTGTGGACCATGCATCCAATACATTAACCCATTGAGCCACAAAGGACACGTAACCTTCCGTGGCCATGCCTACAGGTCCATGTGTCTGTTGTCAGGTGTACCTTTGTCAGTGTAGGCCTATTGGAAGGAGGGACCGCAGACAGGCTTCGAATGCCTAACACAATAAAATGGGCTGGCTGTAGGCACTTTAAAATTGGTTCCAGGGGTACACGGGCAGCAGTGGTCTGGTCAGTGGAGGCCTAGTGGAAGGAGGGACCGCAGACAGGCTTCGAAGGCCTAAAATAACAAACAATAGGCTCATGGCAGTTTTACAGCGGTTACATGGATACACGGGCAGGCAGCTTGGTGGTGAGTGGAGGAGTATTTAAAGTAGGGACCGCAGACAGGCTATCAAAGGCCTAAAATAACAAACAATAGGCTCATGGCAGTTTTACAGCGGTTACATGGATACACGGGCAGGCAGCTGGTGATGAGTGGAGGAGTATTTAAAGTAGGGACCGCAGACAGGCTATCAAAGGCCTAAAATAACAAACAATAGGCTCATGGCAGTTTTACAGCGGTTACATGGACACACAGGCAGCTTGGTGGTGAGTGGAGGAGTATTTAAAGTAGGGACCGCAGACAGGCTATCAAAGGCCTAAAATAACAAACAATAGGCTCATGGCAGTTTTACAGCGGTTACATGGATACACGGGCAGGCAGCTGGTGATGAGTGGAGGAGTATTTAAAGTAGGGACCGCAGACAGGCTATCAAAGGCCTAAAATAACAAACAATAGGCTCATGGCAGTTTTACAGCGGTTACATGGATACACAGGCAGCTTGGTGGTGAGTGGAGGAGTATTTAAAGTAGGGACCGCAGACAGGCTATCAAAGGCCTAAAATAACAAACAATAGGCTCATGGCAGTTTTACAGCGGTTACATGGATACACGGGCAGGCAGCTGGTGATGAGTGGAGGAGTATTTAAAGTAGGGACCGCAGACAGGCTATCAAAGGCCTAAAATAACAAACAATAGGCTCATGGCAGTTTTACAGCGGTTACATGGATACACAGGCAGCTTGGTGGTGAGTGGAGGAGTATTTAAAGTAGGGACCGCAGACAGGCTATCAAAGGCCTAAAATAACAAACAATAGGCTCATGGCAGTTTTACAGCGGTTACATGGATACACGGGCAGGCAGCTGGTGATGAGTGGAGGAGTATTTAAAGTAGGGACCGCAGACAGGCTATCAAAGGCCTAAAATAACAAACAATAGGCTCATGGCAGTTTTACAGCGGTTACATGGATACACAGGCAGCTTGGTGGTGAGTGGAGGAGTATTTAAAGTAGGGACCGCAGACAGGCTATCAAAGGCCTAAAATAACAAACAATAGGCTCATGGCAGTTTTACAGCGGTTACATGGATACACGGGCAGGCAGCTGGTGATGAGTGGAGGAGTATTTAAAGTAGGGGCGCTGCAGACAGGCTATCAAAGGCCTAAAATAACAAACAATAGGCTCATGGCAGCTTTACAGCGGTTACATGGATACACAGGCAGCTTGGTGGTGAGTGGAGGAGTAGTGCAAGGAGTGTCTGTCCCAGTACTCCCAAAATATAAATAGATGTTAATGTCTCGCAAAACAACCAAAACAAAAAAAAAGGTGGCATACTTAGGTACAGGGGTGGGCTCATCTACTGAGTTTCTGACATAGTAATTTGGCAGTAACTATTTAATGGTGCCAATATAGGACACAGACACAGACTACTTTAAGTTGCATCATAGATGTCTACAAATTTGTATTGTCAGTGCCAGACATTGAATGATGTCAGCGAATAGACTAAAGATTGGTGGAGCTGTGCGACATAATTTTGCACGTGGTAGAGCACATTTTGAGCTGGGGTAGGGGGGAACTCTCTTGAGGCCGGCGGGACCGCCCCAGGGCCCCTCATGTTACAACGGTGTGTCTGACGTTGGGTGCGCACCACCACCGCCAGAGACACTACATTGTACTATGAGGGACCCAGTAGCAATGCCGTCAACCAAAAGCGAGCACACCCACCTCTTCAGACAAACAGCAGTCTCACGGGTGCTTGCGCCAAGTCGCGATACCACGGCCCCGTGTGGGGAGTTTTGCCATTTAGGGAGGTGTAAACATGTCGTATGCTGTACAATCAGCTGCAGCAAATTAGACATTAGAAAAGTAATTCACAGGCAAGAGCTTTTCATAGGAAAGCTAGGTGTCGGCCGGGCAAGGTGGGGCAAAAGATTTCGAAATCCAGTTGTGGTTCATTTTAATGAATGTTAGATCGTCAACATTTTGGGTAGCCAGACGAGTCCTTTTTTCGGTTAATATTGAACCTGCAGCACTGAATACTCTTTCTGATAGGACACTTGCTGCCGGGCAAGCAAGCTCCTGCAATGCATATTCTGCCAATTCTGGCCAGGTGTCTAATTTGGAGGCCCAGTAATCAAATGGGAATGACGGTTGAGGGAGAACATCGATAAGGGATGAAAAATAGTTAGTAACCATACTGGACAAATGTTGTCTCCTGTCACTTTCAATTGATGCAGCAGTACCTGTCCTGTCTGCGGTCATAGCAAAATCACTCCACAACCTGGTCAGAAAACCCCTCTGTCCAACGCCACTTCTGATGTGTGCACCCCTAACACTCCTAGTCTGCTGCCCCCTGGAGCTCGTGTGAGAACGATCACGTGCGCTGTGTGCTGGGAATGCCTGAAGCAAACGGTCAACAAGAGTTGATTGTTTGGTTGCTAATATTAGTTCCAAGTTCTCATGTGGCATAATATTTTGCAATTTGCCTTTATAGCGTGGATCAAGGAGGCAGGCCAACCAGTAATCGTCATCGTTCATCATTTTCGTAATGCGTGTGTCCCTTTTTAGGATACGTAAGGCATAATCCGCCATGTGGGCCAAAGTTCCAGTTGTCAAATCTCCGGTTGTGATTGGTTGAGGGTCAGTTGCAGGCAAATCTACGTCACTTGTGTCCCTCAAAAAACCAGAACCCGGCCGTGACACGCAACCAATTTCCTGTGCCCCCGGGAAAGGTTCGGCATTAAAAATATACTCATCCCCATCATCCTCCTCGTCCTCCACCTCCTCTTCGCCCGCTACCTCGTCCTGTACACTGCCCTGACCAGACAATGGCTGACTGTCATCAAGGCTTTCCTCTTCCTCTGGTGCAGACGCCTGCTCCTTTATGTGCGTCAAACTTTCCATCAGCAGACGCATTAGGGGGATGCTCATGCTTATTACGGCGTTGTCTGCACTAACCAGCCGTGTGCATTCCTCAAAACACTGAAGGACTTGACACATGTCTTGTATCTTAGACCACTGCACACCTGACAACTCCATGTCTGCCATCCTACTGCCTGCCCGTGTATCCTCCCACAAATAAATAACAGCACGCCTCTGTTCGCACAGTCTCTGAAGCATGTGCAGTGTTGAGTTCCACCTTGTTGCAACGTCTATGATTAGGCGATGCTGGGGAAGGTTCAAAGACCGCTGATAGGTCTGCATACGGCTGGCGTGTACAGGCGAACGTCGGATATGTGAGCAAAGTGCACGCACTTTGAGGAGCAGGTCGGAGAACCCAGGATAAGTTTTCAATAAGCACTGCACCACCAGGTTTAAGGTGTGAGCCAGGCAAGGAATGTGTTTCAGTTGGGAAAGGGAAATGGCAGCCATGAAATTCCTTCCGTTATCACTCACTACCTTGCCTGCCTCAAGATCTACTGTGCCCAGCCACGACTGCGTTTCTTGTTGCAAGAACTCGGACAGAACTTCCGCGGTGTGTCTGTTGTCGCCCAAACACTTCATAGCCAATACAGCCTGCTGACGCTTGGCAGTAGCTGGCCCATAATGGGACAACTGGGGTGCAACAGTGTCATCTGCCGATGGAGTGGTTGGCAGACTGCGTTCTGTGGAAGAGCTGTAGCTTCTGCAGGAGGACGAGGAGGAGGAGGAGGAGGGGGTGCGAACGCCTACAGCCAACTGTTTCCTAGACCGTGGGCTAGGCACAACTGTCCCTAAATTGATGTCGCCTGTGGACCCTGCACCCACCACATTCACCCAGTGTGCCGTGATGGACACATAACGTCCCTGGCCATGCCTACTGGTCCATGCATCTGTAGTCAGGTGCACCTTTGTACTCACAGATTGCCTGAGTGCATGGACGATGCGCTGTTTAACATGCTGGTGCAGGGCTGGGATGGCTTTTCTGGAAAAAAAGTGTCGACTGGGTAGCTCGTATCGTGGTTCAGCGTACTCCATCAGGGCTTTGAAAGCTTCGCTTTCAACTAACCGGTAGGGCATCATCTCTAACGAGATTAGTCTAGCTATGTGGGCGTTAAAACCCTGTGTACGCGGATGCGAGGATAAGTACTTCCTTTTTCTAACCAGAGTCTCATGTAGGGTGAGCTGGACTGGAGAGCTGGAGATCGTGGAACTTTCGGGTGTGCCGGTGTACATGGCAGACTGAGAGACGGTTGGAGACGGTATTGTTTCCGCCGGTGCCCTAGATGCAATATTTCCTCCTACAAAACTGGTGGTTCCCTGACCCTGACTGCTTTTGGCTGGCAAAGAAACCTGCACAGATACTGCCGGTGGTGCGGAAAATGGTGGCCTTACAGTGACGGAAGGGATGTTGCGTTGCTGACTAGCTTCATTGGCCGAGGGTGCTACAACCTTAAGGGACGTTTGGTAGTTAGTCCAGGCTTGAAAATGCATGGTGGTTAAGTGTCTATGCATGCAACTAGTATTTAGACTTTTCAGATTCTGACCTCTGCTTAAGCTAGTTGAACATTTTTGACAGATGACTTTGCGCTGATCAGTTGGATGTTGTTTAAAAAAATGCCAGACTGCACTCTTCCTAGACTCGGATCCCTTTTCAGGGATTGCAGACTGAGCTTTAACCGGATGGCCACGCTGTCCTCCAACAGGTTTTGGCTTTGACACGCGTTTTGGGCCAGATACGGGCCCGGCAGATGGAACCTGTTGCGATGTTGATGCCTGCTGCGGCCCCTCCTCCACCTCCGCTTCTGAACTACTGCCGCCTGCACCCTGTTCCCCCAATGGCTGCCAATCGGGGTCAATAACTGGGTCATCTATTACCTCCTCTTCGAGCTCGTGTGCAACTTCGTCTGTGTCACTGTGTCGGTCGGTGGTATAGCGTTCGTGGCGGGGCAACATAGTCTCATCAGGGTCTGATTGTGGATCTGTACCCTGAGAGGGCAATGTGGTGGTCTGAGTCAAAGGAGCAGCATAGTACTCTGGCTGTGGCTGTGCATCAGTGCACTCCATGTCAGAATCTACTTGTAATGGGCATGGCCTGTTAAATGTTTCACTTTCTAAGCCAGGGACGGTATGTGTAAAGAGCTCCATGGAGTGACCCGTTGTGTCGCCTGCTGCATCCTTCTCTCTTGTTGTAGTTTTTGCTGAGGAGGACAAGGAAGCGACTTGTCCCTGACCGTGAACATCCACAAGCGACGCGCTGCTTTTACATTTACCAGTTTCGGAAGAGGAGGCAAAAGAGCTAGAGGCTGAGTCTGCAATGTAAGCCAAAACTTGCTGTTGCTGCTCCGCCTTTAAAAGCGGTTTTCCTACTCCCAGAAAAGAGAGCGTTCGAGGCCTTGTGTAGCCTGACGACGAAACTGGCTCCACAGCTCCAGACTTAGGTGGAATATTTTTATCCCCACGACCACCTGATGCTCCACTACCACTACCATCATTACCAGCTGACAATGAACGCCCACGACGACCTCTTGCACCAGACTTCCTCATTGTTTTAAAATCTTAACCAAAGTAACTTTATTTGTTGCTGTCAAACAACTTACACGGTAAGCTATAACTTCAGTATGATTTCAATATCCCTTAACAGGTTGGTGAGACCACAAGGAAAATCAGGCACAATGTTACACACTCTGTTTTCTGTGGCACAAAATCACAGAGATGACACACACGCAGGACTGTCACTCAAGCACTAATGTCAATATTAATCTCCCACCTAATTTATTTTTTTTTTTTTCTCAGGGAGACTTTAGAAACCAAATAATATTAAAAAAAAAACAAACAAAAAAAGGCTTTCTATGGCCCACAATTAGAGAGAGAGAGGTGGCACACCCAGGAGTCAAGACTGGCGCACAAGCTGAAAGGGCAATATTACTCTCCCACTGTTTTTTTAAGTTTTTTTTTTGTTATTTTCAGGGAGACTTTAGAAACCAAATAATATTAAAAAAACCAAAAAAATAAATAGCCTTTCTATGGCCCACTGAATGAGAGAGAGAGGTGGCACACCCAGGAGTCAAGACTGGCACACAAGCTGAAAGGGCAATATTACTCTCCCACTGTTTTTTTAAGTTTTTTTTTTTGTTATTTTCAGGGAGACTTTAGAAACCAAATAATATTAAAAAAACCAAAAAAATAAATAGCCTTTCTATGGCCCACTGAATGAGAGAGAGAGGTGGCACACCCAGGAGTCAAGACTGGCACACAAGCTGAAAGGGCAATATTACTCTCCCACTGTTTTTTTAAGTTTTTTTTTTTGTTATTTTCAGGGAGACTTTAGAAACCAAATAATATTAAAAAAAACAAAAAAATAAATAGCCTTTCTATGGCCCACTGAATGAGAGAGAGAGGTGGCACACCCAGGAGTCAAGACTGGCACACAAGCTGAAAGGGCAATATTACTCTCCCACTGTTTTTTTAAGTTTTTTTTTTTGTTATTTTCAGGGAGACTTTAGAAACCAAATAATATTAAAAAAACCAAAAAAATAAATAGCCTTTCTATGGCCCACTGAATGAGAGAGAGAGGTGGCACACCCAGGAGTCAAGACTGGCACACAAGCTGAAAGGGCAATATTACTCTCCCACTGTTTTTTTATGTATTTTTTGTTTTTTAAGGGAGACTTTAGAAACCAAATAATATAAAAAAAAAAAAAAAAAAAAAAAAAGGCTTTCTATGGCCCACAATTAGAGAGAGAGAGGTGGCACACCCAGGAGTCAAGACTGGCGCACAAGCTGAAAGGGCAATATTACTCTCCCACTGTTTTTTTAAGTTTTTTTTTTTTTATTTTCAGGGAGACTTTAGAAACCAAATAATATTAAAAAAACCAAAAAAATAAATAGCCTTTCTATGGCCCACTGAATGAGAGAGAGAGGTGGCACACCCAGGAGTCAAGACTGGCACACAAGCTGAAAGGGCAATATTACTCTCCCACTGTTTTTTTATGTATTTTTTGTTTTTTAAGGGAGACTTTAGAAACCAAATAATATTAAAAAAAAAAACAAAAAAAAAAAGGCTTTCTATGGCCCACAATTAGAGAGAGAGAGGTGGCACACCCAGGAGTCAAGACTGGCGCACAAGCTGAAAGGGCAATATTACTCTCCCACTGTTTTTTTAAGTTTTTTTTTTTTTTATTTTCAGGGAGACTTTAGAAACCAAATAATATTAAAAAAACCAAAAAAATAAATAGCCTTTCTATGGCCCACTGAATGAGAGAGAGAGGTGGCACACCCAGGAGTCAAGACTGGCACACAAGCTGAAAGGGCAATATTACTCTCCCACTGTTTTTTTATGTTTTTTTTTTTTTTTCAGGGAGACTTTAGAAACCAAATAATATTAAAAAAACCAAAAAAATAAATAGCCTTTCTATGGCCCGCTGAATGAGAGAGAGAGGTGGCACACCCAGGAGTCAAGACTGGCACACAAGCTGAAAGGGCAATATTACTCTCCCACTGTTTTTTTATGTTTTTTTTTTTTTTCAGGGAGACTTTAGAAACCAAATAATATTTAAAAAAAAACAAAAAAAAAAAGGCTTTCTATGGCCCACAATTAGAGAGAGAGAGGTGGCACACCCAGGAGTCAAGACTGGCGCACAAGCTGAAAGGGCAATATTACTCTCCCACTGTTTTTTTAAGTTTTTTTTTTGTTATTTTCAGGGAGACTTTAGAAACCAAATAATATTAAAAAAAACAAAAAAATAAATAGCCTTTCTATGGCCCACTGAATGAGAGAGAGAGGTGGCACACCCAGGAGTCAAGACTGGCACACAAGCTGAAAGGGCAATATTACTCTCCCACTGTTTTTTTAAGTTTTTTTTTTTGTTATTTTCAGGGAGACTTTAGAAACCCCTTCCCGACATGTGACGGTATAGTACGTCACATGTCGGGACCCCCGCTTTGATGTGCGCTCCGGCGGTGAGCGCACATCAAAGTCGCGACATGTCAGCTGTTTTTTACAGCTGACATGTGCGCGCAATAGCGGCGGGTGAAATCGCGATCACCCGCCGCTATTAACTAGTTAAATGCCGCTGTCAAACGCAGACAGCGGCATTTAACTACCGCATCCGGCCGTGCGGCCGGATATGAGCGCATCGCCGACCCCCGTCACATGATCGGGGGTCGGCGATGAGTCAGGAAGGTAACCATAGAGGTCCTTGAGACCTCTATGGTTACTGATTGCCGGTGGCTGTGAGCGCCCCCCTGTGGTCGGCGCTCACAGCACACCTGCAAATCTGCTGTGTAGCAGCGATCTTATGATCACTGCTGCATAGCAGAGCCGATCGGGCTGTGCCTGCTTCTAGCCTCCCATGGAGGCTATAGAAGCATGGCAAAAGTAAAAAAAAAAAGTTTTTAAAAATGTGAAAAAAATAAAAAAAATATAAAAGTTTAAATCACCCCCCTTTCGCCCCAATCAAAATAAATCAATAAAAAAAAACCCCAACCTACACATATTTGGTATCGCCGCGTTCAGAATCGCCCGATCTATCAATAAAAAAAAAGCATTAACCTGATCGCTAAATGGCGTAATGAGAAAAAAATTCGAAACGCCAGATTTACGTTTTTTTGGTCGCCACGACATTGCATTAAAATGCAATAACGGGCGATCAAAAGAACGTATCTACACCAAAATGCTATCATTAAAAACGCCAGCTCGGCACGCAAAAAATAAGCGCTCACCTGACCCCAGATCACGAAAAATGGAGACGCTACGAGTATCGGAAAATGGCGCAATTTTGTTTTGTTTTGTTTTTTGCAAAGTTTGGAATTTTTTTTCACCACTTAGGTGAAAAATAACCTAGTCATGTTAGGTGTCTATGAACTCGTAGTGACCTGGAGAATCATAATGGCAGGTCAGTTTTAGCATTTAGTGAACCTAGCAAAAAAGCCAAGCAAAAAACAAGTGTGGGATTGCACTTTTTTTGCAATTTCACTGCACTTGGAATTTTTTTCCCGTTTTCTAGTACACGACATGCTAAAACCAATGATGTCGTTCAAAAGTACAACTCGTCCCGTAAAAAATAAGCCCTCACACGGCCAAATTGACGGAAAAATAAAAAAGTTATGGCTCTGGGAAGGAGGGGAGTGAAAAACGAAAACGGAAAAACGGAAAAAGCTCCGGGGGTGAAGGGGTTAAAAAAAACAAAAAAATAAATAGCCTTTCTATGGCCCACTGAATGAGAGAGAGAGGTGGCACACCCAGGAGTCAAGACTGGCACACAAGCTGAAAGGGCAATATTACTCTCCCACTGTTTTTTTATGTTTTTTTTTTTTTTTCAGGGAGACTTTAGAAACCAAATAATATTAAAAAAACCAAAAAAATAAATAACCTTTCTATGGCCCACTGAATGAGAGAGAGAGGTGGCACACCCAGGAGTCAAGACTGGCACACAAGCTGAAAGGGCAATATTACTCTCCCACTGTTTTTTTTATGTATTTTTTGTTTTTTAAGGGAGACTTTAGAAACCAAATAATATTAAAAAAAAAACAAAAAAAAAAAGGCTTTCTATGGCCCACAATTAGAGAGAGAGGTGGCACACCCAGCAGTCAAGACTGGCGCACAAGCTGAAAGGGCAATATTACTCTCCCACTGTTTTTTTAAGTTTTTTTTTTGTTATTTTCAGGGAGACTTTAGAAACCAAATAATATTAAAAAAAACAAAAAAATAAATAGCCTTTCTATGGCCCACTGAATGAGAGAGAGAGGTGGCACACCCAGGAGTCAAGACTGGCACACAAGCTGAAAGGGCAATATTACTCTCCCACTGTTTTTTTAAGTTTTTTTTTTTGTTATTTTCAGGGAGACTTTAGAAACCAAATAATATTAAAAAAACAAAAAAATAAATAGCCTTTCTATGGCCCACTGAATGAGAGAGAGAGGTGGCACACCCAGGAGTCAAGACTGGCACACAAGCTGAAAGGGCAATATTACTCTCCCACTGTTTTTTTATGTATTTTTTGTTTTTTAAGGGAGACTTTAGAAACCCAATAATATTTAAAAAAAAAAAAAAAAAGGCTTTCTATGGCCCACAATTAGAGAGAGAGGTGGCACACCCAGGAGTCAAGACTGGCACACAAGCTGAAAGGGCAATATTACTCTCCCACTGTTGTTTTTTTTTTTTTTTTTTTTTTTTTTTCAGGGAGACTTTAGAAACCAAATAATAAGAAAAAAATAAATAAATAAATAGGCTTTATATAGCCCACTGAATAAGAGATAGCACACACAGCAGTGGCACACAAGCCCTGACTGAGGCCAATATTTTTCTACCACTGATTGATGTAGTGTTTTTGTGTTGAGGTAGAATTTAGAACACAAATCACGGAAAAAATAAATAGGCTTTCTATGGCCCACTCAGTGAGAGATGGCACACACAGGGATGGCACTGTAGCAGAAATGCCAATCTTAATCTCCCACAAAAAAAAAACAAAAAAAAAAAAAAAACTGTCCTACAATTACTATCTCCCTGCAGTAATGTAAGCCAGGTATGGCAGGCAGCAATAGGAGTGGACTGATGCACAAATTAAATAAAAAGTGTGGACAAACAAAAAAGATAGCTGTGCAGAAAGGAACAAGAGGATATGTGCTTTGAAAAAAGCAGTTGGTTTCCACAGTGGCGTACACACAGCAATACAGCTATCACGGAGCCTTCTAGGGCAGCCCAATGAGCTACAGCGCTGAGGAAAAAAAAAAAAAAATAGCTTCCACTGTTCCTGCACACCGAAGGTGGTGTTGGACAGTGGAAATCGCTACAGCACAAGCGGTTTGGTGGTTAGTGGACCCTGCCTAACGCTATCCCTGCTTCTGACGAAGCGGCAGCAACCTCTCCCTAAGCTCAGATCAGCAGCAGTAAGATGGCGGTCGGCGGGAACGCCCCTTTATAGCCCCTGTGACGCCGCAGACAGCAAGCCAATCACTGCAATGCCCTTCTCTAAGATGGTGGGGACCAGGATCTATGTCATCACGCTGCCCACACTCTGCGTTCACCTTCATTGGCTGAGAAATGGCGCTTTTCGCGTCATTGAAACGCGACTTTGGCGCGAAAGTCGCGTACCGCATGGCCGACAAGCACAGGGGTCGGATCGGGTTTCATGAGACGCCGACTTAGCCAAAAGTCGGCGACTTTTGAAAATGATCGACCCGTTTCGCTCAACCCTAATGAGAACGGATATAGATGCTACATTAATGGTGAAGAATAAACATAGTTGGTAAAACCAAGGGTCTGGTAACACTAGTCAAGCTCAACAAGGTGTATAATGGAGTACAAGGTAGTATAGGAGGGTATTCTGAAGGTGTAAGGATTTGTCGATTTGTCTACAAGGTTCAAGCAGGACCTCATATGTGGTACTATTGGAAATAGAGATGAGGAAATAAATTCAATTCTACTCAAATTTGACAAAATTCGACAAATAAGAATTTCTAGTAATTCACTTCCATGCAGATTTAGAAAAATGACAGCCACTGGCCATCATTTTTCTGAACCATATAGGGCCATCAAAAGGGTAAAGAAAATTGAAAAAATCCTTATACTCACCTTACCGCTCAACTCTCCGGCCCCTCCACTCCTCACCATCATCTGTCTGATCTTCGTTTCATCTTCTGATCTTCGCAGCTTACGTTGACCTTCTTGGACATTCTCGAAACCCCTCTTGGTGGCATCAGAGCTAAAAGTCATGGCTCAGTGTGAGAGACCCTGGAGCTGCGGGGGTAAGAAGATGCAACAAGCACCGGACGGGTGACAGTGAGGAGTGGAGGGGCCGGAGAGGTAAGCGGTAAGGTGAGTATAATGATTTTTAAAAATTTTTTACATATTAAGTTTATTAATTCATTCATAAAATTTATATAAAAGGGACATTAAATTAGGGGATTTCCTGAGAAGAACCATGAAAACGGGCAAATTCAAATTTTACCAAATCTGCTCATCTCTAATAGGAAGTGATACAGATGAAGCAATATACACCTTTAGTTTTCCTATTGGCCAGGTGGCCAACCCTTCTACAAGTCTAATTGCAAAATTGCTCCTGCATGGACTAACACAAAACATCATAGCCTAGCCCCTCTTCTTCTTATCACAGGATAGTATTGCAATCTCTCAAAATTCCATTTTCCGATGTGCCTTCATCCCATAAGTACCAGGTAAAGAACATTTATTCTTGCCATCTCACCCTGGTTTTAGAAAATTGAGCGATACTAATGAAAAATAAAAACTCCTCTAAATCTGCCTTGATACTGAGCTTTGATTAACTTGGCGGCAGATTCTCTTAATAAATCTGATGACGCTTGTGTGTCTTATGGGATTCTTTGTAGCCAGAAGACACTTACAGTAATTTAGCAGAAGGCTGCTTCTTGACTCCTGAGATTAGACTTTGCAGTGACTCCGAGAGAGTAGACGCGTAATTTAATGATCTAAAGACTCATTGTATAAAAGTAAAGCAGCAGTATATGTGTTACCCAAAAGATGCTGAGTGCATACTTAAATGGTTTATATCTTAAGTGTAATTATATAATAGGTTCACCGCCAGGAATTGTTATCTTAGACGCATTAGAGCCAAAGATCATGTGGACTCTGCAAATTTTGGATCTTTTCTTTACCTCTTCTGAAGATAATAACTGTACATTTTCAATGTACATACTTGTATGAGCTGGCTCCTCCTGGTGCTCTGGGCTCTAGGCTAATCACATAACCCCCTGATGATTCCTTTTTCTCTCCCTTGCAATCAAACACTGAGTGAAAAATGGCAGCTTCATCCCTCTCCTCTCCCTTCGTTTTTATCCTCTGTTTCCTTGTTTTTCAATAGATGGGTGTCTGAAGAGACTTTTTAACATTTACAAAGAGCTTTAAGGTGTAGGATAATTGAAGTGTAAGGCAGGTGAATGTGAGGAGTCATGTGATAACCATGTAAGAGTTAATTGGGTGCTGGTGTGTACCTTTAAGTAAATTATTGGATTTAGTGGTCCTTGATTGTAGAGCAGATTTTCACTCAGGGAAGGCAGACTAAATGCTGATGTGCACTGCTAACAGTTCAACAAAAGCTTTACTCACCACTAATTTTGTCACAACTCAGTTTTCGGGTTGTAGGGCTCCTTCCCTGTCACTACCACGAAGGGGGTGTCCTAGCTCAGCCTATTCCCTGGGATACTTCTGAAGGTAAAGATGCCAGGGCCGCCACTCTTGCCTTATTTCCTGAATCAGCCCTCTGTCTGTTCACTTCTCCCACCCAGAGAAGAGTGGCTGCTACTGTGCACCGCAGTACACCAACCTGACGAACAAGGGAACAGAAACAATGGTAAGCTAAAATATCATGTATGCAAATATTCACTCACATACAACAGTGGAATGCACTGGGGATTGGAGGACAGCGGAATAACCAAAGTAAGAGGAGGGAAGGGAATTATCACACTTACAAACCCACGCAACAGTCATGGGTAGTGAGTGGAGGTCTATACCTTGATGGTTTCTCGGTGAGGAATTAGAGGAAACATGGGTAGTAAGTATAAGTCTATATCTTGATGATTTCTTGGTGACGAATTAGATAAGACATGGGTAGTAAGTGGAGGTCTATACCTTGATGATTTCTCGGTGAGAAATTAGAAGAGACATGGGTAGTAAGTGGAGGTCTATACCTTGATGATTTCTCGGTGAGGAATTAGAGGAGACATGGGTTGTAAGTGGAGGTCTGTATCTTGATGATTTCTTGGTGAAGAATTGCAGAAGACATGGGTTGTAAGTGGAGGTCTATATGTTGATGATTTCTCATTGAAGAATTAGAGAGACGTGGGTAGTAAGTGGTGGTCTATACCTTGATGATTTCTCGGTGAGGAATTAGAGAGACACGGGTTGTAAGTGGAGGTCTATATCTTGATGATTTCTTGGTGAAGAATCATAGTTCATATGTATTTAATTATAGCCCTTTTAGCGCAGCGGTCAGCGTTCCTATTTGCTGCCCCACTTCCGTCTGTTTGGCGTCTTCAGCGCACGCGTGCCTCTATTTCCCTGCGCCTGCGCAGTGGCTCCTAGGATACTTGCGCTTCTTCCGGCTTTTACGCATCACTGACGCTATAACTAGGCGCCGGTTAGGTACACACTGCACCTCACCCTCATTGCGGCTGTATCCGGTATCCCGTACATCTTACTTTACCAGGTATGTTTACATTTCTCCTGCGGACTCTTTCACTTTTCTAGTTTCCTTTGTGGCACTCATTCTTGTTTCTATCTTATTGTTTACAGTCTCACTCTCTATACCATCATACAGGTAATCATGGACTTTATTTCCTCGCCTTTTTTGATATAAGAGGATTTTCTATATATGGGTATTTCTACTATGTTATTGACTGTTGGATATTTTCTATTCATCTTATGGACCCTGGACTAATAATCTTTCCCCCTTCGTTAGACCTACTGATTGTATAATATATGTTTGATATACAATTTGATACATGTTTTAAGCAATATGTGACTATATAGTAACTGTTACCCTTTTCACAGCTAGTTGAAGTTGCTACAGTGACATATGCGTTAATTTTGGGATATCTTGCTAAATACATTTTTAGGAATTTTCATGATGTATGTATATGCATGTGTATATATGTGTATATGTGTATACATGTGTGTATATCTACTATATAATTGTCTAAGGGTCACTTCCGTCTGTCTGTCCTTCCGTCTGTCTGTCTGTCTGTCATGGATATTCATTGGTCGCGGCCTCTGTCTGTCATTGAAATCCAAGTCGCTGATTGGTCGCAGCAAAACGGCCACGACCAATCAGCGACGGGCACAGTCCAGCGGCAAATGGCCGCTCCTTCCTCCCCGCAGTCAGTACCCGCTCCATACTCCCCGCAGTCAGCGTTCACACAGGGTTAATGGCAGCGGTAACGGACCGCGTTATGCCACAGGTAACCCACTCCGTTACCGCTGCTATTAACCCTGTGTGACCAACTTTTGACTATTGATGCTGCCTATGCGGCATCAATAGTTAAAAGATCTAATGTTAAAAATAATTAAAAAAATAAAAAATAGTTATATACTCACCATCCGTCGGCCCCTTGGATCAGGAACCGGCCTTTCCCGCTCCTCGCGACGCTCCGGTGACCGCTCAATGCATTGCGGTCTCGCGAGATGATGACATAGCGGTCTCGCGAGACCGCTACATCATCATCTCGCGAGACCGCAATGCACTCTTGGGACCGGAGCTCGCGAGGAGCATCGGTAAACGCCTCGCTTGGAACCGGGGCCAACGGAAGGTGAGTATATAACTATTTTTTATTTTAATTCTTTTTTTTAACAGGGATATGATGCCCACATTGCTATATACTGCATGGGTTGTGCAATATACTACATGGGCTGTGCAATATAATACATGGGCTGTGCAATATATGTGGGCTGTGCAATGAACTACATGGCTGTGCAATATAATTTGCGGGCTGTGCAATATACTACATAGGCTGTGCAATGTAATATGTGGGCTGTGCAATGTGCTACATGGGCTGTGCAATATAATACGTGGGCTGTGCAATATAGTACGTGGGCTGTGCAATATACTACGTGGGCTGTGCAATATAATACGTGGGCTGTGCAATATACTACGTGGGCTGTGCAATTGTTGTGAATTCTGCTTTTGGGCTCCCTCCGGTGGTTGTAGGTGGTAATGCAGTTGCCCCTGAGTTGCAGTCCTGGTCAGGTGTATCTGCTGATTGCAGTTCTGACTGGGGTATTTAGGCGTGCAGGATTCATTAGTCCTTGCCAGTTGTCCATGGTTGTTAGGAGGTTTTGGTCCTGGTTTGGTTCCTTTGTTTCCCTTCCATTTCAGGTTGAGATTGACGCTTCTGAGATTGGCGCAGGGGCCGTTTTGTCCCAGAGGGATCATGTTGGTTCCTTGACGAAACGGTGTGCATTCTTTTCCCGTACATTTTCGCCTGCTGAACGCAATTATGATGTCGGCAATCAGGAGTTGTTGGCTATGAAGTGGGCATTTGAGGAGTGGCGACATTGGCTTGAGGGAGCTAAGCACCGTACTGTGGTCTTGACCGATCATAAGAATTTGATTTACCTCGAGTCTGCCAAGCGGCTGAATCCTAGGCAGGCTCGATGGTCCTTGTTTTTTTCCCGTTTTGATTTTGTGGTCTCGTATCTTCCGGGTTCCAAGAATATTAAGGCTGATGCCCTTTCTAGGAGTTTTTTGCCTGATTCTCCTGAGGTCCTTGAACCGGTCGGCATTTTGAAAGAAGGGGTGGTTCTTTCTGCTATTTCCCCTGATTTACGACGGGTTCTTCAGGAATTTCAGGCTGACAGACCTGATCGTTGTCCAGTGGGGAAACTGTTTGTTCCTGACAGATGGACTAGTAGAGTGATTTCTGAGGTTCACTGTTCTGTGTTGGCTGGTCATCCTGGTATTTTTGGTACCAGAGACTTGGTTGGTAGGTCCTTTTGGTGGCCTTCTTTATCACGTGATGTGCGTTCTTTTGTGCAGTCCTGTGGGACTTGTGCGCGGACCAAGCCTTGTTGTTCCCGTGCTAGTGGGTTGCTTTTGCCATTGCCGGTCCCTGAGAGGCCCTGGACGCATATTTCTATGGATTTTATTTCTGATCTTCCGGCTTCCCAGAGGATATCGGTTATCTGGGTTGTTTGTGACCGGTTTTCTAAGATGGTTCATTTGGTGCCTTTGCCTAAATTGCCTTCCTCTTCAGATTTAGTTTCGTTGTTTTTTCAGCATGTGGTTCATTTGCATGGTATTCCGGAGAATATTGTGTCTGACAGAGGTTCCCAGTTTGTTTCTAGGTTTTGGCGGGCCTTTTGTGCTAGGCTGGGCATTGATTTATCTTTTTCCTCTGCATTTCATCCTCAGACAAATGGCCAAACCAAGCGAACTAATCAGACCTTGGAGACTTATTTGAGATGCTTTGTGTCTGCTGATCAGGATGATTGGGTGGCCTTTTTGCCATTGGCCGAGTTTGCCCTTAATAATCGGGCTAGTTCGGCTAATTTGGTTTCGCCTTTTTTTTGTAATTTTGGTTTTCATCCTCGTTTTTCTTCTGGGCAGGTTGAGCCTTCTGACTGTCCTGGTGTGGATTCGGTGGTTGACAGGTTGCAGCAGATTTGGGCTCATGTGGTGGACAATTTGGTGTTGTCTCAGGAGGAGGCTCAACGTTTTGCTAACCGTCGTCGGTGTGTTGGTTCCCGGCTTCAGGTTGGGGATCTGGTCTGGTTGTCTTCCCGTCATGTTCCTATGAAGGTTTCTTCTCCTAAGTTTAAGCCTCGGTTTATTGGTCCTTATAGGATTTCTGGGATTATTAATCCGGTGTCTTTTCGATTGGCGCTTCCGGCCTCTTTTGCTATCCATAATGTCTTCCATAGATCTTTATTGCGGAAATATGTGGTACCCGTTGTTCCCTCTGTTGATCCTCCGGCCCCTGTGTTGGTTGATGGGGAGTTGGAGTATGTGGTTGAGAAGATTTTGGATTCTCGTTTTTCGAGGCGGAGACTTCAGTATCTTGTCAAATGGAAGGATTATGGCCAGGAGGATAATTCTTGGGTTTTTGCCTCTGATGTCCATGCTGCTGATTTGGTTCATGCTTTTCATCTGGCTCGTCCTGATTGGCCTGGGGGCTCTGGTGAGGATTCGGTGACCCCTCCTCAAGGGGGGGGTACTGTTGTGAATTCTGCTTTTGGGCTCCCTCCGGTGGTTGTAGGTGGTAATGCAGTTGCTCCTGAGTTGCAGTCCTGGTCAGGTGTATCTGCTGATTGCAGTTCTGACTGGGGTATTTAGGCGTGCAGGATTCAATTAGTCCTTGCCAGTTGTCATTGGTTGTTGGGAGGTTTTGGTCCTGGTTTGGTTCCTTCTGCCTTCTGCCAAATCAGCAAAGATAAGTGTCTGGTTTTGTTTCTGTGGCACACATGCTGTGTGCTTAATAATTCTGTGCTATTCAGTGTTTTTTGTCCAGCTTAGATTGTGTCAGTATTTTCTCAGTCTTGTTGGATTTTCTGGAGTGGCAGATATACATTCCATGTCTTTATTAGATTGTGGAACTTTTTCTATTATCTGCTGTGGATATTTTTAGAAGGGTTTTAATACTGACCGCTTAGTATTCTGTCCTATCTTTCCCTATTTAGCTAGAGTGGCCTCTTTTGCTGAATCCTGTTTTCTGCCTGCGTGTGTCTTTCCTCTCCTACTCACAGTCAATATTCGTGGGGGGCTGCCTATCCTTTGGGGTTCTGCTCTGAGGCAAGGTAGCATTCCTATTTCTATCTATAGGGGTATTTAGTCCTCCGGCTGTGTCGAGGTGTCTAGGGTTTCTTAGGCACACCCCACGGCTACTTCTAGTTGCGGTGTTAGTTCAGGTTTTGCGGTCAGTACAGTTTCCACCTACTCCAGAGAAAGTTCATGCGCCTCCAAAGTCACCGGATTATAACAGCAATATAATATGTGGGCTGTGCAATGTACTACATGGGCTGTGCAATATAATAAGTGGGATGTGCAATATAATATGTGGGCTGTGCAATATACTACGTGGGCTGTGCAATATACTACGTGGGCTGTGCAATATAATACGTGGGCTGTGCAATATAGTACGTGGGCTGTGCAATATAATATGTGGGCTGTGCAATATAATACGTGGGCTGTGCAATGTACTACGTGGGCTGTGCAATGTACTACGTGGGCTGTGCAATGTACTACGTGGGCTGTGCAATGTACTGCATGGGCTGTGCAATGTACTGCATGGGCTGTGCAATATACTACGTGGGCTGTGCAATGTACTACGTGGGCTGTGCAATGTACTGCCTGGGCTGTGCAATGTACTGCGTGGGCTGTGCAATATACTACATGGGCTGTGCCATATACTACGTGGGCTGTGCCATATACTACGTGGGCTGTGCAATATACTACGTGGGCTGTGCAACATACTAAGTGGGCTGTGCAATATACTATGTGGGCTGTGCAATACACTACGTGGGCTGTGCAATATACTAGGTGGGATGTGCAATGTACTACGTGGGCTGTGCAATGTTCTACGTGGGCTGTGCAATGTACTATGTGGGCTGTGCAATGTACTGCATGGGCTGTGCTATATACTACGTGGGCTGTGTAATATACTGTGTGGGCTGTGCTATATACTACGTGGGCTGTGCAATATACTACGTGGGCTGTGCAATATATTACGTGGGCTGTGCAATATACTACGTGGGCTGTGCAATGTACTATGTGGGCTGTGCAATATACTGCGTGGGCTGTGCTATATACTATGTGGGCTGTGCAATATACTACGTGGCCTGTGTTATACACTATATGGCCTGTGTTATACACTACGTGAGCTGTGTTATACACTACGTGGCCTGTGTTATACACTACGTCGGCTGTGTTATACACTACGTGGGCTGTTATATACTACGTGCGCTGTGCTATATACTACGTGGCTGTGCTATATACTCCGTGGGCTGTGTTATATACTATGTGGCTGTGCTATATACTCTGTGGGCTGTGCTATATACTCTGTGGGCTGTGCTATATACTACGTGGCTGTGCTATATAATACGTGGCTGTGCAATATACTACGTGGTTGTGCAATATACTATGTGGCTGTGCTATTTACTACGTGGGCTGTTATATACTACATGGCCAGCCGCGAACAATCAGCGACATGCGCAGTCTGGCCGCGAATTTGCGCGGGATTTGAACCATGCTTCGGTAATTGGTCGTGGCCGGCCGAATCCTGTGTATTCATAAATAAACTACATACATATTCTAGAATACCCAATGCGTTAGAATCGGGCTACCATCTAGTATATATATATATTTATATATATGCTTGGTTGTGTTGTTATATGTATGTGAATATAGATATACGTATATTGAATCCTATGTTCACTTCTGATCTATATTTGACCAGTGTATTTATGTATATTGATTTCTTTATTTTAATTGCCTATTCTGTTGTTGTATTATTTTGTAGATAACTGTCTTGATAAAGGCCAATTTAGGTTGAAACGTTGGCATGCTGTATGACTGGTCAATTTATCCAACAATAAAATTATATTTTTGGCATTTGACTTTCTAGCGTCCTCAGATTGGTCTATAGAAGAATTAGAGGAGACATGAGTTGTAAGTGGAGGTCTATATCTTGATGATTTCTCAGTCAAGAATTAGAGAAGACATGGGTTGTAAGTGGAGGTCTATATCTTGATGATTTCTCAGTCAAGAATTAGAGGAGACATGGGTTGTAAGTGGAGGTCTATATCCTGAAGACTTCTCAGTCAAGAATTAGAGGAGACATGGGTTGTAAGTGGAGGTCTATATCTTGATGATTTCTCAGTCAAGAATTAGAGGAGACATGGGTTGTAAGTGGAGGTCTATATCCTGAAGACTTCTCAGTCAAGAATTAGAGGAGACATGGGTTGTAAGTGGAGGTCTATATCCTGAAGACTTCTCAGTCAAGAATTAGAGGAGACATGGGTTGTAAGTGGAGGTCTATATCTTGATGATTTCTTGGTGAAGAATTAGAGGAGACATGGGTTGTAAGTGGAGGTCTATATCCTGATGATTTCTCAGTCAAGAATTAGAGGAGACATGGGTTGTAAGTGGAGGTCTATATCTTTTTGATTTTTAGGTGAAGAATTAGAAGAGACATGGGTTGTAAGTGGAGTTCTATATCTTGATGATTTCTTGGTGAAGAATTAGAAGAGATGGGTTGAAAGTGGATGTCTATAACGTGATGATTTCTTGGTGAAGAATTAGAGGAGACATGGGTTGTAAGTGGAGGTCTATATCTTGATCATTTCTCGTTGAAGAATTAGAAGAGACATGGGTTGTAAGTGGAGGTCTATATTTTGATGATTTCTTGGTGAAGAATAAGAGGAGACATGGGTTATAAGTGGAGGTTTATATCTTGATGATTTCTCGGTTAAGGCAATACTCTTTGAGTGATAGTGTCAGTAATGCACAGCTCATTTACAGTCTACGGTAATTTGGGACACATTTCTGGGATTTTTGTTCTCTACGATGCCATATAATAATCCATGGATGTAACTGCAATACTCAACACAGCATTTTATGCCTCTAAAATAAGAGTACACACACCCAACACTCTTCTAAGACCATCTGTGAATTTTTGGGTGTCTCTTTGCGTTTCCCATGCAACAATTCGAAAACCTTTCATACAACTTCTTTATCCTCCTCATGAACCTGACTCCTTTTGACCGACCTACAGCTTCTCATGCCACTTAATGCCTATTCCAAATTTCTTCATCACTGTAATTGCATTACAACTAATGTTCAGTGGTATGTCTAACTATGTAGATGCCATGGTTACTTTCAATCACGGCATCTAAGGCGATGAGCTGATGAATGTGAGCACGTAGGTAGAAGACTGATCTGTCGGTCATAATTTTTGAGTGGTAGGTAGTGTTGAGCGATACCTTCCGATATCGGAAAGTATCGGTATCGGAAAGTATCGGCCGATACCGTCAAAGTATCGGATCTAATCCGATACCGATACCCGATCCCAATGCAAGTCAATGGGACGAAAATATCGGAATTAAAATAAACCCTTTCTTTCCTTGTAGGTTAATTCTACATGAAGGAAAACAACTAAGAATAATGTAGGCTGTATTGGGGGACGTGGCGGAGACATTAAAGGCACAGAGGTTTAGCCCAATGTAATAGAATAGCAGGATTTTGTTTTTTTTTATGACGTTCGGCGGTAGAAAGATTTTGACTATGTTAATTTTTTTTTTATTTTGTCAGATATTGATGTTTCACTACTTCCACGCCCTTCACCTTCTTTTTTACTTCTCCCACACTTTCTTCTTCATTATCCTCATCATCATCTTCTTTGACATCAACTTCTTCACCTTATTCATCTTCTTCTTCATCTTCTACCTATTATTTTTTTGGTTACATTGTTCATATTCTTTTTATTTTACTATTATCTTCATCATATTCTACTTCTTCATCATATTCTTATTTGTGACAGGCATTCCCGTAGTTGTTATCTATAAAAGTTTGAAGATTACACCTTCCGTTCTGCCTGTCACAAAACAGTTACATTTGTCCGCGTTCAGTTTGGCCTGCAGCATCAGGCTTTATCCAGGGGCACCACGAGGAGGAACGGACTCACCCCCATACACTGCTTAGTCTTCTTCTGCTTATAATTTAGATAATATTTTTTGCTCTGATATTTAGTGTTATGCTTAATGTTCTTCTGCTCTTTGTTCTGCAGCCTCTTGTTCTTCTGCTTCTCGGTCTTCCAGGTCGTCGTCGTCTCCAGGGTCGTCGTCTCCGGGGTCGTCGTCATCGGGGTGGTCTTCAGGGTCATCGTCTCCAGGGTCGTCGTCATCACGGTGGTTGTCGTCTCTGGTGTCGTCGTCATCTTAGGGGTGGTCTTCCGGGTCATCGTGTTTAGTCTCTTGAACTTGGAAATGTAGCAGAAGGTACAAGAAGGCTGAGAAAATGCCGAGAACCAGCTGATGGAACTGGAACTCGGATGGCTACCCGAAGGTCCAAGAGCCAATGGAACTACCGAGGACCAGCTGACGTTACGGGAACCCGGTTACTAAGCAGGAGGTACCCGTGCCTGAAAGCACTACCAAGGACCACCTGATGTTGGTGGAACTCGGATACCCAGAGGGAGGCACCTAAGCCAAAGGCTCTGCCCGGAACCAGCTGACGGTACTGGAACCAGGATGGGGAGCAGAAGGTACAAGAGCAAAAGACACTGCCGAGAACCAGCTGACGGTGCTGGAACCCGGATGGGTAGCCGAAGGTCCAAGAGCCAATGGAACTACCGAGGACCAGCTGACGTTACTGGAACCCGGTTACTAAGCAGGAGGTACCCGTGCCTGAAAGCACTACCAAGGACCACCTGACGTTGGTGGAACTCGGATACCCAGAGGGAGGCACCTAAGCCAAAGGCTCTGCCCGGAACCAGCTGACGGTACTGGAACCAGGATGGGGAGCAGAAGGTACAAGAGCAAAAGACACTGCCGAGAACCAGCTGACGGTGCTGGAACCCGGATGGGTAGCCGAAGGTCCAAGAGCCAATGGAACTACCGAGGACCAGCTGACGTTACTGGAACCCGGTTACTAAGCAGGAGGTACCCGTGCCTGAAAGCACTACCAAGGACCACCTGACGTTGGTGGAACTCGGATACCCAGAGGGAGGCACCTAAGCCAAAGGCTCTGCCCAGAACCAGCTGACAGTACTGGAACCAGGATGGGGAGCAGAAGGTACAAGAGCAAGTGTCTGCGTGGCTTTTGCAGGACACGATGCCGGCTGCACAGCAGGGGAACAGCTGGCGGTGCTGAACCCCACTGACACATTGGCGAGGTATTTGGCTCTGTGCAGCCAGCACTTCCGGACAGCAACTAGCGTTGTTGGAGCCCGGGCTCTGCCGGTGGAGCAGAGTGTAGGCCGAAGCCTAATTGAACCGATTTCAAAGGTAACCTTTAACCCCCCCCTCAGGGGTTACAAACTAGAAGAGCCACAGCTTATGCAGCAGTAGTGCCGCACAAGTCAAAGGTTGCTCTTTTAATTTTGCTCCTTGCACACGCCGAATGAAACACGTATAACATTTAGCCCTTTATACAGTCAAACTGTGTTGGAGGCGCGAGTTCCCTTTGTAATGAGACGCAGCACAGATGTCAAGAATCCCACCTTGGTGCTGGGTGCATCCTCCTGAGCGTTGTTATTTGCTGTACAGGAGTCTGCGCTGTCGTGTTATCCCCCGGCCTAGCGCTGTTAGCGCTGCCCATCTTCTGACCTCATTTAATGTCGGCCGGTGCGGTTCGCGATGACCATGAATCCCAGCCCCGCAGTGTCTTAACATTGTTAAAACACTGCGGGGCTGGGATTCATGGCCTGGCGCAGCACATATGTTGGCCTCTCGCACTCGGGTCCTTACACCCGCTTCAGACTGTGCGGCGTCAGCTGATCCCTTATCGCATGCCACGGCCATGAAGCCGCACAGTCTGAAGAAGGCGGAAGGAGATGAGTGACAACAGGCGAAGATATGCACTGCTCATGCCCATCAATCACACCCTCGCAGTCCCAATAAATAAGACACCGAGGGGCGTTGTGTGGGTCAGGGCGGCCGCAGAGGCGCAGGCAGCCAAAGAATGATGCCAGAAGACGGGCAGCGCTACCAAGGGGGTTGCAGCGTGTCATTACAAAGGAAAGTCACACCACCGGGATGGTTAAATGGTCACACAGAGGACACATTTTAGACGTGTTTTCAGTTCCACATGTGCGAGGAGAATACGTTTATGAGCCACCTTGCACACATGCAGCATTACCGCTGTACGAGGTGGCTGTAAAACGTACAAACGCCTGGGGGAGGGGGGACAGGTTCCCTTCAATTTCAGTTCTTGTGTCTGCGTGGCTTTTGCAGGACACGATGCCGGCTACACAGCAGGGGAACAGCTGGCGGTGCTGGACCCCACTGACACATTGGCTGGTG
This sequence comes from Ranitomeya variabilis, assembly GCF_051348905.1. Classification (NCBI taxonomy): domain Eukaryota; kingdom Metazoa; phylum Chordata; class Amphibia; order Anura; family Dendrobatidae; genus Ranitomeya; species Ranitomeya variabilis. Next base: position 210,360,464 of record NC_135235.1, on the reverse strand, counting down.
TTTTTCTCTGTGCAGCTAGCAGTACCGGGCCCCAACTGGCGGTGTTAGAGCCCGGGGTCAGCAGGAGGAGGAGCAGGAGGAGGAGCAAGGGGGAGGGGAGTGTAGGCCGAAGCCTGCAGTGGCGGCAGCTTTGGGTCTGTTGTGCCTGCGTGGCGGTCGCAGGACACGTTGCCGGCTACACAGCAGGGGAACAGCTGGCGGTGCTGAACCCCACTGACACATTGGCGAGGTGTTTGGCTCTGTGCAGCCAGCACTTCCGGACAGCAACTAGCGTTGTTGGAGCCCGGGCTCTGCCGGTGGAGCAGAGTGTAGGCCGAAGCCTAATTGAACCGATTTCAAAGGTAACCTTTAACCCCCCCCTCAGGGGTTACAAACTAGAAGAGCCACAGCTTATGCAGCAGTAGTGCCGCACAAGTCAAAGGTTGCTCTTTTAATTTTGCTCCTTGCACACGCCGAATGAAACACGTATAACATTTAGCCCTTTATACAGTCAAACTGTGTTGGAGGCGCGAGTTCCCTTTGTAATGAGACGCAGCACAGATGTCAAGAATCCCACCTTGGTGCTGGGTGCATCCTCCTGAGCGTTGTTATTTGCTGTACAGGAGTCTGCGCTGTCGTGTTATCCCCCGGCCTAGCGCTGTTAGCGCTGCCCATCTTCTGACCTCATTTAATGTCAGCCGGTGCGGTTCGCGATGACCATGAATCCCAGCCCCGCAGTGTCTTAACATTGTTAAAACACTGCGGGGCTGGGATTCATGGCCTGGCGCAGCACATATGTTGGCCTCTCGCACTCGGGTCCTTACACCCGCTTCAGACTGTGCGGCGTCAGCTGATCCCTTATCGCATGCCACGGCCATGAAGCCGCACAGTCTGAAGAAGGCGGAAGGAGATGAGTGACAACAGGCGAAGATATGCACTGCTCATGCCCATCAATCACACCCTCGCAGTCCCAATAAATAAGACACCGAGGGGCGTTGTGTGGGTCAGGGCGGCCGCAGAGGCGCAGGCAGCCAAAGAATGATGCCAGAAGACGGGCAGCGCTACCAAGGGGGTTGCAGCGTGTCATTACAAAGGAAAGTCACACCACCGGGACGGTTAAATGGTCACACAGAGGACACATTTTAGACGTGTTTTCAGTTCCACATGTGCGAGGAGAATACGTTTATGAGCCACCTTGCACACATGCAGCATTACCGCTGTACGAGGTGGCTGTAAAACGTACAAACGCCTGGGGGAGGGGGGACAGGTTCCCTTCAATTTCAGTTCTTGTGTCTGCGTGGCTTTTGCAGGACACGATGCCGGCTACACAGCAGGGGAACAGCTGGCGGTGCTGGACCCCACTGACACATTGGCTGGTGTTTTTCTCTGTGCAGCTAGCAGTAACGGGCCCCAACTGGCGGTGTTAGAGCCCGGGGTCAGCAGGAGGAGGAGCAGGAGGAGGAGCAAGGGGAGGGGAGTGTAGGCCGAAGCCTGCAGTGGCGGCAGCTTTGGGTCTGTTGTGCCTGCGTGGCGGTCGCAGGACACGTTGCCGGCTACACAGCAGGGGAACAGCTGGCGGTGCTGAACCCCACTGACACATTGGCGAGGTGTTTGGCTCTGTGCAGCCAGCACTTCCGGACAGCAACTAGCGTTGTTGGAGCCCGGGCTCTGCCAGGGGAGCAGAGTGTAGGCCGAAGCCTAATTGAACCGATTTCAAAGGTAACCTTTAACCCCCCCTCAGGGGTTACAAACTAGAAGAGCCACAGCTTATGCAGCAGTAGTGCCGCACAAGTCAAAGGTTGCTCTTTTAATTTTGCTCCTTGCACACGCTGAAAGGAACACGTATAACATTTAGGCCCTTACACAGTCAAACTGATTTTGAGGCGTGAGTTCCCTTCGTAAAGAGACGCAGTACAGCTGGCAAAAATGCCACCTTGGTGCTTGGCGCGGCCTCCTGAGCATCGTTATTTGTTGCACAGGAGTCTGCGCTGTCGTGTTATCCCTTGGCCTTGCGCTGTTAGCGCTGCCCATCCTCTGACATCATGTAATGTCGGCCGGTGCGGTTTGCGATGACCATGAATCCCAGCCCCGCAGTGTCTTAACATTGTTAAAACACTGCGGGGCTGGGATTCATGGCCTGGTGCAGTACATATGTTCGCCTCTCGCTTGGTTTCTTACACCCGCTTCAGACTATGCGGCGTCAGCTGATCCCTTATCGCATGCCACGGCCATGAAGCCGCACAGTCTGAAGAAGGCGGAAGGAGATGAGGGACAGGCGAAGAAATGCACCATTCATGCCCATCAATCACACCCTCTCAGTCCAAATTAATAAGACACCGAGGGGCGTTGTGTGGGGCAAGGCGGCCGCAGAGGCGCAGGCAGCCAAACAATGATGCCAGAAGACGGGCAGCGCTACCAAGGAGTTTGTTGCGTGTCAATACAAAGGAAAATCACACCTGAGGGACGTTTTAATGGTCGCAGAGGACTCATTTTAGACGTGTTCAGTTCCCCATGGGCAAGGAGACTAAGTTTCTGAGCCACCTTGCACACATGCAGCATTACTGTCGTACAAGGTGGCTGTAAAACGTACAAACACCTGGGGGAGGGGGGACAGGTTTACTTCAATTTCAGTTCTTGTGTCTGCGTGGCTTTTGCAGGACACGATGCCGGCTACACAGCAGGGGAACAGCTGGCGGTGCTGAACCCCACTGACACATTGGCTGGTGTTTTTCTCTGTGCAGCTAGCAGTACCGGGCCCTAACTGGCGGTGTTGGAGCCCAGGGTCAGCAGGAGGAGGAGAGGGAGCAGAGTGTAGGCCGAAGCCTGCACTGGAGCAAGTTGAAAGGGAAACTTTAACCCCCCCCCAGGCGTTTGTAGCTGAAAGAGCCATCGTGTACAGCACTAATGCTGGAAAAGGTAAACTTAGCTCTTTTAATTATGGTCCTTGCACATGCTGAACCTAACACTTATGAAAAGTGTCCCCTCCTACCGTGATACCGTCCGGTAGGTGGAACTTTCCTTTGTGATGTGACGCAGCACAGCCGTCATTCTTACCCCCTTGGCGCCGTGCGCCGCCTCCTCAGCGTTGTTTGAATCAGTCCCGGAGCCTGCGCTGTTAGGTTAGCCCTTGGCCATGCACAAATTTTGCGCTGCCCGTCTTCTGACATCATTTGGTGTCAGGCTGGCTGCGTCTGTGCGGCCGCGCTGGCCGAGATCCCGCCTCGTACTGTCTTCTGATTTCATCCCACTGGGGGCCTGAGATCCGTGGCCATGCGCAGTGCATATCCTCGCCTCTCACTCCCCTCCCTACGGCTTCTTCAGACTGTGCGGTGTCACGGCCGTGGCATGCTATTAGGGACCAGCTGACACCGCACAGTTTGAAGAAGCCGTAGGGAGATGAGTGAGAGGTGGAGGTTCAGATATGCACTGCGCATGTCCATGGATCTCAGGCCCCCAGTGGGATGAAATCAGAAGACAGTACGAGGCGGGATCTCGGCCAGCGCGGCCGCACAGGCGCAGCCAGCCTGACACCAAATGATGTCAGAAGACGGGCAGCGCAAAATGTGTGCATGGCCAAGGGCTAACCTAACAGCGCAGGCTCTGGGACTGATTCAAACAACGCTGAGGAGGCGGCGCACGGCGCCAAGGGGGTAAGAATGACGGCTGTGCTGCGTCACATCACAAAGGAAAGTTCCACCTACCGGACGGTATCACGGTAGGAGGGGACACTTTTCATAAGTGTTAGGTTCAGCATGTGCAAGGAGCACCACGAAAAGACGCACTTTTTCCCTTTGCATCATTACTGCTGCACAAGGTGGCTCCTTCAGTAACAAACGCCTGGGGGGGGGGACAGGTTCCCTTAAATTTAACTTGTTGTGCCTGCGTGGCGGTCGCAGTACACGTTGCCGTATACACAGCAGGGGAACAGCTGGCGGTGCTGAACCCCACTAACACATTGGCGAGGTGTTTGGCTCTGTGCGTACAGCACTTCTGGACGGCAACTAGCGGTGTTGTAGCCCAGGGACAGGTGGAGGAGGAGGAGGTGGAGGAGGTAGGAGGAGGTAGGAGGGATTGCCACACACACAGCAGGGGAACAGCTGACGTTACTGAACCCCAATAACAGAGGAGGGACTGTTGACTGTGCGTACAGCACTACCAGGCAACAACTAGCGGTGTTGGAGCCCAGGGACAGGTGGAGGAGGAGGAGGTGGAGGAGGTAGGAGTGATTGCCACACACACAGCAGGGGAACAGCTGACGTTACTGAACCCCAATAACAGAGGAGGGACTGTTGGGACTGTGCGTACAGCACTACCAGGCAACAACTAGCGGTGTTGGAGCCCAGGGACAGGTGGAGGAGGAGGAGGTGGAGGAGGGATTGCCACACACACAGCAGGGGAACAGCTGACGTTACTGAACCCCAATAACAGAGGAGGGACTGTTGACTGTGCGCACAGCACTACCAGGCAACAACTAGCGGTGTTGGAGCCCAGGGACAGGTGGAGGAGGAGGAGGTGGAGGAGGTAGGAGGGATTGCCACACACACAGCAGGGGAACAGTTGACGTTACTGAACCCCAATAACAGAGGAGGGACTGTTGGGACTGTGCGTACAGCACTACCAGGCAACAACTAGCGGTGTTGGAGCCCAGGGACAGGTGGAGGAGGTGGAGGAGGTAGGAGGGATTGCCACACACACAGCAGGGGAACAGCTGACGTTACTGAACCCCAATAACAGAGGAGGGACTGTTGACTGTGCGTACAGCACTACCAGGCAACAACTAGCGGTGTTGGAGCCCAGGGACAGGTGGAGGAGGAGGAGGTGGAGGAGGTAGGAGTGATTGCCACACACACAGCAGGGGAACAGCTGACGTTACTGAACCCCAATAACAGAGGAGGGACTGTTGGGACTGTGCGTACAGCACTACCAGGCAACAACTAGCGGTGTTGGAGCCCAGGGACAGGTGGAGGAGGAGGAGGTGGAGGAGGGATTGCCACACACACAGCAGGGGAACAGCTGACGTTACTGAACCCCAATAACAGAGGAGGGACTGTTGACTGTGCGTACAGCACTACCAGGCAACAACTAGCGGTGTTGGAGCCCAGGGACAGGTGGAGGAGGAGGAGGTGGAGGAGGTAGGAGGGATTGCCACACACACAGCAGGGGAACAGCTGACGTTACTGAACCCCAATAACAGAGGAGGGACTGTTGACTGTGCGTACAGCACTACCAGGCAACAACAAGCGGTGTTGGAGCCCAGGGACAGGTGGAGGAGGAGGAGGTGGAGGAGGTAGGAGTGATTGCCACACACACAGCAGGGGAACAGCTGACGTTACTGAACCCCAATAACAGAGGAGGGACTGTTGGGACTGTGCGTACAGCACTACCAGGCAACAACTAGCGGTGTTGGAGCCCAGGGACAGGTGGAGGAGGAGGAGGTGGAGGAGGGATTGCCACACACACAGCAGGGGAACAGCTGACGTTACTGAACCCCAATAACAGAGGAGGGACTGTTGACTGTGCGCACAGCACTACCAGGCAACAACTAGCGGTGTTGGAGCCCAGGGACAGGTGGAGGAGGAGGAGGTGGAGGAGGTAGGAGGGATTGCCACACACACAGCAGGGGAACAGCTGACGTTATTGAACCCCAATAACAGAGGAGGGACTGTTGACTGTGCGTACAGCACTACCAGGCAACAACTAGCGGTGTTGGAGCCCAGGGACAGGTGGAGGAGGAGGAGGTGGAGGAGGTAGGAGTGATTGCCACACACACAGCAGGGGAACAGCTGACGTTACTGAACCCCAATAACAGAGGAGGGACTGTTGGGACTGTGCGTACAGCACTACCAGGCAACAACTAGCGGTGTTGGAGCCCAGGGACAGGTGGAGGAGGAGGAGGTGGAGGAGGGATTGCCACACACACAGCAGGGGAACAGCTGACGTTACTGAACCCCAATAACAGAGGAGGGACTGTTGGGACTGTGCGTACAGCACTACCAGGCAACAACTAGCGGTGTTGGAGCCCAGGGACAGGTGGAGCAGGAGGAGGTGGAGGAGGGATTGCCACACACACAGCAGGGGAACAGCTGACGTTACTGAACCCCAATAACAGAGGAGGGACTGTTGACTGTGCGTACAGCACTACCAGGCAACAACTAGCGGTGTTGGAGCCCAGGGACAGGTGGAGGAGGAGGAGGTGGAGGAGGTAGGAGGGATTGCCACACACACAGCAGGGGAACAGCTGACGTTACTGAACCCCAATAACAGAGGAGGGACTGTTGGGACTGTGCGTACAGCACTACCAGGCAACAACTAGCGGTGTTGGAGCCCAGGGACAGGTGGAGGAGGAGGAGGTGGAGGAGGGATTGCCACACACACAGCAGGGGAACAGCTGACGTTACTGAACCCCAATAACAGAGGAGGGACTGTTGACTGTGCGTACAGCACTACCAAGCAACAACTAGCGGTGTTGGAGCCCAGGGACAGGTGGAGGAGGAGGAGGTGGAGGAGGGATTGCCACACACACAGCAGGGGAACAGCTGACGTTACTGAACCCCAATAACAGAGGAGGGACTGTTGACTGTGCGTACAGCACTACCAGGCAACAACTAGCGGTGTTGGAGCCCAGGGACAGGTGGAGGAGGAGGAGGTGGAGGAGGTAGGAGGGATTGCCACACACACAGCAGGGGAACAGCTGACGTTACTGAACCCCAATAACAGAGGAGGGACTGTTGACTGTGCGTACAGCACTACCAGGCAACAACTAGCGGTGTTGGAGCCCAGGGACAGGTGGAAAAGGAGAGGAACACAATGTAGGCCGAAGCCTGAGAAAGTCGAAAGGGAACCTTTAACCCCCCCCCAAGGCGTTTGTAGCTGAAAGAGCCAGCTTGTGCAGCACAAAAGATGCAAAAGGAAAAGGTGGCTCTTTTCATCATGCTCATTGCAAACACAGAACTAAACACTTATAAAATGTGTCCCCTGAAACCGTGAAACCGTCCCGGAGGTGGGACTTTCCTTCGTAATATGACGCAGCACAGCCGTCATTCCTCCCCCCCGGGCGCCGCGCCCCGGCTCCTCAGCGTAGTTTGATTCCGTCCCGGAGCCTGCGCTGTTATGTTATCCCTTGGCCAGGCACACTTAGCGCTGCCCATCTTCTGACATCATTTGGTGTCAGGCTGGCTGCGCCTGTGCGGCCGCGCTGGCCGAGAGCCCGCCTCGCAGTGTCTTCTGATTTTATCCCACTGGGGGCCTGGGATCCATGGCCATGCGCAGTGCATATCCTCGCCTCTCACTCCCCTCCCTACGGCTTCTTAAGACTGTGCGGTGTCACGGCCGTGGCATGCTATTAGGGACCAGCTGACACCGAACAGTCTGAAGAAGCCGTAGGGAGATGAGTGAGAGGTGGAGGTTCAGATATGCACTGCGCATGTCCATGGATCCCAGGCCCCCAGTGGGATTAAATCAGAAGACACTGCGAGGCGGGCCCTCGGCCAGCGCGGCCGCACAGGCGCAGCCATCCTGACACCAAATGATGCCAGAAGACGGGCAGCGCTAAGTGTGCCTGGCCACGGGATAACATAACAGCGCAGGCTCCGGGACGGAATCAAACAACGCTGAGGAGCCGGGGCGCGGCGCCGGGGGGGGAGGAATGACGGCTGTGCTGCGTCATATTACGAAGGAAAGTCCCACCTCCGGGACGGTTTTACGGTATCAGTGGACACATTTTATAAGTGTTAAGTTCTGCGTGTGCAAGGAGCTAAACCAAAATAGCTACCTTTTCCTTGTGCAGCATTACTGCTGCACAAGGAGGCTCTTTCAGTAACAAACGCCTTGGGGGGGGGGGACAGATTCCCTTACATTTCAGTTGTTGTGTCAGCGTGGCGGTCGCATGACACATTGCCAGCTACACAGCTGGGGATCAGCTGACGTTACTGAAACCCAAGAACACTGGGTCGTATGTTTTGACTGTGCAGACGGCACTTCTGAGCCTCAACTGGCGGTGTTGGAGCCCAGGAATTTAAGTTCAGGTGGTAGAAAGATGAACACAACAGGAGACCTGGATAACGTATACAGTGACCTAATTATTTAATCAGGAGGAGGAGTGGCAAATTCCTGCGAGATCCAGGCCTTGTTCATTTTCAGGAAAGTAAGCCGGTCAACGTTATCGGAGGATAGTCGCATGCGACGGTCAGTTAGTACACCACCTGCAGCACTAAAGACACGTTCCGATAATACACTGGCCGCAGGGCAAGACAGCACCTCCAATGCATACTGGCTTAGCTCTGGCCATGTATCCAGCTTTGAGACCCAAAACTTGAAAGGGGAAGAGCCGTCTGGGAGTACAGCAAGAGGGCAAGACATGTAGTCTGTCACCATCTGACGGAACCGTTGCCTCCTGCTGACTGGAGCCGTCTGTGATGGTGTAGACTTTTGTGGGGGGCACAGAAAACTGTGCCACAGTTGGGCCATACTGGTCTTGCCTTGGGCAGAGGCACTGCTTCTGCTCCCTCTTTGTGCAGAGCCTCCACCACTGCCTGGACGCACTGAGCTGCTTTGGAATGCACTAGCAGCACTTCTCTCAGTTGGAATGGAGAAGATGATGGAATTGACCAGTGTGTCTTGGTACTCCCGCATTTTTCGCTCCCGGTTCAACGGTGTGATGAGGCTTTCTACGTTGTCCCGGTAGCGAGGATCGAGGAGGGTGAACACCCAATAATCAGACATGTTGAGAATGTGGGCGATGCGGCGGTCGTTTCTCAGGCACTGCAGCATGTAATCCACCATGTGCTGCAGACTGCCAACTGCCCAAGAAACGCTGTCCCCTGCTGGAGGCGTGATCTCTGCCCGCTCGTCATCACCCCACCCTCGCTGTACACACTGAGTACTGGACAATTCGGTAACTCCCTCCTCTGGACGGATGTCTTCCTCCTCCATTGACTCCTCCTCATCCTCCTCACAAACTGTCCCCTGCCTACGCGTTTGTGAGGAACCACGTGGCGCTGACTGTCCAGAAGATGATGGAAATGGTGAATCCTCATCCTCCACCTCTTCCACAACATCATCCCTTAGCGCTTGCAGTGATTTTTCAAGCAGGCAGATAAGGGGGACAGTCATGCTGACTAGTGCATCATCTGCACTCGCCATCCGCGTGGAATAATCAAAGGGACGCAAAACCTGGCAGACGTCATTCATAGTGGCCCACTCTGTGGTTGTGAAGTCTGTACGGCGCTGAGTGCGACTTCTTTGCGCCTGAAGCAGCTGGTACTCCATTACAGCTTGCTGCTGCTCACACAACCGCTCCAACATATGTAACGTGGAATTCCACCTGGTAGGTAGGTCACATATGATGCGATGTTCCGGCAGGCGGTGTCGGCGCTGCAGAGCCGCAATGCGCGCTTTTGCCGTGCTGGAACGCCGCAAGTGAGCACACTCTAGGCGGACCTTGTGCAGCAGTGCATCAAGATCCGGATATTCCCTCAAAAAGCTCTGCACGACCAAATTGAGCACATGTGCCAGACATGGGATGTGAGTGAGGTTGCCGAGGCCCAGAGCTGCCACCAGATTTCGGCCATTATCACACACTACCATGCCTGGCTGGAGATTCGCTGGCACAAACCACACATCGCTCTCCTGCTTGATGGCATTCCAGAGCTCCTGCGCTGTGTGGCTACGATTCCCCAAAAAAATTAATTTCAAGACGGCCTGTTGACGTTTGGCCACGGCTGTGCTCATGTCGGTCGTAACAGGTACACGTTCATCACGGGTCCATGTGGAGGTGGACTGTGACGGCTCCTGCAGCGATGATTCTGAGGAACTGGTGTAAGAGGAGGAGTCAATGCGTACAGAATGGATTCCTGCAATCCTTGGAGTGGGCAGGACACGTCCTGCGCCACTCGCACGGTCTGTACCCGGCTCAACGACATTAACCCAATGGGCAGTGAGGGAAAGGTATCGCCCCTGTCCATGTTGACTGGTCCACGCATCGGTGGTGAGGTGGACCTTGCTACTGACGGCGTTCAGTAGCGCGTGTTTTATGTGTCCCTCCACATGCTTGTGCAGGGCAGGGACGGCTTGCCTGCTGAAGTAAAAGCGGCTGGGCACATTGTACTGTGGGACTGCCAATGACATCAAGTCACGGAAGCTGTCAGTCTCCACCAGCCTGAATGACAGCATTTCCAGTGACAGAAGTTTGGCAATGCCTGCAGTCAGAGCCTGTGCTCGTGGGTGGTTTGACGAGAAAGGCCGCCTTTTCTCCCATGCCTGTATTACCGATGGCTGTAGACTGGGCTGGGAGTGTGTGGATGACTGGGAAAGTGGTGCTGCGGGTGGAATTACAGCGGGTCTCTGGACAACAGGGCCAGAGGTTCTTCCACGGCGATCCTGGGAGGAAGCCGAACCAGCTGCGTGTGAGCTGGAGGAAGAGGCAACACGAGCTGAAGAGGTGGTAGCTGCCGCTGTTGGTTGGCCTAGCTCTTCAGTGTGTTTTTCTAACAACGCCGGGTGCCTGGTGCGCACATGTTTCCACATGTTGGAGGTATTGAGGCTGCTGACATTTTTCCCTCTTTTGACTTTTTGATGACACACCTTGCATCTGACATAGCAAATGTCATCTGCAACTGTGTCAAAAAAGGACCAGGCACTGCAAGTCTTGGGAGCGCCCTTTTTGGCTTTTGGAAGAGACATGCTCCTAACGGGTGCCAAAGCGGAGGCTGCAGGATCCGCAGTCTTCCCCCTCCCTCTCCCTCTTTGGGCCGTACGGGGAATCTCTTCCTCAGAGCTGCTCCCACCACCTTCCTGTCCCTCACGCCAAGATGGGTGAAGGACCTCATCATCTACACTACCCTCTGCCCCCAACTGCTCCTCCTGGGTAGTCTCAGCAGCAGAGCACGCACCAGTAAGTGGCACCTGAGTGTCATCATCAGCTGATGCGGCCTGCGATGTGGTGACCGGAGCCACTGGCCCACCCGCCTCTTCAGAGGAAGAGAGAAAAAGCTGTTGGGCATCACTGCACCCTGCCTCTTCTTCCATTTCTCCAATGATGCTTGGCTGGCCCCCTGTTTCCAAGCCAAGAGATTCAGAGAACAGAAGTAGAGACGGCTCCTGTCCTGGGCTCTCTGTCTGCCTGGGCAATTTGGCAGGTGGTGAAGAGACAGATGGCTGCTCTCCAGTGCTCTGTGTCTGAGAGGATGTGGCACTAATTGAAGTTGATGCATTAGCTGCCATCCATCCGACAACGGCTTCAATTTGGTCTTCACGCAGCAGCGGTGTACGGCGCTCTGACACAAAGCTGCGCATGAACGACTGTTGCCTGGTGAAAGTGGGTGCTGATGAGTCACCGGTGCCCGCAGCAGGCACAGAATCCCCACGTCCCCTCCCTGCTCCGCGCCCACGCCCACGTGCCTTACTCACTGCCTTCTTCATCTTGGTTGACTGATAAAGATAAGCAGAAAAGTACTAACGGCTTTGTGTGCTTATTCCTGAACAACTCCTCCTAACAGGTATAAGAAACACTAATTTTCTAAAGTGTGGACTAGACTTTAATATGAGCTAATGTGGCCTACACAAATGTAAAGTGGTGTAACTGGTGTGTTTGGTGAACTTTATTATTTATTTATTTTTTGGGGGCTGAACTGACAACGGATAGAGCTGCAGTCACACGGAGACCGTGCAGACAGACGTAAACGGCGCTGCAAGGCCCAAAAACCCTCCTCTACGTTATCCCATGTAGTGTTTTTCCACAAGTTAGCTGGAGACGGGTGGAAAGACACTAATAGGATTTTTTGGAAAAAATGTGCAGCAGCCTGCACTACTTAAAACAAAATGAAAATTGATTTGGCGGTATGACGCAGTGAAGAACCCTGAGCTGGAGACAACCAGGCTATGGCTGCTCACAGACTACAGGGCGAGCTGCAGTCACACGGAGACCGTGCAGACAGTCGTAAACGGCGCTGCAAGGCCCAAAAACCCTCCTCTACGTTATCCTATGTAGTGTTTTTCCACAAATTAGCTGGAGACGGGTGGAAAGACACTAATAGGATTTTTTTGAATAAATTAGCAGCAAACTACACTACTTGAAAAAAAAAAAAAAAGAACAGTATGAGGCAATGAACCACCCTCCCTGAACTGAATACAACCAGCTATGGATGGCCTATGTGGCTGCACTCAGACTAGAGAGTGGGCTGCACTCACACACACACACACACAGACCTTGCAGATCGCTGTGAAAACAGCGCTACAAGGCAAAAGCAAGGTGAATAGTAGGTGAACACAGCGGTTGCTAAATTAGCCTTTGGAAAGCACAAAGAAGCAAATCGCTATCTCTAAACTGTCCCTCAGTCAGCAAACAGCGTCCTGTCACTAACTGAATTCACAGCAGAGTGATCGCAAAATGGCGCCAGCGACTTTTAAACTGCATCATGACATCATTTCAGCAGCCAATCACAGCCTTGCCAGTAGTTTCATGCCCTCCATGCTAAACAGGATGTGCCCACACTTGGAATCATTCTCATTGGCTGAATTTCTGCATTTTGAATCTTGGAACTTCCGATTCCGGTATCCGATACGCGGCAAGTATCGGAATCCCGGTATCGGAATTCCGATACCGCAAGTATCGGCCGATACCCGATACTTGCGGTATCGGAATGCTCAACACTAGTGGTAGGTGCTGAATGTGTGTTTATGGGAGGGATATGTCAACAAGCCACTCTACCATGTACAGAATATTTAAAACTTTACCCCAAGTGAAGAAAAACCTATGAGTTACTTTGGTCATAAGTAAAGCAGTTTTCTTTCAGAACAATTTACAAAACATGTAAAAATAAAGACGGCCCCCTGTGGATTGTAAAATATCAGTAACAATAATCAGTATGTTTTATTTCCTGGACAATGCACAGTATACAGCTTTCTTCTCCTTGGAGCCCTGGAAACATTGTGCAGGTTGCATTACAATATTTGATATAGAATAGTTGAGAACTCATAATCTACATAACTGGGTTACATTTACCCTTATGTTACCTTTTGTTTCTTAACCCCTTTGCCTTCTTCACTCATAAAGCTCTTATATCAGATGAGATATCCCTTCTCAATGAGCTTGCTATCTTAGTAGGTTTACTTTGATTTTCCAACTAGTGATGAGCGAACATGCTCGGAAAAGGAGTTATCCAAGCATTCTCATGTGCTAATCGATGGTCTTCGGCATGCTCGAAAAATATGTTCGAGTCACGCGGCTACATGTCTCATGGCTGTTCGAGAGCTGCAACACATCCATGGATTACCTAACAAAGAAGTAATCCCTGCAAGTGTTGTGGCTGTCAAACATCCACGAGACATGCAGCCGCGGGGACTCAAACATATTATTTGAGCATGCCAAAGACACTCGGTCAGCGCCCGAGTATGCTCGGATAACGCCTTATCCAAGCACGTTCACTCATTACTACTTCCTACTTACCAGTATTGCTGTTGGCAGCATAGGGTTGCTAAAGTTCTTACCCCAGTTTGCTTGGAAACAACCCCAAATTACCCAGACCACTCATTTTTGAGTGAGATTTATATGCACTCTTTCCCTTTTAAGCTCAAATTTGCCAGGATTTCCTTTGGAAAAAAAAAACAGTCCTCGCAAATTATGGATTGTTGGAAATTACTATTTGTATTTTTGCATAAAATATACAGTGCTTCAGACTGTGGGTTCATGCACATTCTAACAATTCATGCACAGGCCCACGTTCATTCACAGAAAATTTATTGCAAAAAAAAAGAAAAGTATAAGATACCCTATTTTTCCCCTATTGCTTCTAGGAGGGAGAATATTTTCGTAGCCGAGCTTGAAGTGCAACTTTCCAATTTGTTTCCTACAAATTCATATGTGTGAACCTATGTGAAAAACACATACGATATATTGTACGAATCAATAAGATGTGGGTACAACCCTATTTAATTTAAATTAAATAAAAAGAATCTTGCCCCACACTTTCTGTTGTTAGAGTAGCTCTCACTCCAACTTTAAAGTTTCTGGAATTCAGTTTTCTGAAGAAATAAACTGACATGTGTTTTGCAAAAATCTTCAGGGGCTTCTCGGAATGTTTGTATATTTATAGGCTTCGTGACCACAGGGGCTCTATACATAAATTTAGGCATTTCTTACTTGGTAACAAATATCAAAATTCACAGTTTCATAACAATTAAAAAATCCTCCTTATATCCACCCAACCTAGTCAAAGTTTCTTTGTTCTTGTTCTGTCAGTAGACCTTCCACACCCAAACTACGAGCTTTGACAGGCCTATAGACATTAATCTTTCCTAACTATAACACAGTAATTCTTTTACTCTGGAATATATAAACTGTCTGCTTTTGGGGTCAATGTCAGAAATTTTCAAAACTATATTTTGGATTCATTTGAGTCATTCTTTCTAGGACTTGTAATTTCCAGCTACACCACTATTTAGCATCACAAGAGGAATAAGAAAAATGTTGACTCTACCATAAATGCCATTTGAGCTTTTCATTGATCTCCACTATGCAGGCTTGAAAACATTGCAGAATCCAATGAAGATTAGGAAATGTAATATTACTGTATATTTCAGATCCGTTAGATGTTTGATCAATCATTGACCACCGTTGTGTCACAGCCATAACACAGCATACATACATCTTTCTCTTCCCTGTTGTGTCTCCACATTAATTCACCTCGTACTGAAGTCATTTTTGTAGGCTTCTTTCTCAGTCTGCAGAATGCCAAGAACTAGTTCTGCTTTTGTTTGCAATCTGCTGAAAACATTATTACTAGATAATGGTCTATTACCCCAGTGACCCGCTGCGTCCAGGAGTGGCAATGCAGCTCTCCTGTGTGTAATGGAGTAAGGAGGAAAAGGTAATGAACGCTGCTGATGGAAAGCAAAATCTGGAAGGTCATGCCAATGCCACAGATGTCCCATTGTGAAGGAGGCACAACTAAAAGGGGTTTAGGAAGAAGTATTTTGTTTAAAGATTGGAAATAGTCACAAAAGTTTCATTTTTTGTTTTATAAGGTTATTTTTTCATGGCAGAAAAAAACATTGTCAACAATGTACAACAAAGTCGCTGCCAAGTCAGAGGCAAAATCTCTATGAGTTACATTCAGATTTGCTGATGGTTTTTGCTGGATTATATCCCATACATTGCAAAAGGTGAAGTCGGCTGTGTAAATTAGCAACGATCCGTAGGTTTAACATTTGTATTGCTGGTCTGCATGGAAATTTGCCAAAATCATCTCATCCACTTTGCTGAGACTGTAAAAAGCAGCAGATTTTCCACTCTAAAAAGTTGCAGTTTATCTACTTTGGAAATATATCCTCCGATTCTGGCATACCCTATGTTAGGTGTCGAGTTCCTGCCCCTGCACAGGGGGAATCTCGAACCATCTCCGCTGCGGTCTCCCATTCTCCTCCAGCCTCAGTGGAGCCTGCTCTGCAGAGATGTTGGTCCCAGCGTCTGGATCAAGCTGATACTGTGTGGCTGGTTACTGTTGTCCTTCCAGGCTCAGCCATCGTAACCAGTACTGATCAGCGGCGAACCGGCGCTCCTGGGACTAAGTCCTGCTTTTCTTCTTCTGAGCATGCCCAAGGGACGACCTCCCATTGGAGGTCGAGGGTCACATGCTCAGGTCCTGTAGCAGCTCCTATTGGACCACTAGGAAGGTCCCGGAGAGCTTCCATTATAAAAGGTTTGCATATCCGCACGACCATGCGCTAGTATAAACCTGTTATCGTATGTGTGTGGATGTATGCCTGTTCTGGTGATTGCTCCTTAATCATTCCCATTCCTAGTGTTGTTGAATGCTCATGAATGTTGGAACTACCTAGCGCCTGACCGTGCTATCCTAGACACAAGAGCACAATCCTACTGCGTCAAACCAGCTGCGACCGCCAGTGTGCTTTCCTAGCCCTAGTTAGGGTGGATAGTGGCGTCCGCCAGAGCGGCGCTGTACGCACTCTGTGCGGTAATCTTTAATCAGTCTTGACAACCAGTCAGTGTAGGGTGGGAACTCCCGCTTGATCTCAGCATCTGACTCAGGGCATCTTCAGGCTCGGTCTCAAAAGCCATCGAGGGTCAGAGCAAGATCAATCACCAGCATAGTGGGGATGAGTTTCAGGGATCCCACCAGCATCCATCTGCTGCACCCTGTGACTGCTAACAGGGCATAGCATTTCCTTTGTTTCCCTGCGACTCTGTGAAGCCACAGAGTTTGCATCAGTTTATACCGGGTGACGGAACCCATTTTTATTCTGGCGTAGTACCGCCATATAGTGCCGCCATTACCTAGCAGCAGGTTCCATCTCTGCACAGTGGACCACGGGCTGCGAACACACCTTTTATTATCTTTATATTAATTCAGTGTGTTCCACCAGCCCTAACACCCTATATATGAATATTGATGTTATTTATAAGTAAAGGGGGTGTCCACTACTAGGACAATCCCTTACAATCTGAGTGTTTAAAATAGAAACACTTCTCTTCACTTTACATGCTGGAGCTGTTGCAGAGGTGTCAGCACTTGTATTTGTGGGGTTGTCACACGAGCCCTGTGCCCATTCAGTCTCTGGGCGCATAAGTAAACAACAGGAAGTCAGAGCTGTGGCTAGCTACTCACTTCCTGTTAATTACTTATGCGTCTAAAAGAGGGGACATTGGAGCCAGAACTGATTGGGCACAGGGCTCGCATGGCATAACAACCTCACATGATGTGCGGGAAAGCAAGTGTCGACACCACTGGAACGGCACTGTCACAAGAGGTGAGTATCAGCTTTATTATTTCAATGGTGCCAAACATTGGGAATAAGAAGGGGTTGTCCAAGTAGTGGACAACTCCTACAACAGTTGCTTCAAAAGGTTGGCCAAGTTTTGTAGTGAAGTCTCAATGTGTCTGCAGACTTCTGAATCCTGACATCATGCGGCGCACAAGCTGTCATTTGTCGATAGTGCCAGTTACCTGAACACATGTATGTTATTTGCTAGACACATTTGGCTTTTTTCAATTCTCTTCTATTGAGAGAAGTCAGATGAGACTAGTTGGCAAATCTCATACGTGGTCATGTGTCCACTCGCTCACACCAACAATGCCATGGAATTACAACACCATGCACACCACACGCTATCGAAATTCAGAAGTCAAATAGCGTTAATGCAGACTTCACTTTCAACCCTGGACAACCCCTTAAAATGACGAATTGAGAAGGAACAGATTTTCCGACCAATTTTAATACAAAAATCCAGAGAAAATTATCTTCTGATATGATATAGATACATGGAGCGCCCCCACACCGCCGCAGGGCCTAGGGGTACCCGGAGCCGGGCCTCTGGGTCTCAGTCCTGGGGTTGTCACGGTGGCTAGACCCGGTCCGTGGCCCTGTTTGTCAGTGGGGGACGTCCGGTAGAATAAGTGATGATGATGGTGCAGTAACGGTGGTGTAGCGGTGCAGTTGTGGGGTGCAGGTCGCGGTAAATAACGAGGACACCAGGTTGCAGTCTCTTTACCTCTTTACTGGAGATCTCTCAGTCCGCAGTCCAGAATACGGTTCACCAGGCTGCGCAAGTCCGGTCGGTCCGATGGCACTTCCAGAGTTCTCCTCACAGGTGGAAATCAGTGCCCTCCTTCTTAGCGCTATGTGTTGTAGTCCTTCCCTGCTGTGCTCACGGAAAGTACCCCACAACTGTTGTGTCTGTTTCTTAAGTTCCCTCACAACTCGATTCACTGATGTTCTTCTCGTATTCCATCCCTCCCTGTTATTCAGGTTGGAACGGCACCCGTTTGTCAGGTAGGCCTGGAGTTCTTCCGGGACCCTAGAGACGCCCCTCTCCCGCAATTGCCCCCCAAGACTTCATAGGTGATATGTGGTAGACAGCCCGCCTTAAACTGACTGCCCTGCCGCTGTTTGGAGTATGGCTTGAAGCTGTATGCTATTCCACTCCCTCGGCGTTCCAGCCACCGGTAATGCGCCTCAGTAGGATGTTGCTCCGGTCCTACAGCATGACCCCTACTGGTATTCTCCTTTTTGCTTGATCTCGTTTCTCACTCAGCACAATCTATCTCGCTTCTAGTCCTTTCTTGGGCACCGCCGCTATGCTGAGCAGGCACGGTCCCGTTACGTTCTTTCTAATGCCAAGCCTCTGTCAGGATCCCACCCCTGACAGAGACCCTACTGTCTCTTCCTCCACAACACCCTCTGCCACAAGGTGTTGCTTCGTTCAATCCAGTCAGCTTTCTCCTCTAACTTCCTGCCTGACCCCCAGTTTACCCACTATGGTGGGGAGTGGCCTAATGAATAGAACCCTTAGCTCCCCCCGGAGGCCCTGCTGTGAAACATATTGGTGTCTGTGATACCTGGTCAGATGAACTCCTTCAGTGCCATCGAACGCACCATGGCTCCCCATAGTGGCGGATCCACAGTACTGCAACGACCAGGACTCTGGGGCGCTGCACTCCCCCCTGGTTAAACACAGTACTCCGGGACTGGGAAGAAAACAACAATACAGGTTAGCAAAAAGACATACAATTTTCGTTGAGTGCAAAACAATAAGTATACTTGAACAGGCTTCCCTTTATGGGAGGTGAGGACACTTTAACGTTACAAACATAATTAAATATCATAGCAACAGGCTACAATTAGCTCTCATTACCCAACCGGGTATTCTACTAGGTACAAACATTATTGACCAATAATTTAACTTTGCCTTTAAGGATATACACTCTTAATCCGCTAAAGACCTTCCTATAATCACATTATAAGGTATTTTAACTTTGCATTCGCCTTCTTTGGAATCTGCAGGACCGCCTGTCCTAACGGCACCAGACCTACTGCCTCTCCTTTCTATTACAGGACCGCCCCGTTCAGCCAGGGCCTACTGCCTTTTCAACTACTATACACAGTATAGAACATAACTTTTCTTTCAGTTTGAGAACACTGAGCCGGCTCTACTTGGCTCCTATAAGGACTCACTCACTAACCCCTACGGGTTCACTTTCTGTCCTTAGTAACACATTATTAACTTTCTATGGGGACTCAGGGTTTACCTTCTATCCTCACCTTCGTTATTACTTCCTTCCTTTCAACTATGCAGGACTCTAATTCCTCCCCTACGGGCTCTCTGCATCTTTCTTTTTAAAGAACATTATCTAGGTTTCACATTTCAAACAGATTAAACACACATAACTTTTCTTTATGCAAAAACAGTTACATTTCTTCCAGAGCATCATCATATTACTGTTCTAAAACAGTATCACTTTTCAAGTTCAGGTCAAACATCCCCTTTAAGAGGGGATCAAGTCTTTCTGAGGTAGCTCGTCTTCTCAGCCTACCAGTCTTTGCTCAGCAAAGGTTCCAGAACGGTATCTTCGCAAAGAGTCTTTAAGTAAAACCAGTAGAAAGCGCCTTTAAGAACGTGCAAACTATTTACAAGAAAGTTTGGATCATGCACTGTTCATGATTTCTCAGTTTGTAAAACTTGTGCAAAAGTGGTAGGAAAAGCAAACAATAGGGATCCCGGGTCAACTAAGGGATCCATAAAGAGTTAACCCTGAGCGGGTTTAGCAGCAAACAGTTCACAAACAGTTAACGGGAAAACTATTTACATTTTCAGGTTTCCGAGGTTTACTCTTGTTCAGGTGGCCGGGGGTCCGGGCCTCCGGCTGCTGTGGCGCCGGTGCCCGTGGCCCGAACGTGAAGGTGAACTCGGCTGGCCAACTCGGTGGCTGCTACCAGGCGCACCGTTGCAATGGTGACAAGGTCGGGTGCTCCTGGGACCAGGTCCGGAGTAGTGAGTGTCGCGGCTCCAGACATACACCGCCGAACGTTCCGTGCATACCACCCGAGCGGGTTCTGGTGGCGGTTGTAGGTCACCTGATCCCCCTTTTGCAACGGTTCTCCGCCTCGGCCACAGCAGGGAGTCCTTACGTTACAGTGCGCAACAAAAACATCAGTATCCAATCCCGGCTCATGTATGAGGCCCCATCCCCTTTTTACATGGTAGGCCAACACAGTTCCCCGCCTGACCGCGTCTCGGTCATCCCATGCCGGAGGGGATTGTTGTACTTTCAATGGACCCATCAACTCGACCTCTTTCCGTCCTTCCCAATGTAGGATCAAGCACTGTCTATATTGTTCCCACGTAAGCACCGCAAGAGTGAATCCGTTCTCCCGGGATCCATCTGTCCCAACCCAGGGGTTGTCCCACCGAAGAACTACCCCGTCTGGGCTCACATCCACAGGTTCCCCCATTCTAGTCGGCAGCGGTGGCACCATCCTTCCCAGGGCATCGGGGGGTAATACCATTAACCCCGCCGAGAAGCGTCGACCCTCACTGAGATGGGGGCCGATCATGGAAGCGGGCTCGTGGGGGGGCGCAGGGGCGCTCTCCGTACCTGCGCCTGATGTGGTTCCATCGATGCCGATCTGGTCCATTAACAAGGGTGCTGGAATCGGCCGTAGCCCGGACCGCGGCTCCTCCGATGCGGTCCCCGAACGCTGTTCCGCTCGCTGTGGTTCCTCCTCCGCTGACTCCGAGGCCAGGATTGGGGGACTCGGCTCCGCTATCTGTTCCAAAGGCTTCGGATCCGCCGGCTGTAGAGGACACGGGTCCACCTCTAGTGAACGAGGGTAAGCCGGGACTGCTCCTTCCCCGATCCGGCACTCGCTGTTCTTCATCATGATCTGCTGATCGGTGGCAATGCATGCATCTGACTCCGCCATTTCTCCGAGGTCGGGCTTCTTCATCACCCGCTTCCCGCCGTTGCAAATCAGGAGGTTGTCCTCTGCTTTGGGGCAGGTCATCTCCTTGCAGCCAGAAGCGCAGGGGGCGGTATCCATTTATCGCGCCATTCTGGTAGTCTCCTCCCATAGCACGCCCTCCTTCTTCTCCGAAGTAGCAATGGCGGCGGCTTTTGGCGGGAACTTCTCTTGGTCAATGGTAGCACACAGTCTTTGCAATAAAGTACAGTTCAAGCACAACAAATCACAGTTCCAAGGCACACATGACCTGATTCTTCAGGCTTAAGTAGATCCTGTTCATGACGCCAAGTTTGGAGCGCCCCCACACCGCCGCAGGGCCTAGGGGTACCCGGAGCCGGGCCTCTGGGTCTCAGTCCTGGGGTTGTCACGGTGGCTAGACCCGGTCCGTGGCCCTGTTTGTCAGTGGGGGACGTCCGGTAGAATAAGTGATGATGATGGTGCAGTAACGGTGGTGTAGCGGTGCAGTTGTGGGGTGCAGGTCGCGGTAAATAACGAGGACACCAGGTTGCAGTCTCTTTACCTCTTTACTGGAGATCTCTCAGTCCGCAGTCCAGAATACGGTTCACCAGGCTGCGCAAGTCCGGTCGGTCCGATGGCACTTCCAGAGTTCTCCTCACAGGTGGAAATCAGTGCCCTCCTTCTTAGCGCTATGTGTTGTAGTCCTTCCCTGCTGTGCTCACGGAAAGTACCCCACAACTGTTGTGTCTGTTTCTTAAGTTCCCTCACAACTCGATTCACTGATGTTCTTCTCGTATTCCATCCCTCCCTGTTATTCAGGTTGGAACGGCACCCGTTTGTCAGGTAGGCCTGGAGTTCTTCCGGGACCCTAGAGACGCCCCTCTCCCGCAATTGCCCCCCAAGACTTCATAGGTGATATGTGGTAGACAGCCCGCCTTAAACTGACTGCCCTGCCGCTGTTTGGAGTATGGCTTGAAGCTGTATGCTATTCCACTCCCTCGGCGTTCCGGCCACCGGTAATGCGCCTCAGTAGGATGTTGCTCCGGTCCTACAGCATGACCCCTACTGGTATTCTCCTTTTTGCTTGATCTCGTTTCTTACTCAGCACAATCTATCTCGCTTCTAGTCCTTTCTTGGGCACCGCCGCTATGCTGAGCAGGCACGGTCCCGTTACGTTCTTTCTAATGCCAAGCCTCTGTCAGGATCCCACCCCTGACAGAGACCCTACTGTCTCTTCCTCCACAACACCATCTGCCACAAGGTGTTGCTTCGTTCAATCCAGTCAGCTTTCTCCTCTAACTTCCTGCCTGACCCCCAGTTTACCCACTATGGTGGGGAGTGGCCTAATGAATAGAACCCTTAGCTCCCCCCGGAGGCCCTGCTGTGAAACATATTGGTGTCTGTGATACCTGGTCAGATGAACTCCTTCAGTGCCATCGAACGCATCATGGCTCCCCATAGTGGCGGATCCACAGTACTGCAACGACCAGGACTCTGGGGCGCTGCATACACACCACAAAACAATAAACGAGAGGAAGAAAAGCTTAGACACTTTAAATAAGAAGCTGTATGTGTGCCCCTTACTAAATGGTTGAATAAGACCTAACAAGTGCGTGCACCAATATATGACAATGATCTGCATTAAAAGAACTTATTTAATTTATACAAATGTTCCTGTCCTAAATCATTAAAATATTAGCTATCTTTTGTATTTTACACTTCCAGTGATGAGTAGAGTTGAGCAAATATGTTTGGAATCGGTCTACGAATCTGAATTTGCCATATTCGTGCCATATTGGTACTCTATTTATGCCGAATTTATGAATTTATGTTTGACGATCGATTACAAACATATTCGGTCATTTCTACTCCTATTGACTCCAATGACATTCGGTTGTGTTCGCTGATTATTGCAAAAACAATATTCACCTCCAATCGTAATCGGAACCAAGTTTCGAAAAATTCATTCAACTCTAGTGATGAGTTTCACATACCTACCAGCATTTGATATTATAGTGTTTATTACAGATATTGTGTGTTTCAAATGCATTTTCTATACTATTTTGGAAATACATAAATTTTATGCATCTTTACATACACAAGATATTTTTTATGGTTTTACTTATAGGTCCATGTCCTGCACATACACCGAGCAGCAAAAAAGGTAGAACTTCCTTCTAGTCCTTACACACAATAAAATTGTTAATGAAGCAAATAAAAGGCTTTAGGCCTGAGGATGAGTCCATCTATTTTTGTCTAGTGCCATTTCCAGGCACTTGTAAAGCTGTTGTAAAAAAAAATGTATATTTTCCTGTAAGGCATAGAGGCATTTGAGCCAAATTGAATTACTTACTGTACTGCTTATTATGGGTAACTGCATCACAGTCTTGGTCACAAAATCTTCCTCGGGGCTGACCATGTATCAAGGGAGCATTTTGCAAGTTAAACTGTTCTGCAGTTACGGGAAGCCGCATACTGGTCTAATTCATCATAGAATTTGATCATTTCTGTTTTCTCTGTTGGTATTTTTGTTAAATAAGGTTTTCACTTTATAACTGAAAATCCGAGAAACCAAGTTTTGACCTTCTTTTAAGTCTTGGCATACAACTTCGCTGGTATTAATTTTACTCAATACCAAGTGCAAAACTTTGGTGCTAACAATTACAAGCGCAGTCCGGTTGAGGTCATAGTCCTCAGGGGGATGGGAGAAAATCAAATATAGTATAGTCCAATAGTACAAGTAGTTCTAAGTTCCAGGATGGTCCAAGATGTTAGAAGGTATGATGACAAAGGGGAACAGGAAGACCAAAGCAATAGAGAGGGCAACTAGGAGGACTCTAAAGTATCTGAGTACGGGAAAGTTGTGTTGTAAGTGAATTGAGAAATTGTCATCCAAATGCTGTCCTAAGAAAGTTCCATGGTGGTCTTTGGAAGTAGATTTGGTGGAAACTACTGTAGGCACGTTTACGGGAATAAAGATAGTGTAGATCTATTCAAGCCAAGAGTAGATATGAACCAATGGGTTGCTAACAGATTGGATTTAGGAAAAAACAGAGATTGAAGACTAAGTGATTGTGGGTGCTCAAAATTAATCCCAGTGAAGGGATATGGATTTACCCATAAGGAACTGCCAGGTCACTAACAATGTTCGCAATAGTTGAGTGAGTAGAAACTAAAGGTCCCCATTCAGATAATATTAATGTTGTCCAAACCCACCGATAACAAAGGGTTTGGCCAAAACTCTCAAGTGTATGGAAGAGCCAGCCAACTCATCATTGGGGGAAATGTCGTTCTTTGCTCTCTGTCTATTGGTGCCTTTCTTAAAGAGAATACAGGAGTGCTCGGCCAAGTGAGTGCTTCTTTGTATGGGTGAAACGGCCAAGATTGTTATCAACCAAACAACTGGCCGAAGCATTGTTGGCTGACAACCACCTAATGTGTATGTCCATCTTAAGTTAAGGCAAAAGAGATGCAGACCAATTACAAAGGTTTTGTGATTATTCATAGTAGTTTGTTACCAAATAGAGATAGGGGCAAATTCAATTCTGGAAATCCATTAAGCGAATACATCTAAGGTATTGACAGATTATGAGACATTTTGTTATTTTTGTAGAATATATTGTTGGTAAATCTTTGAGAGATTGTTTTAAGTAGAAATTCAGACTCTTCAATCGTCTTCCATTGCCAGGACATATTTTAGCAGTTCAACTAACTCTTTTCACCCCAAAATACAGATAGCAAAGAATACACATGAGTCAATTGCCCTATAACGGATGACAGTCCCAACTCTGGCGCAGTAAATTTTAGCAGGGGCAAAGTGTTGTTGGCTATCCATTCATAGCTGCCCAAGTGGAGCTATGGCCATTTTTTGGGTTTGACCTTATTAAGGCAAGGAAACATTCTGGGGCACAATTGATACAGAAGAATGGATTGGAAAACATTCCGATCGTTATATTGAAGGAGAATAATTTTTATTGTGGTGGTCTCAAGCCATATAACATGTTTCACAGCTCAAGAGATTTTTCGTTAGTTTAGAGAGACATACAGACCGGTGTTAACATTGGGTGGCAACTAATGGAACCAGAAGGGTAAGACGAGGCATCTATGTTGCTTTTTGATACACTTTGTGATATGAACATGAGGGTATGCTTACTTTAGTAATCCTGATGTCACTTTTGAGGTGGGAAGTGATGCATGCTCCCCACTGGCGGTGGAGTAAGGTAGATTCTCTGGAAGTTTTTATATGTTCCCCTGATTAGCTTACTTTCAATAGACAATGTACACAGAAAGCTGTGGTGTGGATGGGGTTAGCATTCTCAGCTCTGGTTCATGGTTCAAAAATCTGGTGACAGATTCCCTTAAAACTTCTAAAAAAGTGTCACAACCTGTAGCTCCCATATTTATATTACAAACTTGGTCTTTATAAAAAAAAACGTGGTTTTCATATTGACTCTGGCTTGCAAATGGCTTTTGTATGAAATTCTTAAGCAACTAATGCCTTTGGCTTATTTATCCCACAGAACAGAATTAAAGAGGACCAGCACACACAGAGCATGACTAATACTGTTTAAATTGAAATTTCCATCTCATGCTTACTTCTGTCCCGGCTTCTAAACAGCAATTTTCATTCTCCACTGCAGAAAAATAAAATGTAATATTTAAAACGCATCGTGGAGATTTGTGCCGGGGAATACAAGATTGAAAGCTGCTTCTCAGACTTTGGAAGGGGCGCCTCGGAGCGACTCCGCTGATCAACAGCCCTTGCACGATTCAATTAAGAATTTTGCATATTTTGGGATAGACCGGCCAAAATGTTCTGCACTGTTTACGCAGGAACATACATCAACAAAGCAAATGGAGAGAAAATGAAAATCAGAATCTGAAAACAGAATGAAAGACATACTAAAACTATGGTACAACTAATGGAATTATCAGGAGATATGGTTTACTGCACCTAACGAAGGCTATTTCAGTAAAAAAAAAACTTTTCTGGCCTCAATTTCTATTACTTTGAATTAATTTGCATTTAATTCCGGGTTTTTATTGGAATCTTTTACACTAGATTTACAATGCAAATGAAAAAATGGCTGCATTTAAGAAAGAGACTTTTAAATCTGCCGAGTTTTACAATTTTACAACATAAAAATGACTTTCATTGCAACTCAGAACAATTAACTTTTACATTTCACAGTTAAAATCCACTTAAAAACTTTGGAGAAGTTTAACAAAGTTTGCCTGACTTTTTTGGTATTTACATTAGAGGATTTGATTTTTTTTTTCCTCTATTAACTATCAAAATTAAATTTCTGGTTTTGCTGCTCATTTCTTATTTACCAGGCAGTGGGACTAAAGTACATTTTGTTTTACATTTTGCAATGGATGCAAATAAAGGATAAAATTGTATAAAGCAAAGTCAGCTAAAAATAAGTGTTTTAAAATTTAGTTAACAATCACTTTGGTGGCTAGGTAACATACAAAGCTAAAATCACAAATCTTTCCAAATATACTAAAAATTACCACTCTTCTCTTTTCACTCCCCAAAATATTTCTTTCCCACTTGGTTTACTTTCTTTTACTACTGGGTACATCCTCTGTAGTTTTTGACAGGTGGCCAAGCATTTGCCATAATTTTCCCTAATCTCCAATTCACTTGTTGTGTCTCTCTCGATGTAGTTTGGTCTTTTTTGTGGTAATATGAAACCTGGACAATGAAGAAACAAGACAGAAGACGAATCAATGCCTTCGAAATGTGGTGCTGGAGAAGGATGTTATTGGTACCATGGATGGCAAGAAGAAGAAAATCAATCTTGGAACAAATCAAGCAAGACATGTCACTGGAAGAAAGATCACCAAGCTAGACTTGCCTACTTTGGATACATACGAAGAGAGAAATCACTGGAGAAGGACTTCATGGACAGAAGAATAGGAGGTACAAGGTGAAGAGGAAGACGAGCAACTCAATGGCTTGTTACAATCAAGGCGGAGAAGAACTTGGTGGACCTATCTAGGCTTGCACAAGATCGATCTTCTTACAGAGTGTTCATCCATCAAGTCAGCATGGCTCAAGAGTGAGCCTCAGGCTTTTAGATAATAAATACAAGAACAATACTTTGGGTAGAAATCTTCAGTGTCTTAGTGAGCCTCTTGTCTTATATGCAACATACGGAATTTCAAAGGTATTAATTGGTATTATTGGTGAGTGACAGAGTACAGCCGGGGTCACACGTGCGTGTGCAATGCAAGAAGCTATCATGAGTCTCGCATCAATACCCTACCCGCCACTGCTGCCGGCACTCGGGATCGGAGCGTGCGGCAGCATGTATTTCTATACACCGGCCTACTTCTCACTCTTCCAAGTTCACTTCTTTAAATTCAAAGGAAAGAAAAAGGATTTGAAAAAAGCAGCAATTCTGTACACATGAGCACATAAAGAATAACTAGCCATTTCAATAATTTTTATGCTGCTTCTTTCACCAACGTTTCCCTCTGCCGGTTCAATCCACCATTTTCCATTGTCTCTGAGCTAGTGGGTGTATACTTCACACACAGACATACAGATGTCCAGAAGCAACGACAGCATAGAGAACATTACTTTGCATCACTAAGCAGTGCAGCTGTGAATCCAGCACTTACTAGAAAGTCGAAACATGACCTTTTTGACTTTCTCTCACTCTGATACTTTTTTATAGATTTCATAAGTAGAAAAAAAAGAATGCCATTTTGCTGAATTTACAAGCAACAGATCAAAATTCAAGACAAATTCAATTCATCTTGAACCAATTAATTCTCCACTATATTTATTTATGCCATCTTTGTTGAAAAAGCAGTAACCATTTTAGAGGGTTTGTCCTTTTTGCATCAACTACTCTATAAGTAGGAATATTTTTCTAATATAAAAGGTCAGGAGAAGGATGAGAAATAAAATAAAAAAAAATTGATTATTTCCACAATGGGAATCCTTGCTTATTGTCATGATTCAGGCCGGGATGTGTTTCACGTTATTCTCTCCCCAGTCTGGTCATGCGGAGGTTAACCTTCTCTGCCTCATTTTGGCTTTGGTGTGACTATTTCAGTCTGCTGTGCCTGCAGACCTGTGTCAGTGATAGTTCATGCTTCCAGGATAGAGGAACTGACCTCTTGATACCGTGTTTGTCTTCTGCCCATGTACTCTGCCCATGACTTCTCTTTCCTGCCTTCCCACTTTGTCTTAGTGTTCGCTCCCTGTTCTTGGACCCCTTGGTATGTGACCCGGCTTGGCTTCGGACCAGCTTTACTGTCTCTCGTCTTGGTTATATCTGTTCCCATTTGGCTCTGACTTCTGGTTTGTATTTGACCACGTGTATTGCTGTGACCTCTGGTACTTCTTGTCCTGACTGTTTCTGACTCAGCTAGTCTGACCACTCTTTTGCCACTTGGTGGCGCTTGTGCTGCTGCTCAGTGGTGTTATGCTGTGTGTGCAGCCTCTCTTCCCTCAACAGCATCCCCTGGTGGAGGTTGTGCTATACTGCACTGCAGCAGCATTACAATTACCTTTTAGATTAAACCAAGAAAAATGAACAATGTAATATCCTTAGTCTGATCTTTTAACCAAGACACCTGGGCAAAACGCACACTAATTAACTGTTCTCACCTGAATTTATATGGAAATGAAAAGGGTGTTATTTAGTAAACTGGTAAGAAAGACAGATGGAGGAATGAGAAATGGGATATCAAGGGAGAAGTAGGGAATGTACAAAGAGTACAGTGATGCTTTATCTGCACACCGATAAGGTGAATAAATGACACCCTGATCCCAAACATGCAAAAGCATAAAAAAGCAAGCAAAAGCCTCTCTCTCTCTCTCTCTCTCTCTCTCTCTCTCTCTCTCTATATATATATATATATACAATATAATTATTTGCTAAAGGAATAAAAAAAATATACAGTACAGACCAAAAGTTTGGACACACCTTCTCATTTAAAGATTTTTCTGTATTTTCATGACTATGAAAATTGTACATTCACACCGAAGGCATCAAAACTATGAATTAACACATGTGGAATTATATACTTAACAAAAAGTGTGAAACAACTGAAATTATGTCTTATACTTTAGGTTCTTCAATGTAGCCACCTTTTGCTTTGATGACTGCTTTGCACATTCTTGGCATTCTCTTGATGAGCTTCAAGAGGTAGTCATCGGGAATGGTCTTCCAACAATCTTGAAGGAGTTCCCAGAGATGCTTAGCACTTGTTGGCCCTTTTGCCTTCAATCTGTGATCCAGCTCACCCCAAACCATCTCGATTGAGTTCAGGTCTGGTGACTGTGGAGGCCAGGTCATCTGGTGTAGCACCCCATCACTCTCCTTCTTGGTCAAATAGCCCTTACACAGCCTGGAGGTGTGTTTGGGGTCATTGTCTCGTTGAAAAATAAATGATGGTCCAACTAAACGCAAACTGGATGGAATAGCATGCCGCTGCAAGATGCTCTGGTAGCCATGCTGGTTCAGTATGCCTTCATTTTTTTTATAAATCCCCAACAGTGTCACCAGCAAATCACCCCACACCATCATACCTCCTCCATGCTTCACGGTGGGAACCAGGCATGTAGAGTCCATCCGTTCACCTTTTCTGCGTCGCACAAAGACACGGTGGTTGCAACCAAAGATCTCAAATTTGTAAGCATCAAACCAAAGGACAGATTTCCACTGGTCTAATGTCCATTCCTTGTGTTCTTTAGCCCAAACAAGTCTCTTCTGCTCGTTGCCTGTCCTTAGCAGTGGTTTCCTAGCAGCTATTTTATCATGAAGGTCTGCTGCACAAAGTCTCCTCTTAACAGTTGTTGTAGAGATGTGTCTGCTGCTAGAACTCTGTGTGGCATTGACCTGGTCTCTAATCTGAGCTGCTGTTAACCTGCGATTTCTGAGTCTGGTGACTCAGTTAAACTTATCCTCAGAAGCAGAGGTGACTCTTGGTCTTCCTTTCCTGGGGCGGTCCTCATGTGAGCCAGTTTCTTTGTAGTGCTTGTTGGTTTTTGCCACTGCACTTGGGGACACTTTCAAAGTTTTCCCAATTTTTCGGACTGACTGACCTTCATTTCTTAATAAAATGATGGCCACTCGTTTTTCTTTACTTAGCTGCTTTTTTCTTACCATAATGCAAATTCTAACAGTCTATTCAGTAGAACTATCAGCTGTGTATCCACCAGACTTCTGCACAACACAACTGATGGCCCCAACATCATTTATAAGGCAAGAAATCCCACTTATCTGAAGTGAAAACCATTCCCGGTGACTACCTCTTGAAGCTCATCAATAGAATGCCAAGAGTGTGCAAAGCAGTCATCAAAGCAAAAGGTGGCTACTTTGAAGAACCTAGAATATAAGACATATTTTCAGTTGTTTCACACTTTTTTGTTACGTATATAATTCCACATGTGTTAATTCATAGTTTTGATGCCTTCAGTGTGAATGTACAATTTTCATAGTCATGAAAATACAGAAAAATCTTTAAATGAGAAGGTGTGTCCAAACTTTTGGTCTGTACTGCGTATATTTTTTAATTTTAATATTTATACTATTCTCAAAAATTTTAGGTCAATTCACATGCAATTCAGCAAAAAAAATATATAATGGGGAAAATAAGTATTTGATCCCTTGCTGATTTTGTAAGTTTGCCCACTGACAAAGACATGAACAGAACAGTCTATAATTTTAAGGGTAGGTTAATTTTACCATTGAGAGACAGAATATCAAAAATAAAATTTCATAGTCAAACATACTAACATTGAAGCACCACAGACAGAAGCATTAATTCTAATTTACACTGTGACACGTTAGTATGAGTATCGCAGCGCTCATTTTTCTTTTCTGAAATTTTTTATTTCATTTTTCAAATATAAACAAGGGAGAAGAATAGGAAGGGGAAACCTGTACATTGTTTTTCTGTTGCTGCACCCAATATTGCATTTGATTTAGACAAGCTAACATTTAAACACTACAAATATCACAGTTGATTCTAATTTAGTCTGTGACACATTAGTGTGAGTGCCACTGCGCTTGTTTTTGGCATCTTTTTTTATTTTGCTGCACCGAATATTGCGTATTTTTCTGCATCAAACTAATAGTATTTAAACACCACACCACCATATTTACAGGTTTTGACATTATTAAAGCTGTGTTTATCTTAAAAAAAGAGGTCGGATCCAGAATGTCAAACATGTTGTTTTCAGAGGGGGACAATTGGAGGCGTTAATTCAGTTGGAATTAAATTTTTGGACCAAATTGAAATAAACTTCTAGAAATTGGCTCATCTCGAGCCTCTATATACTTCTTTGAACTGACAGCGACATTCTGCTGTGATTCAGAGATCAGATTATTTTCTTCCTCGACACAATTCCACTCCAAATAGCGTGATCGAAGGCAGATGCCAAAACGCGCGTCGGAGTGGAAGCATCTAAGGGACAATCCTCACTCTTATCGTATCATTTAATATTTACATCATTGCTCCCAACCGCAGTAGGTCATCCTAATAAAAATTTACCCTTACCTACTACCATTGTCATCTATATGATATTTTATTCTTCTGATTTAGCTGTTTTCTGCTGTTGGATACTTCCTAGGCACCATTGCACGTGCACTTTAATTGCCCCCTCTTTCTAATGCCAATACAATACGTACCTGTATATGCTTGCCCTACATTAACCTTACATGCTTTTTCAGCAATTTACCACGTGTATGTTTTACAGACATCATTATATTTCTTTTTATCACTACGCATATCTGCACTTTCTAATAGGATAATCTATGATGTCTCTATTCATTTTGCTGTTATCATTCATGCATATTCACTAATATTTGCCTCTGTCCCTTGTGTATAACTTTTGCTTTTTCACTGGTTGTTTTTCCCTCTTTTACCTTATTTTAACTTTTTTTTAATACCAATAAAGTTATAATTTTTTAATCTATTTTTTCTCTTTTTTTCCTGGTCTCTTAACTTTCTCTTTAAACTTTTCCTTGCTTCTTAACTAAATATAAGCAGTGTGGTTAATAACGTTCTTTGCTTTGTAACATTTACCCCAGGGCATCCTGTAATGTTTGCTGGATGTTCCTGTGCTTACTTTACCGTAATTCAGTGGGTAACATAAAGTTATAATTTCCAGCCTGCAGTCAAATGTCATCTCACCTGTCACCGCTCTCTCGTCAGAAACTTAAGCTACGGCGTTGCTTTTGACAGTAAACTGCGTGGACCTGGTTTCATTTCATCAATTACTGGAATTTCTCTCAGGTCTATTTTTGATATTTTGCAGACAAAGACAACATACCATATACAGTATCTACAGTGGGGAGAATAAGTATTTGATAAGCTGACGATTTTGCAAGTTTCCCCACCTACAAAGAATGGACAGTCTGCAATTTTTATCGTAGGTACACTTCACCTGTGAGAGATAGAATCTAGAAATAAAAAGCAGAAAATCACATTGTAGGATTTTCACATAATTAATTTGCATTTTATTGCATGAAATAAATATTTGATACAATAGAAAAACAGAACTTAATATTTGGTCCAGAAACCTTTCTTTGCTATTACAGAGGTCAGACGTATCCTGTAGTTCTTGACCCAGTTTGCACACACTGCAGCAGGGATTTTGGCCCCCTCCTCCATAAGATCTTCTCCAGATCTTTCAGGTTTCGGGACTGTCGCTTGCAACACTAAGTTTCAGCTCCCTCCAAAGATTTTCTATTGGGTTCAGGTCTGGAAACAGGCTAGACCACTCCACGACCTTGAAATGCTTCTTATGGAGCCACTTAGTTGCCCTGGCTGTGTGTTTCGGGTCATTGTCATGCTGGAAGACCCAGCCACGACCCATCTTCAATGCTCTTACTGCCCAAAGTATGATGTTTCCCCCACCATGTTACATGGTTGGGATGGTGTTCTTGGGGTTGTACTCATCCTTTTCCAAACACGGCAAGTGATGTTAATGCCAAAAAGTTCTATTTTGGTTTCATCTGACCACATGACTTTGTCCTATGCCTCCTCAGGATCATCCAGATGCTCATTGGTGAACTTCAAATGAATCTGGACATGTTTTGGTGTGAGCATGGTGACCTTGTGTTCCCTACAGGACTTTAATCCATGATTGCTTAGTGCGTTACTAATGGTAATGCTTAAGACAGTGGTCTCATCTCTCTTCAGATCATTGACCAGGTTCCCCGTGTAGTTCTGGGCTAATTCCTGACCTTTCTCTGAATCATATTTACCTCATGTGGAGAGATTTTGCATGGAGCCCCAGAATGAAGAAGATTGTCAGTCATCTTGTGTTTCTTCCATTTTCTAATAATTGCACCAACAGTAGTTGCCTTCTCGCCAAGCTGCTTGCCTATTGTTTTGTAGCCCATCCCAGCCTTGTGCAGGTCTACAATTTTGTCCCTGGTGTCCTTAGACAGCTCTTTGGCTTTGGCCATGGTGGAGAGGTTGGAGTGTGATTGAGTGTTTGGATTGGTTTCTTTCATATAGGTAATGAGTTCATACAGGTGCAATTATTTCAGGTAACGAGTGTAGGATAGGAGGCTTCTTAATTATAAACTAACAGGTCTGTGAGAGGCAGAATTCTTGCTGGTTGGTAGATGATCAAATACTTATTTCATGCAATAAAATGTAATATAATTATGTAAAAATCATAAAATGTGATTTTCTGGTTTTTATTTTTAGATTATGTCTCTCACAGTTGAAGTGCATCTACGATAAAAATCACAGACCTCTCCATTCTTTGTAGGTGGGAAAACTTGCAAAATCGGCAATGGATCAAATACTTATTTTCCCCACTGTAGATGTCAAAGCTAGAAGCAAAAAAGGGCAAATTGGGTCTTATCTGAGAATAACAATTATGCCAATTAAAATTATGCTAACCTGATAAAGTTGTGTGACACACAATCATGAAAAAAGCTGCTACAGTTCCACGGGAAAAAGGGTGAAAAAAGGAGCCAAATGTGGTTTAGAGTCATTCCAGACCGTATCTATGGTTTTTGTCCAGAGGAAGAAGTCTGGAATTGGTTTGAAACTGGTTGACAAAAAAAATGAAATGAAAAATCCTTTATTATACTTCCATTTGGATCTTGATTGCCTACCAGCAGCGCAGATAAACCACATTTGGCTCCTTTTTCTTAATCAAACAATACATGGACAGTATTTTCCAACCAGAAAAGCAAAAAATAAGGGTAATATAAAGAGCAAAACATTAGGATAAAAAAGAGCAGCAAAACGAAACAAAATCCTACACAGAAACCTTCGGCAGATGGCAAGAGATCTGTACCTGAGAGATGTATTATCCTAACTCCAAACATGAAGGCAAAACATTACTTTTAAAGTCCTTCAATGGCCAAGTAACTCATAAAATATGAAATAAATGGAAATGTTTACTTAGGGCTTACTTAAATGAACTTGAAAAGTGTTAAAAAATAAAATAAAAACGTCACTTAATGTAAAATGTTTACTAAATCTACTGTAATAAGTTCGAGTAGAATTGAATTCTACAAAAAAACAGCAACGGCCAAAATGCTAATTTTTAGTTATTACCTATAGTGCATATTCAGCATTGTTTGGAACTTTTAATCAAAAAAGTAAAAAACCTTTATACTCGTATTACCATTCACCTCTCCGACCTCTCCATTACTTGATGTCACTAGTCTGGTCTTCGAGGCATCTTCTGATCCTCTGTCGCTCACGCTGGAATCTTCAGGCATCTCAAGCTGTGTCGGAACTTCTGACTTTCAGGGGGTCTAGAGGTTTTTGTACATGGACATAGGAAGATAACAGCTCATATCCTAAAGCCGTGACTTCCCAAGCGCTTGTGTCGAATTTTCCGAGTCTCATGAAAGATAGAAGTCTAATGCAGCATGAGAGTTCTGGAGAATTCAGCACGAATGGTGGAGGATCAAAATATGACAAGGACCGTATAAGTGGTGGTGAGTAGCGGAGGGGACAGAGAGATGAGCTGTGAGGTGAGTATAAGGATTTTTTAATTTTTTTACATATTACATTTATTATACTCTGTGTTCTGGGAAGACCCCATAGCTTAATAAAGGATATTAACTGTGCGGAGAATAACTTCTGCACAAATAACTATAGCTAGAGACCAAACCAGTCCAAAGGCAGAGACCAAACCGGTCTGACTCTGCCCCCTGGTTGGCTTCTCCTAGCACAGGTCTAGGTGATTTACAGATCACTCCCTAAGTAAATACATAGGAGAGACCTGTCAATCACCTAGCAGCACAAGGAGAAGCTAGCAGTGGGCGGAGCTCTAGCAGTGGGCAGCGCTGAACCTTTTCCAATGGTTCCCAGTAAGCTCTTTTAAGTATATTTTTTTCTGAAACACTGGAGTTTTTCAGACAGGGGTATATACACCTGTCTGCAATTGGGCAGCCGGGCTCTGAATCATGCTGCTCACTGTTTGGGCAGCATAAATCAATAGACAGGTTTCCTTTAAAGGGAATAAGCTGACATGAGAGCTCACTGTCTGTGAGTGTTGTAGTACCCAGTGTGCAGAGACCAGCACCTTCTCTGCAGGAGAGAACACTTACAGGGGCAGCGCTGGTCTTTGCATGCTGACTATTCTTTTTACAATGCACACTGACAGTGCGCTCTCCAACTTGCTTGTCATGTCACTTCTAATCAGAGTTGGCGAGGAAGCGCACTGTCATTATGCATATTGCACAGTGACAAGAATCTACTGAGCATCCATCAGAATTGACAAATGATGCTTCTACAGTAGAGCAAGAACTAGCCTAGCCCCTATAATGGGGTCACTGACCCCCTGGCGACCCTTCCTTTGAGTATCCCAGCATGTTGTACTGGGATTCTCAAACAAAGCATCATCAAATAGGAAGTAGTAAAAAAATAAAATAGAATGGTTGTGAATTTTTAATTCAAGCATATTACAATTTATATTTGATTATGGCATTAAATAGAGAGGTATTTAGGATGAAAAATAATTTGTGTTTCAGACCGCCGTAAGCTGAAATTTAGAATATCATATAACCCCAGAACTAGACAACTGACATACAATAAACACGATACACTGAATTTCACATCTTCATTTTATTCCTTTTTTTGTATTTTTATATTGTTTGGTATGGCTTTACAGTCAACGACTGCTCAGAAATGAACATTTTCTCACACACTATAAACAGACAAA
Organism: Ranitomeya variabilis; assembly: GCF_051348905.1. Lineage (NCBI taxonomy): Eukaryota > Metazoa > Chordata > Amphibia > Anura > Dendrobatidae > Ranitomeya > Ranitomeya variabilis. The sequence goes on along the minus strand of NC_135235.1, from coordinate 210,324,598 downwards.
TGTTTTTTTGTGTTTTTTTTTCCCAACAAATTACACACGTGCATTTGGTTTAGATTTTTCATGGTTCAATTTTGTATGAGTCAGCTTTATTTTATTCTATTTTGCTAATTTTTACCCCTCTTATTAATTCAAATAAATTGGGTAATCACACCCCCAAGTAGCAGTTCTGTTCCTCTTGCAATTCATTTTTTTTTTTTTTTTTTACAGCATGCTATGAAATCCATGCAATCCTTAGTGAATCCAATTAATGTAGAGAAATTTTTGAGGAAAAGTGCTGGCACTGAAAGAAAGGTGTCTCAAGAGGAACATATTGCATAAGTCAAGCTCTTTTGTACCCCATTTTGAAAGAAGCCAAAACGGAAAGCCCATCTCTATAAGACTAAACCTCATACAAAGAATCTCATCATGAAATTCAAAATTTCACATTTTGTATTTTTGCTCGTATCAAGATGATATGACATGTACACGTGACCCTTCAAATTTTCCCCTTTCATCCTTAACACTTAGGTTTTCACACCTCTATCTTTTAAGTGAATTTCAACCTTTTGTTATCATCGTATACTTAAAAAGAATTTCGGAACGCAATTTTTCAACTATTTTGGTAGAAAAAAAAAATAATATTAAAAGATGGATATTCACTTTAAATATCTTTCGAATACATAAATGTACTTGAAAAAAAAAAAAACATTTTGAAGTAGATCGATGGGTTAAGGTCACTCGAAATCCAAACATCTGGCCAAGTGGTCAACATGTAAGAAATAATGAAGACATCAAGATGATTTTAATCGACAGGTGGATATTGCACATCCTCCGATAAACAATGGCAACGTTAAGACATTATCAAGAAATATACTTTTGTAGGACTGAAGATGTATTGAAACAAGAACAGAGTCAGGTGCAGAATTAATATACATTGGTCACCATTACACACATGGATGGATGGATTTACCATATCCAATTTTGTTTCTCGTGGTTCTTGAATGACCATGTGTACTCTTCATCATTTTAAGAATACATATAGATATATGTTTGGGAATATATATCTCTTCATATTTTAGTAGTATAGTTAGAATAATATCTGTTTCTTAAAAAAAAAAATATCAATAATACATTTATCTTCAAAGCCATTAGGCACAATGTTGATTAGTAGGCCACAATGTTTAGGAGAAGATCTAGTGGCATTTAGCTGGCATTCATTTTAGTAAAAGAATAAGGTTTTTTTGATCAATTCTAAAGGTCAGTAATACCACATCTTCTATACAAACCATAATCGTGCACTGGACAACAATCATCAAAACCCTTGGATCCATGTCAGGGCTGGAAGACGAACCCTTCAGACAATCGAGATCATGGTCAAACGTAGGACAGCTAACCATATTCTGAAGTCTCGCTCATCATAATACCAATGGTAAACTTACACGGATGGAAAAACCATCAAATACCACTCAATTTGGCATTATCAGCCTCACACACACAGAATTTACATTATTACATAAATCAATAGAAAGACAGTCGACAGAAAAGTGCTTACATCTCATGGCAAGAGACTACAAAGTTCTCTTGGGAGTCCATGGTCCAACAACTGTTTTACCAAAACAACCGGTCTCACGATGGTAAATTAAAAGTGTGGTACACAACGATCATCATGAAGTTTATTTTGTGTGGATTTTTTTTTTTTACTTTTCAACAACTTTTTCTACGTGATCAGTGGCGTTCTTGTGGAGACACTCAAAAAAAAACAAGACAAGCATTTGTTACCGAGCTATGAAATGACTTGAAAGACCATAGCGGCAATTGCTTTGGCAGTCAAGCACTATGTCCTCCAACCCAGGGAGCAAAATGACGCTGAGAATAGAGACTTTTCCTTTACATGCAGATCACTCGGACATAATGCTACTTTGTTGTAAAGATTTAGTGCTGTACTGTTCGTCTCTTCTTTATCATCCATGCTCTGTTTAGTGCATTGCTGGAGTTTGAAATGAGGAGTGGCAAGTCAGGCAACATCCATTAACCCAATCCATGGTGGAAAGGCCTGTAAGAGTTCACCATGGCTCGTTTAGGTTTCATCCAAAATGTGCATGATTACTCTATGGCTTTAAATAAATCTACATTTGTTCACAGCCTTGTCTTCCTTTTTGTCATTCATGGATGCCCTCCTCAATAAAAAGGTGAGATGAAGAGGAAACAGAGCAAGGCCCGAAGCTCAAATACCTGGAAAGCAAGACAACATTGGTAAGAATTGCACACATTAAACAGTTTCATATCAATGAACAAAGGGCTTATTAACCCAAATTTTTGGTGGTACATAAAATTATGTCATCCAATTATTATATGTAAGCATTTATTATACAATGTTTGTGCTACCAATTGTCCCATTCTTACATCTGAGACACAACCTATTTCTGGCTTTAAGATAATTGTCTTCAGCCCTCTTCCCACACCATTTTATCTACAGTATATAGGAGACCAGTTTCCTTGGGAGAGATTTGTACCCTTTTAAGCAGTGTTGCTGTTTTTCTGGAGTTTTATATAGTGTTGAAGACTATTTGACATGTTAAGAAGAGCAAACAAATCAATTTGGCAACAAATCAAGCCAGACGTGTCACTCGAAGCAAGGATCACCAAGCTACGACTTCATACGACACATCACACGAAGAGAGCACTCACTGAAGAAGGACACCATGGTCGGACAAATAGAAGGAACAAGGCGAAAAGGAAGACCAGCAACCTGATGGCTAAATAATATCAACATACATCAAATATCAATACCATGGATGGCACATGGACATCTGAGACACAACCTATTTCTGGCTCTAAGATAATTGTCTTCAGCCTCTCTTCCTACACCATTTTATCTATAGAGGAGACCAGTTTGCTTGGGAGAGATTTGTACCCTTTTAGGCAGTGCTGCTGTTTTTCTGGAGTTTCATATAGTGTAGAAGACTATTAGACACGTCAAGAAGAACAAACAAATCAATTTGGCAACAAATCAAGCCATACTTGTTACTTGAAGCAAGGATCACCAAGCTACGACTTCATACGACACATCACACGAAGAGAGCAATCACTGGAGAAGGACATCATGGTCGAAAAAATAGAAGGAACAAGGCAAAAAGGAAGACCAGCAACCCAATGGCTAAATAATATCAAGATATATCAAATATCAATACGATGGACGGCAAGAAGAGCAAAAAAATTTTGGAACAAATCAAGCCACACATTTCACTGGAATCACCAAGCCATGACTTGCCTACTTTGGACACATGTGAAGAGAGCAATCACTGGAGAAGGACACCATGGTCGGAAGAATAGAAGGAACAAGGCTAAGAGGAAGACCACTAACCTGAAGGCTTGAGGCTATCAAGATAATTGCAGACCCTGGTGGATCTATCTAGGCTTGCACACGATCGATCTTCCTACAGATTGTTCATCCATCAAGTCACCAAGTTTCGAGACCGAGCCTATGCCCAATAAATACATAAATATATAGACTAAGCCCCTACTCTGCTAGTAAAATATCACTTGTAATCTCTGCAAGGTAAATAAAAGACTGTTTGTTTCCAGAGCTGTAGAAACCCCTGTAGACTGATGAACATGGTACACATGCAAAATTTTCTGCAATCTAGTAAAAGAAAAAAAACTGCAGCATTGCACTTTCCAACATAATCCTCCTTTATAAAAATTTCTCCTTTTCAGCTTTTTTTATTGTTTTGTTTGCTTCTTAAATGCAAAATTAAGATTTTTTTCAAATAGTCTTTATTACAAGATGTCCTACCATTTTGCTGCTGCAGAGTATGTAAGTTCTATAGCGGAGTTCTTTTGCTAAACTGTTACAAATCCCCAGACGTCTTGCTCCTGACAGGTTTCTCTCTCCATCCCTCCCTTCAGTGTTATAGATAGCAGGAGGAAAGGGAAGGAGGTTGTACACAAATTTCCAGTGGACAGGGGAAAGTGTATCTCAGGGAGGGCAGAGAAAACAGGCCATAGACAATGCAGAAAGCAAGTAAAAACAGTACACCCCGGATACATACAGACCTCACATCCAGCCTATTTTACTGAGAGAGATACTCCTAATCTGAAACTTGGATCATACTACAAATGGTATTATAGGAGGTCTGAGATACAATGACGGGATGAAGATTGCAGACGGAAACTAAGTGCAATTAAAGAAAACTACTAACATGTAAAGACTAAAATTCTATGTCAAACCACATTGTGGGTGACCACACAGTCTACGCAAGCAACAGTGAAAGACTAATATCTGTGGTCAACAGTGATTATTTTGTGCAGCAGAGTCTCAAGTGGACTCTTGATGGAATATTGAATGGCTGCAGAGGTCAAGCTTCAAAACAACGCCATGTGACCGCTGTCACACACTATCTGTAATGTTTATTCAGTGTTAAGCTGTGACGCCCTTTCACTATACAGTTTAACTACAAAACGGCTGCTGAATTCCTTGCCTCTGCTTTTATACAGGCTTTGATAGTTTCAACTGATTGGCCATGTGATATCATGCCCGAAAGATGCAAACCGTCTATCCTTACTGCTCCCAAGGTTATGTGACCCTTCTCTGGCAATCTTTAGCAACGTGTAAAATGATGGCAGGTATTTTTTGGTGGTGATTCACGCGAATCTAATCGATTCGCCTGTCCTTGATATTTTCCTGTTACACCGTTTCTAGGGGAAATATTAATGTGGCATGTGAAGGAGAATCTCATGATTTTTTTTGTCATATATATACAGAATCTGACAGAAAAGAAAAAAAAAACGTATATGCCTCCAAGTGAAATTGGAGGCACACGGGAATGTTCCAGACTGCTATTGGCGTGGTGTCTCGGCACAGCAGAAAATCTTTTTTTTTCCCTCTGTGATCCAGGCCTGTATCATTTTTATTACATAATGTAATGTAATTCGTCTGTATGTAAGCTTTACAGGCATTTCGCGCTATGGTTACCATAGCAACCCGAGCCAGTTCATCATCAATGGGATAAATACAAAGTATTTGTGACTTGCCTTCCACAGATAAATGTCTGTTGTGATTTGGAGCATTCATCTTCATATATTTCATTTGGAGGCTAATGGATTATTCTTTATCACGAGGTTAGTCAAATGTTACATCATACAGATTCTGCTCTTATAAATCTTGATTAAGAAGATTTGCCTTAAGATTTCTCTGAGGAAGCTCAGATTCACGTCGGCTCATTGGAAATTAAAATATGGCTTTTGGACTCTTATGAAGAAAAATAAAGTATTTTTTTTGTAGCTCAGGCTCAGTGCTGCTCGGTTGTCATCACCAGGTAAGTAGAAAACCATAGGGAATTGCCAAGAAGATTACCTTTTTCTTAAGAAAATAGATCCCCATGACTTTGGGGAGAATTTTCAAGTTCCTCCTGGAATTAAAAGGGTTCTCCTCCTTGGGCAAATCATTTTTTGTTCAAAGGTTTTTTAAAATGCTTGTCGAAACTCCCTATAGTTGTAAGTCAAGTGTGGGAACCTAATGATAAATTGGCAAAAACTGATGGCGAAACCCCCTATAGTAGTAAGTAAAGTGTGTGGAAACCTAATGATAAGTTTGTGAAACCCCCTTTAGAGGCTGTAGAGGCAAAATTTTGAATGAGACCTAATTGCAAAAAATATATTTTTAGCTCCAACAATAAATTAAAAAATAAACACTAATTAATATTAATAGAAAAGTAACATAATTAAAACAAATGTACTATTATTACTACTACTACTACTACTAATAATAATAATAATAAATACAAATTACCAATTAAAAACTGTCCATAAAGGGACATGTTTTAACGAAAAATCCCATAAAAGAGTATTAAAAATGTGCTTTCAAAAATATACAACCATTTCAAAATCCAGAGCAAATTGGTTTCAGCAGAATAAAATTTGCAGCAAATTTTGCCCAAAAATTCCGATTGGCCTGAAATGCAATTTTTTTTGCAATTTGCTTCGTCTGAATTCAGCAAGATGGTGGCAGGACACAATTTTATTGGATTATTAAGGGCCAGGAAGGTTTCAAAACAATAAAATATTATACTGGCCCTCACCTGTCCCACTGAGCGGTCCCACTATATCCTTGTTATTCTTTTTGTCTTGTCTTCACTGGGTTGCATTTCGCATTTTTGATTGCACCTTCCGGCCATCTTTAGCATCTCTCAGAGCCCACCATCGGCATGAACTCACGGAGTCTCGTTAGTGCCCTAATACCAAAGGTTGTCAGTGCTGGAAGAGGCCAAAAATGGCGGGATGCCAAGTTATGCTGAAGACCGCCCAGTGAAGACAGGACTAGAGCCGTGATGCCCAGAACAAATAAAAGCCGGGTGAGTGTAATTTTTTTTTATTTTTACCTCTGTTTATTTTGCTCTGTGGTCTCTAAAGACCCTTGAGACTAATAATGCACATTTAATCGAATTTACTTGACAAAAATTGAGTGAATCTGCCAATTCAAGTTTTTCCAGATTCACTCATTTCTACTGTATGTGTCATTAATAAACTGCATGCTCATCACATACTGATTTCAATCTAAATTATCCTCCGGAGCTGAATTCATAATTCTGCAATCCTCAGAGATTAAATCTTTCAACATCTGCAGGAAGCTTGCTTTATCTTTACACCAGGCTCTGAAAAGTAATCTAATCTTGAGAAAACTGAATGCCCCCCATCCCCCCATGTATTACTGGAGATAAGCTAAGCTGCTAAGGACTAGTTTGCAGTTATAAGAAATATATAATTTTATGCGGAAAAAAAAATTGTCAAAAGATCAGGAATTTCAGAGAAATGTGCAGAAAAAAAGCCTACTTATGAAAAAAACGGGAACGCGACGCATTTCCATCCTCTGCGAAGGATGAAAGACATATGTAACTTTGATAACTTGTGTAATTATTGTCAAGCAAATTTTTCGCTTTGTTCTCAATATACTCCAAAAAAAAAGTCACTGAAGAAAATCTAAGAACAAAACATCAATTACGGAAGCAAGATTAAAGCCACAACCAAATCCAGAGGAGCAAAACATGTAAAAGTGAAGGCTAAGAAGCTGTCATTGAAGCCAAGAACACCAGGAAAAGAACCAGGGTCTGATCGGCAGGGTAGAAACACTGGGTCAGGTGCCTTAAAAATGAGGTTCTTAGGGCCAGGAGGTTCTTGGAAGAACAGGAAACCACTTTGAAGACTTGGTAGATCTTCCGATCAAGTCAAAACCTCAAAAAAAAATCTCGAGGAAAATAGCACTTCCAGAAGGTTCCTTGTACTTGAGCCTGTTATTAGACCGAGCCCTGGCATAAAATCAAATGTTCAGGTGATGTGGAAACAGGGCATGGTCTTTAAAAAGGGTACAACAATGAATGACTCCTGCTGGAGAGGCAGCTAGAAAAGTCGGAATCTAGTCTGATCTAATTAGAAGGTCATGGTCTGCATTGCCAAATGGCAAAATTTCTCTGAAATTTTTCATCTTTTGACAATTTTGTTTATTTTTTCCACATATAAAAAGTATATACGGCACTATATACATAGATAGCAAGGGATCCACCCTTCATTATAGGTTATGTTACAGCTCACCTTCACATCCTACTGTACAATGACTTATAACACCTCTATATACAGTAGATCACACAGGATTCACCATTCACAATAGATGATGTCACAGTTCACCTCCTCCTCCTCCTGTACAATGACTGATAACCCCTCTATATACAGTAGATAACACAGGATCCACCATTCACAATAGGTGATGTCACAGCTCACCTCCTCCTCCTGTACAATGACTGATAACACCTCTATATACAGTAGATAACACAGGATCCACCATTTACAATAGGTGATGTCACAGCTCACCTCCTCCTGTACAATGACTGATAACACCTCTATATACAGTAGATAACACTGGATCCACCAGTCACAATAGGTGATGTCACAGCTCACCTCCTCCTCCTGTACAATGACTGATAACACCTCTATATACAGAAGAATAACACAGGATCCACCATTCACAATAGGTGATGTCACAGCTCACCTCCTCCTCCTGTACAATGACTGATAACACCTCTATATACAGTAGATAACACAGGATTCATCATTCACAATAGGTGATGTCACAGCTCACCTCCTCCTCCTGTACAATGACTGATAACACCTCTATATACAGTAGAAAACACAGAATCCACCATTCACAATAGGTGATGTCACAGCTCACCTCCTCCTCCTGTACAATGACTGATAACACCGCTATATACAGTAGATAACACTGGATCTACCATTCACAATAGTTGATGTCACAGCTCACCTCCTCCTCCTCCTGTAAAATGACTGATAACACCTCTATATACAGTATATAACACTGGATCTACCATTAACAATATGTGATGTCACAGCTCACCTCCTCCTCCTCCTGTACAATGACTGATAACACCTCTATATACAGTAGATAACACAGGATTCATCATTCACAATAGGTGATGTCACAGCTCACCTCCTCCTCCTGTACAATGACTGATAACACCTCTATATACAGTAGATAACACAGGATCCACCATTCACAATAGGTGAGGTCACAGCTCACCTCCTCCTCCTCCTGTACAATGACTGATTACATCTCTATATACAGTAATGATAATAATAATCTTTATTTTTTATAGCGCTAACAAATTCTGCAGCACTTTACAGTTTTGCACACATTATCATCGCTGTCCCCGATGGGGCTCCCAATCTAATTCCCTATCAGTATGACTTTGGAATGTGGGAGGAAACCCACGCAAACACGGGCAGAACATACAAACTCCTTGCAGATATTGTCCAAGGTGGGATGAGAACCCAGGAGTCAAGCGCTGCAAGGCTATCCACTGAGCCACCGTGCAGTCCTTTAGATAATACAGGATCCACAATTCCCAATAGGTGATGTCACAGCTCAACTCCTCCTCCTGTACAAGGACTGATAACACCTCTATATACAGTAGATAACACAGGATCCACCATTCACAATAGGTGATGTTACAGCTCTCCTTCTCCTGTACAATGACTGATAACACCTCTATATACAGTAGATAACACAGGATCCACCATTCACAGTAGGTGATGTCACAGCTCACCTCCTAATCCTGTACAATGACTGATAACACCTCTATATACAGTAGATAGCACAGGATCCACCATTCACAATAGGTGATGTCACAGCTCACCTCCTCCTCCTGTACAATGACTGATAACATCTCTATATACAGTAGATAACACAGGATCCACCATTCACAATAGGTGATGTCACAGCTCACCTCCTCCTCCTGTACAATGACTGATAACACCTCTATATACAGTAGATAACACAGGATCCACCATTCACAGTAGGTGATGTCACAGCTCACCTCCTAATCCTGTACAATGACTGATAACACCTCTATATACAGTAGATAGCACAGGATCCACCATTCACAATAGGTGATGTCACAGCTCACCTCCTCCTCCTGTACAATGACTGATAACATCTCTATATACAGTAGATAACACAGGATCCACCATTCACAATAGGTGATGTCACAGCTCACCTCCTCCTCCTGTACAATGACTGATAACATCTCTATATACAGTAGATAACACAGGATCCACCATTCACAATAGGTGATGTTACAGCTCACCTCCTCCTCCTGTAAAATGACTGATAACACCTCTATATACAGTAGATAACACAGGATCCACCATTCACAATAGGTAATGTCACAGCTCACCTCCTTCTCCTGTGCAATGACTGATAACACCTCTATATACAGTAGATAACACTGGATCTACCATTCACAATAGTTGATGTCACAGCTCACCTCCTCCTCCTCCTGTAAAATGACTGATAACACCTCTATATACAGTAGATAACACTGGATCTACCATTAACAATATGTGATGTCACAGCTCACCTCCTCCTCCTCCTGTACAATGACTGATAACACCTCTATATACAGTAGATAACACAGGATTCATCATTCACAATAGGTGATGTCACAGCTCACCTCCTCCTCCTGTACAATGACTGATAACACCTCTATATACAGTAGATAACACTGTATCTACCATTCACAATAGGTGATGTCACAGCTCACCTCCTCCTCCTGTACAATGACTGATAACACCTCTATATACAGTAGATAACACAGGATCCACCATTCACAATAGGTGAGGTCACAGCTCACCTCCTCCTCCTCCTGTACAATGACTGATTACATCTCTATATACAGTAATGATAATAATAATCTTTATTTTTTATAGCGCTAACAAATTCTGCAGCACTTTACAGTTTTGCACACATTATCATCGCTGTCCCCGATGGGGCTCCCAATCTAATTCCCTATCAGTATGACTTTGGAATATGGGAGGAAACCCACGCAAACACGGGCAGAACATACAAACTCCTTGCAGATATTGTCCAAGGTGGGATGAGAACCCAGGAGTCAAGCGCTGCAAGGCTATCCACTGAGCCACCGTGCAGTCCTTTAGATAATACAGGATCCACAATTCCCAATAGGTGATGTCACAGCTCAACTCCTCCTCCTGTACAAGGACTGATAACACCTCTATATACAGTAGATAACACAGGATCCACCATTCACAATAGGTGATGTTACAGCTCTCCTTCTCCTGTACAATGACTGATAACACCTCTATATACAGTAGATAACACAGGATCCACCATTCACAGTAGGTGATGTCACAGCTCACCTCCTAATCCTGTACAATGACTGATAACACCTCTATATACAGTAGATAACACAGGATCCACCATTCACAATAGGTGATGTCACAGCTCACCTCCTCCTCCTGTACAATGACTGATAACATCTCTATATACAGTAGATAACACAGGATCCACCATTCACAATAGGTGATGTCACAGCTCACCTCCTCCTCCTGTACAATGACTGATAACATCTCTATATACAGTAGATAACACAGGATCCACCATTCACAATAGGTGATGTTACAGCTCACCTCCTCCTCCTGTAAAATGACTGATAACACCTCTATATACAGTAGATAACACAGGATCCACCATTCACAATAGGTAATGTCACAGCTCACCTCCTTCTCCTGTGCAATGACTGATAACACCTCTATATACAGTAGATAACACAGGATCCACCATTTACAATAGGTGATGTCACAGCTCACCTTCTCCTCCTGTACAATGACTGATAACACCTCTATATACAGTAGATAACACAGGATCCACCATTTACAATAGGTGATGTCACAGCTCACCTCCTCCTCCTGTACAATGACTGATAACACCTCTATATACAGTAGATAACACAGGATCCACCATTCACAATAGGGGATGTCACAGCTCACCTCCTTCTCCTCCTGTACAATGACTGATAACACCTCTATATACAGTAGATAACACGGGATCCACCATTCACAATAGATGATGTCACAGCTCACCTCCTCCTCCTACACACTGATAACTAGAGATGGGCAGACACCTGGATGTTCGGGTCTAGCGGGTTCAGACAAATAGTTACAAAAAGTTTGGGTTCGGGTACCAGAAAAGTGCCTGTACCCGAACCCGAGCATTCAGTGTTTGCCACGCTGTCATGTGCATGGCAGAACGGCAAACACTGCTTCTGGTTGGCAGTGAAATCATCCCCGCCAGTCAGAGAGCCACGGTTCCCATGCTATCAATAGACAGCGTGAGCACTCTGCTGTGATCAGAGGTATATAGTGATGAGCGAGTGTGCTCGTTACCAGAAATTTCTGAGCATGCTAGAGTGTTCTCCGAGTATCTTGGGCGTGCTCGTAGATTATGTTTGCGTCCCTGCAGCTACATGATTTGCGGCTGTTAGACAACCTGAACACATGCAGGAATTGCCTGTTTGTTAGGGAATCCCCACATGTATTCAGGCTGTCTAGCAGCCGCAAATCATGCAGCTGATGGGACACAAACATAATCTACGAGCACGCCCAAGATATTCGGAGAACACCCAAGCATGCTTGGAAAACTCAAGTAACGAGCACACTCGCTCATCACTAGAGGTATAAAGTTTACCTCCGGTCATTGGTGTCAATGGATGGGACTACTGCTCCCATCATCCGACACCTGCTACCGCTAATAACAGCGAGAGCAGGAGCAGCTAATGGTTGTATTCATTAGCCGACTCCTGCGCTGTAAATAATTAATTAAAAAAAACCCGGTGTGGGTTCCCCAGTATTTTTGATAACCAGCCAGGCAAAACTCTAAGCTGTTGGCTGCAACCCTCTGCTGTCAGCTTCAACCAGGCTGGTTATCAAGAAAAGAGGGGTCCCCACGCTGTATTTTTTAATTATTTAAATAAATAATTTTAAAAAAGCAGCGTGGGGTCCCCCTATTTAAAGCAGACAGCTGGGGGCTGGTATTCTCAGGCTGGTAAGGGGTCATAGGTATTGCCCCCCCAGCCTAAAAGTAGCAGCCCGCAGCTGCCCAGAAAAGGCACATCTATTAGATGCGCAAATTCTGGCACTTTTCCTTTTTTTCTGATGTTTTTTGCGTTGGTGAGCTCTCACATTCTGTGCGCTCGCATGCTGCGCACTCAATCAGGCAATGATTTCTCCATTCTGAGCGCTCATGTACAACATTATATGCCGGCAGATGACCAGTAAAAAGTAAATACTGCATGAAGCTGGAGATTTATACATTACGAGGCAGGGATGTGAACGGAGACATGTTTATTCATACAGGAGAACTAATCAAGGTACTTGCGGCCCCAGAATTTGCAATTAGCAGCGCTCATTACGGTCCACGGACAGGGCCATTAATAAAGCATTGAACAGAACTCTGAAAGAAACAGTGTGTTAGAGGAGAAGAAGAAAAAAGATGCAGGAGCAACGATACCCATTGTAGAGGTGTCACTGAGAGTGTGATGAATGTCCCCGACCGGTTATAACATTGGGTGTAGTAGGATCAGTCGATGACCCCTTCTAGACTAGAATGGGAGTATACGTTTATTTCTAAAACGGTCTTCTTGGGATTAAATTTTCAGAGCAGCAGTTTGTGCTTCAGAGCTGCTTTTCCTGCCATAACTAAGAAAAGGAGGTTCCAGACACTAAGCTTTATTCAAGGTCTAAATGTGAGTTTCTTGACTCAAACTCAACAGCTAAATATTACCTGTATATCCTTCTCTTGGCCTTTATTTTTCCTTTTTTTTTTGGAACCTTTATGAATTTTGCTCTGAAGCCCAATTTCTTTTTTTCATGCAATGGAAGCGTTACCTATTTCTGATCTTAGATTGTTGGCGGGGTTCTTCCCGTAATGAACAGGGTTAGCAGGGGGGAGATAGGACCAGAGCTTTTGCTTCTTTGTTTGTATCCAGTAGCCTCATGCTCCAAGAGAAATCAATTTTTCCAATCCAATTCGTTAAATTAAGACCTTTAACAATTTATTTTGATCTATTGAACTGTAAAGGTTGAATTAAGTCCTGCAGTGCGAAGTACGACGACTGCATCACGATACATTATATTGTTCAGCTCGTTGCCTTAGATAATGGTATTAGAGACCTCACAGTTTTGCTTGGGGGCATTGGATGTTGAGCGCTGTTTTAAAAGGACACAGAGTTCCCTTTAATGAGTTAATGTAAGCCAGACTTAATATCCACAATTATTAAGCAATCCAATATCTTCTTCCTTACATATTGTACATCTCAAATAAAAGTCCCTAATATTGTCTAAGTAAGAGCCCCATACTAGGTCGAATAAAGTTCACAAAGCAAAATCTCTACATACCATGTCAATATCATAGTGATGTGGTGCCATGTAGCTCCCAAATAACAATGCCCAACTACCACTGTCTTATTGATATAAATCGAAGATGGGAGAGAGGGATTTATATATGATACAGTAATAGCAAAATAATATGGCCACATAATGCACACATACACTACCGTTCAAAACTTTAGGGTCACTAAAAATGTCCTTATTTTTGAAAGAAAAGCACAGTTTTTTTCAATTAAGCTAACATTAAATGATTCAGAAATACCCTCTATACATTGTTAATGTGGTAAAAGACTATTCTAGCTGCAAACGTCTGGTTTATAATGCAATATCTTCATAGGTGTATAGAGGCCCATTTACAACAACCATCACTCCAGTGTTCTTATGGTACTTTGTGTTTGCTAACTGTGTAAGAAGGCTAATGGATGGTTAGAATACCCTTGTGCAAGTATGTTAGCACAGCTGAAAACAGTTTGGCTGATTAAAGAACCTATAAACCTGACCTTCCTTTGAGCTAGTTGAGAATCTGGAGAATGACATTTGTTGGTTCCATTAAACTCTCCAAATGGCCAGAAAAAAAGAACTTTCATGTGAAACTCGACAGTCTATTCTTGTTCTTAGAAATAAAGGCTATTCCATGTGAGAAATTGCCAAGAAACTGAAGATTTCCTACAACGGTGTGTACTACTCCCTTCAGAGGAGAGCACATCAGGCTCTAACCAGAGGAGAAAGGGAAGTGGGAGGCCCGGCTGCACAACTGAGCAACAAGACAAGTACAGTAGAGTCTGTAGTTTGAGAAATCAACGCCTCACAGGTCCTCAACTGGCTGCTTCATTAAATAGTACACTCAAAACGCCAGTGTCAACGTCTACAGTAAAGTGGCGACCCGGGATGCTGGCCTTCAGGGCAGAGTGTCAAAGAAAAAGCCATATCTGAGACTGGCTAATAAAAGGAGAAGATTAATATGGGCAAAAGAACACAGACATTGGACGGAGGAAGATTGGAAAAAAGTGTTATGGACAGACATATCCAAGTTTGAGGTGTTTGGATCACACAGAAGAACATTTGTGAGATGAAGAACAACTGAAAAGATTCTGGAAGAGTGTCTGACGCCATCTGTCAAGCATGGTGGAGGTAATGTAATGGTGTGGGGTTGCTTTGGTGCTGGTAAAGTGAAAGATTTGTACAAGGTAAAAGGGATATTAAATAAGGAAGGCTATCACTCCATTTTGCAACACCATCCCATATCCTGTGGACAGCGTTTGATTGGAGCCAGTTTCATCCTACAACAGGACAATGACCCAAAGCACACCTCCAGATTATGCAAGAACTATTTAGGAAAGAAGCAGGCAGCTGGTATTCTATCTGTAATGGAGTGGCCAGCGCAGTCACCAGATCTCAACCCCATTGAGCTGTTGTGGGAGCAGCTTGACCGTATGATACGCAAAAAGTGCCCATCAAGCCAAACCAACTTGTGGAGGGGATTCTGGAAGCATGGGCTGAAATTTCTCCAGATTACCTCTTACCTCAGCAAACTAACTGCTAGAATGCCAAAGGTCTGCAATGCTATAATTGCTGCAAAGGGAGCATTCTTTGACGAAAGCAAAGTTTGAAGGAGAAAATTATTATTTCAAATAAAAAATTTTTTTCTAACTTTCTCAATGTCTGGACTACATTTTCAATTCATTTGGCAAATCATTTGATTAATGAAAGTATGAGTTTTTATGGAAAACACAAAATTGTCTGGGTGACTCTAAACTTTTGAACAGTAGTGTATATTAGTCAAACCATAGAATGGTAGTATTGGAAGGGACCTCCAGGGTCATCGTGTCCAACCCCCTGCTCAATGCAGGATTCACTAAACCATCTGATATCACAACCATTACTATAAAACAATGTGACATACAGTAGACTACTTTGACCCTTAGGAAGGTATGTACCAAAATTAGAAGTAACCACTATTCATAGGATAGGGTATGCTTTCCGATTGCTGGAGAGTTCGACCATTGGGACCCTAGAAATCTTGAGAAAGGTCTTTGGCATTCTGATTAATTAAGGTGCTATTCTCAAACTGTCTCTTAAGCAGCTCACAACTCTGAAGTCTCCTTGCTTCCTGGTTTCTGGTAGGGTGGGATCTTCTCCTTGAGTGACAGTTCAGGTCAATAGCAGAGCTGTAGCATTAGTAGAAGTATAAAGATCAGCACAAGGTCTCCAATAACATATTCAGCTATCAGAGGTTTGTTCTGAAGGCTAAAAAACCACCAGAATAAATTTTATAAGGGTATAATTAGTAGAAAACCTAAAACAGTACTTTTTATTAGATATGCATTAAAAGATGCTCACCATCATTTAGGAAAAACATAATAAATATTACCAACACCCAAGCATGGTAGGGTTTGCGGACACAGGGCCAAAAATTCCTTGAAGAGGGTGAAAAAAATCCTAAAAAATAACCCTAGGGGGCTCCTAGTAGACTGGCCCTACCTACCAGTGGAGGTTGGCACCCTAAGATTCGATGTGGCGCCCCCACTCCTTGTCGACTATCCCTCCTGGCCCTAAATGTCCCTATCCACTACCCATGCCCAAACCCAACGACATACACACAAGACTCTAACTAGAAAAATCTGCAGTACATTTGCAAGACCGATATATTGATGCACTGTCATAAATAAAGAGTGCTGATTTACTCAAGGGGTATCTTTAGTCTATATAGTCATTGAGATATAGACCCCTTAAATACTTAGACCAATGCTCATGAGTATCATAGATACATCCAGTTAGGATAGATAGAGACTAACTATATTGATGTATAGGTGACCACAGATAGCTGCATAAATGAAAAAAATGTCCAGGACTTGTCCACATAAAAATTAGGGTTTGACTACATGTGTGATCATTTTGTATTTCATATCTCCACATATCAAAATGAATATATGCCAAAACAAAAATGTTATCATGCCAAAGCCCTGAGTCACTAAGACGATCATCACAGACTATTACAAAGAAAAATATAGTAGCTTGCCCACTGAGTCACAGTGTCCCAGTCTTTCTGGGTTCAGTATATAAGCACAGACATCAAACCGCCTGATGTCAGACGATATAAGTCATAATTTCGGACAGCATAAGTCATAGATCATAATGCAAGAAAAATATCTTGCTAAAGCCACCATAATGGGTCACTTATCTGGTCACTTGTCTGATCATGTCTGGTCATTTGTCCCAGTTATTCTTTAGGCGTCCCTACGCGTTTCGCCCTCTCCCATCGGGGCTCATCAGGGGACAATCAAAAATAGGAGTGTGCTGAAGTGGCCATAATAAACAATGATCAATGTGGAGGCTGAACATACAGTATTTGCATATAAATAAAATAATGAATTTCAACATACACATGGCCCACATCTCCCACATCTAACAAATTCTCCAGAAATCTTCTGGAAAGCAGAACTTCTTGAAGGTGTCTTGTGTATGACACCTGAATCTGTCAAAGGTATGAGGTTCCTGTAAAATGTACGGAAGGGGGATAGCTTAAAAAAAGGGTCTGAGTGTTGATCAAATGCTTAAACCAACAAGCCTGATGGATGAGAAATCTTAAAACTTGGAAAAGTATGGCTCTGATCCAGCCATCAAATTTCCTTTTGGAGCCTTCATTAGGGCTGATGACCAACATCAAGTGTTCTCTCTTCTTGAAAAATGACATGTATAATTTAAAATTGCATCTTCCGAGAAAAAGAGGACTTAACTCTATAGCGCCACCTGTTGGAAGTAGCGATCCTAAGTACTGATTTGACTTTTATCCTAAGTCATATTGCACGACTCGTTAAAGGGTTGATTGTGACTTGTAGGATCGCTACTTCCAACAGGTGGCGCTATAGAGTTAAGTCCTCTTTTTCTTGGAAGAGGCAATTTGCATATTTAATTTCCCAGAGGAGCATTGCACGGCGAATAAGCCTCCTTACCTTGACAAGCCAGCTGGTATGTCACTCTCCATAAGGAGAAACATTACCCCTTAGACCCCATGTATAATTTAGTAATCCAGTAATGGAAATTGGAGATTTCTTTGTCTCAGAACTTTATGGGAAACCAAAAGAATTTGTGCTCCAATCCTACAAGTCTCTCCCAACCATCTCATGCCATTTTTAGTATTTCTGCCCTACAATGTGACAGAGAGCTTTGTGGGCTCTTTAGAAAGTACGACCAGACAACTGAAACCTTTTACAGCTGAACAGATTAGTTTTTCACTATGAATAATTTTTGTTCAATTTACCGAAGTTTGATATTTCGACACAAAGCTTTTTCTACGCGCTAATAAGACTTCAAGCTTTTACCTGCAGGCCGTATACAGTAATCTTTGCCGCTGGTAATATGGCTTCCCAAGGCACCGCATATTATATCAGACTTTAATGAATTGACTCTAACGGTACAATACCAGACAATTTCCACAGCTGGAAACTCGTTTACAATGCATTCAATCACAGTAATAGATCAGAGGCTGTATAATCAAGGTGTGGAAAGACAAATCTGTGTTTCGACTCTTTAACATGGAAAATCACCGCCTAGTCAATGTCAGCCTTAGTTAGAATACGCTTGAAAGGTAATGCATGTCTTCCAACTAAAAGATCAGAAACATAGATACATACTGCTAGTGAAGCCCAGGAGTCTTCCCACACAGTATGGTACGTCTTTCTTGGCCCCCATAGTACAGTATGATGACCCCACAATACACAAAATAATTTCCAGACAGCACCCCACATACCGTATTATGCCCCGGACTCCCCCATAGACAGTATGAGCCTCACACAACCCCTCTCACACTGTCCTAGGTTTAGCTAAAGTCAGGACATACTCTCGACTCCTGGGACAGCAGGACAGAACCTTAAGTTCAAGAATGTCCTGCTGGATTTGGGACAGTTTGGAGGTATAGGTAATATACCATAATGTTTCCACCTAGGTCAGTGTATTTCAACTCCAGTCCTCAAGACCCACCAACAGGTCATGTTTTCAGGCTTTCCGCACAGGTGATGGAATTAATGCTTGAGCAGGTGATGAAATTATCACCTATGCAATATTAACGAAATCCTGAAAACATGACCTGTTGGTGGGTCTTGAGGATTGGAGTTGAGAAACACTGGCCTAGATGGATGCGGTTCATAATTTAAACCCATTTTCCAAATATCATATCTGTCCTCTGCACAGAAAATCCAAAGACACGTGAAAAAACTAAGATTATTTGGGTTTGGTTTATAAAATAAAATCTCAAGAAGTACAAAAAACTGTTCTTCTACATGTGCAGTAGTTTGTAGCTACTTTGTAATATCGAAGGCATTTGGACTTCTCGCAAGCAACTTACCAACTCGTATGTCGGCTCCCAAAAAAATGGGAAAATCTCCCAGACTACGAAAGGAGTTGGCAAATCTCTTGGGCCTGGATAAGACCTTCTGGAAAGTAGGTCTTGTACCTCAACAACTTTGGATAAAAGGGAATGAGGGAGTGGATAAGGAGCATAGAATGGTCAGAGAACTAACATAGATGATGGTTGCCTATAAACAAAGGCATAGTCATAGCCAAAACTTCTTATAAATGAAGGCATGGTCATAGCCAAGACCTCAACTTTTCCCAGATGTGAGCTTCCAAAGCTCATCAGTGCAACCCTAAATGTCCTTATGAAGCCACAAAGTATTTTTTTCTATTTCCCATGGGAAGAAACTTGCCACAATTCGCGTTTGAGTTTTTTCTTCTCTCCTAATGGTGACATATGAAGGTCATAGATCATGTCGTTGGGTTCTGTACAGATGTTGTCTGTGATCTCTGTCAAATCTATTGGATATACAGTTTACTGAGCTGTGACAATTTTTCCCCCTATTTTTTTGTCAGCTTTTTGTTTTACTTCAATGTCAAGTTTGGAGTGGATTTCACAAAGAAATTCTCATCTTTTGTCTTCAAAGTCTTTAACTGGTTTGAGATGTGAATTTTGGAGAGGATCCTTTTTCGAAATCCAAGGCTAAAAACAGTCAGAACGTGACCTACAGCACTGTTCACACAATCAGAATCATATCAACTGGTTTCTCCATAATCTCAAACTGCAAATTTGATGGACATGTGATACTTACAGCTCCCCTGATCTGCTTCTCTCTTCCTAGAGAGTGGAATTAACTAGTCAGATAGTGTATTGTCCACTATTATACTTGGCTTCTCCCGAGGTGGGGAAGATTTTGTCACAAAACTGGTCAAAGCTTTCTCCTGAAAAGATCAATAAAGAGAGTAAATACTTTAACGTCATAAACCAGGTTCACTTACAGATGATCTATCAGGACTCCTGTCTCTTAGTGCAAAGGCATAAAGCTCCATAAATGCTCCGCGCTGTCACCAACTGTCTAAAACTAACAGGATAAATGCAGCGCTGTGTAAATAGCAAGCTGTGGGCTGACTCTGTCAGGGCAGGATAGAGTTGTGCCTAGAGAAAAATAATTAGTGGTTGGAACCACAGGACTCACAAGCTTTCCCTATCA
Source organism: Ranitomeya variabilis (assembly GCF_051348905.1). Classification (NCBI taxonomy): domain Eukaryota; kingdom Metazoa; phylum Chordata; class Amphibia; order Anura; family Dendrobatidae; genus Ranitomeya; species Ranitomeya variabilis. Next base: position 210,304,364 of record NC_135235.1, on the reverse strand, counting down.
GTAGGCAGAGCAGAAGAACCCAGAATATTTTGCTATTTGGTGCAGCAGCAGGACTCACAGGGTTTCTCTATTAGTGGTTGGAGCAACATGACTTACAAGATTTTCCTATTAGTAGGCAAAGCAGAAGGACTCACAGACTTTCTTTATTTGTGGGAAAAGCAAAATGACTCACAGGCTTTCTCTATTAGTAGGCAGAGCAGCAGGACTCACAGGCTTTCTCTACTACTGGACAGAGCAGCAGGACTCACAGGCTTTCTCTACTACTGGACAGAGCAGCAGGACTCACAGGCTTTCTCTACTAGTGGACAGAGCAGCAGGTATCACAGGCTTTCTCTACTAGTGAGCAGAGCAGCAGGACTCACAGGCTTTCTCTACTAGTGGACAAAACAGCAGGACTCACAGGCTTTCTCTACTACTGGACAGAGCAGCAGGACTCACAGGCTTTCTCTACTAGTGAGCAGAGCAACAGGACTCACAGGTTTTCTCTACTAGTGGACAAAACAGCAGGACTCTCAGGCTTTCCCTACTAGTGAACAAAACAGCAGGACTCATGCTTTCTCTACTTGTGGACACAGCAGCACGACTCACAGGCTTCCTCTACTAGTGGGCAGAGCAGCAGGACTCACAGGCTTTTACTATAAGTGGGCAAAGCAGACTTTCTTTATGATTCCTAGCAGCAAGCATTGAAACAGCTTTTTATCATAAAGATAAGGAATATATTCAAAGCAAATGTTATCTACCTATATATTGCCAAGATCTGCATCCCCCTCTTATCAAATACTGCCTCAGATAGGAGACCTGACAAAGACACTTTAATAACCTTTTAGTACACAAGAGACTTTTATACATACAATATTCCAGTAATAATTAAATACATAGGAAATACATTATCGCTTCTTGTTTTGCGTATTGTGGCGACATATTGTCAGGTTGGAATATTTTTACATTTAGAATCATTTTGAATGATTTTATAGACCAATGAATTTATAGACTCCTTGACGGCACCGATAAAGGACGTCTGTCCAAAGCAGACTGTAGTCATCATCCAAACCAGATGTCTTTACCTCAACCAGTTGATGCCAATGTTCTATTGGTTTTCTGGGATTCGCCAGCATCTCATTCCAATGTTCCCTTCCTGGCATGTCCGCGTCACCGCCCACACGACACATGCCAATAACCTCATTGTGACCTATACTGTACAAATGCAACAAAATATAGGCATTACATTTCAATTACCCGATCAAAGCCACGAACTGTGCTGACATTTCATAGAGTAGTGTTATAACCTATAGTTAAACCTTTCTATGGTCACTTTTCTAAGTAACAAGCGCAGGAAGGGTAGGAGTAGAGACCAAAACATTTCTAAGTAAGCATCAATGTTATTGGGTGACATAAAAACTATGGGGCCGATTCATCAAACCTTTTACACCAGAAAAGTAGCGTAAAAGCTTGGAAAAGTTGCTGAATTTTGGGGCAATGTAGAGTTGCCCAAATATCCATCTACTTTTAGCATTTACAAGCCAGTTTGAATCATCTACTCTAAAGTAGGGAAAGTTGGGGAGGTGCCGGGCCATTTGTCCAATTGTACAACAGAAATATTATTCTAGTCCCTAATAGCCGCGAGACATGCAGGCTCGGGGACTAGGACATATTTTTCGAGCACGCCCAAGATACTTGGTTAGCACCCAATCATGTGCAAATAACACCTTATCCGAGCACGTTCGCTCATCACTACTGGGCACCTTGGACTCCAGCAATACTGGCGTAACAAAAGTATGCGCTACGACAGTCTTAATGAATCACCCCAATGTGTCCATTTCATCATGTTTTACGTAATTTTTCTTTTTTTTTGTCTTTTGGTGTTCATTGTAATTTTTCATGCCAAACTATTCAAAATGTCTCAAGTGGTTGACAAAATTTGTGTAAAATAAAAGATGCTCCTCATTTTTGTCTATAACCTTTTTGTGCAAGTCTTTAGCAAAATAAGTTTCATAAAAACGTTGCAAAATGTGCACAAAAATTTCAAATGTAGAGGAATTCACTCAAAGGAGAAGATGACATAGGCATAAAAAATTCGAAAACGTCGCAATTGATGAAATGGCCAAAATCATCTGCAAACATCAAACCATGCCAACAATGACTAACATGAAAGCAAAACAGGAAAACATATAAAAAAAATTGTAAAAAAGGTGCAGATGAAAAGAAAGAGTCCCTGGTGTTGAGCAGGAGCTGCTGGGACCTAGGACCCCATGCGGATGAACGTGGCACTAGTGAAGAATGAACATGCACATGCTTAGATGCAGTGTTACCTGAGTATGCTCAGGCGCTATCCAAGTATCTTGGGCAACATGGGATTTGGACTTATCATTTTTTAAAAAGAGCATCGTAGGTGAATGTGTGGTCAGCAGACTGCAATACTCAGGTCATCGTTTGGTGAAACTACGACAATATAAGACCAAGTCCTTACCAATCATAATCCATAACTGCAATGGTGAGGCTCACATGGTCCATATTCTCATTAGGAATGTCAAACACAAGCGCCTCATTATAGGTCGGGTTCAGCGTATTCTTCTTTATAGATGTTTTTCGCTTTTTCAGCCTCCGGCCTTCGCAAATGAGAGATGCTTTCACATATGGATCTTTAAGACAAAGAGGAAAAACAAGAACAATTATGATACTTTGTGAACTGGAACTGTGCAAAGGGTCAATGATATGAAGAATATTTCTACTCGATGGTAAGAGTTTAAAGAAATGGAGTCAGGAGGATATTGACCATTTCAGCACATGTATAAGCAAATTGATTCAAAATGTATAAGTTAACGACAGTCAAAATTTATAGAATAGTGGAAAAATAATTGTTTGTGCCCATATAACAAGATTGTGTTGAGCTTCTGTAAAGTTTTGCTTCATAAATCTCCTTAAGAGACTTTCTTTTGAATGCACAAGTTTAAGCCTTGACCCTATGACTATCTATATCGTTCCCATCTTAATGGTTTGTTTTCAGTAAGAATGCTCAACTGGGTTGACGTCAGGCGATTGACTCAGCCATCGAAGAATGTTCTATTACTTTACTTTAAGAAGATTTTGTGTTGCCTTTTTAGTATTTTTTGGTCATTATTCATTTGGCCATTTAACTGGATTTTAAAGAGTTGGGAAGGGGATTAAAGAATTTTTAAAAATTCTACTCATCTTGCCACTGCCCTCACCTGTCCTGTTGTACAGCCCTTCTTATGTCCAATCTTCAGCCCAATTCTATCTGCCAGCATGTTCAGAACCTCCGGCACTGACTAGACCTCACAATGTCATGACATTGCGAGGCAACGCACATCATGATGTCAGGCATAGTCACAAGATGTCATAAGACATAGACCAGTCACGGAGGCATCAAAAATGCCAAAAGGTAGAGTTGGATAGAAAACCAGACTGGAACAGGACTGGACGGCAGGACAGGTGAGGTCTGGAGCTGAATTGAATATAAGTTACTTTTTTAATCTACGTTTTCCTATGTTGTAAGTTATTAAAAGACCTCGGAGCACAGTAAAGCATAATTGATTCACATGCGGTCTGACGAATTCGAATTTCGGCAGATTTGTTCACAACTAGCAGTGACCCAGTGTCATTGGCAGGTATAAATACTCATGCCATAAGACTGTTTCCACCATGTGTGAACAGTGATGTGGTATGTCTCCGATCTTGAGCTCTTTCTTTGCTTATTCATACTTCTTACCATTCTAGTTCAACTTATTCTTAATTATATAGAATTTTGTTTCAGTACTGGCCAGATGTCAAATCTGGCCTTGCTATGCTTGAGTGTTACCAGGGGCTTGCTTTCTGAACTATCTCCAAGACGTGACGTTGTCTGTGAATATTAATTGATTTTCATCATTGAAGTATTGCTACCAATCTGTAGTCGCAACACATTTGAAGATTGGACGTTTCCTCGTATTCATCATGAGAAGACTCTTGAGTAGGTGGACATACCAGTGTCAAAGTCAACAATCAAGAGGTGCCTTCAAGGAAGTAAATCTCCCTTCCATGCTCTCCCACACCTTTAACTTTACTACTGTGTTGATTAGGCCACTTCTAAATCTTCTGCTATCTCTCCGCTCAAGTTGCAGACTTCCAATTTTGCACTTTCAAAAACTTTTTCAATTTAAATCACAAGGCTGATATATTGTTCTACATAAACTACTGTAAATCTATTCCATTGCTCCAGGAAGGCATAGACAGGAAGAACAGGAAGAACATGAAGAACGAAGATTTGGATTATTATTAATATGAGCAAACTTTCAATCTTCAAACAAGTTGTTGTGACTGAAGATTGGTAGCAATTCTTCAGTGATGAAAATCAATTATTAATCACAGGCAACTTCATGTCTAGGAGATAGTTAAGAAAGCTTCTTCCTACTTCCTCTAAAGCCATCCAAGTGCTCATTGTTTAGGCCATGAAATATTTAGTGCAAGTTTGTAAAAATAATCTCAATTCTACAGCAAGATTCATTCTCTTACGTAACCATGATGCAAATTCCACTTGATATAAAGACATCAATAAACATCTAGAATATTATCTACTTAGTATTACAATACTTTTTTAAATCTTTACTGTTTATTCATATGTCCTTTTTGGTTTGAAGGGTTTCTCCAGAACAATATTTTCTTTTTTTTCACTATGGGCCTAAAAACTAACAGGCAGGAAATTGCTAATTACCAGGCTGTTCTATCCGCTAACAAGCAGGAAGTTGCTAGCTACCAAGCTGTTCTATCCGCTAACAAGCAGGAAGTTGCTAGCTACCAAGCTGTTGTATCTGCTAACAAGCAGGAAGTTGCTAACTACCGAGCTGTTGTATCTGCTATCAAGCAGAAAGTTGCTAACTACCGAGCTGTTGTATCTGCTAACAAGCAGGAAGTTGCTAGCTACCTGGCTGTTGTATCTGCTATCAAGCAGAAAGTTGCTAACTACCGAGCTGTTGAATCTGCTAACAAGCAGGAAGTTGCTAGCTACCTGGCTGTTGTATGTGCTAACAAGCAGGAAGTTGCTAGCTACCTGGCTGTTGTATCTGCTAACAAGCAGGAAGTTGCTAGCTACCTGGCTGTTGTATCTGCTAAGAAGCAGGAAGTTGCTAGCTACCTGGCTGTTGTATCTGCTAACAAGTAGGAAGTTGCTAGCTACCTGGCTGTTGTATCTGCTAACAAGCAGGAAGTTGCAAGCTACCTGCCTGTTCTATCCGACACCTTCACATTGACTGATTCTACTTGTGAATCAGCTGCTGAATATCAACAGAGCAGTCATTCTTCTGGGATGCTCATGCCCTCTCAACAGAGCAGACTGGAAGAGAAGGAGCTGCTCTGTCGACGGGACATCAGCGAAAACTGCTGAATCGCCGGCAGGAGTGGTCGGTGACTGGCACCAGGCACACAATGTAGGCATATAGCAACTACCTGCTTGTTAGTTTTTAGGCCCATGGTAAAAAATAAAATAAAAAAGTCCTGAAGAAACCTTTAAGTTAAAATTGGTTCCAATGGTATAACTACAAAGGGTGCTACTTTGACACATAAGAGGACAAGAGTAATGTAAATGAAACATTGTAGGTTGGGGATTTTGCTTCCAATAGCTTCAAGTTTCCTCTCTGTTTGTCCTATATTGTTCTGAGTGTAGGTCCAGTCCAGTAGGCCTTCGTAATCAGTGATTGACAGCTAAGCTTTGTGTGCACACTTAAGTCCCCTATAAACATTAGACTAATGTTGACTGAACCCACCAATATCAGGCTTAGCCAACAGGTTAATATGCATGGGGGTCTCTCTCCAAATTCTCCCCTGACAGATGATATCTTGGAAAATAAGGGTCTGGCATGTCCAACTTCAAACTGCAGACCCATTTTTTCTCGGTGAGATAATCTGCCATCAGAGGAGGCTAACAGCAGCACTCTCATAGAGAACAAAGGGCGGGTTGGCAGAGTGAGCTCTCTTCTGTATGAGAGAGTTGGGAGATATAGCTGTCGGACGATCTTTTGGCCAAATGATTGATTGGACGACAGCTATATGAGGCCTCTTGCACTGGGAAGGCTGTCAATCATCAAAATCACCCATTGGTGAAAAAAAAATAAAAAAGAGCATTGACTTAGATAAATGTTATAATAAATATTTACCTACAAGAATTATCTATCAAGCTGCTTAGCTCCTCTGACTAATGAACTGCCTCCAGATTGTCCCCAATGCTACAGGTTCCTTTTAACAATGATGCCTTATAAGCTTTCTGCGTTTCTGTAAACCAACATGTTGAGGGATGTAGGTGTGGACCATTCTTTACTTTTGCTAACAGTAAAGATCTAGAGAACCCATAATTTTAATAGGAGCTTCAGAAATAATTGTCCAAAGTTGGGGACTTCCTTGAAGCCAACCAGGCTTGGCAATGATCTTCAGTTTTCATTCATATAATGTGCTATTATATATAACTTTTCAATTTTTTGGACTTATCTCATGAAGTAGGTTGAGAAATGTCTGAGAACTTAACTGGATGTAATGTAGATTTTGGTAGCTACGTTAGCAGTATATGCGTTTTTTTGAGAAACCTTTCCTGACTAGGTTGGTGCATTTGCATTTTTTCTATCAAACCACCAAGATCAGACACACCAACTATTGAAGGACAATGGAGTTTTACTTCCTATTTGCACATAAATCTCACATTATCTCAAGACATGAACATTGCAAACAACAGCAATACCTGAGAAGCCAGTCAGATCCATTGCCTTCAGGTTCGATGCTTTAATGATGGTGACAGTAAGGCGGCCGGCAGTCGGGAGGTAACACAGCGAAAAGTTGATTTCACCCAAGTCGGCTTTCTCCTTAAAATGCAAAACAGACCTTCAATGTTTCCTGTTTTTACAGCAATATTATATTCAGAAGAGGGGAAATTAGGAAGTGAAACGGTTCTGCAATTAAAACCAATTAAAAGAAAACTACGACACAAGGTGTAGACACTTCACCAGATGTTTCCACGGCTCAATCAACATCCTTGAGTAACTTGTACACAAAGTCTATCTTTCTAGACTTCATAATACAGCCATCTTTTACTTTAGAGTCTCTTAAATTATGTTGTGAACAAAGAAGATCAAAGACGTTACAATTAGATTTGAGCGACTTTTACTTTTTTAGGATCGAGTCGGGTTTCGCGAAACCCTACTTTCTCAAAAGTCGGGTCGGGTGAAATCGGCCGATTATTGCGAAAAGTCGGGGGCCGATCGAAACACGAAACCCAATGCAAGTCAATGGGGAATCAAAGTCGGCAGTGAGTGCAGGACAGGAAAACACCTACAGTGCCCATTTTAATGCCAAAAACATCAATTCTTGTTACTTAAGCTTGTCAATCTTAATTTACCTTATAATAATAGTTAGGCATTGAAAATTGGGGGTCATTTGGCTAAAGTTTTGGGGGGGTAGGGCTGGTTCAAGTTTTTTGTGGGCCCAGGAAACGCGGACTATGTCACGGGAGTGGTAAGTATTGCAACTTTGCAAGTGCTGTGATCCTGAGCAAGCAGGGGGGGGCCACTCGTTGGCATTGGCACTGGCACAGGGCCCCTCAAAGTACGGCGGTGTGCTTGATGGCGGTGGCACCTCCCACCGGCAGAGACACTTTTGTGTACTATGAGGGGCCCTGTGCCAGTGATGCCGCCAACGAGTATGCCCCCCACCTGATGAAGGAACCTGCACTTTCATCTGCACCTTCCTCTTTGTCCCCGTGTAAGGTGGTATAGTATGCGGGAAGGGGAACCTGACTTTCAGCAGAGTCAGATTCTGGCTGTGTAGAGTGCAAGGGGAATGTAGTGGTCTGGGTCAATGTACCAGCAGACTCATCTAGCAGTGGCTGGGCAATGGGCAGGATAAGGAGGAAACAGATATAGGGCCAAAGAATAAAGTAGGCTAAATGCAGTTCAAAATTGGTAACAGGACTAAACAGGCGGCATTGCTTTGTTCAGTGGAGGAAAACTGTAATGAGTGGCAGACACAGTTAGGCCCAAGTAATAAAGTGGGCCAAATGCAGTTCAAAATTGGTAACAGGAGTAAACAGGCGGCACTGCTTTGTTCAGAGGAGAACAACAAGCAGCGGCAGACACCGTTAGTAGGCCCAGCCAAACAAGTAGGCCAAATGCAGTTTAATTTTCGAAACAGGATGAAAATTGCGGCTCAGCTTTGTTCAGTGGAGGAGAAAAGCAAGGAGCGGCAGACACCGTTAGTAGGCCCAACCAAACAAGTAGGCCAAATGCAGTTTAATATTCGAAACAGGATGAAAATTGAGGCTCAGCTTGGTCAGTGGAGGAGAAAAGCAAGGAGCGGCAGACACCATTAGTAGGCCCAACCAAACAAGTAGGCCAAATGCAGTTTAATATTCGAAACAGGATGAAAATTGCGGTTCAGCTTTGTTCAGTGGAAGAGAAAAGCAAGGAGCGGCAGACACCGTTAGTAGGCCCAACCAAACAAGTAGGCCAAATGCAGTTTAATATTCGACACAGGATGAAAATTGAGGCTCAGCTTTGTTGAGTGGAGGAGAAAAGCAAGGAGCGGCAGACACCGTTAGTAGGCCCAACCAAACAAGTAGGCCAAATGCAGTTTAATATTCGACACAGGATGAAAATTGAGGCTCAGCTTTGTTCAGTGGAGGAGAAAAGCAAGGAGCGACAGACACCATTAGTAGGCCCAACCAAACAAGTAGGCCAAATGCAGTTTAATATTCGACACAGGATGAAAATTGAGGCTCAGCTTTGTTCAGTGGAGGAGAAAATCAAGGAGCGGCAGACACCGTTAGTAGGCCCAACCAAACAAGTAGGCCAAATGCAGTTTAATATTCGAAACAGGATAAAAATTAAGGCTCAGCTTTGTTCAGTGGAGGAGAAAAGCAAGGAGCGACAGACACCGTTAGTAGGCCCAACCAAACAAGTAGGCCAAATGCAGTTTAATATTCGACACAGAATGAAAATTGAGGCTCAGCTTTGTTCAGTGGAGAAAAGCAAGCAGCGGCAGACACCGTTAGTAGGCCCAACCAAATAAGTAGGCCAAATGGAGTTTAATATTCGAAACAGGATGAAAATTGAGGCTCAGCTTTGTTCAGTGGAGGAGAAAAGCAAGTAGCGTCAGACACCGTTAGTAGGCCCAACCAAACAAGTAGGCCAAATGCAGTTTAGTATTTGAAACAGGATGAAAATTGATGCTCAGCTTTGTTCAGTGGAGGAGAAAAGCAAGGAGTGGCAGACACCGTTAGTAGGTCCAACCAAACAAGTAGGCCAAATGCAGTTTAATATTCGACACAGAATGAAAATTGAGGCTCAGCTTTGTTCAGTGGAGGAGAAAAGCAAGCAGCGGCAGACACCGTTAGTAGGCCCAACCAAACAAGTAGGCCAAATGCAGTTTAATATTCGAAACAGGATGAAAATTGAGGCTCAGCTTTGTTCAGTGGAGGAGAAAAGCAAGGAGCGGCAGACACCGTTAGTAGGCCCAACCAAACAAGTAGGCCAAATGCAGTTTAATATTCGAAACAGAATGAAAATTGTGGCTCAGCTTTGTTCAGTGGAGGAGAAAAGCAAGGAGCGGCAGACACCGTTAGTAGGCCCAACCAAACAAGTAGGCCAAATGCAGTTTAATAGTCGAAACAGGAGTAAACTGGCAGCTCAACTTTGTGCATTGGAGGACAACTGTAGTGGGAGGCAGACACAGTTAGTAGGCCCAAATAAGTAGGCTAAATGCAGTTCAAAATTGGTAACAGGAGTACACAGGCGGCATTGGTTTGTTCAGTGGAGGTCAAGTGTAAGGAGTGGCGCAGACAGACTTAGTAGGCCTAAAATAAAAAAGTAGGCTAAATGCACTTCAAAACTGGTAACAGGAGTACACAGGCGGTATTGGTTTGTTCAGTGGAGGTCAAGTGTAAGGAGTGGCACAGACAGACTTAGTAGGCCTAAAATAAAAAAGTAGGCTAAATGCAGTTCAAAACTGGTATCAGGAGTACACAGGCGGCATTGGTTTGTTCAGTGGAGGTCAAGTGTAAGGAGTGGCGCAGACAGACTTAGTAGGCCTAAAATAAAAAAGTAGGCTAAATGCACTTCAAAACTGGTAACAGGAGTACACAGGCGGCATTGGTTTGTTCAGTGGAGGTTAGGTGTAAGGAGTGGCGCAGACAGACTTAGTAGGCCTAAAATAAAAAAGTAGGCTAAATGCAGTTCAAAACTGGTAACAGGAGTACACAGGCGGCATAGCTTTGTTCAGTGGAGGACAACTGTAAGGAGTGGCTGACACAGTTAGTAGGCCAAAATAATAAAGTGAGGTAAATGCCTGCCAAAAAAATGTTCATAAATAAACAGGTGGCATAGCTAAGTACAGAGGTGGGCTCTTCTGCTGAGTAGCAGACAGTGGGAGTTGCCGCAAAGTATTAACTGGTCTAAATGGAGGCCAGGGCCCCTGTATATTTTTACTATCATCTATCATTTCAACACACTTGTATTGGCAGTGCCATTGAAGGATTTATCAGCACAGACTACACTGTGGTGGAGCAGGGAGAGGTAAGTATTGCAAGTGGTAGAGCACTGTTCGAGCTGGGGGGAACACTCTCTCGTGGGCTGCGGTACAGGCACAGGGCCCCTCATATTACGACGGTGTGTCTGACGTTGGTTGTGCACCACCACCGTCAGAGACACTTCATTGTACTATGAGGGACCCTTTGCCAGTGCTGTCGCCCAAAAGTGGGCACACCCACCTGTCCAGGCAAACGGCACTCGCACGGGTGCTTGCGCTAGGTGGTGACCACGGCCCTGTGGGGGGAGTCAGCCCATTTAGGGAGGTAAAAAAATGGCCTATGGTGGACCATTCAGCAGCTGCAAATGGAGGAATTGGAGCAGTCAGTAAGAGGAGGCCAAAAGCAAAAAACTTTGTAAGCAAGCTACGTGTCAGCAGGGGAAGGTGGGGCAAAATAATTTGAAATCCATGATTGGTTCATTTTAATGAAGGTTAGATCATCAACATTTTGGGTAGCCAGACGAGTCCTTTTTTTGGTCAGTATTGAACCAGCAGCACTGAAGACTCTTTCTGATAGTACACTAGCAGCAGGGCAAGCGAGCTCCTGTAATGCATATTCTGCCAATTCAGGCCAGGTGTCTATTTTAGATGCCCAGTAATCAAAGGGGAATGACCTGTGAGGGAGAACATCGATAAGGGAGGAAAAATAGTTCGTAACCTGTTGTAAATTCTGTTGTGGGTTCTGCTCTTGGGCTCCCTCCGGTGGTTGTGAGTGGTAGTGCTGCTGTTTGTCCTTCACAACAGTCATCAGCTGCTTCCACTTTGGACGGGGCTATTTAGTCTGGCTCCTGCCTTTAGTGTGTGCCAGTTGTCCATTGTTTTCTAGGGATCCACATCTCTGCTTGGTTTCTCCTTCTGGATTGTCCAAATCATCAAAGATAAGTCCTGGCTCTGTTTTTGCAGTCCACATGCGGTGGACTTAATAGTTCTGTGAATTGCTATGTTTTTTCTTGTCCAGCTTTGTCTGTGTTAAGATTTATTCAGCCAAGTTGGAAGCTCTGGAGTCACAGAGTTACCCTCCATGCCTTTAGTTAGGTGTGGAGATTTTTGTATTCTCTGTGGTGGATTTTGTAGTATTGTTTATACTGACCGCACAGTACTCTTTCCTGTCTTTTCTTTCTAGGTAGCGTGGCCTCCTTTGCTAAATTCTGTTTTCAGTCTGCGTTTGTAATTTCCCTCTCCTCTCACAGTCAATATTTGTGGGGGGCTGCCTTTCCTTTGGGGATTTTCTCTGAGGCAAGATAGTATTCCTGTTTCTTTCTTTAGGTGTAATTAGTCCTCTGGCCGTGACGAGGTGTCTAGGGAGTGACAGGAACATCCCACGGCTACTTCTAGTTGATGTGTTAAGTTAAAAGGGTCTGCGGTCAGTATAGAGGCCACCTACTCCAGAGCTCGTCCATGCTGCTCCTAGGCCACCAGTTCATAACAGTAACCATACTGGACAAATGCAGTCTCCTGTCACTTTGAATCGATGCAGCAGTACCGGTCGTGTTTGCGGTCATTGCAAAATCACTCCACAACCTGGTCATAAAACCCCTCTGTCCATCGCCACTTCTGATTTGTGCACCTCTAACACCTCTGCCATGTTGCCCCCTACAGCTCGTGTGAGAACCATCACCGCCGCTGTGTGCTGGGAATGCCTGAACCAAACGGTCTACAAGAGTTGCTTGTTTGGTAGCCAATATTTGCTCAAGGTTCTCATGTGGCATGACATTTTGTAATTTTCCTTTATACCGTGGATCCAGGAGGCAGGCCAACCAGTAATCGTCATCGGTCATCATTTTGATAATGCGGGGGTCCCTTTTTAGGATATGCAAGGCATACTCAGCCACGTGGGCCAATGTTCCAGGTGTCAATTCACTGTTTGTGCTGGGTTGAGGAGCACTTTCTTGAAAATCAACATCACTTGTCTCCCGCAAAAACCCTGTACCTGACCTTGCAACACCACCAGTTTCTATTGCCCCCTGAGAAGCATCCTCCTCCCATAAATATTCATCCCCATCATGCTCCTCCTCCTCCTCCTCTTTGTCCCCCACCTCATCCAGGAGAGTTCCCTGAGCAGACAATGGCTGACTGTCATCAAGGCTTCCCTCTTCCTCGGCTGCAGATGCCTGCTCCTTAATGTGCGTCAAACTTTGCATCAGCAGATGCGTTAGTGGGATGCTCATTCTTATGATGGCGTCATCTGCACTTACCAGCCATGTGCATTCCTCAAAACACTGAAGGACTTAACAGAGATCTTGTAGCTTCGACCACTGCACACCTGACAACTCCATGTCTGCCATCCAACTGCCTGCCCATGTATGTGTATTCTCCCACAAATACATTACAGCACGCCTCTGTTCGCACAGCCTCTGAACCATGTGCAGTGTGGAGTTCCACCTTCAAACCCTGTGTATGCGGATGAGAGGATGAGTACTTTCTTTTCCTAACGAGAGTCTCTTGTAGGGTGAGCTGGACTGGAGAGCTGCATATGGTGGAACAAGCGGTGGTGGTGGTGGTGGACATGGCGGATTGAGAGGGTTGGTGATGGTATTCTAGAGGTTGACCTACATACAGTGTTTCCTACTAAAAACCTTGTGATTCCCTGACTGCTTTGGCCTTGCGATGATACCTCCACATTTGCTGCTGGTGGTGTCCTAACCGGTGGGCTTACAATGAGGGAAGCAATGTAGCGTTGCTGACTACCTTCATTCTGAGCAGGTGCACCAACGGTACGGGACATTTGGTAGTTAGTCCAGGCTTGCAAGTGCATGCTGGTTAAATGTCTACGCATGCACGTTGTATTTAAATTTTGGGGATTCTTCCCTCTGCTTAATGTCTTTGAGCATTTCCTACAGATAACTTTGCACTGATCATTCGGATCGTGGTTAAAAAATTGCCACACTCCACTATTCCTACTATGGAATACCTTTTCAGGCATTGCACGCTGTGCTACTTTCACCGGATGGCCATGCTGTCCTAAAACTGTTTTTTTGGTTGACAAACGTTTTTGGCCTGAGACGGGCCTGCCAGATAAAAGCTGTTGCGATGTAGATGGCTGCTGCGGATCATCCTCCTCCGCTTTTGAGCTACTGTCAGTAGCACCCTCTTCCCCCAATGGCTGCCAATCTGGGTCAACAACTGGGTCATCTATCACCTCCTCTTTAATGTCATGTGCATCTTTCTCTGTGTCACCGTGTAAGGTGCTATAGCGTTCGGGACGGGGCACCATAGTCTCATCAGGGTCAGATTCTGCCTCAGTACACTGCGTGGGCAATGTAGTGATCTGAGTCAATGGAACAGCATAATAATCTAGCTGTGGCTGTGCATCAGTGCACTCCATGTCCGATTCATCTTGTAATGGGCTGTTAACAATTTCCCTTTCTAACCCAGGCACGGTATGTGTAAAGAGCTCCAATGAGTAACTGAGTAACCTGTAGTGTCGCCTGACGCATCCTTCACTTTTGGTTTGGGTGAAGGACACAAGGAAGCGACTTGTTCCTGACCGGGAGCATCCATTGACGACTCACTGCTTTTAAATTTGGAACATTCTGAAGAGGAGGCAAAAGAGCTAGAGGCTGAGTCAGCAATGAAACCCAAAACTTTTTCCTGCTGCTCCGGCTTTAAAACTTGTTTTCCTACTCCCAGATAAGGAAGCCTTCGAGGCCTTGTGTAGGCAGACGATGACGCTGGCTCAACACCTCCAGCCTTAGCTGCTATTTTCCTTTTCCCACTACCACCAGATGCTCCAAAACCACCACCACCAGTACCAGCTGGGAACGACCGCCCACGGCATCTTCCACCACACTTCCTCATCTTTGGGATAATCTAACCAAAATAACAACCGTTATATGGTACTGTAAAACAAGGTAGAAGGTGTATATAAACTTGTTGATAATTTAATTCTCCCTTTTTTGGGTGGAGACTGCACCACAACTCAGGCCCAGTGTATAACACAACACAATGTAATTGGCAGCAAGTGGCTGGCTGATACACCACAAACAAAGAGGACTGAGCTATATCCACTTTGTGAGAATTTCAATCTCACTTTTTTTTTTGGACACAGAACCCAAACTCAGGCCAAGTGTATTTTACAACGCAATGTGAGTGGCAGCAAGTGGCTGGCTGATACACCACAAACTAAGGGGACTGAGGTATATCCACTTTGTGAGAATTTCAATCTCACTTTTTTTTTTTTGGACACAGAACCCAAACTCAGGCCCAGTGTAATTTACAACGCAATGTGAGTGGCAGCAAGTGGCTGGCTGATACACCACTAACTAAGAAGACTGAGGTATATCCACTTTGTGAGAATTTCAATCTCACTTTTTTTTTTTGGACACAGAACCCAAACTCAGGCCCAGTGTATTTTACAATGCAATGTGAGTGGCAGCAAGTGGCTGGCTGATACACCACAAACTAAGAGGACTGAGGTATATCTACTTTGTGAGAATTTCAATCTCACTTTTTTTTTTTGGACACAGAACCCAAACTCAGGCCCAGTGTATCTTACAACGCATTGTGAGTGGCAGCAAGTGGCTGGCTGATACACCACAAACTAAGAGGACTGAGGTATATCCACTTTGTGAGAATTTCAATCTCACTTTTTTGGGGGGGAGACTGAACCCAAACTCGGGCCCACTGTATTTTACAATGCATTGTAAGTGGCAGAACGTGGCTGGCTGATATACAACAAACTAACAGAACTGACGTACTGTATATCCACTTTGTGAGAATTTTAATCTCCCTTTTTTGGGGGGGAGACAGCACCAAAACTCAGGCACAGTGTGTAACACAACACAATGTAAGTGGCAGCAAGTGGCTGGAAGATATCTGAAAAAATCCAAGGACTGTAGTACTATTTCTATCTCCCTACAATGATCTCAGGACAAGTATGGCAGCAACAAAAAGGACTGCTGCACACAAAAGTGTGGACAAATAAACAAGATAACTGCAGAAAGGAGCAACAGGATTTTTGCTTTTAAAAAAGCAGTGGGTTTGCACAGCAGCGGTGCAAACAGCAATGCAGCTATCAGGGAGCCTTATAAGGCAGCCTAATAAGCTACAGAGCTGATGCACAAAAATCTAGCCTCCACTGTCCCTGCAAAACAAAGGTGGTGTTGGACAGTGGAAATCGCTCCAGCACAAGCGGTTTGGGGGTTAATCTTCCCTCCCTAACTATATCCCTTCTTCTGTCGAAGTTGCAGCAACCTCTCCCTATGCTGAGATCGGTAGAAGTAAGATGGCGGTCGGCGTACACGCCCCATTATAGCCCCTGTGACGCCGCAGAAAGCTAGCCAATCACTGTCATGCCCTTCTCTAAGATGGTGGGGACCAAGACCTATGTCATCACGCTGCCCACACTCTGCGGCCTCCTTCATTGGCTGAAAAATGGCGGTGAAAGCGTCATACGAAATGCGACTTTGGCGCGAAGATCCCCGACCGAATGTCCGATCCCACACTGGGATCGGGTCGGGTTTCATGAAACCCGACTTTGCCGAAAGTCGGCGATTTTTGAATTTGTCCGATCCGTTTCGCTCAACCCTAGTTACAATCATTATAGACCAGCTCCAGTTTTAAGGTTAAGGTGAAAAAAGAGAAAAGTCAACTGAGCCTGATGGTTATGACTCTACTACCAACAAATTTGACCACTTTCTTCCCAAGTCTCAATCAACAGATAATGTTTAACTTCAGCACCTGGTTCTTTTGTTCTTGAGAAGTTGCTGTCAGAGGTGTCTTCTCCCTTCTCACCACAGAAAACACTTGCATGCTCAGGGCTTATAGAAGAATTGAGAGCAGTTGGTGAATGACATCTTTGAAATTATGTAGGACTTGTCGACTTGACGGGATCAGCCAACAGTCTAATGTATATAGGAGTTTATTGACTGTTATTGAGTAGATGAAATTAAAGGACAGAAGGATCCAGCATTCCAGAAGAAAAGAGGAACAGTGTCCAATCCAGGTGAAAAAACATTATTCCGCCATGATACGTGGAATGGCGGAATTAAGTTTTTCCACTTTTTAAACCTGGATTGGATGCTGTTCCTCTTTTCTTCTGGATTGCTGAATTTTCCAAGTGGGTTTCTTGGACTGGGAACATGCATCCTTGTAGCGAAGTGCTGTCATCTGCTTTCTTTTCATGTTTAGAAGGATCCAGAATGTCTGATTTTTTGACTGCTGATATTTTTGTTCGTCAAGAGATAAGCTACCCACCAGAGACTGCTGACAAAGGCTTGTTCAAAGAGAACACAAGAGATGGAAATCAGGAGAGATGGCTGCAGGCTGAACGATTGGTAAAACCATTGTTCAACCAACAACCATCTAAACCAGGGGTGTCAAACTGCATTCCTCAAGGGCTGCAAACAGGTCATGTTTTCAGGATTTCCTTGTATTGCACAGGTGATAATTTAATCACCTGCACAGAATGATTCCAGCACCTTGTGCAATGAGAAGGAAATCTTGAAAACACATATGGTTTGAGGCCCTCGAGGAATGCAGCTTGACACCCCTGATCTAAACAATATAAGAGGCTTTAGTTTGTCACTGATGGCCTTTCAAGGGCACATTTATGATCAAACCAAGGTCAACAGCCATTCACCCAGGACACTGGTAAGATGAGACAAATGCATGATACATTAGTCACACACCATAGATTATTGTTAGCCAAACCCAACAGATGTCCCTTCTGAGTCCTGACTATACATAAATATGGACAATTGGAATGACTGATGAATTTCAGCTGGGGAAGGAGAATAAACTACTAACAGACACTTTATCTATTTAAGCAACAATGGATTGAGCATGCTGAAATCCAACAAATTAAATCCTTCTTTCTACTAGTGTCAGGCATGAGGGAACTCTAAAGCCCCTTTACACTTCAGATAGGTGTCAGCTGAACGATAATTTGGCCGAATGTTCGGCCATCAACGATAACTATCTTCCACAACTCTCCCATTCACAGAAGCACACTGCTAACCCTACATCATTTGTAGGACGACAGTTAGGGGCCCTCATTTACATAAGATTGTTGCAGATATAATCAGATTTGGCTAACGTTAGTCTAATGTGTTTGGGGGCCTTGAGTTTTTCCCCACTGGCTGATCCTTTAAAAATCAGCAGGTTCCAATTATTTATTCTAATGTTCGTGCCCACATTTACTGTATATTGAAAATCCTGGCACAAATATGTGTGAAATGGCCATTTAAATCTGGAAAAATATACAGCATAAAGATTATCATGAGCCAAAAAATGGCACAAAAGGGATCTAACAATGAGGCTTAACAATATTCTCATGGAAAATAAAGTTGAAAGTGAGAGGTAAGAAAAGAATAAATTATGTAAGTACCAATTTCAAGTAAGAAAATGAAGACCCCGGTATCTTATATTAAACCCCCTACTGAAGCATATATACTGTATAGCATTTATAACATGCACATAGCCCATCATGTAAGGGCCATGTAGAGGGCATCCAACTTACGTTAATACAATCTGTTTTTCAATGACTAGTCCATAAGGCTGTGGTACTCTTGTCAGGGGATGACATCCCACTTGTAATAAATAATAGAAAAATAAGCACTCACGTACATTGAAATAGTTTTCTAAGATTTCTTCTGTTAGATCATCAAAAAACATCGAAAGTGACATGTTTCGGCTCTGAGCCTTGTTCAAAAAGAGCCCAAACATATCATTTATCATGTTTTTTGATGTTCTGATGGAATAGATCTTGGATAAAGGACTTCAATATACGTGGGTGCTGGTGTTTCTTTTACCGTTTCCAATGAATAATGTGACATTGCTTGAATCTCCTAAACAAGCAAGGGATCACAATGCTAGCAGAGAAGGAAAAGGACATGACCCTTGGCATGGATGATGCCCTTTTCTCATGGTGTTGAAGATAAGGGATTTGAAAAAGTGTCCGCCACTGAGTACTGTGGTAAAGACCAACACTATGCAGTATTTTCTTCTTTTTTTTTCCTCTACATACTTAGTTGCTATTAATTATGCTCTCAGTGCCAATCATTGACCTGGTGGTGAATCAGTAATACAGAAAGTCTGGACTTGTTGAATGCTTATCAGACTGGGACCAGTCTTCAGAATACTAGATCTGATAACCAGTAAAATAATAGTAAAATATATGCATCACAGACATGGCATCAGTCGTTGTTCTGGGTGCTTGCATTGTTCATTTGTGCCAGTTTAGTAAACCAGCTAGTCTTTTCCTGGCACAAAAAAATTCACTGTTTTGCAGAGGAACATACATTAAATGTTTTTTTTTGTTCTCCCCGTCTGTAGCCAGTGTTCCTGTCTGCGTTCAGCCATGTCCCAATTCCAACCTGATAAATATGTATGGCTTGTCGGAGCCAGCGATCTGTGGCGCTACAAATCCATTTGTGATGTGAAATAAAAACCGCAGAACAGACTAGTCTCGCTAGACACAACAAGGCCGCCGCAGATGAAAAGCAACACAATCCCACAAAATTCATCGAAGGCGACATGGAATTACTAATACACATCAGGATACTCAGGAGGGTATCGTCCCAGCCAATATTCTTCTAATGAAATCGCTTATCAACTTTGTTTTATGAATGGTGGAGGTGCTGGTGTTGAGGATAATGAAAATCGCATATTTAAGGAGGCATCTAGCTGTAAAAAAGCCAAGTAAACGCAAACAATTAACTAGTTACTACCGTAGGGAACGTCTCAGCAGAAGTAAGTGTCATGTTGGCCACTTTAGTGCAAAATATGGTAATTGAAACCAAAATGAAAGTTCTATTCTCACCATGTCCCAAAAGGCGTCTCAGATGCTAACCAAGGATTGTTGACTCTTGAGGTGCTATACAAAAAATAGCAACAGTACTACGATGAAAATCCACATATTTATTAAATAATTCCATAAAACTGAAATCAAAAGTAATAGGAAGTTGAGTGGATTGGAAGTGAGAGGTCAATTTTCTTCTTACACATCTAGAACCTTGTCACCCTTATAGAGGACCTGTCAAAATAATTGAATTAATTACAATGAAAAAGAAATCCCTGAACTCTACGGATTCTGCCACTCTTTTTTGTTTTGTGCTGCGTCGCTCCATTGCAGAGATATTCACATTTGTTTCTTCTGGAGGGCAGTGTGTGAAATCTCTGCTTGTAGTGCAACTGGGCGTTTCCTCCTAGTCTTCTCTGACTATGCGTTCATCCTTCCCTCCCACATGCTGCCAATCTAAGACTGCTCAATCAGGTGTTGTGCTGTGATTGGCAGCATCTGGGAGAGAGGGGTTAAAGCATATGCATCGAAAAAAGACCAACTAGACAGCAAAGCAAAGATTTCACATACTGTGCTCCAAAACGATAAATATGAATATCTCTGCAATGGAGCGACGCAGCGCAAAATGGAAAAGTGAGGCAGAGTCAGGGGAGCTCGGGGATTGTAAACCTCTCATTCTCTTTTGCAACACATTAATGGAAATATGTAAAAGATTAGTGCTAAACTGGATGTATAATATTTTGGCACAAGTGTTGCTGAGTATCTACAAAATGGGTCCAGTATTTGTTTCTTTCTCCCCATAAATTATGCTCTTGGGACATTTAACAGCTCCTTTACTTGCTAAGAAGACAGATCTTCAGGAGAGTGAAGTCCTACAAAGCTATAGCTAGCAACAGTCTTGAATTTGAGATGAGTGAATCTGCCGAAATTCGATTTGGACAGAATCACTTGAAACTGACGACAGATTCAATTCAATTTGCCCCAAAAAGACATTTCCTAGGCTCTAAGGTCACCTCAAATCCCAAAGGATATTAAATAAAAAGGATTGAAAAGCATTTACACGGGGTAAAAAAAAAACAAATGCTTATGGCAAGCGACAGGTTCACTTTAAGATATGGCAAAAAAGGCGGAATAGAATATTATATTTTATGCTATTTTTTTGCTTGGCAGTCCTGTGCTCCTTGCAGCAGACGAGAAGATGAGAAACTGTACAAGAGTGTAACAAAATAGGCACCTGCGTTACGTGATCCATTATACATGACTTGGTATTAATATTTCAGCATCTACGAACCTTAGAAGCAAAGAGTGAAGGTAAAATGTAGAAGACAGAAGGAATGTGTGATGACATTGGGTAATGCACGTGTCTCACTATTTGAGAGCCTTGAAGATTTGCATAATTATATGTAAAGACATTGGTGTTCTATTGATTTTTTACCATGTATAATTATTAACTATCACTAATATTGGTCTTCAGAGAATGCATGCACATCAGGCATTAATACTTTGTATTACCGCATTTCAGGCCAAGTTGCATTATTTTAACCACTTCCTGCAACATCCATATTTTCATTTTTGCACGTTTCACATTTTCTTCCCCTTCTTCAAACCATTATATAATTTTTTACATTTTTTCCATACAACATAGCCATATTAGAGCTTCTTTTATGCTTAATGAGTTGACGTTTTGAATGCCGTCATTTACTTTACCCATAATGAAAAATGAAGAAGAGGTGGCAGAGATGTCGGCAAGCAGGAGACTCTTCTCAGAGATCTCGTCCGACATTTACGGAATACTGACTGTTGCTGAATAATGGTTAAATCACTCATATCTAATTTTGATAGATTAGATTTTTGCTGACATGATAATACAAAGTATTATTTTTTTACATTTTTTATTGGAAAAAAGGGGGAGATTCAAACTTTCACATATTTTTATTTTGATTTACCATATTTATAGCTTAAAAACTTTTTTAAATACTTTTTATATTTCTTGAGACCCCATAGAGGACTTGAACTTACAATTAATTGGTCAGTATTGTATTATGTGGTAAAAATAAAGGTCTCCTACAAAGCCAAGCCACAACTTAGGCTTCAAAGAAGCAAAAAGATGGTGGTTATGTGTGCCCTGCAGGGACAATCCATCAGCAGCCAGTAAATGTGTCGTGAAAGAAGGGATAATAAGCACCCCTTCCCTGGAACACACCATTTAAATGCCTAACAGGACTCGAAGCCAGCAGCTCTTGTGCACCAGACAGCAGCTCTTCCCTCTTAGCTATTCAGCTCTATGGACAGTTCCTTGCTAACCCAAATACTAGTACCTGTGCTGTTCCTGATTTTCTCCACCCTGAGTTCCTGATTGTCTGCACCCTGAGTTCCTGATTGGCTCAACCCTGTGATCTCCTGACTGAACACCCTACTTAAACCTGGCAGTGCACTTCCTTCCTTGAGAGATTATTGAGCTCCCAGCCTTTATTCAAGCTTCATTCCACCTGCTGCTTATCTTCAAGATTATACTGCTGCTACTGTGTACCGACCTCTGGCTATTCCTGACTATGATACCTGCTTATTCTCCCAACTATACTGCTGCTACTGTGTACCAACCTCTGGCTATTCCTGACTACGATACCTGTCTATCCTTCCAACTATAGTGCTGCTCCTGTTTACCGACCTCTGACTATTCCTGACTACACAACTTGTTGATCCTTTAACTATACTGCTGTTCCTGTGTACTGACTTTTGGCTATTCCTTACTACGCAACCTGCTTATCCTCCCAACTATACTGCTGCTCCTGTGTACCGACTTCTGGCTATTCCTGACTACGATACCTGCTTGTCCTCCCAAATATACTGCTGCTCCTGTGTACCGACTTCTGGCTACACCTGACTACGATACCTACTTATGCTCCCGATTATACTGCTACTCCTGTACCGACTTCTGGCTATTCCTGACTACGATACCTGCTTATCCTCCCAACTATACTGCTTCTCCTGTGTACCAACTTCTGGCTATTCCTGACTACGCAACCTGGTTATCCTCCCAACTATACTGCTGCTCCTGTGTACTCACTTCTGGCTATTCCTGACTATGTAACCTGCTGGTGCTGCCCCTAGTGATTGCAATATCACTACTACAACTCAGGTCAGTCCATAACAATGGCCACTGTCAGAGATTGGCCATGGCATTTAAGTGGTTAAGCATCATCAACTGGAGGATCCTGAGCCCACTCCACTCACTGTACGAAAGTAGAACATCTTGGTTGAGCTGCTGGCATTCCTTGGTGGGTCATAGGACTCTTAAGCCAAAAGCAACATTGATTGTTGACCCCTTTAAAACAGAAAAAAAATAATTAAGTATAGTCCAAAAAATAAAAGACAATGTTTACTTACCTATCCTCTAGTAGTGGTCCGTGGAATCACCCGCCACGTAAAAAAATGAAAATAAACAAAGCCATCAAGTACAGTGTTAAAATATAAAATGTTTTTCCTAAGAAAACATGTACTGCAGTAAAATAAGCCGTCGCACCAAAAGGCGCCATCTCTTTTTTATAATTGTAAGATATGTTTATTTTTCTTGTCTTTTGTCTTTCGGCTGATAATCCGAAACGGCAGAACTCCCCGAACACGATAACGCAGCCGTGTACCAATAGTGATGCTCCCTCGGCAGCTTCCCAGATAAAAAGTTTTCTTCCATCGCAGAAAATTGGCAGCATACTAATTAGCCGCGGTGAAACTGAGCATTTTGCTACTGTTTTCCTCCAGAACAAGCATTCCCGTTGAGAGGGCGGTTGAAAAAGACTGGAAGCAGCTTAAAGATTTTTTTAACCCTCAGACACCTTCCTAATTGCAAACTACTGAATATGTACTAAAGTAACTCAGATCCTTGTTTCTTATATATATCCTAAGCACGTACGTACATGCCTGTACTCTTACTGAACGTGTATCTATCACTAGAAGTCACAAAACACACAACATAATTTCAAAGATTTTATAGACCTGATGAAACTGGTGTACTAACTGACAATCCATGTCAGAATGAATCCTGTTTCAGAGAATGCCAAATTAGGGAGAGGTATCACATTCAGAATCCTAATCTATTAACAAGAAAGCATCTCTGGCTCTGGAGGACCCAGCATATGCAATACCATTTTTCACCTGTGGGGGCTCTGCAGGAAAACTGCACACATCTTGCTTGTTTTGAAACAGAAAACAGATGTAATCTGTGTGATAACCTAGCAGTACCACCTACTGATATACAGCTAGGTCCAGAAGTATTTGGACAGTGACACAAAGTTTTGGCATTTTAGCTGTTTACCAAAACATATTCATGATACAGTTATATAATCAATATGGGCTAAAAGTACAGACTCAGCTTTAATTTGAGGGTATTCACATCCTAACTAGAGTAAAGGTTTAGGAATTGCAGCTCTAATATTTAGCTGTCTCTTTTTCAAGGGACCAAAAGTAATCGGACAATTATCACAAAAGCATTTAATGGGCTGCATGGGATTTTCTTCATTAACCCATCATCAATTAAGCAGGTAAAATGTCTGGAGCTGATTCCAGGCATGGCATTTGCATTTGGAAACTTTTGCTGTGAACCCACAACAGGTGCAAGTCAAATTTATATATGAGATAGCCAAGATGATTGTCTATAAAATGATCAAAGCCATAGTGGATGGTAAGATATGGAGCCTGAAAGTCAAAAGTTCAGAACATTGTTATGCTTTTGCTCGTCACTGTAAGTCTACCATAAAGAGAAGACTTCATGAGTAGTGTTGAGCATTCCGATACTGCAAATATCGGGTATCGGCCGATATTTGCTGTATCGGAATTCCGATACCGAGTTCCGATATTTTTGTGATATCGGAAATCGGAATCGGAAGTTCCCAGTGTATGGTTCCCAGGGTCTGGAGGAGAGGAGACTCTCCTTCAGGCCCTGGGATCCATATTCATGTAAAAAATAAAGAATAAAAATAAAAAATATGGATATACTCACCCCTCCGGCGGAGCCTGGACCTTAGCGGTGTAACCGGCAGCCTCCGTTCCTAAGAATGCAGTGAGTGTAGGACCTGCGATGACATTGCGGCTTGTGATTGGTCGCGTGAGCAGTCACATGAGCGGTCACGCGACCAATCACAAGCCGCAACGTCATCGAAGGTCCTTCACTCTGCATTCTTAGGAACGGAGGCTGCCGGTTACACCGCTAAGGTCCAGGCTCCGCCGGAGGGGTGAGTATATCCATATTTTTTATTTTTATTCTTTATTTTTTACATGAATATGGATCCCAGGGCCTGAAGGAGAGTTTCCTCTCCTTCAGACCCTGGGAACCATCCAGGATACCTTCCGATATTTGTGTCCCATTGACTTGTATTGGTATCGGGTATCGGTATCGGCGAGATCCGATATTTTGCCGGTATCGGACGATCCAATCCGATACCGATAATTTCGAATATCGGAAGGTATCGCTCAACACTATTCATGAGAGCAAATATAGATGGTTCATCACAAGGTGCAAACCATTAATCAGCTAGATTAGACTTTGCCACAAAAAACATCTAAAGAAGCCTACCAGTTTTGGAAAAGAAGTACTTGGACAGATGAATCTAAGATCAAACTGAACCGGAATGATGGCAAGAAGAAAGTATGGAGAAGGCTAGGAATGCCTCATGATCCAAAGCACAGCACATCCTCTGTAACACATGTTTGAGGTGGTGTGGTGGTGCGGGCATGCATGGCTTCCAATGGCACTGGGTCACTACTAGTGTTTATTGATGATGTGCCTGAAGACAGAAGCAGCCGGATGAAACTTGTGTGTGTACAAGGCGCTACTTTCTGCTCAGATTCAACCAAATGCAGCAAGGCTGCTTGGACATTGCTTGACAGTACAGATGGACAATGATCCTAATGACACCGTGAAAGCAACCCAGAAGTGTTTTAAGATGAAGAAGTGGAATATTCTGCAATTGCCGAGTCAATCACCAGATCTCAACCCCATCAAGCAGCATTTCACATGCTTAAGACAAACCTTAAAGGCAGAAAGACCAAGAAACAATCAACAACTGAAGTCAATGCCGTAAAGCCCGGCAAAGCCTCAAAAAGGAGGAAACCCAACGTTTAGTGACGTCCATGGCTTCCAGACTTCAGGCAGTTATTGTCTACAAAGGATTCTCTACAAAGCATTAAGAATAAACATTGTATTTATGGTAAAGTTACTTTGTCCAATTACTTTTGAGCGCCTGAAATGAGGAGGCATTGAAGAAAAATGGTTACAATTCCTAAACGTTTCACAGGATACTTTTGTTCAACCCCTTTGGTTAAACCTGAAAGTCTCCACTTCAATCGTATCTCAGTAGTATCATTACAAATCCAAAATAGTGGCCTGCAGAGCTGAAATCACAAAGATTGGGTCACTGTCCAAAGATTTCTGGACCTAACTGTTTACACCGGCCTAATGGAGGCCAAATGGACACTTTTTTGGCTTTTGACTGTTGATGGAACTTTCCATGATGAATGGAGATGCTCCTAAACACAAAGTAAAATTAGCCTTGGGTGATATGTCTGACCACAAACTTACCGACTGTTTCTAATAACGATAAGTAATATTTTAAATATAGAGGAAAATGACTTGCTCTTTTGGGAATTTTAGTGTAGGATGACAAAGTAGAAATAGATTTAAAGTTTCATGGTCTGAACATCATGCAAGTTCCAAGGGGGATAACATGCTGCCTAATAACTCTGGTGGCAACTTATTTCCCGTGAGAACCAAAGGATCAGTCCTTAAAGGGAATCTGTCGGCCGGTTTTTACTATGCAATCTGAAATCAGAATAATGATGGGGCAGTGACTCTGATACCAGTGGTGTGTCACTTGCTGGTCAAAACGCTGTCATTTTGATACATTCACAGTTTTTTCTGCTGCAGATAGTGGAGCTCGGAATGATGAGCTGTATATAACCCCGCCCACACCACTGATTGGCTGCTTTCTGCATACACTGTATCAGTGTTGGGGGCATGGTTGGACAAGGAGGCACTAGACACCTAGTCCTGTAGTGATAATAATTTCGTGATGATAAAACACTGATTGTATTGAAACAGAAACACACAGCCCAGTAAGTAACACATCGCTGGAATCAGGGTCTCAACTAGAGATGAGCCACCTCCCCAGTGTTCGGGTTCGGTTCGGTTCGTCGAACAGAGACATGTTCGACGAACTGTTCGGCGAACGTTCGACGAATACCGTCGAACCCCATTGAACCCCATTGAAACCAATGGCAAGCAAACACAAACACATGGAAAACACATAGAAAACACCTTAAAAGGTGTCCAAAAGCTGACAAACTGCTCAGAAGACACAACAAACACATGGAAAAGTCACAACTACATATAGTCATGTGAAAAGAAAAGAGGTGGAGGAGTAAAAGGAGGAGGAGACACAGATATAGGCATGTCATGCCCTTCTCAAATCAAGAAAGGCTGGAGTAAAAATCTAAGCTCACTCTACCAACACCCAGACGTCTTGACAAAAAAAAAAAAAAAATAAATATCTTTAGGTAGAATGGCGGCGGGTCCATTCAGAACACTTTCCTTAGAAGACGTAATGGTACCCCCGTTGGGAGTTGTGCCAAAAAATGAACCCAATACATTCAGACTAATCCACCATTTGTCATATCCAAGGGGCAGGTCAGTAAACGACAACATCGACGCGGAACCAGGAACCAAGTACAGTACTATGTACTGTACCTCCTTTGACGAGGCAATCAGGCGGGTCAAGAAGTTGGTATGGGGCACCCTAATAGCCAAAACAGACATTGAGGGGGCGTTCCGGTTACTACCTGTGCCTCCGAATAGTGTCCTCCCATTGGGCTGCTTCTGTGAAGGAGCATACTACATAGATCGCTGTTTGCCCATGGGGTGCTCCATATCCTGCTCACTATTTGAGGCATTTAGTTGCTTCCTCGAATGTGTCGTCATGGACGTTTGTAAGGCGGCACGTATTATCTATTACCTCGACGACTTCTTATTCCTGAGCCCAAAAGATTCGCCACAGTGTGAAAACACGCGGTAGTCCCCCTGTGAGAACGAGAGAGCTGGAGGGAGAGTGGACACCCCAGAACTGAGGGGTTAGATTGAGAAAGAAAGAAGGCGGTGTAGCTTGCTTCATGGGTGGGGTACTCTGCTGAGTAGCAGAAATTGCTACTAGGCCCAAAAGGATTTCCTGGCCCAGATGCCGTTACAAAATAGTAGTTAGGTAAACAGGCGGTATAGCTTGCTTCATGGGTGGGGTACGCTGCTGAGTAGCTCTAAATTCTACTAGGCCCAAAAGGATTTCCCAGGCTAGATGCCGTTACAAAACAGTAGTTAGGTAAACAGGCGGTGTAGCTTGCTTCATGGGTGAAGTACGCTGCTGAGTAGCACCAAATTCTACTAGGCCCAAAAAGATTTCCTGGGCTAGATGCCATTACAAAATAGTAGTTAGGTAAAGAGGAGGTGTAGCTTGCTTCATGAGTGGGGTACGCTGCTGAGTAGCACTAAATTCTACTAGGCCCAAAAGGATTTCCTGGGCCAGATGCCATTAAAAATAGCACTTAGGTAAACAGGCGGTGGGTGGCTGGGCTACTCTGCTGACTAGCAGACACTGAAGCTTTGGAGCAGACCTCTGAATCCCAGGCCATAGTATGAGTAAACAACTCTGCAGATGACCCCACCCACCTGGAATTGACGATGGCAACATCATGTAAAACTCAGCAAGGGGACTAAATAAGAGTCTCCATTTTTTCAAAAAATTCGGCCACAGACACCACTTAAGTGGCATCAATTTCGCCAGAGTTTTTTAAAATGGTTGGTGAGGTGATTTTCAAAAATCATCAAGCTTTTAGTCTCCCCAAGATGACACAGGGGTAGAAAAGTCCTTGCGGATCCAGGATTTGTTCATCTTAATGAACGTTAGTCTGTCTACATTGTCACTGGACAGCCACGTGCGCTTATCTGTCAGCACACCACCAGCAGCGCTGAACACACGTTCAGAGAGAACGCTGGCTGCAGGGCACGACAAGATCTCCAAGGCATGAGTGGCGAGCTCAGGCCATTTTTCAAGATTGGAAGCCCAAAATGAGCAAGGGTCCAGTTCCACAGTCATGGCATCGATGTTAACTTGGAGATACTCTTGTACCATCCTCTCTAGGCTTTGGCTGTGCATCAGACTTCTTGTCTCCTGTGGCCTTGCAAATGATGATCTAAAAAAATCTTGAAACGATTGGAAAAAATTGCTGTTACCACCAGATACAATGTTACTGTTACGGTTAGAGTGATGACTCGATAGTCCCACGGTTGGCAAGTTAGAACTCAGAGATTGACTACGTGCACCACTGGTGTTTTGTGGAAAAGCAGATGTTAGATTCTGCAACAGTCTCTGCTGATACTTCTGCATATGTGAATCCCTTTTTTTGGCAGGAATTATTTCGCCAAATTTGCTTTTGTACCGGTGATGTAAGAGTGTGGCAACCCAGTAGTCGGCATTACTTCGGATTCTGACAATCGGAGGGTCATGTTGCAGGTAGTGCAGCAAGAAGGCACTCATGTGTCTTGCACATCCAGGAGGACCAAGTCCTTGTTGTCTTGGTGGTGGCGAGGTGAGAATCATGCTTCCTTCGTCTGCCCTCTCCCCCCAACCTCGCACAAGAGAAATTTGATCAAGGTCTCCCTCATCTGATGAGTCTTCCATGCCAAGCGCCAGTTTGTCCTCCAATTCTTCCTCACCTCCTGCACCTTCCTCAACAGTTTGGCTGCTACCATGCGCCCTCGGTAATCCCTCTCCCCCAGCCTCCAATGCCAGCTGCCTTGGTGCTGCCAACCTTCTTGACCTTGGAGATATGATCCCTTCCACCTATGACTCCTCCTGTTCCTCCTCCTCCTCTTGTTCCACCATCTGAACACTGTGTAAGGTGTGCTCCAGCATGTAAATCACCGGAATGGTCATGCTGATAATGGCATCGTCAGCACTAAACATCTTTGTTGCTATTTCAAAACTGTGCAGAAGGGTGCATAGGTCCCTGATCTGAGACCACTCCTGCAGCGTGATTTGCCCCACCTCTTGAGCTCGTTGGCCCAGGCTATACGTCATACCGTATTGCACCAGGGCTCGACGACAGTGCAGACACTGCTCCTAGGCCCAAAACGATTAACTGGATTAGATGCAGTACAAATTGATATACACAGGCGGTATAGTTTGTTTCACAGGCTAGCTACTCTGCTGACGTGCAGACACTGCTCCTAGGCCCAAAACTATTAACTGGATTAGATGCAGTGAAAATAGAGATACACAGGCAGTGTAATTAGTTTCACAGGCGGGCTACTCTGCTGACGTGCAGACACTGCTCCTAGGTAGTGTTGAGCATTCCGATACCGCAAGTTTCCAGTGTATGGTTCCCAGGGTCTGAAGGAGAGGAAACTCTCCTTCAGGCCCTGGGATCCATATGAATGTGTAAAATAAAAAATTAAAATAAAAAATATTGATATACTCACCTGTCTGGAGGCCCCTGGACATCACCGCTGGTAACCGGCAGCCTTCTTTGTTTAAAATGAGCGCGTTCAGCACCTTCCATGACGTCACGGCTTCTGATTGGTCGCGTGCCGCTCATGTGACCGCCACGCGACCAATCACAAGCCGCGACCTGAGGGATGACGTCACGGCTTCTGATTGGTCGCGTGGCGGTCACATGAGCGGCACGCGACCAATCAGAAGCCGTGACATCATGGAAGGTGCTGAACGCGCTCATTTTAAGCAAAGAAGGCTGCCGGTTCACAGCGGTGATGTCCAGGGGCCTCCGGACAGACCCTGGGAACCATCTGGGATACCTTCCGATACTTGAGTCCCATTGACTTGTATTGGTATCGGGTATCGGTATCGGATCAGATCCGATACTTTGCCGGTATCGGCCGATACTTTCCGATACCGATACTTTCAAGTATCGGACGGTATCGCTCAACACTACTCCTAGGCCCAAAACTATTAACTGGATTAGACGCAGTGAAAATAGAGATACACAGGCGGTATAGTTAGTTTCACAGGCGGGCTACTCTGCTGACGTGCAGACACTGCTCCTAGGCCCAAAACTATTAACTGGATTAGATGCAGTGAAAATTGAGATACACAGGCGGTATAGTTTGTTTCACAGGCGGGCTACTCTGCTGACTTGCAGACACTGCTCCTAGGCCCAAAACTATTAACTGGATTAGATGCAGTGAAAATAGAGATACACAGGCGGTGCAGCTAGCTTCACAGGCGGGCTACTCTGCTGACGTGCAGACACTGCTCCTAGGCCCAAAACTATTAACTGGATTAGATGCAGTGAAAATAGAGATACACAGGTGGTGTAGCTAGCTTCACAGGCGGGCTACTCTGCTGATGTGCAGACACTGATACTATGCCCAAAACCCCAAAATGATTTACTGGGTTAGATGCAGGAAAAATTGAGATACACAGGCGGTGTAGCTAGCTTCACAGGCGGGCTACTCAGATGACTATCAGACAATGCTACTAGCCCAAAAGGATTGGCTGAGCTAGATTACACCAAATGCTGTGACTATTACTAACACTTGCACAGCGCTGGCTCAGACCTGCCTGGCAAACAGTGCTATGAACTGCTGTAACCTACCCTGAAAAGGGCTGATATTACAACTAGTCCCGACTCCTCCCGACTCCCTAACCCTATCTCTCTGACAATTCGTTCGCAATTCACACTCTTATACTCTATAGCACCCACAGTAGCAGCGGTGCCGTCTAACACTAAGCTGCAGCAGTGAGGAAATGGTGGCGACGGGGCAAATGGCTGGTTCTTATAGGGCAAGGACATGTGACATACACAGCCAATGACACAAGCCCTTGCTTGTGTGCATCACATGTACATTGCTGTGTGTGCACTGCTGATAGGCTAAGAGACTGCACTGCCCCTCTGTAAATGCGGGAAAGAAAAAAAAATGGAGATCGGCGTTATTTTAGCACAGATCTATCCCCCGTCCCCCCGCCCACTATACACTGAAACAGTCCATTAACAATGATAGACATTTTTAATGTGCAAATCAAGCTGGGCTTTTGGTGAACGAACAGTTATCGAACAGAAACTCGACAGCCGAATTTTAAGCAAATTGTTCGGGTTCGTTGAACGACTCGAACACCGTCCAAAACAGCTCGAATTTGAAATTGGCAAACAGTTCGACTCGAACACCGCTCATCTCGGGTCTCAACCCCTTCATCATGGTGGTGTCAGATTACATAGCAAAAACCTGCTGATAGATTCATTTTAAAATTCAACGTGCCCAATCCTTCTCTCCTTGACCCCTATGCACATAAGACACTTAGGCGCTCCCACTGGAGTCAGTGATTTTGGATGCGTTTTTTCCCTTTATAATTGGGTCTCTCTAGTCCTAATCGATCTGAGTCTTTGTTATCCATGAACCAGTGCCTGAAGTAGGGAGTGAGGCCCTCCTACAGATGAAAGCATAAAGTTCTGGGATCCATATGACATTCAAGAGATTGAAAAAACATAATGTTGGCAACTACATTTAAGCAAACTGTCCTAAATTTGCCAAAAAAAGGGGTACATTTTACATAAACCCCATCCACCAATGTACAAGGGCAGGGCGAGAGCAAAAAATCCCTAAGTTACCAAGTCTAAAGCGTGTCCATGGGTCTCCTGCCTGAACAAGACCTTATGTCTGCTCTTGCCTATTGTATTTCCCCTTGTCTGCGGCTCTGGTATTTTATTAAAGGGGATGGCCATTAATTTGTAATACTTTAATAATGGAGCCATGATGGTCCTAAAATAAAAACAAACATACTGACATACCAGACCCCAGCCGCACCTCCATATAGCTGTCAGTGTCCCCTGCCAGTCTCTAGTCTTTCTCTTTTGGCAGGAGGTGTCATGTGATTGCTGCAGCCAATGAGCAGCCATTAATTAGCAGCAGCGGTCAAGCCATTAAAAGAAAGTTAGTAGATATTTTAGGCCGAAAGTTACAGTTGCAACCAATCTGTGCCATAGACATGAATACAATGGAGAAATAAGGTCACCTCTGAAAAAGAAAACCAGGAGAGCAACAAGGATAATTAGCAGCATTAGGAAGGAGAACCAGGGATCCGGTAGGTAATACTAACGAGCAGCTCAGGAGGAACAGCTCGGGGTTCACTCTCACTTTGGGTAATGTTACATTTGATGGAATTGTGAGAAATCCGGTAATAGTCGTCAAGACAAGAGTTTAGTGTTTGCAAATAATTTAGCAGCTTTCCAATTTCGGAAGATTAAGAAGAGTTGATTGGCACGCTCTAAAATCCCCCACACATCCCTTCCTGTGATTCATTGGGTGATTTCCAGAAGTAATGAGATGAAAATATTCCAAGAGCAAACAAATTAATTTGCACATCAATTACGGCAGGTAATTTATGGACGACCTAAACTCTTAAAGTCAAAGCTGCCTGGCTGAACATCTGTGTAGTCACCGTACCATGTAGATGTAGGTGATGGGGGGATAACGTGAAGGCAAATAAAAAAAAACAAGCAAAGTCTTATGTGTCTGTCCAGAAATACAAATATTTGGGTTGGAAGATGCTGATTTGCATACGATTTGCATATCGTTATAGCGTATGCACTTTTTGGTTCAAGCCCGAAGTGACATTAAGAAGACTGTATGTCACCTTGAAGTGAGGGGCTTAGAAGAGCGCACGTCGTTCCCTTCATATGACAAATAACAAAGAGTTTGTGATGCAAAACATCTCTAAACACCGAAGCCCGAGAGAGAGAGAGAAAAAGCTCATGGCGTCCTATAAATCATCTTTCATGCCTCAAAAGTCTCGATGAAAGGTAAAGAATGAGAACCTTCCAAATACAGGGAGAAAAGAAGAAAAAAAACAACAATAGTTCATTGTTTAAAACCACATTCATTGAAGTAAAGAGAACGAATTTCAGAAAAAAATTATATATTTTAAACATATTTTATCAAGTTTTTTTTCAATTTTGTTTGCTCTTATATTTATAAACAAATGCTTGAGCACTGCCATTTTTCTACAGATCCCTTCACAATAGGCTGTCAGCTTTGCTGTATAGACTGTGTCAGATTGAGCAGAGTCATCATTAGATGGAGGTCAAGGTAATGACAGCTTTACTGTACAAATGAAAGCCTAGGTAAGGCAGAATAGTGACGATGTACAGTATATACACAGATATGGTTTTGTATGCAGTTTCCCTCTCACTTTCCACCTTTGGGGGAGGGGCTGAGTTCCATCACTTTTTGGAAATTGTACATTGACGCCCAATCGTCTCCCAGCTGTCATAAAGCACACACTCCCTGCTATACAGACAACACAAGAAGTCTGCATGCCAATTTTATACTAACCGGAATTAAGCACTGCCTCCCATCACGTAAGCACGCCTCTCTGTGTGCAATTTACAGAATTTGCAAGAGCGTTGGCACCCTCTTTGGGCGTCTGCAGAGAACTGAAGAAGCTAGGAGGTGTAAATCCGGTTTCACTGCGCATTACAAGGGAGGCAGAACACCATACGACTTGCAAGGAACAAACGGTGATGCAGTCCTTGCAAGTTTTGTAAATCACATACCGAAGGGGAAGTGCCTAGAGGATGGGAGGCAGAACTAGTCCAGAAAAATGAACGCTCACTCGACCAATCATGAAAAATTTGCACAGGGTAAATAAAGTTTTAAAATTTTACTTTGTTATTATGTAGAGATCACAAAGCCATAAGAAGGGGTAGCTAGAACGCAGAAATAGCATGGAACCGAGACATGGTGATGATTTAGGGGGAGAGGAAAGGGGCAGCTGGTGGGTTCCAGTCCAACGTGAGAGGCCCATAGAATTCAAGACCTGGCAGTTGACAGTGAGAAGTTCACGGGTCGGAGAGTTGAGTGGTGAGGTGAGCAAAGGCATTTTTTTTATTTTTTATATATTACGTTATGTATGCTTTCTCGTCTGGAGAGATCACAGAGTATAATAACGAAAAATAAATTTCCATTTATCGAAATTCCCGAGAAATCCACGCAAACCAGCAAATTTGAAATTGGCGTGATCCGCTCATCTCTAGTTTTTGCTTCTCTTTATTACTCTTCTATTGACTGTTACTTCACATGCAAAGAGGCAGGCCTTCAATTCAAGGAAGACAAGACATTGGACAATGGAAGAAGATATGCACGCTAGGAAGCAATGACATAACTATAGCGGGTATAAGGGTTAAAATTAGTGATGAGCGAGTATACTCATTGCTCAGGTTTTCCCGAGCATGCTCGGGTGGTCTCCAAGTATTTGTTAGTGTTCGGAGATTTAGTTTTCATCCCGGCAGCTGAATGATTTACAGCTATTATCCAGCTTGAATACATGTGGGGATTCCCTAGCAACCAGGCAACCCCCACATGTACTCAGGCTGGCTAGCAGCCGTAAATCAGCTGCATCGACAAAACGAAATCTCCGAGCACTAACAAATACTCGGAGACCACCCGAGCGTGCTCGGGAAAACCCGAACAACGAGTATACTCACTCATCACTAGTTATAATCGCACACGGGTGTTGTAGCCTAAGGGGCACAAAAGGTCTCACGATAGTTGAGGAGGATGTTGGAAGTATTATAAGAGAATCGAATTACACCACTGCTGGTAAGTAAGTCAAAGGGAGTTACAGCACCTATAGTGCTGACAGAATACAGATCAAGAGGAAATGCCCACTAAAAGATAATGAATGGCAAGTTACAGATCACGAGAATTGAGACAATTCTTGGGTTTATCTGACTGATATGTGTACTAAAACAGTTTTAGCCTACTAGGGGTGATGAAGGCAACTAAATCAGGTGTTTTCAGGTTTTGTGGGAAAGGACAAGTACTCTCTAGAGTTATGTAAACTATCGCAATCTCATAGGTTCTTGTGTAGTATAGCACACCACATTACAAAACAATTAGAAAATAGAATAAATTCACCAATGAAGTGTTACACGGGGAGTTCTGAAAATATTCTCTGGAAGAACATCATTAAATCCACTGTAACAGAATTATTCCTGCTGTGTTGCCCGTCGTTAATTGACACATTACCAGCAGAATAGAGAAATGTAATAGTGCCTTGATTGATGCAACATCCACTAACCCCCTGAGCTTTACTACAGAAACAATTTGGAAGAATGGGGGAGGGTGTGCGGGGGAAGGGAAACCACATACGCACCATATGGAAAATATGGGGGAAATGATATCTGATGGAGGTCTTGTCCGTCTGGATGATAGTAGTAATATTACATGGCCCATTCAAATAACGGCTATTACACAGAATACAATCTGCTCGAGATAATGCCGCTCTTCTATGGCTGTAGAAGGGTTTGAACAAAAGTTACCCACTATCACATCCATATACCCTAACATTTTTGCTAGCTTTACCCTGTCATTGCTGAAGAGAGCTTCTTTGAAAAAATATTTATTTTATCATTATTTACCAATACTATGACCTGGGGTATAATTAAAAGTTGTGGGTCCCATATCAGAGTCAGAAATGGGCCCTTTGAAAAAGTTAGGAATGGTTCACATAGTCAGGAACGGGACACATAACAGAGTCAAGAATGGGCCCTTTAACAAAGTCTGGAATGGGCCACGTACAGTCAGGAATGGGCCACATAACAGAGTCAGAAATGGGCCCTTTAACAAAGTCAGGAATGGGCTACATAACAGAGTCAAGAATGGGCCCTTTAACAAAGTCTGGAATGGGCCATGTAGAGTCTGGAATGGGCCACATAACAGAGTCAGAAATGGGCCCTTTAACAAAGTCAGGAGTGGGCCACATAGAGTCAGGAATGGGACACATAACAGAGTCAGGAATGCCCCATAAGGAGAAACGTTACCCCTTAGACCCCACTCCAGAGCCTCTCACCTAGCCAAATCAGTTCTCATGCTTCGCACTGACGAGGGCCAACAGCCCGAAACACCGTGTCTGCGAATTGAGATACTGATTTGGCTTTAATCCTAAGTCATATTGCACGACTCGTTAAAGGGTTGATTGTGACTTGTAGGATCGCTACTTCCAATAGGTGGCGCTATAGAGTTAAGTCCTCTTTTTCTCAGAAGAGGCAATTTGCATATTTAAATTCCCAGAGGAGCATTGCACGGCGAATAAGCCTCCTTACCTTGACAAGCCAGAGATGGTATGTCACTCTCCATAAGGAGAAACGTTACCCTTTAGACCCCACTCCAGAGCCTCTCATCTAGCCAAATCAGTTCTCATGCTTCGCACTGACGAGGGCCAACAGCCCGAAACACCATGTCTGCGAATTGAGATACTGATTTGGCTTTAATCCTAAGTCATATTGCACGACTCGTTAAAGGGTTGATTGTGACTTGTAGGATCGCTACTTCCAATAGGTGGCGCTATAGAGTTAAGTCCTCTTTTTCTCAGAAGAGGCAATTTGCATATTTAAATTCCCAGAGGAGCATTGCACGGCGAATAAGCCTCCTTACCTTGACAAGCCAGAGATGGTATGTCACTCTCCATAAGGAGAAACGTTGCCCCTTAGACCCCACTCCAGAACCTCTCACCTAGCCAAATCAGTTCTCATGCTTCGCACTGACGAGGGCCAACAGCCCGAAACACCGTGTCTGCGAATTGAGATACTGATTTGGCTTTAATCCTAAGTCATATTGCACGACTCGTTAAAGGGTTGATTGTGACTTGTAGGATCGCTACTTCCAATAGGTGGCGCTATAGAGTTAAGTCCTCTTTTTCTCAGAAGAGGCAATTTGCACCCTTTAACAAAGTCAGGAATAGGCCACATAGAGTCAGGAATGGGCTTTTTATCAGATGATGTCTCGTTCCAGTCAATCTCCTGATACAGCCAATCACAAGCCAGGATGTCGTCACTGGTAAGACAGATAGTTTACAGTCACAACATACACTTTAGAGTCTCTGCAAAGACCCCTCACATTTATTTATGCATTAAATCAACCAGGCTATAAAAGGTTAATAATTGACCGGTAGATGGAGATGCTAGACATGAAGCTGCGCTGTGGTATTCAAGGTGTCCCGGCCGGAGACAGACCTGAAACGGATTTCAGAGCGCCGGAGAAACTGGCGTGTGATGTCACATTCTGTCCTAGGTACAGATGCCATACTGATCCCTTACGCGTTTTGGAAAGGCTCAGTTTCCTTATTTATAGTAACAATTGGAGCAGTGAATTAAAAATTATTTAATAGTAGGATTGGGTAGAGCTGTAGGGTATATATAAAAGTACATGGAGCAACATCCCCCTACTACCCTTACTGAGTCTTTCCGAAAATGCGTAAGGAATCAGTATACCCCCTCAGGCATCTGTACCTAGGAGAGAGTGTGACATCACATGCCAGTTGCTCCAGCGTGCTGAAATCAGTTTCAGGTCTGTCTCCAGCCAGTATGCCCTGAAAACCCCAGCCTCTCTTTGTAGACACTCTAAAGTGTATATTGTGAATATAAACTATCTAGTTTACTGCTATTGGTGGTTAACCAAGTGATCGACCACAACCTTATTTATTCTAATTCACTTTTTTAGATCTTTCTGTCACATTGGTTGCTCGTTGACATAATTTCAAAAGGAACCTGAAGACCTACCTCTTCCGACAAGCCTACAACCTGTAGTAAGCCTCGTTCCACCATACCGCTGCATGACCAGCTCTATCCTCGCCTACTGTATCCCCACTCATCCCTTGTAGACTGTGATCCCTCGCGGGCAGGGTCCTCTCTCTTCCTGTACAAGTCAGTAACTCGTTTTGTTCAAGATTATTGCCCTTGTTTTTTGTTATGTGCAACCCTTTTCACAAGTAAAGCTCCATAGAATAAATGGCACCATAATAATAAATATTAATAGTAAGAGACTACTTGAGCAGTACTTTAGCCTTACCGGACCGTCTCTAATAGTGCAGTGGAATTATAAACTTTCTAGTGAATTTTTAAATAATGTGTCCTCCTATTCCCACATTACAGTAATTAAAGACTTACGGAACTGGCTTCCAAGATGTCTCTCCAGATAGGGGTTTCTTCTGTAGGATTTGAGAAATCCAGCAAGTTATCCAACACCACCTGTCCAATGAGGTCATGTCGGGAGAATCTGTCAAAGTCATAGATGCTGAAGTGTAATTTGCGGTTCTGGAGATCATTAAAGGGCACATTAAAATGGAATGTCTCATTAAAGATCGGGTTAAGAGTCTTGCGGTGAACTTTAGTCTGGAACTTTTTCTTTCGGTCAGGCAGTAGATACATCTTCACGTATGGATCTGAAAACCCGTTGGCATCCTTTGCTGGTAGGTCTAGAGCTTTTAATATCTTTACAACCAGTTGCTCTGTGTTGTAGGCATAGCGGAGGATGAAGCTAATGCGTCCACAGCTGGTGGCCTCCAGCTTCTTCATCTGTTCGTCAGCTGACCGCTGCTTATATAGCTCTGGCTTAATCTGACCGATACTGGTGGCCTGCTCCGGTTTTTCATCCACATGACCTGAAAAGTCAGGACTGGATAACTGTTGCGTCATTGGCCTGGGCAACGTACTGTATCTAGAAGCAAAAAAAGTGGAAAATATTATTTTCTCTGTATTACTGCATCTATAGTTTGAAAAATACATATTTCCTTTTTCTTTTGGTCAGCAGTGAAAAATTTGATACCCCCAACTGTAAATCTCTCTAAGGCTTTGTACACTTTTGGGCTTGGTTGTAGATTTAGCAGATAACAGGAGTCACTATGGAAACCGTTACTGCTTCATTATAAGGGCTCATTCAGACGTCAGTTTTTGCGTCCAAGTGCTTTTTTACTATATCAGTGAATGGGGTCTGTGATTTTTCATCTGTGTAAAATTGGAGAGACATGTACAATGTTGATCTGAGTGTTGGACCAAAAATTGTCAATGGAAGTCAATGGAACCGTTTCAAAAAATCAGACAGCATTCACATGGCATCCAAATGCAGTCCGAATTTTACGGACTGCTAGATAGGAAAAAAAGATTTTTTTTCACATACGAGAAAAACTGATGACTCTCTAACCAAACTCTGATGACACTCGGATGAAACTCTGAACCAAAAAATGGATGTCGGAATGATCCCTAAGTCACTGGGGTCAGTTGAGCTATGGTGGCATCCATCATACAACAAATCAAGCAGATCGCTGCGCCATTCCATAAGTCAAAATAATATACAATGCAACACAGAGGCTATAGAGGGCGAAATGGTGAAAAATTCTTAATGAAACCCAATTGTAAAAAAAAATGAAGCCAAAAATAAATGCAATTAAGTAATGTAGACAATCTTTTTCCTGGTTATTCTGCCAGGAAAAAGTCTTTGGAAAACAGCTTACCATGATGCAACTCAACGAAACAAAGCCTATTCAGATTGCCGTTCCACCATTGCTCCCGATCTGATGACTTCTGGCCACTTGTTAATCTTTGGACTTCCTATTCCAATGAGCACAACTCAATGATATAACTATCACCATTACAACCAGAGATTGGCTGGATTAGCCACGTATCCTTATTAAGATGTCATCACCGGAGAAGGAAGTACAAAGACTTGGTGGCCAGGAGGAGTCAGAATGTAGAGGCAAGGATTGGTAAAACAAATACATTTCTTCTGCAGTCGAAAACTGAAACAGAAAAATACTAAAATACTTACCTTTTGGATTCAGGTAAGGGCGATCATGTATGATTCACAGAAGCATGACTCTGGTGGTCTATCACTGGCCACATCGGTGATTTGTCATCCAGTAAGCATCTAGCAAGATGTGCCAAATCTGTCACACACCGTGTAACTTGGACGAAGTTTTGAACATCTTCTGGTCTAAAATCAAATCCTCTAAGTTTATGCTGCCCGATTAGTAGACATCACTATTAATTGTGTTCCAATATGGTACCCGAATGGGTACATGAAAGGCTGTCAATATATGTACCATATATTTCTAGGGTATTCACACTTGGCAACATTTTCTGCAATTATCCAATTCATCTGATTGTATTTTGGAGAAATGAAAGCAAGACTACAGAAGCAACCCCGTGTATATACTAAAAATGGATTTTTCAGTTGCCACATGTGAACATACTAATGGATTCAGAAGAAAGGGAGTATGGCTACAGGATCAGACTACACAGGGTTTGTTTGCAGTCTGTAGTCATAATACATCTGTAAAGGAGCTGTATATACAATCAGGTAATATATTTTTAAAGAGGACCTTGTAAAAGTCCCTGACCTCCACTGATTCTGCAGTTCTTTTCCGCTTTGCCCTGTGTTATGACCCCAATGGCGAGGGTCTCAGAGGAACGTGGAAGTCTGCAGAATACAAAAATCCAGCTCATAGGGCAGTGGTAGCTGGGTTGACCATATATCTACTCCTAACGCCAACACTAGAAGTAGCCGGGGATCATTCCTACGTTGATTCTAGATGACACGCTCCAGCCGGAGAATCTAGCTACCCCTAGTAGAGGAAAACAAAAGACCTTTCTTGCCTCCAGAGAAGGGGACCCCAAAGCTGGATAGAAGCCCCCCACAAATAATAACGGTGAGGTAAGAGGAAATGACAAACACAGAAATGAACCAGGTTTAGCACAGAGAGGCCCGCTAACTGATAGCAGAATAAAGAAAGGTAACTTATATGGTCAACAAAAACCCTATCAAAATCCACACTGGAAATTCAAGAACCCCCGAACCGTCTAACGGTCCGGGGGGAGAACACCAGCCCCCTAGAGCTTCCAGCAAAGGTCAGGATATATATTTGGAACAAGCTGGACAAAAATACAAAACCAAAACAAAATAGCAAAAAGCAAAAAGCGGACTTAGCTGATATAACTGGAACCAGGATCAGTAGACAAGAGCACAGCAGACTAGCTCTGATAACTACGTTGCCAGGCATTGAACTGAAGGTCCAGGGAGCTTAAATAGCAACACCCTTAACTAACGACCCAGGTGCGGATAAAAGGAATGACAGAAAAACCAGAGTCAAAAAACTAGTAACCACTAGAGGGAGCAAAAAGTAAATTCACAACAGCCCTGTGTCACATCATTGCAGAGATATTCACATTTGTTCCTTTTGAAGCACAGTATGTGAAATCTCTGCTTGTGGTCAACAGGACATTTTTTCCGAATCTTCTCTGGGAGCTTACTGCCTATTAGCAGCATCTGGGATGGAGGAGTGAAAAGGCATAACCTCCACCTAGAAGACACTCAGAAGAAACATCCACTACAAGCAGAGATTTCACATAGTGCGCTCCAAAAGCAACAAATATGAATATCTCTGCAATTAGGCGACGCAGAGCAAAATGGAAAAAAGCATCAGAATCAGAGCAGCTCTGGGAATTTTACAATGTATTCAGGTCAATTTTTTAAGCAAGTGACATGTCCTCTTTAATTAGTACAATGACCAAATATGTTAATTAGAGGTTAACAGTGTTCCTTGCAGTTCTGTGTTCCAATATGAAAATATAATGGAGGACACAGACAGCAGAGTCCCTGTGCAAGAAGTTTATGTGTCTTGCTCTTCAAAAGTTCATTGTAGAGCATAAACATGTGTCTCTTTGACAATCCATCACTCATATTGAGTTATGAAATTAATCAACTCGGTCCAGTAGGATTCTGTTGTAAGATGACAGTGGGCCCATTAGCATATTGTGATTTTATTCAGCTTTAGGTTGCATAAAAGATTTGGACCTGTGAATTAGGTATAGTGTTTCTACAGATTGTTATACTGCTGTTTTACAGGTTTCTCCAGGTACTCCAGTTTTTTCCCATGCTCGAAAAAAACATGTTAGTGTATGTGCACACAGAGTTTTTTTGAGGAGTCATTTGGAATAGGTCTCCTCGAAAAAAACACATAAAAATATCACTCTTCTTATTTACTTTTGTTTTTTGCTGGCCAAATGTTTAATTTTAGAGCATTTTTCTTCCTCTTCGGATTTTGAAAAGCGCTCAGTGAGACAAAAATAAGTGCGTGTCACTTCTTCATAGTATCTCCTAATGAAAAATTATCACAATTAGGCACTGTCCAATAACAAAAAATGTTTCAGGAAAAAAACTCTTTAAAAATTTTTCAAAACTGCTTCAGAAAACCAAAAATTCATCCAAAACTCCTCAAAGGACATTTCTACTAAAAAAAAATTTAATTTTTGACCACCTCAAAAAAAACCCAAAAAAACACTGTGTACACATATATTTTCCCTAAGGTTTTTTTTTCTGAAATTGAGTCAAATGACTAAGTCCCCATTGGGGACTTGTGTATGGAATAAAAATGTCAAACTTGTTTATATAGATAAGTTGGGTAAGATATAACATATAAAAAAATAGAAAAAATATTGTATGAAAATGTGAATACCTTCCCATTAATTGTGCCTTATTTGAAGACACTTAATAAAAAAAAGTTAATAAATATCCACACTATTTTTAGTGCCTCTCAACTCAATTTTAACATGACGTGTCCAGACCAGGCAGCCGAGGCGATAAGCACAGGTGACAACTGTGATCTTAGGTAATCTGTCATGACTGCATCTCCCCTCACTGTGACAGATAGTGGGAAAATCTCAGAGGAAGAAGTCACCGGCTCGATATGAGCCTGTCAGATAAAAGCCCAGCATCAGTTTGCTGCCTTACTATGTTATATCTGACTCGTATTTTAGTCCATAGACCCCCAGAGCACAATAATAATAAACAAGGAGGCCGCAATTTATTATTTCATTATAGACAATTCGCATCTCGTAGGGAGGAATTCAGGAATATTTTACAGGTAATTTGTTCATATTCCATGGCTTTTTTATCCATGATAATTGTATCCACGACAGCAAAATCAAACGGATTTATTAAATTTTTTTTAATAACTAGCAATTAAAGAATAAATGCAATAGCTATAAATGCAATGTCTACGAAAAATTGTTTCCATTTTGGAAAATCAGTGAATATAACTTAGCTTATAACGATTTGAGAATTGTTTTTACATTTGTTGTTGTTGAATGTGGTTAGAAAGAATGGTATTGCAGCTTGGACTGATTTACTTAAATGAGACTGAACTGCAATACCCGATGCAGCCTATCAGATAAGAGTGGCGCTGTTTCTGGAACAGTTTACAAATTGGTGAAAATTTGTTGCAAAAAAAATAAGAAGTGCCGAAACGTCACATATTTGGTTACCGTACATAGTAGGAGCCATGTCATTCTCATTGGCAAAAAAATTACCATATGTTGCTTACTGTTTTTCTCACTGCTGCTAATGGGAACCTGTCATGTCCCCAAATGTTATTAACCTGCAGATATAGGGTTAATCTGCAGGATAACAGTGTTCTAAAGCTATGCGGCTGCCACACTGAAAGCCCGGATGCCGGGAGGAAATAAACTTTATTCCTTCCGGCAGCCTCCGGCTTTCAGTCATACAGGAGTGCACAGAGAGGCTACTGTCACTGCTCAGTAAATAGTGAGCAGCCCCTTTAAGAACACCTTGGCACTGACTGACAGCTGGCTCAGCAGTACATCAGTTCTGAGCCAGCTGTCAGTGAGTGCCAGGGTGTGGTTACTGCCGCTACTCAGTAAATGCTAGTGCTAAGCAATGACTGAAGCCGCATCGCCACAACTCTATGACTGAAAGCCAGGGGCTGCCAAGAGGAACAACATCAACTTTTCACCAGGGGACTATACATGTGAAATGTATTGTATCTTTTCAGTCCCAGGGTGGAGAGTCTCTTTAAGACATTGATTAGAACTTTGGTGGTATCTACTCATGTAAGATATTAGTCTCTTGTTTAGACCATTAGTAAATGTACAAGTTTAGGACCTTGATGGTCCCTACCAGTTTAGGACATTGATGGACCCTATTAGTTTAGGACA
This sequence comes from Ranitomeya variabilis, assembly GCF_051348905.1. Classification (NCBI taxonomy): domain Eukaryota; kingdom Metazoa; phylum Chordata; class Amphibia; order Anura; family Dendrobatidae; genus Ranitomeya; species Ranitomeya variabilis. The sequence continues at coordinate 210,260,227 of NC_135235.1, read as the reverse complement.
ATGATTAATCAATCTATTCAGGACTTTTCTGGAATCTATCAGCCTAGGACATTTGTGAAACCAGTAATATACTAGATAAGAACATTGGTCACTTTATCTTGGACATTGGTGGAGCTTGCCAGTTGAGCACATTGGTGAAATGATCATTTTGTTTGAGACATTGATGGATTCTGCCAGTTTAGGATAGGGATTAGAGATGAGCAAACCTGAACAGAAATGTTCGGCATTCGTACCGGACAGTCACTGTTCGGGCCTGAATGCTGAACACAGACATTCTGCTGAAGTCCAGGGCAGTGTTTGGAGTAATCCTGTGGTGGCACGAAGAAGAGAGAGAGATTTCTGAGCATTTCAGGTATCCATTATTTTCAACGGGGTTTGGGTTCTGGGGGAAGTTTGAGTATTGTTCTCATACCCGAAACAAACGTTCTGAAAAGTTCGAGTCATGTACCAGAAGCTGAACTTCCATCAGCTCACCAATCCCTAAAAGTGATCAAGCCATATTACTCAGGACATTGGCGCAATTTAATAGAGCGAGATATGGACAAAACTATTTTGTTCAGGACATTGGTGGAAACTACCAGACTAAGAAATTGATGAAACTAGGACTTTGGTGGAATCTACCAGTTAAGAACATTGATGAAACCACTTTGCTCAGGATATTGGTGGAATTCACAAGTCTAAGACATGGATAAAACAAGGGCTTTTGATGAATCCACGAGTTTAGGACACTGATAAAACCATTTTGCTCTTGGTGGCACCTACCAGCCTAGGACATTGATGAAATTATTTTGCTCTTGGTGGCATCTACCAGCCTAAAACAAGGACGAAACTAGAGCTTTGGATAAATCTACTAGTTTAGGATATTGATGAAACCATATTGTTAAGGATATTGTTGGAATCTACCAGTAAAGGACATTGATGAAACTATTTTTCTCAGGACATGGGTGGAATTTACTAGTCTAATACACTGATTAAACTAGGGCTTTGGATGAATCTACCAGTGTAGGATATTGATGAAACCATTTTGTAAATGACTTTGGTGACATCTACCAGTGTCCAAGAGATTGATGAAGCTAGGGCGTTTGATAAATCTACCAGTTTGGATATCGATAAAATTATATTGTTCAGGACAATGGTGGAGTCTAAATCGACAAGTAAAGGACAATGATGAAACTATTTTGCTGACGGCACTGATGGAATTTACCAGGTAAGGACATTGATGAAATCATTTTGCTGAGGACATTGGTAGAATTTAATCATACAAAACAAAGATCAAACTTCTTTGTTCTTGACACTGGTGGATCCTGGTGTCAACATTCAGTAGACCTACTCGTTTAGGACACTAGTGGACCCTACAAGTTCAAAACATTGGTAATAATCACTACTTGTTCTTGAATTTTTTGGGGTTCCTAATTCCCAGAACCTCAGGTGAAGACTGAGACATATCACAAGAACCTAGCCTGGCAATACCCTCTATATAAGCAAGGCTCAGAAAAAGCAGATGGTACTGTGAGATGTTGTGTTTTGTTTCACAGCTGGTGTACAGGTGTGGGTGGCTTTCTGTCACCGACAATTATATTTATAGAATATTATATAATTGATTTCAATTATAACAGATGAGTCTCAATGCATTTCAACCATGATATTTAAACAGTAAGCGTCTCATGATCTTGTTTGCTGCCTTCCCTGGCTGAATGTCTCACGTATTAGTCCTGAAATGACGATTAATATTTCATCTCATTATTTTCTTGCAGTAAGGAATACTGGAATTTGCCTGTCAGCTGGGAGATGTAATAAAAGACATTTGTATACACTTTCTGGCAAGGCGAGTATCTGTCTGCTGGTAATTAGAACTGCTTTCTAATAAAAAAAAGACACAATGTGGTTAAATATAATCTATTGTTCTTTGTTATCAGCTAATTCCGACTGAGAAGAAACTGAATGAGGAGTTGTTCTTTAATTGGATTTTTCGGGGATTTCTGAAAAATCCCACTTTTCACAGTGAAGATTTTGCTACAGTTGTATGCAGTCATCTACAAGCTAAATACAGCAGCCAACCACTTCTTTATCCTCGAAAATTTGCTACAACATATCAGAGGAGGTTCAAGCTCAAGGGAATGCACAGACTGAGTATAACTCTAACAAAACCTCAGCTGTGCATAGCGTTAGGTTACGTTCACACTTGGGTTCTCAGTTCCATATTTCGGTTGCATTTTTTGAAATAGAAAAATAGAACAGAGCTGTCACAAGATGGACACAAATGGAACCCAACGCACCTCGTTGACTAAAAACGTGGTCTGCTAGGCTGACCGACATTTAAAAAAAATAAATTATTCAAGTTTTTTCCACATTTTGTTCCTGGTACATCCACAGAACCTGCGATTGAGTGATAACTCTACACATTTGGTGCTTTTTCTCTGATGATTGATTGTAGGTCACCTATAGAGTCAGGGAAACTGATGTCTACTTAGTGGTCAGTCAAGGAGAGATTAATTTGTCTTTTGTGCCTGGATGCAAAACGTTTACATTTATTTTCTACACTAAGAATAAAGAACAGGAGAAGCGAACATCTTTGTCACTGTCTTTGACTGCATTTGATCGCATTTTGCCACCCGCTAGGCACCTCTGTTATCTATCTCCTTCTACCAATAAATGTTTGTTATTCACAAAATACTACACTCATCTTTTTCTGTCCCGCACATTACTGTCTGTATAATTTGTCCAATGTATTAGGAACAGCCTCTCACTATTCTAAATTACATTGAACTGGGTGCTGCATTCCATGCCTCAGCTTTTATACAGGCTAAGATCATCCCTCCTGGTTGTCTGTGCTATACAATTTACTCTGATCCCTGATACCAAGTGTCAAAAAGTGCAGTCTCTGTTGACCTAGTGATCTACTTTATTTCCAGTTCCATCTCTACCACTGGTGATTAGATATGTAGTCTCTGATATACCACTGACTGTCTCCAGATTTTAGTATCAGATGATGCTCTTCACCTTTTCTTATGTAATAGAAATACCTATTAATTGTAATCCCTATTATTAGTAATAGGGAGGTAATGTAAAAGTTGTCTTCAACTGGTTAGGTAAGAAGACCAATGTGAAACAACATTTTGTGCAAAACTACCAAGGCAGAGGAGACAGCAACATCATCTGTAACAAGTAGCCAAGAAACGTATGACCAGAGAAGCAAGGGTGGCAGGAATATAATTTGAAAATTTACTGCTGGATGAAATATTTATTTTTTTGTAGGTTTTATCTGAAGAATAGGAGAAAGAAAATTACACTTTAAGGAACTTGTCACGGGGTTACTGCAACAGAGAAGAGCCAGAAGACCGCAGCATCTGATTGCTCCCACTCCTCCATTGAAAGGAAGCACGTCTCCTTCTTTTCAAATGGTGTTAATTTCTTTTGGTAGAACAGGGGTTAATCGGCCATGTTGGAAACTGTGAGAGTCTGAGCTCTCAGATGAGCATGGTTAGCCACTGTTATTCCCTATATAATGTGGGTCCTGGCTGACACTCACTGTCAGAGTTAGCTTATGCAACATGGCTTGAGGGAGAGTTGTTTGGTGGTTATATGAGGAGTTTCGTGGATTTTTCTATGACTATTCCATGGGTTTGTAAATGTGATAATTCCTTTTCCTCCTCTTGCTTTGGTTTTTCCCCATCCTCCACTCCCCAGTACATGCCTTTGTTATATGTGAGTGAATATTTGTATGCGTGGTATTTTCAGTTGCCCTTGTATATCTGGCTGTGGTACTGCGGTGCACAGCAGCTCTCCTCTTCCCAGGGTGGGGGAAGGGAGCAGATGGAGGGAGACACAGGAGATAAGGCAAGGTTGGCGGCCCGGCATCTTCACCATCAGAAGTATCCTGGGAAAAAGGGCGAGATAGGGCGCCCCCTAGTGTTAGGGACGGAATAGGAGCCCCTGGTCCTGGGTCACCTGCCAACCCAGCTGTGACAACTCTGGTTGGTTGGAACCACTGCAGTATTGAATGATACTCAAGTAGGCCCAGGCTCATAATACAGCAAAGCCCAAAAATTTCAGCAGAAGACAACCCCATTTGGTTATGACGTGGAACCTCAGATTAATTTCTTCTGGTAGGTAAAGACACTCAAGTCCAATGCTAATGTTTATAATCAAACTAGACTGTGGCCCGATTCTAATGCATCGGGTATTCTAGAATATGCATGTCCCCGTAGTATATGGACAATGATGATTCCAGAATTCGCGGCAGACTGTGCCCATCGCTGATTGGTCGAGGCAACCTTTATGACATCATCGTCGCCATGGCAACCATTATGACATCTACGTCGATACTGTGCCCGTCGCTGATTGGTCGAGGCGAATTCACGGCAGACTGTGCCCGTCACTGATTGGTCGAGGCAACCTTTATGACATCATCGTCACCATGCTGTGCCCGTCTCTGATTGGTCGAGGCCTGGCGGCCTCGACCAATCAGAGACGCGGGATTTCCAGGACAGACAGACAGACAGACAGACCGACAGACAGACAGACGGAAAAACCCTTAGACAATTATATATATAGATATCTGTGGTTATTACAATTAAACAGTTAATCCCCAAAAATAAGTTTATTCCCTAGACAATGAATTAAGTGGAGACTGCCCATGCGCACCCCATGACCATTCAAGACAGGTCTACATGGCCCCTTTCTCAGGGCTCTGTGGCCCCAATCCAGGGCCGGACTGGCCATCGGGCAGTTCTGGCAAATGCCAGAAGGGCCGATGGCAGTAGTGGGCCGCTCGAGTGTGCCGCTGTCGGCACACTCCCCACGCTGTCAACTATACCGGCGTCATAGACGCCGGTACAGTTGAATGCAATGATGGAGGAGAGCGCGTCCGCTGACGCCCCCTCTCCCATCATTCCCCGCTCTGCCTGCCGCTGACACTGCGGATGCGCGATGACGTCATATCATCGCGCACCTGCTGTGTGACCGGTCGGGCAGACTGCAGCTGCTGAGACCGGAGCCAGGAGCAGCGCGGGGCACGAGGAGAGAGGTGAGTAGAGTGTTTTTTGGTTTTTTTTGTCAATAAGTGATGACTGGGTTGTGGAGCTATTGGGGGGGGGGGGCTGGCTGCATTCCATTCCATGGGCCTGTGCTGCATTATATTCTATGGGGCTGGCTGCATTCCATTCCATGGGCCTGTGCTGCATTATATTCTATGGGGCTGTGCTGTATTCCATTCTATGGGAGCTGTGCTGCATTATATTCTATGGGGCTGTGCTGCATTCCATTCCATGGGCCTGTGCTGCATTATATTCTATGGGGCTGGCTGCATTCCATTCTATGGGAGCTGTGCTGCATTATATTCTATGGGGCTGGCTGCATTCCATTCTATGGGAGCTGTGCTGCATTATATTCTATGGGGCTGGCTGCATTCCATTCCATGGGCCTGTGCTGCATTATATTCTATGGGGCTGACTGCATTCCATTCTATGGGAGCTGTGCTGCATTATATTCTATGGGGCTGGCTGCATTCCATTCCATGGGCCTGTGCTGCATTATATTCCATGGGGCTGGCTGCATTCCATTCTATGGGCCTGTGCTGCATTATATTCTATGGGGCTGGCTGCATTCCATTCCATGGGCCTGTGCTGCATTATATTCTATGGGGCTGGCTGCATTCCATTCCATGGGCCTGTGCTGCATTATATTCTATGGGGCTGGCTGCATTCCATTCCATGGGCCTGTGCTGCATTATATTCTATGGGGCTGGCTGCATTCCATTCTATGGGCCTGTGCTGCATTATATTCTATGGGGCTGTGCTGCATTATATTCTATGGGCCTGTGCTGCATTATATTCTATGGGGCTGGCTGCATTCCATTCCATGGGCCTGTACTGTATTATATTCTATGGGGCTGGCTGCATTACATTCTATGGGGGCTGGCTGCATTACATTCTATGGTGGCTGGCTGCATTACAGTCTATGGGGGCTGTGCTGCATTACATTCTATGGGGGCTGTGCTGTATTACATTCTATGGGGGCTGTGCTGTATTACATTCTATGGGGGCTGTGCTGTATTACATTCTATGGGGGCTGTGCTGTATTACATTCTATGGGGGCTGTGCTGTATTACATTCTATGGGGGCTGGCTGTATTACATTCTATGGGGGCTGTGCTGCATTACATTATATGGGGCTGTGCTGCATTGCATTCTATGGGGCTGTGCTGCATTACATTCTATGGGGGCTGTGCTGCATTATATTCTATGGGGCTGGCTGCATTCCATTCCATGGGCCTGTGCTGCATTATATTCTATGGGGCTGACTGCATTCCATTATGTGGGAGCTGTGCTGCATTATATTCTATGGGGCTGGCTGCATTCCATTCCATGGGCCTGTGCTGCATTATATTCTATGGGGCTGGCTGCATTCCATTCTATGGGCCTGTGCTGCATTATATTCTATGGGGCTGGCTGCATTCCATTCCATGGGCCTGTGCTGCATTATATTCTATGGGGCTGGCTGCATTCCATTCCATGGGCCTGTGCTGCATTATATTCTATGGGGCTGGCTGCATTCCATTCCATGGGCCTGTGCTGCATTATATTCTATGGGGCTGGCTGCATTCCATTCTATGGGCCTGTGCTGCATTATATTCTATGGGGCTGTGCTGCATTATATTCTATGGGCCTGTGCTGCATTATATTCTATGGGGCTGGCTGCATTCCATTCCATGGGCCTGTGCTGCATTATATTCTATGGGGCTGGCTGCATTACATTCTATGGGGGCTGGCTGCATTACATTCTATGGGGGCTGGCTGCATTACAGTCTATGGGGGCTGTGCTGCATTACATTCTATGGGGGCTGTGCTGTATTACATTCTATGGGGGCTGTGCTGTATTACATTCTATGGGGGCTGTGCTGTATTACATTCTATGGGGGCTGTGCTGTATTACATTCTATGGGGGCTGGCTGTATTACATTCTATGGGGGCTGTGCTACATTACATTCTATGGGGCTGTGCTGCATTGCATTCTATGGGGCTGTGCTGCATTACATTCTATGGGGCTGTGCTGTATTATAGTCTATGGGGGCTGTGCTGTATTACATTCTATGGGGCTGTGCTGTATTATAGTCTATGGGGGCTGTGCTGTATTACATTCTATGGGGACTGTGCTGTAATGCTGGATACAGCTGTGATTATATGTTATATAGTCGTGTTACACTCCCCTCACTTCTTGTAGCCTACAAGTGTACAAAGATATTATACAGTCACCATGCGACAAGTGGGCCTGTGTGACTTCAAATGCCAGGGCTGAATTTTAGTCCCAGTCCGGCCCTGCCCCAATCTCAACTTTACTGAAGGTCCGAGTGGTTGGACCTCTATCAATCCGTAAGTTATCCACTATTTAATGGATAGTTTGATTTTTATAGGAATAACAATTGACAGTGTGTTATTGTATAGATCTAATAGATATCATAATTAAATAAATATACAATCTTCTATTTGAATCAGTGTATATTAGGTGCATAACATTGCGGCCTTTGACTAAATGTTTGCTCTGACAACTATTAAGGATTAACTTAAAGGGAAGGTGCAGCAATTTTGATTTGTATTAAAAATGATTGTTTATATAAACAATTATTTTTAATACAAACATATTTTTTTTAACTTTAACCCCAAGGGTGGTTTGCACGTTAATGACCGGGCCAATTTTTACAATTCTGACCATTGTCCCTTTATGAGGTTATAACTCTGGAACACTTCAACGGATTCTGACAATGTTTTCTTGTGAGATATTGTACTTCATGATAGTGGTAAAATTTATTTGATATTACCTGCGTTTATTTGTGAAAAAAACGGAAATTTGGCGAAAATTTTGAAAATTTTGCAATTTTTCAACTTTGAATTTTTATGCAATTAAATCACAGAGATATGTCACACAAAATACTTATTAAGTAACATTTCCCACATGTCTACTTTACATCAGCACAATTTTGGAACCAAATTTTATTTTTGTTAGGGAGTTATAAGGGTTAAAAGTTGACCAGCAATTTCTCATTTTTACAACACTATTTTTTTTTAGGGACCACATCTCATTTGAAGTCATTTTGAGAGGTCTATATGATAGAAAATAACCAAGTGTCACACCATTCTAAAAACTGCACCCCTCAAGGTGCTCAAAACCACATTCAAGAAGTTTATTAACCCTTCAGGTGTTTCACAGGAATTTTTGGAATGTTTAAATAAAAATGAACATTTAACTTTTTTTCACAAAAAATTTACTTCAGCTCCAATTTGTTTTATTTTACCAAGGGTAACAGGAGAAAATGGACGCCAAAAGTTGTTGTACAATTTGTCCTGAGTACGCCGATACCCCATATGTGGGAGTAAACCACTGTTTGGGCGCATGGCAGAGCTCGGAAGAGAAGGAGCGCCATTTGACTTTTCAATGAAAAATTGACTGGAATTGATGGGACGCCATGTTGCGTTTGGAGAGCCCCTGATGTGCCTAAACATTGAAACCCCCCCCACAAGTGACACCATTTTGGAAAGTAGACCCCCTAAGGAACTTATCTAGATGTGTGGTGAGCACTTTGACCCATTAAGTGATTCACAGAAGTTTATAATGCAGAGCCGTAAAAATAAAAAATCATATTTTTTCACAAAAATGATCTTTTCGCCCCCAATTTTTTATTTTCTCAAGGGTAAGAGAAGAAATTGAGAAAACATTAAAACCCCCTACAAGTGACATCATTTTGGAAAGTAGACCCCCTAAGGAACTCATCTAGATGTGTTGTGAGAGCTTTGAACCCCCAAGTGTTTCACTACAGTTTATAACGCAGAGCAGTGAAAATAATAAAAAAAAATTTTTCACAAAAATTATTTTTTAGCCCCCAGTTTTGTATTTTTGCAAGGGTAACAGTTGAAATTAGACCCCAAAAGTTGTTGTCCAATTTGTCCTGAGTACACTGATACCCCATATGTGGGGGGGGAACCACCGTTTGAGCGCATGGCAGAGCTCGGAATGGAAGGAGCATCATTTGGAATGCAGACTTAGGCTACTTTCACAGTATGCGTCGGTACGTTGGGCCGACGCAGCGCGATGGCCCCGTACCGATGCTAGATACGCTGATACCCCATATGTTGGGGTAAACCCCTGTTTGGGCGCATGGGACAGCTCGGAAGGGAAGGAGCACTGTTTTACTTTTTCAACGCAGAATTGGCTGGAATTGAGATCGGACGCCATGTCGCGTTTGGAGAGCCCCTGATGTGCCTAAACAGTGGAAACCCCCCAATTATAACTGAAATCCTAATCCAAACACATCCCTAACCCTAATCCCAAAGGTGACCCTAACCACACCCCTAACCCTGACACACCCCTAACCCTAATCCCAACCCTATTCCCAACCGTAAATGTAATCCAAACCCTAACCCTAACTTTAGCCCCAACCCTAACTGTAGCCTTAACCCTAGCCCCAAACCCTAACCCTAGCCCTAACCCTAGCCCTATACCTAACTCTAGCCCTAACCCTAACCCTAGCCCTAACCCTAGCCCTAACCCTAACCCTAATGGGAAAATAGAAATAAATACATTTTTTTAATTTTTTAATTTTTCGCTAACTAAGGGGGTGATGAAGGGGGGTTTGATTTACTTTTATAGCACTTTTTTTAGCGGATTTTTATGATTGGCAGCCGTCACACACTGAAAGATGCTTTTATTGCAAAAAATATTTTTTGCGTTACCACATTTTGAGAGCTATAATTTTTCCATATTTTGGTTCACAGAGTCATGTGAGGGCTTGTTTTTTGAGGGACGAGTTGACGTTTTTATTGGTAACATTTTCGGGCATGTGACACTTTTTGATCGCTTTTTATTCCGATTTTTGTGAGGCAGAATGACCAAAAACCAGCTATTCATGAATTTCTTTTGGGGGAGGCATTTATACCGTTCCGTGTTTGGTAAAATAGATAAAGCAGTTTTATTCTTTCGGTCAGTGCGATTACAGCGATATCTCATTTATATCATTTTTTTTATGTTTTGGCACTTTTATACGATAAAAAATATTTTATAGAAAAAATAATATTTTTTGCATCGCTTTATTCTGACTATAACTTTTTTATTTTTTCTTTGATGATGCTGTGTGGTGGCTCATTTTTTGCGGGACAAGATGATGTTTTCAGCAGTACCATGGTTATTTATATCCATCTTTTTGATCGCGTGTTATTCCACTTTTTGTTTGGCGGTATGATAATAAAGCGTTTTTTTGCCTCGTTTTTTTTGCGATGTTCACTGAATGGGTTAACTAGTGGGACAGTTTTATAGGTCGGGTCGTTATGGACGCGGCGATACTAAATATGTGTACTTTTATTGTTTTTTTTTTTATTTAGATTAAAAAATGTATTTATAGGAAAAATATATACTTTTTTTTTTTATTTTTTTTTTTTTATTTTTTAAATTTTTTTTTACACATGTGGATATTTTTTTTTTACACTTTAACATTGCCCCGGGGGTGGCATCATGTTATAATGTAAGATCGCTGATCTGACACTTTGCTGTGCACTGTGTCAGATCGGCGATCCGACGTGCACAGCTCCAGGCTTCCTGGCGCCTGCTCTGAGCAGGCGCTGTGAAGCCACCTCCCTGCAGGACCCGGATACAGCGGCCATTTTGGATCCGGGCCTGCTGCAGGGAGGAGGTGGTAAGAGACCCACGGAGCAACGCGATCACATCGCGTTGCTCCGGGGGTCTCAGGGAAGCTCGCAGGGGGCCCCCTCCCTGTGCGATGCTTCCCTATACCGCTGGAACACTGCGATCATGTTTGATCACAGTGTGCCGGGGGTTAATGTGCCGGGGGCGGTCCGTGACCGCTCCTGGCACATAGTGCCGGATGTCAGCTGCGATAGTCAGCTGACACCCGGCAGCGATCGGACGCGCTCCCCCCGTGAGTGCGGCCGATCGCATATGACGTACTATCCCGTCGGTGGTCATACGGGCCCACCCCACCTCGACGGGATAGTACGTCTAATGTCAGAAAGGGGTTAATATCTTTTTTATTATTAATTATTTTTGCAGCCACTGGGCGCTGCCATTTTGCTTTGCAGGAGTGTAAGTGTAGCTTATACTCTGCAAATACGGCAGCCCTGGGCATAGGAGGCTGCGGTTGGCGGCTGACCCCATACCTATCATTGAGCTGCTCCCTGCTCTGATGTGGCCACGCCCCCTGGGCTGTCTCCACATCACAGCAGAGGCAGGAGGTCGGCGCCATCTTTCTTCAGCCCACAGTGGAGTGTACCTGTGAGCTCCACTGTGACTGAGAGCTGCGCTGTTATAGGAGGGACAGCTCCAGCTGTCTCCCCTTTCACACTGTCAGCAGCGGCCCTTCCCTGTCATCTGCTATGCTGCCTGGTGTGTGGCTGTGATCTCTAGAATCGCTAGTGCTGCTGTCTGATGTCCTCAGGAGCTGCAGAGAGGTAACAGAGGGGGGATGGGGGAGAATCTCTGTGCTGCTCCGACCCTGCCTCTCACTGCAGCACCTCACAGGACATCAGACCGTGTATCTATCACTATACTGTGCTGAGCCGTGTATCTAATCCTCTCCTGTGTGATATTGTCTGCTGAGCAGTGTATCTAATCCTCTCCTGTGTGATACTATGCTGAGCTGTCTAACTAATCCTATACTGTGTGATACTGTCTGTTGAGCCGTGTATCTAATCCTATACTGTGTGATACTATGCTAAGCCGTGTATCTAATCCTATCCTGTGTGATACTGTCTGCTGAGCCGTGTATCTAATCCTTTCCTGTGTGATACTGTGCTGAGCCGTGTATCTAATCCTATACTGTGTGATACTGTCTGCTGAGCCATGCATCTAATCCTATCCTGTGTGATACTGTCTGGTGAACCATGTATCTAATCCTCTCCTGTGTGATACTATGCTGAGCTGTCTAACTAATCCTATACTGTGTGATACTGTCTGCTGAGCCATGCATCTAATCCTATACTGTGTGATACTATGCTGAGCCATGCATCTAATCCTATACTCTGTGATACTATGCTGAGCCGTGTATCTTATCCTATACTGTGTGATACTGTCTGTTGAGCCGTGTATCTAATCCTATACTGTGTGATACTATGCTAAGCTGTGTATCTAATCCTATCATGTGTGATACTGTCTGCTGAGCCGTGTATCTAATCCTTTCCTGTGTGATACTGTGCTGAGCCGTGTATCTAATCCTATCCTGTGTGATACTGTCTGCTGAGCTGTGTATCTAATCCTATCCTGTGTGATACTGTCTGATGAACTGTATATATAATCCTCTCCTATGCACTCCTCTCCCCCCTGCATGTCTTTCCCCATTGCACACACAACTCAATGCGTGCGATAACAGGAGCTGCAGGGGTCATGCTGTATTATGGCATTATGTGAGATCTATATGACGGTATTATGTGATCTCTATGGTGGTATTATGCTTGATCAGTATTGTGAGAATTATATGGTGGTATTGTGTGTGATCTATATGGCGGTATTATGTGAGAACACTGGCAGCATTATGTGTGATCTATATGGCGGTATTATGTGAGAACACTATGGCGGTATTATGTGTGATCTATATGGCGGTATGTGAGAACACTGGCGGTATTATGTGATCTATATGGCGGTATTATGTGAGAACTGTATGACAGTATTGTGTGATCTATTTGATAGTATTGTGTGTGATCTACATGGCGGTATTATGTGAGAACACTATGGCAGTATTATCTTCAGAAAGCGGACCCGTTCTATGGTGGTCCTGGCTGAGCACCTGCACGCGGGTTTGGGGTAATAGAGGGGGCAGCATGACCTCCAGTTAGGTGCAGTCAGGGGAAGGCTGGTGAGGCAGCTGAAGAGAGGGGTCTCATTTTTATCGTTACTATATGGCTACATTTCCTTCCCAGCGTCACCCCGTACTTCGCCTGACGTCTCACTTTCACACATCGCCAGGACAGGATGGAGAAGACAGGATCTGAGGAGGGGAATGGGGTCTGCATGCAAAGTCTGGATCAGAACAGGCCATCAATCCGCAGAAATGTTTTTTGGATTTCTGTGGAGCAGACGGTCCATCCATGTGTATAAAAGACAGCGCTCTATGTACAATCCCTGGCTGCTCCGCGCACCAAACAGTTGGCCCCCCCATAGACCAGCACACTGCTCTCCTGAAATACTCTGTGCTGCGGTCACCCTGCTCCCTCCACCACATATCTCCCAGAATCCTTGCTGCCTGCCATCCTCGGTGACTGTCTACTTGTCAGTATAAGGCAGCTTTCACACTGGCGTCGGTACAGGCCCATCGCATTGCGTCAGGCCGACGTACCGACGCATGCTGTGAAAGAAATGCCCGACGTGGGCAGCGGAAGCAGTCTTACGATGCTTCCGCTGCCCCATTGCAAGGTCCGGGGAGGAGGGGTCGAAAATGGCGGACTCGACGCACAAAAAAAGTTACATGTAATTTTTTTTGTGTCGGCGGTGCGCCAAAACATGATGCAACTGTCGCACGACGGTTGCGACGTGGGGCAATACGTCGCAATGCGTCGGTAATGTAAGTCTATGAGGAAAAAAAGCATTCTGCAGACAACTTTGCAGGATGCGTTTTTTCTCCTGAATGACGCATTGCAACGTACAGCCAACAACGCTAGTGTGAAAGTAGCAGTCACACTAAGGGCTGTCCCACACGTCCAGATAATTCCGGTACCGGAATAAATCGGTACCGGAGTTATCCGTGTCCGTGTGCCTGGGAACTCACGGAGGCCATACGTGCGGCACACGTGTGCCGCCCGTATGGCGAGTGGGTACCACACGGAGCGTGTGGTACCCACTCTGCATGGTGCTGAAGCTGCGATTCATATCTTCCCTGCAGCAGCGTTTGCTGCAGAGAAAATATGAAGAATAGTGTTTAAAATAAAGATCCATGTGTCCGCCGCCCCCCCACCCCCTGTGCGCCCCCCCGCTGGTCAGAAAATACTTACCCGCTCCCTTGCTCCTTCCTGGTCTGGCCGCGGCTTCTCCTGCATGCAGTCACGTGGGGCCGATCATTTACAGTCATGAATATGTGGCTCCACCTCCCATAGGGGCGGAGCCGACTATTCATGATTGTAAATGATCGGCCCCACGTGACCGCATACAGTAGGAGGCGCGGCCAGACCAGGAAGGAGCGAGGGAGCGGGTAAGTATTTTCTGACCAGCGGGGGGGCGCACAGGGGGTGGGGGGGCGGCGGACACATGGATCTTTATTTTTAACACTATTCTTCATATTTTCTCTACAGCAAACGCTGCTGCAGGGAAGATATGAATACCGGCTTCAGCACCATGTGGGGGGGACAGCGCTTACTGTAGCGCTGTTTCCTGCACGCACACGGACCCCAGACGGAGAATGTCCGTGTGAGGTCCGTGTTTTACGCGGACCCATTGACTCTATTGGGTCCGTGTAAAACGTGCGCTCCCACGAACACTGACATGTCTCCGTGTTTGGCACACGGAGACACGGTCTGCAAAAAATCAATGACATCTGAACAGATGTATTGATTTTTATGGGTCTACGTGTGTCAGTGTCTCCGGTACGTGAGGAAACTGTCACCTCACGTACCGGAATCACTGACGTGTGAAACCGGCCTAACAGTATTTGGTCAGGATTTTACCTCAGTATTTGTAAGCCAAAACCAGGAGTGGGTGATAAATGCAGAAGTGGTGCATATGTTTCTGTTATTCTTTTCCTCTATTTGTTCCACTCCTGGTTTTGGCTTACAAATACTGATGAAAAATCCTGACCAAATACTGATAGTGTGACGGCAGCCTTACTCTGCAGTCACCAACAAAATGGCTGCTCACTGGGTTCCTGAACATCATCCTCTCTTATCCTTTAGCAAACACCCAGAAGGGGAGGAGAGGAGTGACATCACACACACTCAGCAGACTCCGCCCATAATTACTGCAGTGCTGTAATGTGAGCTATTTGTACACTAGGTTTTTATGAAATTTCAGCAGCTGCTCCCCCTAGTGTTTAAAAGTGGAAATTCCAAAACTTTTCAAATTATTTTTCATATTTTACTAAATTATAAACAAACGATAATATTTTTTAAGAAAATGTAAACATTAATTCTTTACATTTTTACAATTGCTGTAAAAAATTTTTTTTATGGCACCTTCCCTTTAAAGAATCAGCACTATAAATGATGAGACTACATACAGTAAAAGGGAGCACACTACCAAACTATAGTACTGTTAAATGTTTTAGTCAGGTGTGAGTAAAAAATGCTGCAAAGCAAGAATGCTTTCAAAAAAAGAAGTGTTAATAGATTATTTTAATCAATTAACAAAATGCAAAGTAGGACATTTTGGAAGAGTATATTCAGGTGTATGAGTATCCAGTTACACCATACAGTTAATAATGATTATAATTTTTATATGTATGTTAAAACATATTAACTGTAACAGAAACAGGTGTGTAGGCGGCTTAAAACTGGGTAAGGAACACATAAACCTGTAGCACGGGTGAGGATGTGAAGAACGTTTTATGTCACAGGCCATACACAGTGGCATCGCCGAGCTCAGTGACAAGACACAAGGTAGTTATACTGCATCAGCAAGGTCTCTTCCAAAGATTTCACAGTTGACTGGATGTGCTGTTCAAGCTCATTAAAAGAAGCACCAAGAAATGGGGAATGTTGAAGACTTTGAAAACAGTGGTCAGTCAAGCTAACCTACTGCGGCACCTGAAAAACACATGCTTAATTCCATTCCAAACTGGAAGATGTCCAGCAGTGCCATCAGCTCAGAACTAAAAGCAACCAGAGGGGCCAGCTGCACCCATCTAATATGATTAGTCTGGCCGGAAGTGGTCTTTGTGGAAGAATTGGAGTAAATAATGCCAGATCTTCATCATGGAAACAAGGCCAAGTGACTCAACTATGCACAAAAACATAAAATCTAGAGTGCAGAAAAATGGCAGCAGCTACTCTGGATTCAAAATATAAAATATTTGTCTGTAAAAGAAGGCAACTTGTGACAAGCAAGCACATCATTTTATTTTGATTTCAGACTTTTTTTGCTATAAAAATATTGTGCTGTCTTGCTTATGCCTTTAGTGCATTAAGAATAAAGAAAAAAAATGTGCAGTTGTAATTTAAAAGCAACAGGAAAGATGCCAGCTCCACGATATCATTGATCAATCACACAAAATCTGGCACTGCTGCTGGCAACTCTCCTATTTCTTTCTCCTCCGATCAATCAATTTCTGTATTATTTGTAAAGTAATATACTCATTTTCTTCATTGCTGATGTTGTTCAACATAATTTACTTGTAGTTTTTATCAAATGCATTAGGACTTTCTCTTCCCATCAATATGGTCGAGCTGAGTGTCCTCTCACTTTTCTAAATCACCCTGAAATGGCTGCTGCACTCCTTACCTCGGCTTTTATACATCCAGGTTACGAAAATCCCTCCTTATTGACTGCACTGTACCATGTCATGTGATAGATACAAGGCATTCTTGGGAAGACCTTGTGGTGTATATAGAAGATTTGATGAAGGCAAACCGCCATTACACCAAATACTGATTTGATTGATAAAAAATATAAAAAAAAACAATTATTACTTCTATTTGTAGATACAACTTTACTATGTAGCATTTTTTTTCCCAACCTGCCTAAAACTTTTGCACAGTCCTGTATGTCTACGGTGATGTGTGTCAGAAACAACCTTCAACTTCCAATGTCATTCCTAAGCTCATGAAACATAGGGATCTGTATCCGCACGTAAGGCTTTTTTCTGTAGCGCAGTGAACCCCGCGTGGATTCCTATTTGTATGTGTTCACTTGACTGACATGAAACTAATTGTGTATGATATCAGAGATTTGCATATATAAACCCTTCAAGTACTCTAGGGGCACATTTCAATCCAATTGTTTAGATTCAATGCAAATTACATCTCCGCTGCCCCGCTTCTTATGATGTCTAAATCCTGGCCCTGCTAATTAAAGGGGTATTACATTTTCTGCCAATAATATCTTTTTAGATTACACAGAATTTTCCTAAATATTTTCTAAAGCAATTCTTCATAGGTTTTAAGGAGAGTTGAGCAAAATGTTTTTCCGGACCCAGGTCCAACGGCCAGGTCGGTATTCAATGTTCGCCAGACCAAAGCCCTGCAAAAATCCTCGTGGGATCTCTGCTAATTAGTAGGCCACCATGATGTGATGGGTCTGTTGAGCTGCAACACAATGATGTTGCGGTGGCCTGAAAATCAGAAGAGGCTCTGGGGATGTTACCGGTAGTAGATTCCTAGTGCAATTATCCAGCGGCTAATGACTATCAATGTGGCGCTGGATCAGGATCAACTCTAATCTCAAGATCTCCACTAGTCATTTACTCCACCAAGATGAACAAAGGTTCTGGTCACGAGAAGGACACACGGGGGCACAGATTGTTCCACAACAACATAAATCATTATGATAAATGTATGGTCGTGGTGGATCTGACTGATGGGACCCCCATCAGTGTTGAGACAAGCCCTACGTGTATAAAGCTGATGGAAGCATATCTGACCACTTCTTCATTGACTGTCTACAGAAGTGCTCCTTGCACCACTCCATTTACACATTACATTCTGGGACTTCTTGGGACCACTTTGAACAGGATCTGTGGGGACCTTGGCACTCAGACCTCAGTAATTATACATTTATGATCTCTCCTGTGAGGTTTAAAAGAGGTTTGCCACACATCTGTTTAATAAAACCACTGTATTTCATTTACATAGTATTTATAGTTTAAAATCATTTATTAATGTTCTTATTTTAACTTTTATTGGAAATCTGAGCCATGATTCAACAAGCAAAGATATGTTCTATTCTACCATTGATGCTATATATATATATATATATATATATATATATATATATATATATATATATATATATATATATATATATATGACCCAAGAGGAGATGAGGAGCATCAGATGTTGGCTGTGGAAGTTGGACAGGTAATTGTGAAGCATGGTGACTATAGCATAGGAAAACCTAAGTGGAGGTGAGAAGCATTAAACGGTGGGCTACGGAAGTAGGGCAGGTAAGTGGCAAGGTTCATTTAATAATTTGTTTTCCATCCTATGTTTATCATACTCTGGGTCTGGAGAGATAGGCATCAAATGTATGATTCCTGCAGGTGGAACTGGGGAAACCTCCACCGACTCCAAAAACAATGATGCCCATAGTGCTATTTGTGAATGGCACTTTAGTGAGCATATGCAACCACTGGTCCATTCACTTGTCTATAGTGGTGGTCACACATGCTTATTACCGATCCATATGACCAGTGATCTTTGGGCCCAAAGCTATGATACTTTTAATTAAATTAATTTTCATACCATGTTTCAAGTATTCAAGATGTTTCATTCTAAAAATAAAAAATGGTCCAGACAATGACTTCCTTAACATGATCGAAGCATAAAATTGTAAGAAAAAAACATGCTAGTCATCACAAGGATAAAATGCACCGGCTGAATAGTGAAGGACTATTAGCGAGCTATATCCCGGTAATAATCACATTGCCAGTGTATCCGGATCAGTATGCTTATCTGTATAATTATATGATATGTAGTCTTCCTTTGGAGGAGTGAATATTTTATGAAAACACACTGTGCAACAAAAGTTAACACTATTTTCGGAAGATGTATAAGGCTAATGAGAATTAATAAGAAGCAGCCAGTGGACAGATAATTATCCAGTCGTGGAATTACATCTATCGCTTTGTGCAAGAGAAGTCAATGAAACTCTTCAAATTAAGAGAGAGTCTCCCAGAGGTCTAGTAATAAAAATGCTGTATATTTAATTTTATATGTGTGCGGTAAACTCAAAACCGTGCCAAAGTGAGAGACCGGCCAAAAACTTACTAAGAAAATAAGCTCATGTGTGGAGATAAATTCTACTGGGAGATGAAGCGTAAGTATTACTGGATATTATAAGAGGGGGTAGAAGAAGGTTAGCACATAAATAGAAACATTAGAATATATAATTACAGCCAACAAAAGCATAGAAATTGCTTGATTATCTCGCTCCGACTGGCAAATCTGTATATCAAAGACCAGAGGAACCAATGGCGATCCATCTGGTTGGTTGGAAGCTGTGCCGGTCAAGGCTCTTATCGGTTTTGTTGGAAATGTCAACTGCAGAGCAAATTGATTTGCTCATCTGCTATTAAGGTCTTAAGTAAGACTAAAGGGCTACATACACAATAGATAGCTGTTGGCTGATCGATGCACATTAGATGGCTGTAAGCCGTCTCGACTGTGTCTCCCATACACAGGAGCATTCATCCAGCCGAGCGCTACTGTGCTCTCAACGAGAATGTTGCCAACAGACATCTTTGCTGTAGTCAAGTGGAACCACTAAGCCCCAGGTCTAGGTGAATACATTGATCCTTGGTAGGGTTGAGCGACTTTTACTTTTTCAGGATCGAGTCGGGTTTCGCGAAACCCGACTTTGTCAAAAGTCGGGTCGGGTGAAATCGGCCGATCATTGCGAAAAGTCGGGGGCCGACTGAAACACGAAACCCAATGCAAGTCAATGGGGAATAAAAGTCGGCAGTGAGTGGAGGACAGGAAAACACCTACAGAGCCCATTTTAATGTCAAAAACATCAATTATTGTTACTTAAGCTTGTCAATCTTAATTAACCTTATTATAATAGTTAGGTTTTGAAAATTGGGGGTCATTTGGTTAAAGTTGTGGGGGGGGGAGGGCTGGCTCAATTTTTTCTTGGGCCCAGGAAATGTGGAATACGTCACGGCGGTGGAGCAGGGAGAGGTAAGTATTTCAACTTTGCAAGTGCTGTGATCCAGAGCAAGCAGGGGGGCCCACTCGTTCGCATTGGCACTGGCACAGGGCCCCTCAAAGTACGGCGTTGTGTTTGACGGCGGGGGCACCTCCCACCGGCAGTGACACTTTTGCGTACTATGATGGGCCCTGTGACAGTGACGTCGCCAACGAGTATGCCCCCCCACCTGATGAAGGAACCTGCACTTTCATATGCACCTTCCTCTTTGTCCCCGTGTAAGGTGGTATAGTATGCGGGAAGGGGGACCTGACTTTCAGCAGGGTCAGATTCTGGCTGTGTAGAGTGCAAGGGGAATGTAGTGGCCTGGGTCAATGTACCAGCAGACCCATCAAGCAGTGGCTGGGTAATAGGCAGGATGAGGAGGAAACACAGATATAGGCCCAAAATAAAAAAGGAGGCTAAAAGCAGAAAAAAATTGGTAACAGGAGTAAACAGGCAGCATTGCTTTGTTCAGTGGAGGACAACAACAAGCAGCAGCAGACACTGTTAGTAGGGCCCAACCAAACTAGTAGGGCAAATACAGTTTCAAATTCTAAATACAGGCCGAAAGCCTGTAGATTGAAACTCAGCTTTGTTTCTTTGAGGAAACCAAGAGTCAGCAGCAGACGTCACTAGGCCCAAACCAAGAATCAGGCCAAATGCAGTTTCATATTGTTGATAGAGGCCGAAAGCCTGTAGATTGAAACTCAGCTTTGTTTCTTTGAGGAAACCAAGAGGCAGCAGCAGACGTCACTAGGCCCAAACCAAGAACCAGGCCAAATGCAGTTTCATATTGTTGATAGAGGCCGAAAGCCTGTAGATTGAAACTCAGCTTTGTTTCTTTGAGGAAACCAAGAGGCAGCAGCAGACGTCACTAGGCCCAAACCAAGAACCAGGCCAAATGCAGTTTCACATTGTTGATAGAGGCCGAAAGCTTGTAGATTGAAACTCAGCTTTGTTTCTTTGAGGAAACCAAGAGGCAGCAGCAGACGTCACTAGGCCCAAACCAAGAACCAAGCCAAATGCAGTTTCATATTGTTGATAGAGGCCGAAAGCCTGTAGATTGAAACTCAGCTTTGCTTCTTTGAGGAAACCAAGAGGCAGCAGCAGACGTCACTAGGCCCAAACCAAGAACCAGGCCAAATGCAGTTTCATATTGTTGATAGCGGCCGAAAGCCTGTAGATTGAAACTCAGCTTTGTTTCTTTGAGGAAACCAAGAGGCAGCAGCAGACGTCAATAGGCCCAAACCAAGAACCAGGCCAAATGCAGTTTCATATTGTTGATAGAGGCCGAAAGCCTGTATATTCAAACTCAGCTTTGTTTAGTAGAGGTAGAGTGGGCGCACCCACCTGTCCAGGCAAACAGCACTTGCACGGGTGCTTGCGCCAAGTGGTGACCACGGTCCTGTGGGGGGAGTCAGCCCTATTTAGGGAGGTATAAAAGTGGCCTATGGTGGACATTCAGCAGCTGCAAATGGAGGAATTGGCAAAGTCAGTAAGAGGAGGGCAAAAGCGAGTCATTTATCACCCAAGCTACGTGTCAGCAGGGGAAGGTGGGGCAAAAGAATTGGCAATCCATGATTGGTTCATTTTAATGAAGGTTAGATCATCTACATTTTGGGTAGCCAGACGTGTCCTTTTTTCAGTCAGTATTGAACCAGCAGCATGAAGACTCTTTCTGAAAGCACACTGGCAGCAGGGCAAGCGAGCTCCTGTAATGCATATTCTGCCAATTCGGGCCAGGTGTCTAGTTTAGATGCCCAGTAATCAAAGGGGAATGACCTGTGAGGGAGAACATCGATAAGGGATGAAAAATAGTTTGTAACCATACTGGACAAATGCTGTCTCCTGTCACTTTGAATAGATGCAGCAGTCCCTGTTGTGTCAGCGGTCATTGAAAAATCACTCCACAACCTTGTCAGAAAACCCCTCTGTCCAACGCCACTTCGGATTTCGGCACCTCTAGCACCTCTGTCATGTTGCCCCCTACGGCAAGTGTGAGGACCATCACCGCCTCTGTGTGCTGGGAATGTCTGAACCAAACGGTCTACAAGAGTTGCTTGTTTGGTAGCCAATATTTGCTCAAGGTTCTCATGTGGCATGATGTTTTGCATTTTCCCTTTATAGCGTGGATCCAAGAGGCAGGCCAACCAGTAATCGTCATCGGTCATCATTTTGACAATGCGGGGGTCACTTTTTAGAATACGCAAGGCATACTCAGCCATGTGGGCCAATGTTCCTGGTGTCAATTCACTGGTCCTGCTGGGTTGAGGAGCACTTTCTTGGAAATCCACATCACAAGTGTCCCACAAGAAACCTGTACCTGACCTTGCAACGCCACCAGTTTCAAGTGGCCCCTGAGAAGCATCCTCCTCCCATACATAGTCATCCCCATCATCCTCATCCTCTTCGACCGCCACCTCGTCCTGGACAGTTCCCTGACCAGACAATGGCTGACTGTCATCAAGGATTCCCTCCTCCTCGGCTGCAGACGCCAGCTCCTTGATGTGCGTCAAACTTTGCATCAGCAGACGCATAAGTGGGATGCTCATGCTTATGATGGCGTCGTCTGCACTTGCCAGCCGTGTGCATTCCTCGAAACACTGAAGGACTTGACAGAGGTCTTGTAGCTTGGACCACTGCACACCAGACAACTCCATGTCTGCCATCCAACTGCCTGCCCGTGTATGTGTATCCTCCCACAAATACATGACAGCACGCCTCTGTTCACACAGCCTCTGAACCATGTGCAGTGCGGAGTTCCACCTTGTTGCAACGTCGATAATTAGGCGGTGCTGTGGAAGATTGAGCGATCGCTGATGGTTCAGCATACGGCTGGAGTGTACGGGCGACTGGCGGATGTGCGAGCAAAGTCTTCGCACCTTCAGGAGCAGGGCTGGTAACTCCGGATAATTTTTAACAAAGCACTGCACCACCAGGTTCAAAGTGTGAGCCAGGCAAGGTATGTGTTTGAGTTGTGAAAGGGCTATGGCAGCCATAAAATTCCTTCCATTATCACTGACTACCTTGCCTGCCTCAAGATGTTCACTGCCCAGCCATGACTGAGTTTCTTGCTGCAAGAACTCGGCCAGAACTTCCGCGGTGTGTCTGTTGTCGCCCAAACACTTCATTTCAAACACGGCCTGCTGACGCTTCCCCCTCGCTATTCCGTAATGGGACACCTCGTGTGCAACACTGGCAGCTGCGGATGGAGTGGTCATGCGACAGCGCTCTGTGGATGAGCTTTCGCTTCTGGAGGAGGAGGAGGAGGAGGTGGGGTGGCGAATGTCTACAGCCAACTGTTTCCTAGATCGTGGGCTAGGCAGAACTGTCCCACTATTGCTGTCCCCTGTGGACCCTGCATCCACGACATTAACCCAGTGTGCCGTGATGGACACGTAACGTCCCTGGCCATGCCTACTGGTCCATGCATCTGTTGTGAGGTGCACCTTCCCACTGACAGACTGCCTCAGTGCATGGACAATGCGGTCTTTGACATGCTGGTGGAGGGCTGGGATGGCTTTTCTCGCAAAGAAGTGGCGACTGGGTAGGTCATAGCGTGGTACTGCGTAGGCCATCAGGGCTTTGAAAGCTTCGCTTTCAACCAACCGGTAGGGCATCATCTCTAACGAGATAAGTCTGGCAATGTGGGCATTCAAACCCTGTGTACGCGGATGACAGGATGAGTACTTTTGTTTCCTAACAAGAGTCTCTTCCAGGGTGAGCTGGACTGGAGAGCTGCCTATGGTGGAACTAGCGGTGGTGGTGGTTGTGGACATGGGAGATTGAGAGTGAGTTGGTGATGTTGGCCTACATACAGTGCTTCCTACCATTAACCTTCTGACTCCCTGACTGCTTTGGCCTAGCGACGATCGCTCCACATTTGCTGCTGGTGTCCTAACCAGTGGGCTTACAGTGAGGGAAGCAATGTTGCGGTGCTGACTACCTTCATTCAGACCTGGTGCACCAACAGTACGGGACGTTAGGTAGTTAGTCCAGGCTTGCAAGTGCATGCTGTTTCAATGTCTACGCATGCACTTTGTATTTAAATTGTTAAGAATCATCCCTCTGCTAAAGGTCTTTGAGCATTTTTTACAGATCACTTTTGACTGATCATTGGGATCTTGGTCAAAAAAATGCCACACTGCACTCTTCCTACTATGGAATTCCTTTTCAGGCATTGCACGCTGTGCAACTTTCACAGGATAGCCACGCTGTCCTAAAACTGGTTTTGTCAAACGTTTTTTGCCTGATACGGGCCTGCCAGATGACAGCTGTTGCGATGTAGATTGGTGCTGCTGTGGATAACCCTCCTCCGCTTCTGAGCTACTGGCAGCGCCACCCTCTTCCCCCAATGGCTGCCAATCTGGGTCAACAACTGGGTCATCTATCACCTCCTCCTCCTCAATGTCATGTGCACCTTCCTCAGTGTCACCGTGTAAGGTGCTATAGCGTTCGGGACAGGGCACCATAGTCTCATCAGGGTCAGATTCTGGCTCAGCAAACTGCGAGGGCAATGTAGTGATCTGACTCAATGGAACAGCATCATAATCTAGCTGTGGCTGTGCATCAGTGCACTCCATGTCCGATTCTTCTAGTAATGGGCAGGGTACAATTTCCCTTTCTAACCCAGGCACGGTATGTGTAAAGAGCTCCATGGAGTAACCTGTTGTGTCGCCTGACGCATCCTTCACTTTTGGTTTGGGAGAAGGACACAAGGAAACGTCTTGTTCCTGACCGGGAGCATCCACTGACGACTGGCTGCTGTGACATTTTGAACTTTGGGAAGAGGAGGCCAAAGAGCTAAAGGCTGAGTCAGCAAGGAAAGCCAAAACTTTTTCCTGCTGCTCCGGCTTTTAAAGCTGTTTTCCTACTCCCAGGTAAGGGAACCTTCGAGGCCTTGTGTAGCCAGACGATGACGCAGGCTCAACACCTCCAGCCTTTTGCCACTACCACCAGATGCAGCACCACCATCAGTACCAGGTGACAACCCCCCCCCAACGGCCTCTTCCACCAGACTTCCTCATTTTTTGGGGGGAAACACAGAACCACAACTCTGGCCCTGTGGTATAACAGTAAACTATGAACGTGGCAGAAAGTGGCTGCCTGATATATACGACACACTAGCAGTACAGCAGAATATACACTGTGTGCGAATTTTAATCTCCCTTTTTTTTGGGGGGAGACACAGAACCACAACTCTGGCCCAGTGGTATAACAGTAAACTATGAACGTAGCAGAAAGTGGCTGCCTGATATATACGACACACTAGCAGTACAGCAGAATATACACTGTGTGCGAATTTTAATCTTCCTTTTTTTTGGGGGGAGACACAGAACCACAACTCTGGCCCAGTGGTATAACAGTAAACTATGAATGTGGCAGAAAGTGGCTGCCTGATATATACGACACACTAGCAGTACAGCAGAATATACACTGTGTGCGAATTTTAATCTCCCTTTTTTTGGGGGGGAGACACAGAACCACAACTCTGGCCCAGTGGTATAACAGTAAACTATGAATGTGGCAGAAAGTGGCTGCCTGATATATACAACACACTAGCAGTACAGCAGAATATACACTGTGTGCGAATTTTATTCTCCCTTTTTTTTGGGGGGAGACACAGAACCACAACTCTGGCCCAGTGGTATAACACAACACTATGAACATGCCAGAAAGTGGCTGGAATTATTATTTTAAAAAAAATAAATAAAAAAAAAAAAATAAATAACAAGCTCCCTACAATGAGCTCAGGACAAGTATGGCAGCAATAAAAAGGACTGCTGCACACAAAAATGTGGACAAATAAACAAGATAGGTAACTGTGCAGAAAGGAGCAACAGGAATTTTGCGTTTAAAAAAGCAGTTGGTTTGCACAGCACCGTGCACACAGCTATGCAGCTGCTGCACTAAAATACGACCTCCACTGTCCCTGCACAAAAAGGTGGTGTGGGACAGTGGAAATCGCTCCAGCACAAGCGGTTTGGGGGTTTATATTTCCTCCCTAACTCTGTCCCTGCTTCTGACTAACTGCAGCAACACCTCTCCCTATGCTCAGATCGGCAGAAGTAAGATGGCGGTCGGCGTGCACGCCCCTTTATAGCCCCTGTGACGCCGCAGACAGCAAGCCAATCACTGCCATGCCCTTCTCTAAGATGGTGGGGACCGAGACCTATGTCATCACGCTGCCCACACTTTGCGTCCTCCTTCATTGGATGAAAAACGGCGGTGACAGCGTAATATGAAACGCGACTTTGGTGCTCTGATCGTGTACCACATGGCCGATCCCACACTAGGATCGGTTCGGGTTTCATGAAACCCGACTTTGCCTAAAAGTCGCCGATATATGAAAATGACCGATCCGTTTCGCTCAACCCTAATCCTTGGTGTTGGTGCAGCTGGCAAAATGGCACGTGTTGAGCAAGGATGTGGCACACGTAAGAATCTTGGGAGCAGCAGGTAGGAAAAAGCCAAGTCAGCAGGGAAAGCAGCAGATTACAAGCGGTGCGTACAGGAGGTGGAGTACACCTAACTAGAGTCTTGAATTATAATTCTAAGATACAGCTGAGTGTCCTAATGGGCCTTAAATAAGATTAAAAACCTGATGTGGAGCACAACAGAGGGCATCAGAACTAGGAGAAGGAAGTTGAGCCTGGGATACCCAAGACAGGTAGGTAACAAAGCAAAATCGGACATGCCCGATCAATAACTCCTCAGCATAAAAAGTCAGCTGAACCCATCAGGATGGGCAAGTGAGGCTGATTTTTGTCTAATGTGTATAAGACGTTTATAGGGGAATTCTCATCTCCACAATCCTATCTCAATATGTAGTAGGTGTAATAATAATAACACTAGCAAATACCTTCAATTACAAATGTAGTATATATTTTTTCTGATTTGCTATGTCTCTTTCCTTAGGTGCAGGTATTGCAGGGCCGTAGGTATTATTTAAATCAGGGGTCCCCAAACTTTTTACACGGGGCCAGTTCACTGTCCCTCAGACCGTTGGAGGGCTGGACTATAAAAAAAACTGTGAAAATCCCTATGTACACTACACATATCTCATTTTAAAGTAAAAAAACATCCAGGGAACAAATACAATATTCAAAATAAAGAACTAGTACATTTAAATCAACAAACTCACCATTATTTCAATGGGAACTATGGAAAACTGCTATGAATCCACAGCGACCAATCCGCTGCGGATCCGCAGCCAAATCCGCACCGTGTGCACATAGCCTAATTCTAACCCTAATTCCAACCCTAGCCCTAATTGTAACCCTAACCCTAATTGCAACCCTAACCCTAATTCTAACCCTAATTCTAACCCTAACCCTAATTCTAACCCTAACCCTAAGTGCAACCCTAGCCCTAAGTGCAACCCTAGCCCTAAGTGCAACCCTAACTCTAAGTGCAACCCTAACCCTAAGTGCAACCCTAAGTGCAATCCTATCCCTAAGTGCAACCCTATCCCTAAGTGCAACCCTAACCCTAAGTGCAACCCTAACCCTAAGTGCAACCCTAAGTGCAACCCTAACCCAAAGTGCAACCCTAGCCCTAAGTGCAACCCTAACCCTAAGTGCAACCCTAAGTGCAACCCTAACCCTAAGTGCAACCCTAACCCTACCCCTAACCCTACCCCTAACCCTAATGGAAAAACAAAAATAAATATAATTTCTGTATTTTATTATTGTCCCTACCTATGGGGGTGATAAAGGGGGGGTTTATTTACTATTTTTTTTATTTTGATCACTGTGATAGAACCTATCACAGCAATCAAAATGTACCTGGAAAGAACCTGCCGCCATTTTGGAAGATGGCGGCACCCATGGAGAAGACCAAGGACACCGGGAGGGACATCGGAGCTCAGTAAGTATGGGGGGGATGCGATCGGAGCACGGGGGGGGGAATCGGAGCACGAGGGGAGCAGACAGGAGGACGGGGGAGCGGACAGGAGGACGGAGGGAAGCATGGGACATGACAGGACGGAGAGGAGGAGATCGGTGGTGGTGGGGGGGGGCAGATCGGGGTCTTCAGCCATGGCAGATGCTATTGCAGCATCGGCCATGGCTGGATTGTATTATTTCACCAATTTTCATAGGTGAAATATTACAGATTGCTCTGATTGGCTGTTTCACTTTCAACAGCCAATCAGAGCGATCGTAGCCACGGGGGGGGCGAAGCCACCCCCCCTGGGCTAAAGTACCACTCCCCCTGTCCCTGTAGGTCAGGTGAAATTGGAGTTAACCCTTTCACCCGGCCTGCAGGGACGCGATCATTCTGTGACACAGCATATGCGTCACAAGTCGGATTGGCACCGACTTTCATGACGCATACGCTGTGTCACAGGTCGGGAAGGTGTTAAAAAACAAAGAAAACTATACATTACCTAGCAGTGCACTGTAGCGTAGCTGCTCCCGCGCTGCCCGCGCTCCTCGCTGTTCGCCTGTCAGGCCTAGATGCGCACGTCGCGCGTCACTACGTGCGACGTGCTCATCTAGGTCTGGAGTCTGGACTCAGTCTCAGTCTGGAAAATGAGCGCCGAACTCTCGCTTCTGCATAGTGCCGGGCGCTCAGAAGCGAGAGGAACATGGGAATTGCGACGGGGGCCGGGTAAAAGGCCTCCGGGGGCCGGATGCGGCCCGCGGGCCGTAGTTTGGGGACCCCTGATTTAAATAATTTAAAAAACAGCATGGGGACTCCTCTATTCTTGATAACAAGCCTTGCTGAAGCTGATAGCTGAGGGTTGCAGCCCCCAGCTGTGAGTTTTGCCAGGCTGGTTATCAAAAATACAGGGGCACCCACACCGTTTTTTTTTATTTTGTATCTATAGCGCAGGAGCGGCTGATGAATACTCCCATCTCCCGCTCCTGCTCTCCCTGCCATTAGTGGCAGCAAGTGTCGGATGATGGGAGCAGTAGTCCCATCAGCTGATACCAGTATACATGATACAGTATACAGAATACATGCATACTTAGCTGATCTGAGCGTGCAAGTGTATGATGGATCAAGAGGAATAGGGACTGACTTGATATGACAGCACTCAGAAGTTTGTGTTGCAAATTCCAAAAATTTTGACATGCTCCAATGCATTCCATGTTATGACAATGTTCTACCCTAGAGGCACGAAATAGCAGACAAAATAGAGCCAATGTGCCAATAGTGTAACACTGTGCATCCGAACAATGGCCATTCATAAAGCTTGAGTATGAGTATGTAGGTACATACTGTGTTAAAACAACCTACAAACTATGTGAAGTGTCTGAGGAGCAAAGCAACTGGTAAAATATAGGATTCTTACCTTGTTGTAGGAGCAATATTAGCCACTTGCTGGTGTGACTGTGCATAAGGCATCTGAGATTCCTTGGAAACACCTTGGCTGTCAACTGGTATGTCAGGAGATGTCTGACTTATTTTAATGTTGGCTTCTGGGTAAGAGTCCATGTCTAAATAAGAACGTTCCGGCATCTCCTGTCCAAGCTCCACACGCTCCACCAATAAGTCCCCATAGTGAGAATGGTGGAGGTGGCCATGGTGTCCATGATCCTTCTTCTGAGTTGAACCTTTGTCCCTCCATGGAATCCAACATAACTTCCAAGAGACAAAGAGCAAGACTCCAAGGAGAACTATTCCACAGAAGGTGACAATGACCGATAAGAGACTGACAGAGACATCTGGAAGAAAAGGTTAATGGGAGTTAGTAGGAATATGAACAATGGACTCAATCACAATTGTGCTGGTCAAGGTCACGATGGCTTATTTTGACAAAGCCAACCATGTAGCCCATTCACAATAAGTAATCAAGTGAAAGGTTTATTGACCTCCTACTACTGATTGCTAACAAAACACGTAAATCTGATCACAAAGTACAATGAAATAGCCAAATACCATGTGCTGTATATACCATGGTGTTTCACTATGGGGGCAGGACCATAAAAGTGTCGAAGTTCTGGATTCACCTGAGCCCCATAGCTGAAAGTGCATCTGTGATCACCACTTCCATAGATAGTATATGGAGTTGTGGTCATACTTCTCTATTCATATGGGGGCAATGAGACCCCATTTTTAGAAGCAGTGGAAGTTATATCAATTAAACCCCACCATACCACCACATATCCTTGTCTAGTTGTCTCAGTAGCCCTCCATTCTGACACTGAAGACAACCCACACTCCTTATTACCATCTTGCATCTTTCTTTAAGATGGAGTTCCTCCTCTGAAAGCAAAATTGCTATATAAATAAAACAATTCGCTCTACAAAAGTAAAATGAAAATGTAAATTCTTTCTCATCCTGAGTCAATATTAACATTTATGAAACTCATAGAAATCTATCATTACTTTTCATTTAAAAGTCAATCTTCAGACAAAGTGCTGAGTCTCCTGGCAGGAAATTATTGTCTCTATGCAAATGGAATATGAAAACCTGTCTTCTCACCAGGAGCTCATGACCTTCTCAGTATTCACCCAGCAGAGAGCACAAAAAGAAACATATCTGATTGAAAACATAATGATTAACTCCACTTTATTGCAAGTATTGCAAGTTTACTATTTACCAATGGTTCATTGAACCCCTGATGAAGGCAATATTAGCCGAAACGCGCTGTGTTTTTCTCCTTTCAATATACTTTATGCTTGTTAGCTGTGGTACTATTAGTACACCACCTAAATAACTTTTTAATAAAACTTTGTTTTCATCAGTCAGGATGACAACCTGTTGATTGATCTTGGAATATCCTTCTAACGACTAGAGCTCCCCCCAGAATTCCTATCACACAATGGTTCATTGTATCATGAGTTTAGGCTGGAGCATTGAGCCACAAAAGTCCATTCTAGGTAGACCAGGTTTGATCCTATGGTTGCTGGTAACTGCCAAGTACTGCCCCTGAAATCTGATGTGTAACTGTCAAGTTTTGTCCCTCAACTTTGATGTGTAACCACCAAGTTCTGTCCCTCAACTTTGATGTGTAACCACCAAGTTCTGTCCCTCAACTTTGATGTGTAGCCACCAAGTTCTGTCCATCAACTATGATATGTAACCACCAAGTTCTGTCTCTTGTAATCACTAAATTCTGTCCCTTAACCCTTATATGAACTGATAAGTCCTGTCCTTCAACTAGGATGTGTAACTGCAAAGTTCTGTCCCTCAACTTTGATGTGTAATCGCCAAGTTCAGTCTCCTAACTCTGATGTCTAACCGCCAAGTTATGTTCTTCAACTGTTATACATAACTACAAACTTCTGTCCTTCAACTATGATGTGCAATCACCAAGTTCATTCTCTCAACTCTGATCTGCAACAACCAAGTTTTGTCCCTGAAATGTTATCTGCAACTACTAAGTTCAGTCCTTAAACTCTGATGTGTAACCATCAAATGTGAATCCAAAATTTTTTGGATTCAATTTTTATGAATCGAGCAAAATGCCGGCTAGCCAGCTACTACTTTGCTGTCTTCTTTTTAGTGGCGGGAAGAAGTTAAAATAATAAAATTACATTAATCTGTCTTTACACCAGTCTTTAGTCCTTTAAGCATACTGTTGACCTCTAATTTAAAGGGATATATGTACACTTGGTGTACCTGGTGGTCTGGTGACATTCCACATAGGACACAATTCCTACAGAATGGAGAATCTCATCTATTTGTTTCACATTGAGTGATTGCTTGGTGAGGATGTAGCTTCCATATCAATGTAGCACTCCACCACTTAAGGTTAAGCAATCAATAAAAGGATCAGAGGAAGTGTTTTCTGTGAGTGATAACCAATTAAGAACAGACTGCACAAAGAACAGGCGGCACGGGTAACAATGCACTGGAAGCATAACCCAGGGGATGTTCATGAGTGTCCATCTGGGACAAAAAATACTATCATCCGAAGATGCAGGATGACTGTTTCTATGTCTCCGGAGAATTTACAAGTGATAGCTAAAAGCAATTACCTAAAGTATTATTTCTCAGCACCTAAACCTGTACAGCTTCTAAAAGCTCAAAGCAAAAAGAAAAACAGATTGCCGCACCAACCGCTAGTGAAAACACCTGTGTAAATGTGTGTCAGATATCCAGCGTATATGCCAATTGCAGAACTTGGGTGCTGCCACAGAAAAATAATCCATAAAATAGCAAAAATGTAGAAAAAAGTGGGCACTCACCATCTGCTAATGTTCAGTCTTTATTGTGACACATGCCACTTTTTTCTACATTTTTGCTGTACAGCTTCTAAAAGCTCTTCCTGTGATCTCCGGTCTAATTGTGAGATTGAATCACTGATTGGTTTGCATCTTAATTTTAGAAAAGGGGAAGGCCATATTCACATGTCCATGTCAAAGTCTGAGGGTTAGGCCCAACTGGTGAGGTGGAGCCTCAAAGTCAAAATGTCCTAGTGTGCACGCGGTCCAAGGGGGTCAGTGCAGCAGGCAGTTAAAGCATGTAAGGAACAGGTAGCAGAAGCAATTGAGAGTGTGGACAGACAGGAGACCGGGAACAGATAGCAGAGGTTCTGGAGACTGCAGACAGGTAGAAGAGGTTCTGAACACTGCAGACAGGTAGCAAGGGTCCTGGAGACTGTAGACCGGTAGTAGATGTCCTGATATGGCAGAAAATAAGCAGAGGTCCTGGAGACCGCAGACAGGTAACAGACCGCAGACAGGTAGCAGACATCTTGGTAACCGCAGATAGGTATAAGAGGTTTTGTAGGCTGCAAGCAAGTCTGGAGACCATAGGCAGGTAGCAGAGGTTCTGGAGGCTGCAGGCAGGCAGCAGCGGTTCAGGAGGCTGCAGGCAGATAGCAGAAGACAGCAGACAGCAAACCGGTAGCAGAGGTCTGGAGACTGTAGACAGGTAGCAGAGGTTCTGGAGACTACAGGCAGGTAGCAGAAGTCTGGAGACCATAGACAGGTAGTAGAGGTTTTGGAAGCTGCAGCCAGGCAGCAGAAGTTCTGGAGGTTGCAGGCAGATAACAGAAATCTGTAGAACGCAGACAGGTAGCAGAAGTTCTGGAGGCTACAGGCAGGTAGTGGAAGTCTGGAAACCGCAGACAGGTAGCAGATGTTCTGGAGGCTACAGACAGGTAGCAGAAGTCTGGAGACCATAAACAGGTAGCAGAGGTTCTGGAGGCTGCTGGCAGGCAGTAGATTTCCTGGAGGCTGCAGGCAGAGAGCAGAAGTTTGTAGACCGCGGACAGGTAGCAGTGGTCCTGGAGGCTAAAGGCAGGTAGCAGAAGTCTGGAGACTGCAGACAGGTAGTAAAGGTCCTGGAGACCACAGACAGGAAGCAGAGGTCATGGACTCAGCAGACAGGTAGGAGGGATTCTGGAGGCTGAGGGCACAAAGATCTGGAGAACTTAGAAGTCTTAATACCAAGACACGAGTGTGTTTCTTAGTAGGCATTACATAGGCCCAGGCAGATGATCACATGGGAGCAGCAAAACAAAATTTAGCAGACAAGGTTGAGGGGAGCAGAGCCCGGTCCCGGGGGACCGGTGTGTAACACCAAGTATGGACTGCAATACACAAACTCCACAGCCGTATACATGCAGGTCGGGAGACCCAAAACTGGACTGTGACACATGGATGTGTGAATGCAGCATAACATGCGGTAACTGTAAGCCTCAGACTGACGTTTGCAAGCTGCAGAAATCTCGCAGCCTGACAAATGTTTTTTCCTACCATGTTTGGTTCAACCCTACCATGATTGGCCCTGTTTGACAGTCATGAATCTCTAGGGAATCCACTCTTAAAAATACTACATGGAGCTAAATAATGAAAGAATAAATCAAAAACAAATATTTTCTCCTCGCCACAGTTGGCACCTTTACAGCTGCACATGAAGATTTTACTACCTGCAGATTTTGCACCGTTACACGATTCATCTATGAGTTATAGTTCGATTGCCGATTCTTTACTGTCTCCAGTCTCCTGGGGAGAAAATACCTGTTTTAGTGCATTACTCCACTGCTTCAGTGAACTGGAGAATACTAAGTACTAAGCTGAAAAGGATAATGGAAGCGCACTATTAGGGATTCTAATGGTACATAGGGATTCTGGGAACCAAATCACTCAGGTTCTCAGTTGGATTGATAACATGAAAAACGTTTATCTGGATACATACCGTATGCTAAATCTTAGGGGTTGTCTCATCTTATTAATTGGGCAAAATTTCAAACAACCGACGTTGTAATTTTCCCAAGAATGGAGGGATTCTTAGTTCTATTGCGTACAGTTCGTTGCCAAACTTACCAGCCACCTCTGAAAAATGTTCCCTAGGTAAAGAGTGTCCACTTGCAAGCTCTTCGCTACCCAGCTTGCAAGCACGGCTGCATCAATGGTTTCCAGCCAACTTTAGTGATCCTGATCCTTCAGAGGCAAAGCGACTTTTGCTAGTAGTAGCTAAGAGTGCATATTTCTGGCCAGTGGCTCAGATATGCAGTCGTCTCAAACTGTCAATCATCAGGAGCGCATTAGCCCCCCCCCAGCAAACAGGAAGCCTGGAGGCTGGGGAGCAGTGAAGACAACATGAGATAAGCCATTGCATTTTGCTAGGGCTTTCTGTTGGTAGACCACCACCAATGGCACTAGGAAACATCATCCCACTTTGACTTCTGTTGGTTTTCCATGTACTTCTCCAGAGGTTGCATGGTCAAAACGTTATTGTCAATTGTTGACTGTGGAACACCTAAAAAAAGCTGAGCCAACAAAAAGCACCCACTGAGGCACACTGTCTTGGAAGGTTTAAGGTGACCTACTTCTTTTTTTTTTATCAAAGGGTAGACAGGGGATCCACAAAAGTTACCCCAAACCTAATATACATGGCATAGCTGGATCTCATACTTCCGAATTGAGTGAGAGGCTGGCGGCAAACAGATATAGGATTATGTACAGACATGACCACTAGTGATGAGCGAAGATGCTTGGATAAAGCGTTATCCGAGCATGCTCAGATGCTAACCGAGTGTCTTCGGGATGCTCGAAGAATATGTTTGAGTCTCCGCGGCTGCAAGTCTTGTGGCTGTTCAACAGTCAACACATGAGGAGATTGCCTGTTTGTTAGGAAATCCATGCATATGTTACGGCTGTCAAATAGCAGTGAGACAGACAACTGCAGGAACTCGAACATACAGTATTTTTCAAGCATGCTGAGGACACTCGGTTAGCACCTGAGCATGCTCGGATAATGCCCTATCCGAGCACGTTCTATCTTCACTAGAACACACTATTACCTTCCCATGAATTTCGTTAATGACTCTAATTTCTCACAATACAAATTCAACAAAGAACTGAGACCAAACAAAATCTTGACTGGCTGCTCTTCCCATCACAACCACTGGCTGGCATACAGACACACAGAGTATAAACATCTCTTGACAGAATATCACAAAATCATGTTTATTTTTCAAAGCTAGTAATCTTGTGTCACTGACACCGAGCCAGAAGAATATAGTCTAACATCTTGTAAGTTAAACCAATCTGAGAGTTGTTCTTGCATATCAATTGAAAATGACTCATACTTTTCTGCCAGTTATTAAAGGACATGGGCACCTTGAATAAGGAAAAACTGTGCTTAATTTTAGTTAATAAGGTTGTACTCTCATGAATCTGTTTTCAGGTGTCCCAGAGGACCAGGAGCTCCTTCCCTGTCCATAACGCTAGAGAAGCCCTAGCTCGCCCTGTTCCCCGAATTACTTCTGATGGTGAAGGTGCCGGGGCCACATACCTTGCCTTAGCTCCTGCATCTGCCCTCAATCTCTACCCTTCCCCCACCCAGGGAAGAGGGAAGTAGTAGTGTACCGTAGTACACCAACCAGGCTAACAAGGTAATACGAACAGGGGTAACAAAAAATACCAAACATACAAATATACTCACACATATAAAAGAGGAATGCACCAGGGGAGTGGAGGATGAGGTTAAACTAAAGTAGGAAAAGAAAGGGAATTATTACACACTCAAAACCAAGCAACAGTCACAGATAAATCCACCAAATGCCTTCTCCAATAACAATCATCAACCAACAATCTCCAACCATGCAGCATAAGTCAGCTTTGACAATGAGTGTTAGCCATAACCCAGATTATATAGAAGGTAGGAGTGGCTAATAGTGAACAGTTAACAGCCTTAATGCTGGAAAGCTTCCAGAAGCTCTCAACTGAGCAGGTTAACCCCTGCACTGCTAGAAGAAACCTGCACCGTTTAATATGAAAGAGAAGTGCTTCTAAGCAGTGCAGGAGTAGAAGAAATCAGATATTGCGGTCTTCTGGCTCCTCTCTGTCGCGATAAACCCGTGACATGAACTAAGTTTTGGTTTTCAATTTGTGTTCCTTCATTGATTTTTATACCCACAAATATGAAGCTTGCAGGCCTATCCACAGTTCAGATTTGGAATTTCCCTACCTGTAATATAGGCTGGATGAGAGTTCTGTGTTTACCTGGGGTGCTGCTGTCTTCTTGCTTTCGTATATCAGCACAGATCCAGAACTGAACTGCACATGTGCTTTCCTCTATTGCATTTTTTTCTGCCCTCCCTGAGATACTTTCTTCCCTCTCCACTGCAGATCTGTGTACAATCCCCTCCTTATTGCTATTTCTAAGGCCAGCGTCACACCTAACGTATCAAAATACGGTCCGTTTTTTACGGCCGAGATATGCAGATAATTTCCTGAACAGTGACCTGTATTCAATGCGAGGATGCGATTTTTTTCTCCAACAATTATCCGTGTGTCATCCGTATGGCATCCAAACGGCGAGATTTTCTCGCTGGCTCGCAAAATGGACATAGAATGGATCCATGGGCTCAAATATTCCTGAAAACATATATATACATTCTATATACAGGTCCTTCTCAAAAAATTAGCATATAGTGTAAAATTTCATTATTTACCATAATGTAATGATTACAATTAAACTTTCATATATTATAGATTCATTATCCACCAACTGAAATTTGTCAGGTCTTTTATTGTTTTAATACTGATGATTTTGGCATACAACTCCTGATAACCCAAAAAACCTGTCTCAATAAATTAGCATATCAAGAAAAGGTTCTCTAAACGACCTATTACCCTAATCTTCTGAATCAACTAATTAACTCTAAACACATGCTAAAGATACCTGAGGCTTTTAAAAACTCCCTGCCTGGTTCATTACTCAAAACCCCCATCATGGGTAAGACTAGCGACCTGACAGATGTCAAGAAGGCCATCATTGACACCCTCAAGCAAGAGGGTAAGACCCAGAAAGAAATTTCTCAACAAATAGGCTGTTCCCAGAGTGCTGTATCAAGGCACCTCAATGGTAAGTCTGTTGGAAGGCAAAAATGTGGCAGAAAACGCTGTACAACGAGAAGAGGTGACCGGACCCTGAGGAAGATTGTGGAGAAGGACCGATTCCAGACCTTGGGGAACCTGAGGAAGCAGTGGACTTGTGCAGGAAATGGGCTACAGGTGCCGCATTCCCCAGGTAAAGCCACTTTTGAACCATAAACAGCGGCAGAAGCGCCTGACCTGGGCTACAGAGAAGCAGCACTGGACTGTTGCTAAGTGGTCCCAAGTACTTTTTTCTGATGAAAGCAAATTTTGCATGTCATTCGGAAATCAAGGTGCCAGAGTCTGGAGGAAGACTGCGGAGAAGGAAATGCCAAAATGCCTGAAGTCCAGTGTCAAGTACCCACAGTCAGTGATGGTGTGGGGTGCCATGTCAGCTGCTGGTGTTGGTCCACTGTGTTTCATCAAGGGCAGGGTCAATGCAGCTAGCTATCAGGAGATTTTGGAGCACTTCATGCTTCCATCGGCTGAAATGTTTTATGGAGATGAAGATTTCATTTTTCAGCACGACCTGGCACCTGCTCACAGTGCCAAAACCACTGGTAAATGGTTTACTGACCATGGTATTACTGTGCTCAATTGGCCTGCCAACTCTCCTGACCTGAACCCCATATAGAATCTGTGGGATATTGTGAAGAGAAAGTTGAGAGACGCAAGACCCAACACTCTGGATGAGCTTAAGGCCGCTATTGAAGCATCCTGGGCCTCCATAACATCTCAGCAGTGTCACAGGCTGATTGCCTCCATGCCACGCCGCATTGAAGCAGTCATTTCTGCCAAAGGATTCCCGACCAAATATTGAGTGCATAACTGAACATTATTATTTGATGGTTTTTTTGTTTGTTATTAAAAAACACTTTTATTTGATTGGACGGGTGAAATATGCTAATTTATTGAGACAGGTTTTTTGGGTTATCAGGAGTTGTAGGCCAAAATCATCAGTATTAAAACAATAAAAGAC
Source organism: Ranitomeya variabilis (assembly GCF_051348905.1). Classification (NCBI taxonomy): domain Eukaryota; kingdom Metazoa; phylum Chordata; class Amphibia; order Anura; family Dendrobatidae; genus Ranitomeya; species Ranitomeya variabilis. Next base: position 210,222,133 of record NC_135235.1, on the reverse strand, counting down.
CTGACAAATTTCAGTTGGTGGATAATGAATCTATAATATATGAAAGTTTAATTGTAATCATTACATTATGGTAAATAATGAAATTTTACACTATATGCTAATTTTTTGAGAAGGACCTGTATATATATATATATATACATACCTATTGTATGTGTAGACATTTATCCTATCTAGTCTATTCTAACCTGTCAGTGTGATTTTACTGTACACCGCACTGAATTGCCGGCTTTTCTATAGAACGCCGGCGCGTATTTCTCGCAAGTCACACGCATGGTCCGTGTGTAATCCGTATTTTTCTCGCCCCATAGACTTTCATTGGCGGATTTTTTTGCACAATACACTGACAAATGCAGCATGCTGCATGGGAGCTGCCCCATAGAGAAATATTGGTCAGTGTGGCAGTTTTTGCCCCTCTCTCTCGTCCGTATTCCTCTCTAGTGTGACGCCGGCCAAACACTGAGAGAAGGGAGGAGAAGCAGAACCATAAGCATCCAATCATGCATCTTGATAAATTCCTTGCAGACACTCTGGTAGAAAATTTTTGTGACAACGATTTAGAAAGTTACTTAACTTTGCACTGAGACAACAAATAAACCATAAATATAAGAAGGTGTACACAGCCTTGATGTTTAAATCCAAGATTTTGGGACCGGAAAGTATAAAGTGATCTCTGATGTTGAATTTTTGAGTTCTTCCACCTTGTATGAGAACGTCATTGCTAGTTCATGAACCCTTTCGGCTCCTGCACTTACGACTGACCTCTCCATCACCCTTCTGTCTTAACCACCATTCTCCTGGTCTCCAACATGGACATACTTCCATAGAAAGCTTTAGCTGATGATAACAAGGTACAGAATTATCCACGTCTGGTGTTTTAAAACATTTGGAGAACACATTTCACTACTCCGGGGATTTCTCTCATTCAAATGACACAAAATTACAAGCCATTAATATGAGAACACGTAATTGGCCATGAGGGGCCATTAACGATGATCATCAGTACTGTCTATTTAGCTAGTGATGGATATGTTCTTAATAATGCTACAAGGAGAGGATTCATCCACATTGGTAGGACCAATAATCTAATTTACTTAATATTGAAGGGGGGCTGTCCGACTAAAAAAAAAGGTAGCTAAGTGGAGATAAAAGGGGGTGACCAGTGAAGAAAAGGTATCACCTACCTGCAAAACTGCTAAGATCCGCAATGATCAGCAGAACAGAAAACTTTTATCCCTGTGATAATGGTACGACGGACCAAAGCTCGAACACCACTCCATTATTCTCTACAGGGCTGCCGGAAAAAGCAGAGTGCACTGCTAGGTATGAATGGACCTGTGATTGAGGCACTTTTAATCCCCTCAGAATGGAACGGAACAGCAGAGTGCATGCTCGAACACCATTTCATCTATTCTCCACAGGGCTGCCGGAAAAGCAGAGCGCACCGCTAGGTATGAATGTACCTGTGGTTGAGGCACTTTTACTCCCCTTTGAATGGAATGGCAGAGCGCATGCGCGAACACCACTTCATCTAGTCTCCACAGGGCTGCCGGAAAAAGCAGAGTGCACTGCTAGTATGAATGGACCGGTGGTTGGGGCACTTTTACTCCCCTTAGAATGGAATGGCAGAGCGCCAGCCATGGATACCTAGCATTGCGCTCAGCTCCAGAGACAGTTGAGTGTGTGTGCTGGCCCTGCTTAAATCACCATTGCTTCTCCTGTAGAGCCAGTAGCACTAATTTTTCAACTCCCGCCCTTGGTTTTATAATGTGCTCCCTCCCATATTGCTATGGACCTGAGCAATAAGGTCCATTTGGCTCCCCGATCTGTCCACTTTTCTAAATCTCTTCTTATTGTTCTAGTTTTCTCTTCTTGTTCACCGCCTGCCCTGACCTCCCGCATATCTACTGCTTTACAAAATCCGCCTACCCTGACCCCTGGCCTTTTTGACTCTGGGTGCAGCTTTGCTACAGTGCACTGGATTACACATGCTATTTGGGGTAGTAGCAGCCTGGAGATTACCTGTAGTAAAGTCAACATCTTTGTATGTGGGTTAGAGAGTAAAAAAAGGGCACCCCTTAGACGCAATTCCCAATTTTTATCTGATTAATATAGAGGATTGACATCATCTTGAGTAAGCCGTGTGTCATATAAGTGACTATCCCATATAAAAAAAATGGAAGGATTAGTTCTTCTGATGCTCGGCTCCCCGGTGGCGTTTACTTATTTGTATCTTGCATTATTAGAGGGAGCCGGAGTTTTATGTAATTGCAATATATTTACATAATATCTTCTCAGCGGGAGATTAATGCTCCCAGCAGGGACGGTGCAACTGTAAATTCATTATCTCCATTATTACTATTTCACTATAAATGTCATTATGAAAGGACTCCATTGTGTGCGCCACTGGGAGATTCTGTAAAAACAAGGCAGGAGGTGTCTTTTTCATCTCATATTTGCAGAGATAACTCCATAGAGGGCTCAATGTTTTGATCTAAGGAGAATAAAGCAAAAAATAGAAAACACATTTGAAATTCTCGATTACTCATTTTTCCCTTATTCCAAAGAATACAATAGAAACTCTCCATTACTAGTTTTTGTAGTGCGCCGTTCTAATCCTCGCTGGATCCAGCCTTGAGCTTCCGCCACTGCTTCTGGTGTCTGTTATTGTCTGCAGCGCTGATGTCACGACGATAACGCTGCAGCCAATCGCTGATTGGCCGCATCAGTTTGTATTTAATTTTATCAGAGGTGGGATGAACATAAACTACAATTATAGTTTTGTTTTTTTTAAATTATTTTAATAACATTATTCTAGGCTTTGCTGTTTATTACAACTAGTTCCCACTTCTGATAGCGCAGGCATAGTTCCTGTTTTTTGCATATACTTTTACACCACAAAAAAATTGTTTTAATTTTTTCAAAAATCAACAGTAGATGTGATAAGTAACTTTGCAATATATCTTATCAGAGAAACCTGATTCTTTCTCATCTTGGACTGATATTCCACTCTATAAACTCTGTATACAGTGGTAAAATCTGTCTTCAGTGAACACAGATTTTTTCCCAGTTGCTGCTTAAAATGTTTTAACAATGTAACTGTCATTTTAGGAGAACTTGCAGCAGAATGTCTGCCTATTCCTCTAGCTCCACCCTCTCCATAGAGTCTTAAAAGCACCAATTGTCACCTCTTATGTCAGTACTGGTCTTCAATGAATACAGATTTTCCCAGTTGCTTAAAAAAGTTTAAACTGTCATTTCAAGAGAACTTGCATCAGAATGTTTACATGTTCCACTAGCTCCTCCCCTCTCCATAGCATGTTATAGGCACCAAGTGTCACCTAATATGTCAGTGCTTTGGAAATCTGTCTTTAGTGAATACAGATTTTACCACTGAATATAGAGATTATAGAGTGAAAAATTAGTCCTGGAGGAGAAAGAAGCAGATTTCCCTGATTAGATATTGTTAGGGTTGGCGGATTGTGCTACAGAAAATAAATAATAAAGCACAATCGCCACCCGGGGACCACCATGCAGAGATGGAAAACTGCTGCTAGTAAATATTAATGACGAAATACATGGCAAGCAATTACCCATACACACTGTATTGAACGCCACTCAGTGTGAACAGCACATGAACTGAACTCACACACAGAAACAGAACAGATGCTCTGCAACTAAGCTGTGTCACTCACACACAGAAACAAAAGAGATGCTCTGCAACTGAGCTGTGTCACTCACACACAGAAACAAAAGAGATGCTCTGCAACTGAGCCTTTGTCACTCGCACACAGAAACAAAACAGATGCTCTGCAACTGAGCTGTGTCACTCACACACAGAACCAAAAAATGATCTGCAACTGAGCTGTGTCACTCGCACACAGAAACAGAAGAGATGCTCTGCAACTGAGCTGTGTCACTTGCACACAGAAACAAAAGATGCTCTGCAACTGCGCTATGTCACTCGCACACAGAAACAGAACAGATGCTCTGCAACTGAGCTGTGTCACTCACACACAGAACCAAAAAATGATCTGCAACTGAGCTGTGTCACTCGCACACAGAAACAGAAGAGATGCTCTGCAACTGAGCTGTGTCACTCACACACAGAAATGGAACAGATGCTCTGAGCTTAATACCCTGACTAGGGTTGTGCTTGCTCTGAAATCTGCTGTGCTAACCGCACACATGTAGGTAACAGATGCTAAGCAAATGGCTAATTGCTATCTGCCTGCCTACATGTACAGTCTCAAGTTACACAGACACACAACACATGCAGAGTGGTTGAGACTCCACTCACATAGCCGTACATAAAATGATACTAGTGCGCCATTTGAAGTTTTTTATACAAAAGGCTCCACCCCAAACACTCACACCCAGTTGGCTGAGATATTGTCCACGGGCCAATCTGGAGCTGCCACATCACCAGAGTCCGAGATGTCCAATCACCAATAGGAAGATGCCACATCATGGACATGCTCAGCAAGGTGATTTCTGGACTTAGACTCCAGAGAGTCTGGTCGCCGCTGCCTATTGCTGGTTACCATAGACTTGGCTGGAGAGCTAGCAGTAACCAAACGAATATCACGAGCAAGACTCTGGGACCAACGTCTATGCTCCACAGCACACGCAGCAGCCAACCTGAATGGGAGACCGCAGAGGCAGATAAGGCTTGGGATCTACTCCGTGCAGTGGGAGAATCCCAGCACCTAACACACAGACTTTACCACTGAATATAATGTAAAAAATAAGTCCTGGAGGAGAAAGAAGCAAATTTCCCTGTTTGGATATTTTACCAAGTATCTTTTTTTCATGCGTATTATTGATTCATGAAAAAAATTAAAAAGAAAGTTTGAGAAGAAGTTACAGGCTTTCAATTTAGACAATCCATTTGTATTAGAAGGGATGTCTGCAGATAAGTCGACCACAAGACGATCACTTCACGTAAATGTGACCCGGATCTATAATCTGATCTCAGTCAGCAAGTGCTTATTTTTCCAACAGTGCCTCCACAGGTGAAATATTAAAATCAATAGACTATCTGGGTTAGGTAGAGTTATATTGGGTCCTGAGTAAGAAGATGTCTGTATTGGGCATCATGTTGGCTCAGCGGTTAGCACTGCAGCGCTGGGAACCTGGGTTCATATCCCAAGAAGGACAACATCTGCAAAGAGTTTATATGTTCTCCTCGTGTTTACATGGGTTTCCTCCCACACTCAAAAAGGCATAGGGAATATAGGTTGTGCGTGCCAATGGGGACAGCAATGATAATGTCTGTAAAGCACTGTGGAATTAATGGCGCTGTATAAGTGAGTAAAATAAATAAATAATAGAACAATCTCTTTAAAAAAAAATCTGAAATTTAGCTCAAAACAATATCAGAGTTGCAACGTACACTTTAAAAAAAAAAAAAAAAAATAAGGATTGGCCGGCGATCATCTCAGCAGATGAAATTCCAAAAACGTCCAGGCAGTGAAACATTCCTTCTGCAGTGGCCACTACAGGAGAAATGTGGTATTGCATGGAAAAATTAAAATGAATGGGTAATAATTTAATATATGGTGGAGCTAATTCGTCCTTTGTTTTTGCAGACAGAGGAAACCTCTTCTATGACGTCTATATTCAGCTCATTTATCTGTAGATATAACTCTGTAAGGCTGAATAATTCCTAATAAGAGAAGTGCAGTAAAACATACAAAGACTGTTCACGGGGGATGCGATGTAAGAGTCTCTGTGCCATTTACTGTAAGATCCCAGTGCATCATTAGGCAAAGAGATGTCATTTACACCCCAAGAAGACAAAGCTTTACAAACAATTTTCACCACAAAGGAATTTATTGTTCCCTGGAGGACACATTATAGAGAATGAAGTCAGCTACATCAGAAGAACAGGAGGAAATCTCTGCAGCATTTATGTTCTTTGTTTGTAGGACAACTTTACAGACAGCATGGGCTGGAAGAGGACAGATTTAGTGTTCCTTATAAGAATGGCTTCCATCACTTGTCAGATCCCAGTATCTCTCTAGTCAGGTCCACTAAAGGTTCTTTTATGAGGGCAGATTGTTGCCCCTGAGGGGATGTGCGGCAGACACCTTACCTGCTTGCTGATTGGTTGATCGTTGCCATGCTTAAATTGATCAACTGACCAGAAATGAGTGACCTCATTGAAGAATGATGGATAGATAGATAGATAGATAGATAGATAGATAGATAGATAATGGATTATATATAGATAATAGATAGATAATAGATAGATAATAGATAATAGATGGATAATAAATAGATAGATAGATAGATGATAGATAGATAATAGATAGATAGAGAATAGATAATTGATAGATAGATAGATAGATAGATAGATAATAGATAGATGATAGATAGTAGATAGATAGATAGATCAATACCAAATATATGGATAGATAATAGATAGATAGATAGATGATAGATAATAGATAGATAGATAGATAGATAGATAGATAGATAAAAGATAGATAATAGATATATACCAAATATATAGATAGATAATAGAAAGATAGATAATAGATAGATAGATAATAGATAGATAGATTAATAGATAGATAGATAATAGATAGATAAATAGATAGAGCCTGAATGTTGACTCTTGAATTGATGTTTGTTAAATTGTTGAAGGGATGCTGTTTACCTAGTATATCAGTTCCTACAGTTTATTGTGCTGCTATCCTTGGAGTATAGGGACGCAGGGACATAAAAAATCAATGTTTGCTAATATGGTGATTACCCATTGTATCAGTCCATGCAGCTTGCTGACCTGCAAACACTGAAAGTCAAACTATGCAGATTGATTGAATACTCAAACAAGTTGACCTCATCCCGCCTTCCCCCTGATCTGTGGATGATGGACTGAACAACAGATGTGGATATAAAAAGGGAACTCTATTCTTCTGCAGAGAGACTTTACAGTACAGCAGCCAAGCACCATAGTTCCAACCGGGGGAATACAAATTTGTTCCACTGCCCATCATTGTGCCCACAGAGACTTATGTCGCACCCATTTTGGAACAATCAGGTCACCTGGTCATGTACCTCAACAGACTGTCACCTTCCTAAGTTTGTCATTATCTGTCATTATCTCATCTTTGTGGGTGCCCCTCAAAAGCGGAGTGCCACAGGTGGGGGTAGTTGGCCCTGGAAGCCCTGAAGTCACAGCTGCTCTAATCTCAGTGAGCCAGCAGAAGGTTTAGAGGAGAGCGGACATTCAGTGGTATGAGCCCTGGTCCATGAGGTCTTTCTAAAGACAGCTGGGCCAGCGGATGACAGCACCCGCTGACCCTCATGTCTCCACATCCAAAGCTGTTCATGATTGCAATCAGCTTTTCAATTACAATAGGGAGTGCAGCTCTGGAGTCTAAACTTCTGCTCAAAAAGTTTGATACATGAACATTTTATTATTTGATATAATTTTAAGGGGTTGCTACACATCAGATATGGACTTCATAGGAGCCATCATTCAGCCATTTTTGGTGCCCTTAGCATATAGTATAGTCCTTATATGAACCCTATTAAACCTGCTTCTTTCCTTTTTCCCAGACCAGCGTGACGTGTAGGCTACACTGTGTATCACAATGTCTCCTCTCTTCCCTCCTCAGATACTGGACTGAAATCCTAATCGTATTATCTTTATTAATTCCATGTGTGCCTATTTTGGAGCCAATGATTCAAGAAATTATTGATCTTTTTTTTTCTTAAAATCAATATGATATTTCTATTAATGGCCTCCTGGTGTCAGCTTGTTTATAAACCGCTCAGCTATTTTTATAATGTAACGTTAATCCTGCGCATCTTCATACAAAATGCAGCAGAAAAACATCATATTACGTCTGAGCTGAAGGAATGAAACAATGTATAAAAATATGCATCACATATACGCCCTTGCGTGGCCCTCGGAGTAGCTTGACACTTTTGAACACACAATAATAATGTTTGTATTCATTCTTTCTGTACCCTAAAGCAAACTTTTCAATTATTAACACATGAAATAACGTCTAAGACGAAAATAAAGTGCTGTGAATCAGGAACCTTGCATAATGTTTCATCCTATGTGTACAGTAGATTTAATTAGTCATAAAGCAAAATATATACATAAAAAAGAAGCACAATGAGGCTTCCTCCAAGACTCTAAACTAAAAGCATAAGTATTATAATTAGCGCTGCACAACAAGAGACATTACTATGAGGTCCTAAATGTGGGGCGTCAAGCCCTCCATAGACAATTAAGCAGTTGCGAGCACGGAAGAGATGGAAATGTGATTTCTACTGTGGTGCTTGGCTTCCATTCCTAGGATGTCTTTTGTTTGACCCATTTACCCTTTCTAGGATCCTTAAATAATTCACCTAGATTTTTTCAGAGAATCCAGCACTGGTCTTCACCATATTGTAAAGAAGAGGATGGGACCAACCAATGCTGGTCCTTCTTTCTCCAAGGAGCCAGATATCATCCGCATGGGCTGTCTTTAGGTGAATTGAAAATACCAATTGATAAATGATATAAAAAAGACCCCAGTTGGAGGCCTCTCACCTGGTCAAATCAGATCTTCTGCTTTGCACCGATGAGGGTTAAACATCCCAAAACACGTGTCTGCAAATGGAGTGTCTGGTTTGTCTTCTTATCCTAAGTCACGTGCAAGGCTCGTTAAAAGGTTGATATTGACTTTTAGGATTGTTACGACCAATAGGTAGTGCAAGAGATCATGTCTTCTTTCTTCTAAAGAGGCTATTTGCATATTTGAATTCCCAGAGGAGCATTGCATGGCCAATAAGTCTCCTTACGCCAACTTGGCACTCTCCATAAGGAGAAACGTTCCCCTTTGTCCCTCAATAAGAGGCCTCTCACTTAGCCAAAACAGATGTCCTGCTTTGCACTGAGGAGGGGGTAACACTCCAAAACATGTGTCTGCAAATGGAGATTTTGGTTTGGCTTCTTATCCAAAGTCATATGGCAAGGCATGTTAAAGGGTTGACATTCATTTTTAGGATTGCTAAATCTAACAGGTGCTGCCAGAGATTAAGTCCTCTTCTTTTTCAAGAGATTATTTGCATAAAAATATTATACTTTTGAATTTCCTATTACTTTAAAATAGCGTTAAAGTGATGAATAAAACCCTGGCAGTCTAGTTAGAAGTCCTAAGTGTTGGGCCATCAAGATCTCCAGAGACTATTATTAGTTACAAGCACAGAAGAGGTCAAAATGTGAACCCCTAATACGGTGTTTGTTTTTCCCTTGTAGAATTGAAGGATTGGTGCTTGTTTGCCACTTTTCACCATTTCCATGATCCTTCAATCAATTCCCCTCTTGTTTGCACTCAATACCGATCATCTGGACAGTCCAGCACAGGACCTCACCACATAATGGAGGAGGGGATGGCACCAACTAGTGATGGTCCTCCTCTTTCCAACGAGCCAAACATCATCATAGGCTTCTTCCATGTGAATTACAAATACCTATTGATAAATTATATTAAAACTAAATATATTTCAGCATTTCCAACTTCATGTAAAAGTTAAGTTAAAATGACGGGTAAAATTCTGGAGATCTAGTATAAGGTCCTAAATATGGGTCTGCAAGATCTCCATAGATTAGCAGTTGCAAACACAGAATGTGATTCCTACTGTGGCACTTGCTGTTTTCCCCTCATAGGACACAAGGGTTGGTGATTGCTCCCACACTACACCCTTTCCCTTTGATCCTTGCTTAAATCCCACCAATGGCCCAGAAGATCAGTAGCCCAGAAGAAGTAGGTTCTCGTTACCATAAAATAGAGAAGGCAACGGGACCAGCAAAAGCTGGTCCTCCTTACTCTAAGGAGTCAAATATTATCTGCATGGGTTGTCTTCACTAAAATAAAGTTAAATGATCATGTATAACCTTAACTGGGAGTAAAGCCTGGAAGCATGCAAGGCCCATTCCTCCAGCATAAAATAACACAGCAGAGAGATAAAAGAAAGGACAAAGGATAATTCCAGGTTATGGGAAGTTTGAGTGTTTCTGCTGGGGATGACTCCAGTCATAGAGGATCCATATCTACCCAACCTTTAACTTAACATAGTTCACCATGGACCGCCTCAAGCAAAGTGACCCCAAACATTTGCCCAAATATGACTGATGTACTGCAGATGTTGGTCCTAGTTTTGTCCACTGCAAAGATGGCTCCAAGGTACCAATCTGCACATCAAACTCAAAGTCCACCAATATGTTGTGGTTAAAATTCCACCAGGTCAAGGGTTCATGTGCCAAAAGAAATCCACCTGTGGCCATTATGGATCATGACACATACCGATACCTTCAAATGGACATCATAATTTTAGCAAACAAGACCAGTTGAAGGATCAGATCTAGGGAGGAAGAACTTGGCCTTCAAGCCTTGGAGTGGAATAAGCGATGGTGGAACCAATAGCTAAGGAAGCTTCGATTTTCTATATAAGGCCAATTCCCCTTGATATAAGCTCCAGCTCATGAGTCTTTAATTTTTTGGTTCCATGAGAAGATCAATGGCTTTATCTCATGGTAATGACTATGGCGGATTAGTGATATTCAGCTATAGCACTCATGGCTTATCTCCTTTTGACTATTATACTAATACTTCTTTTTCTCCCTCCTTATCTCAAATATGTTGTTATTTACCCCCTGCTGTAAATCACAAAACATAGGATGATGCACCTCATTCATACTAAGACTTCATCTGAAATGATGGCAGAGAGTATTAATTAAGTAGAACTAACTGATGCGAAATAAGTGTGAGAGAGCGCTCAAGGAAAATAAAATATTCATTAGAACACTCTGAGCTTTAATATAAACTACTTTAATTAAAAAAAAAGGATGAAAGCCACGCTCTACATGTATGTTATCACATTCATATTAACTAAGTACAAGTTTAATAAAACTGCAAGCGCATTAAAACCATAGGACAGCATTATTATAAGCGTCGTAGGGAATTACTTTAAAATATCATAGGAACCAATTATGGGTAAGGTAACAAAAGCATTTTAGGAAAGTAAAAACAATAACACAGTATAGAAGTTCTTGGTTTCTTAATACAGAACCATACAATCAGCCCTTGTGGATACTATTAGGCCTATGTTGGGGAAATAGAAGAAGCCAGTCCAATCCAGTTACAAAACAATGGTCCCTGTGCACATTAGAGTAATGTTGGCCAAAATCAGGTTACCCAACACTCTGATGAGTATGAGGTGCCTGCCAACTGATAGCCAAGGAAAAAGTTGATTGATCATGTCCGATTTCAGGCTGCCGATCGCTCTCCACTCCAAAGTCAAGCCCCCGACAGACATCTATATACCACGTGACTTTCTCATTGAGAACACAAGATCTCTTATGGGAGTGTTGGTCGTGATCAACCAAACGATCATCCGAAATGTCGTTCCGCCAACTACCATCTATTGTGGATGGCCAGCAAACATGTTTGAGTCCCTGCATCATAAGGAAACAATGGACAGAACTGAGCTGAAGGTCAAGACATCCTTCTCTGTTAAGACCCCCCATATACATTAGACAGCTGTAGGCCGAAATATAGTTTGGCCGACAGTTATTTCTCCTGGCTCCCCCATACACAGGAACGCTCGGATCGGCCCATCAGTCCTGTGTTCTGTATGAAAGACACAACTGATACTGACAAACAAAAGGATCAGTCATTGGAAATCTTATGGGCAGATCCTTCTGTCCTCCACATCATTCATTAGGGGAAGAGTTGGAAGACCTCCATACACATTAGATTGTCTGACCATCCTGTAAATATCAGCGTGTTCATCCAACTTTGGTCTACGGTTTATGGGAAATCCTATGCGCAGATCCTCCTGTCCTCCACGTCATCCATTGGGGAAGAAATGAGAGACCTCCATAAATATTAGACTGTTTGACCAGGATGCATGTTTGGTGGTCATCTACATATCATGATATTGTCATCGCACTGTGCATGTTTATTTCAATGGTAAGAGGGGATATGTTGCTTGTTAGACCCCTCTAGTAGAAGCTTATTTTGTGTAAGAACAAAGGATGGGGTATGTTAAAGCGCATCATGTCCAATTGTTTTATACAATTCTAGTGGCCCACTGTTTAATAACATGTAATATGACATGCCCCTTATTCACAAATTTGTCAATGCTTTTATCTACTAATAGAAAGGGTAACTTGATAAGTGATTGGTGACATGCTTCTCATATCTGTACATTTTGCATTAAGTGTACTGTTGAGGAGGAGTTGAGGCGGCCTACCGGGGTATTCACCTGTCCTCCTGTAGGCCAGTCCGAGTCTGTCCTCATAATGTACATAATTTAAAACTCCAAAATGCCTATTGGATGGTCAGATTAATTTTCAAGATGCTTTCTACAGGGCCATTTGTTTACCAGCTGAACTTCTAGTCTGTCGTGATTTACAGCTCCTAATAACCAACATCGTCAATAATGATCTCCTGATCTGGCCACCACACCTTCCTGGAATTCTCTCAACCCACCTACTCCACTGCCCAAAGATTTGGCAAATTTAAGAAGAGACTGTATATTGATGTGAAACTAAGAATGCAGCTGAAAAGCCGATCATCACATGCTCCGTTTACGAAAATTCATGTCAGGCCCTTTTATTTGATGTAAGAGATGACATTTTTTTCATTCAATCGCAAAGAGTCTTGATTGAAATGCACAGAATATCATCTAAAGTGTTTAGATTCTCAACAATCAGTAGTGATCAAAGTTAATAAATGTTCAATTTCCCTGCAGTGCCTCCACAGGGGAAATGAAGAATTACACATCCTACAAGAGCTTGGGAGGAGGCTCATTATTGGATAATTGGCTAGTAAATGAAAGTCCCACATAATTGATGCCATTAAGAAGAATATATCATGGATTTTTTATAACTTTTTTAAAGTCTTCCTCTGCTTTGAAGAAAAAAAGAACATCGATACAGATACATACAAGAATTTTTTTAAGTAAACACTCATATTTCTTTAGTTTTTCATTCTTTTTGACCCGGAGGTGTATGATGGGATCTAGTATTCTGCACACATATCGCATACACGGTTATTGTTGAATAATTTAAAATATTACGTTGTCTCATTTTTTATTCAGTTATTGATTCAGTGTGGTCATAAAACATTTTGTGTCAGGAAATAGTTATAGCTCATGCATGCTTAGTGACAAATGTTCCCGTTCTCTGCCGAGATCAATGTCCTCCCGTCTTACGATGTGTTTTTTTTACCTTAAAAATGCTGAATTTGCTAGTTTGACAATAATTATGGAAGAATCATCTAAAGCAATCTGATGTAAAGGACATAAAAGAAACATGAGATGTGGAATCTTCCAAAAACTACGGATTCAATCTGTTTACAGGGAATGTGTCATCAGAAAATGATCTATTGTTTAATCATATTTTAATGGTAAATCTATTTTTTTAACATCAATAGTTTTTTTTTTTAATTTGCTGTATCAGTACTTTTTTTAAAAGAAAAAATAAGAAATCTTTTCACACTGGCTATTAGGGATAATTTTTAGACTCACACTTCCTGTTCCTTATAAAAGAGTTTTCAAAAGTCTCATTACCCTCACAAACACAATTACAATGACAGATAGTAGCACACAATCCACCAATAAAACCAGGGAATATTTAAGCTCTTCTCCTTCCCCTCCATTTGCCCTTTTTAGAGCCCGTGGCTTTCCTGAAAAAGCAGAAGTGGCGGGTGTGAAAATTGCAAGATTTCAGCATTTTTTTTAAAGATATATTGCAAATTGAAAGACAAAAAAAATAAATAAAAATATTGCAATAAAAAAAATAATATACCCAATTTCAAAAATAGTTCATAACATATTACCTTTAAAGGGTTTGTTTTCTACATACAATATATTTTTTTAAATGTTCCTCAGTTGTAAATTACCCATTAGATGTCCCAACGCTAAGATTAACATTTTAAGTAATATCTGAGGGAGCTTGGCTGTGATTGTTTAATTTTCCTGCAGTGCCCCCGCAGGGTAAACTAAACATTACACATTGCCAATTGAAATCGATGCTCCATTGTATTGTAGGTCCTCCAAAGTGAGAGAAAATTATGTCACCCTGGTATTCTAATAATTAGACAAACTGATTATAAGAGCTAGGCTCATCTATACCCCAAAATTGCATTACGACTATTTTAATACTAACCCAATTGTTATCCATAAAGAACTTAGTAAAAAATGTCCAATCTTTATGGCATTCACAATGCTAAATGTTAGTTATAGAGAGGAGGAACCAAATTTGCCCAATTTTTTTTATTATTTATGACATGATTGTAGGTCCACTAAGGTTGAGAAGAAAGATTCTGCCTGCCCTGGTCCAGGAATCCGATCTGGTCCTCACTAGAGTTGAGCGACTTTTACTTTTTTCAGATTGAGTCGGGTTTCGCGAAACCCGACTTTGTCAAAAGTCGGGTCGGGTGAAATCGGCTGATTGTTGCGAAAAGTCGGGGGCCAACTGAAACACGAAACCCAATGCAAGTCAATGGGGAATCAAAGACGGCAATGAGTGGAGGACAGGAAAACACCTACAGTGCACATTTTAATGCCAAAAACATCAATTCTTATTACTGAAGCTTTTCAATCTTAATTTACTTTATAATAATAGTTAGGCATTGAAAACTGGGGGTCATTTGGCTAAAGTTGTGGGGGGTAGGGCTGGCTCAAGATTTTCGTGGGCCCAGAAAACGCGGAATACGTAAGGCGGTGGAGCAGGGAGAGGTAAGTATTTCAACTATGCAAGTGCTGTGATCCTGAGCAAGAAGGGGGGCTCACTCGTTGGCACTGGCACAGGGCCCCTCATAGTACGGTGGTGTGTTTGACGGCGAGTGGTGCCTCCCACTGGCAGAGACACTTTTGCATACTATGAGGGGCCCTGTGCCAGTGACGTCGCCAATGAGTATGCCCCCCCACCTGATGAAGGAACCTGCACTTTCATATGCACCTTCCTCTTTGTCCCCGTGTAAGGTGGTATAGTCTGCGGGAAGGGGAACCTGACTTTCAGCAGGGTCAGATTCTGGCTGTGTAGAGTGCAAGGGGAATGTAGTGGTCTGGGTCAATGTACCAGCAGACTCATCTAGCAGTGGCTGGGCAATGGGCAGGATGAACAGGAAACACAGATATAGGCCCAAATAATAAAGTAGGCTAAATGCAGTTCAAAATTGGTAACAGGACTAATCAGGCGGCATTGCTTTGTTCAGTGGAGGAAAACTGTAATGAGTGGCAGACACAGTTAGTAGGCCCAAATTATAAAGTGGGCTAAATACAGTTCAAATATGGTAACAGGACTAAACAGGCAGCATTGCTTTGTTCAGTGGAGGAAAACTGTAATGAGTGGCAGACACAGTTAGTAGGCCCAAATAATAAAGTGGGCTAAATGCAGTTCAAATGTAGTAACAGAACTAAACAGACGGCATTGCTTTGTTCAGTGGAGGAAAACTGTAATGAGTGGCAGACACAGTTAGTAGGCCCAAATAATAAAGTGGGCTAAATGCAGTTCAAATATGGTAACAGGACTAAACAGGCGGCATTGCTTTGTTCAGTGGAGGGAAACTGTAATGAGTGGCAGACACAGTTAGTAGGCCCAAATAATAAAGTAGGCTAAATGTCTGCCAAAAAAATGTTCATAAATAAACAGGCGACATTGCTTTGCTCAGTGGAGGAAAATTGTAATGAGTAGCAGACTAAGTTAGTAGGCCCAAATAATAAAGTGGGCTAAATGTCTGCCAAAAAACTGTTCATAAATAAACAGGTGGCATAGCTAGGTACAGGGGTGGGCTCCTCTGCTGAGTAGCAGACAGTGGTAGTAGGCGCAAAGTATTAACTGGTCTAAATGGAGGCTAGGGCCTCTGTATATTTTAACTATCATCTATCATTTCAACAAATTTGTATTGGCAGTGCCATTGAAGGATATAACAGCACAGACTACACAGTGGTGGAGCAGGGAGAGGTAAGTATTGCAAGTGGTAGAGCACTGTTTGAGCTGGGGGGGAACTGTTGTGAATCCACTTTTTGGGCTCCCCTGGTGGTTGCTGGTGGTACTGGTGACTTGTGTGTGCTTTGCTGTCTCAGTTCACCTGCTCCCATCAGTGTTTGGGAGTTTCCTATTTAGCCTTGCTCTTCAGTCATTTCCTTGCCGGTCATCATTGTAACCAGAGCCTTCGGTTGCATGTTCCTGCTACTAGTCTGCTGATCAGCTAAGTGGACTTTGTCCTTTTGTTTCGTATCTTTTGTCCAGTTTGCAGTTTTTGTTATTCTCTGTAGCTGGAAGCTCTTGCGGGCTGAAATTGCCACTCCTGTGTCATGAGTTGACACAGGAGTCTTAAAGTAATTTCAGGATGGTTTTTTGAAAGGGTTTTCAGTTGACCGTGAAGTCCTCTTTTGTATCCTTCTGCTATCTAGTAAGTGGACCTCTCTTTGCTAAATCTACTTTCATACTGTGTATGTCTTTTCCCCTTAACTCACCATTATTACTTGTGGGGGGCTGCTATCATCTTTTGGGGTATTTCCCTAGAGGTAAGCCAGGTCTGTTCTTTCCTCTACCAGGCGTAGTTAGTCCTCCGGCTGGCGCGTGGCATCTAGGAAGTCGTAGGTATGCTCCCTGGCTACTGTTAGTTGTGTGGTAGATTTAGCTCACGGTCAGCTCGAGATTCCATCACCCAGAGCTCGTCCGTTATTTTTGTGTTCTGATGTTTCCCTGCCATTGGGAATCATGACAGTATGACCGGCCCGTGTTAAAGTTATTGGCAGAAGAAAGGAGAGAAAAAAGAAGTCTGTAGATTTTTTTTTTTCCCCCTATTCTTGCTCCATAGTTGGATCAGTTGTATTTCAGCTCTAATTACAGCCTTTGCCTTTCTCTCCTTCTAATCCTTGAATGGCTCTGATCTCACCTGTTTAAAGATGGACCCTCAGAGTTTGGCTGTAGGTTTAAATAATCTTGCTACCAAGGTTCAAAATTTACAAGATTTTGTTATACATACTCCGATGTCTGAACCTAAAATTCCTACACCAGAGGTGTTTTCCGGAGATAGATCTCGGTTCCTGAATTTCAAATATAATTGTAAATTGTTCCTTTCTCTCAGACCTCACTCCTCTGGAGATCCTGTCCAGCAGGTTAAGATTGTAATCTCTTTGCTGCGAGGTGACCCTCAAAATTGGGCATTTTCATTGACGCC
This sequence comes from Ranitomeya variabilis, assembly GCF_051348905.1. Taxonomy (NCBI): domain Eukaryota; kingdom Metazoa; phylum Chordata; class Amphibia; order Anura; family Dendrobatidae; genus Ranitomeya; species Ranitomeya variabilis. The sequence goes on along the minus strand of NC_135235.1, from coordinate 210,204,929 downwards.
AGGGGATCCTGCTTTGCTCAATGTGGATGCGTTTTTTCTGGCTTTAGGGTTGCTTTATGAGGAACCTAATTTGGAGATTCAAGCTGAAAAAGCTTTGATAGCCCTATCTCAAGGGCAAGATGAAGCTGAGATATACTGCCAAAAATTTCGTAGATGGTCTGTGCTTACTCAGTGGAATGAGTGCGCCCTAGCGGCAAATTTCAGAGAGGGCCTTTCTGATGCCGTTAAAGATGTTATGGTCGGGTTCCCTGTGCCCACAGATCTGAATGAGTCCATGACAATGGCTATTCGGATTGATCGGCGTTTGCGGGAGCGCAAACCCGTGCACCATTTGGCGGTATCTTCTGAAGAGACGCCAGAGAAGATGCAATGTGACAGAATTCTGTCCAGAAGCGAGCGGCAGAATTATAGGCGTAAAAATGGGTTATGCTTCTATTGTGGTGATTCTGCTCATGTTATATCAGCATGCTCTAAACGTACAAGGAAGGTTGACAAGTCTATTTCAATTGGCACTTTACAGTCTAAATTTATTCTGTCTGTAACCTTGATTTGTTCATTATCAGTTATTACCGTGGATGCCTATGTGGACTCTGGCGCCGCTCTGAGTCTTATGGATTGGTCCTTTGCCAGGCGCTGTGGGTTTGATTTAGAGCCTCTGGAAGTTCCTATACCTCTGAATGGTATTGATTCTACGCCTTTGGCTTGTAATAAACCACAATTCTGGACGCAAGTGACTATGCGTATGACTCCAGACCATCAGGAGGTGATTCGCTTCCTTGTGTTGTACAATTTGCATGATGTTTTGGTGCTTGGATTATCATGGTTACAATCTCATAACCCAGTCCTTGACTGGAAAATAATGTCTGTGTTAAGCTGGGGATGTCGGGGGGCTCATGGGGATATACCTTTGGTTTCCATTTCGTCATCTATTCCCTCTGAGATTCCGGCATTTTTGTCTGATTATCGTGATATTTTTGAGGAGCCAAAAATTGGTTCACTCCCTCCCCACAGAGATTGTGATTGTGCCATAGATCTGATTCCTGGCAGTAAATTTCCAAAGGGTCGTTTGTTTAACTTATCTGTACCTGAACATGCTGCTATGCGAGAGTATATTAAGGAGTCCCTGGAAAAGGGACATATTCGTCCTTCTTCATCTCCTTTAGGAGCTGGTTTTTTCTTTGTATCTAAAAAGGATGGCTCTCTGAGGCCTTGTATTGATTATCGACTCCTGAATAAAATTACAGTCAAATATCAGTATCCGTTGCCTTTGCTGACTGATTTGTTTGCTCGCATAAGGGGGGCTAAGTGGTTCTCTAAGATTGATCTTCGTGGGGCGTATAATTTGGTGCGAATTAAGCAGGGGGACGAGTGGAAAACCGCATTTAATACGCCTGAGGGCCATTTTGAGTATTTAGTAATGCCTTTCGGCCTTTCTAATGCACCTTCAGTCTTTCAGTCCTTAATGCATGATATTTTCCGTGAATATTTGGATAAATTTATGATTGTGTATTTGGATGATATTTTGATTTTTTCTGATGACTGGGAGTCTCATGTTCAACAGGTCAGGAGGGTTTTTCAGGTTTTGCGGGAGAATTCTTTGTGTGTAAAGGGTTCAAAGTGTGTTTTTGGGGTTCAAAAGATTTCCTTTTTGGGGTACATTTTTTCCCCTTCTTCTATTGAGATGGACCCTGTCAAGGTTCGGGCTATTTGTGACTGGACGCAGCCTACTTCTCTTAAGAGTCTTCAGAAATTCTTGGGCTTTGCTAATTTTTATCGTCGATTTATAACTGGTTTTTCTGGCGTTGCTAAACCTCTGACGGATTTGACCAAGAAGGGTGCTGATGTTGCCAATTGGTCCCCTGCTGCTGTGGAGGCCTTTCGGGAGCTTAAGCGCCGCTTTTTGTCTGCCCCTGTGTTGCGCCAGCCTGATGTTTCGATGCTTCCGAGATCGGAGCGGGGGCGGTTTTGTCGCAGAAAAGTTCCGACTGCTCAGTGATGAGACCTTGTGCGTTCTTTTCTCGAAAATTTTCGGCCGCCGAGCGAAACTATGATGTTGGTAATCGGGAGCTTTTGGCCATGAAGTGGGCATTTGAGGAGTGGCGTCATTGGCTTGAGGGTGCCAGACATCAGGTGGTAGTTTTGACTGATCACAAGAATCTGATTTATCTAGAGTCTGCCAGGCGCCTGAATCCTAGACAGGCACGATGGTCGTTGTTTTTTTCTCGGTTTAATTTTGTGGTTTCATACTTACCGGGTTCTAAAAATGTTAAGGCAGATGCTCTTTCTAGGAGTTTTGAGCCTGACTCTCCTGGGGATTCTGAACCTGCTGGTGTCCTTAAGGATGGGGTGGTTTTGTCTGCTGTCTCCCCAGATCTGCGACGTGCTTTGCAAGAATTTCAGGCGGATAGACCTGATCGTTGTCCGCCTGGTAGACTGTTTGTTCCTGATGATTGGACCAGTAGAGTTATCTCGGAAGTTCATTCTTCTTCGCTGGCAGGTCATCCTGGAATTTTTGGTACCAGAGATTTGGTGGCTAGATCCTTTTGGTGGCCTTCCCTGTCTCGGGATGTGCGTGTTTTTGTGCAGTCTTGTGATGTGTGTGCTCGGGCCAAGCCTTGTTGTTCTAGGGCTAGTGGGTTATTGTTGCCCTTGCCTGTTCCGAAGAGGCCTTGGACGCACATCTCTATGGACTTTATTTCTGATCTCCCTGTTTCTCAGAAGATGTCTGTCATCTGGGTGGTGTGTGACCGTTTTTCTAAAATGGTTCATTTGGTACCATTGCCTAAGTTGCCTTCCTCATCTGAGTTGGTCCCTCTATTTTTTCAAAATGTGGTTCGCTTGCATGGTATTCCGGAAAACATCGTTTCTGACAGGGGAACCCAGTTCGTGTCTAGATTTTGGCGGGCATTCTGTGCCAGGTTGGGCATTGATTTGTCTTTTTCGTCTGCATTCCATCCTCAGACTAATGGCCAGACGGAGCGAACTAATCAAACTTTGGAGACTTATTTGAGGTGTTTTGTGTCTGTGGATCAGGATGACTGGGTTGCCTTTTTGCCGTTGGCAGAATTTGCTCTTAATAATCGGGCTAGTTCTGCCACTTTGGTTTCTCCTTTCTTTTACAATTCAGGGTTTCATCCTCGTTTTTCATCTGGTCAGGTGGAATCTTCGGATTGTCCTGGAGTGGATGCGGTGGTGGATCGGTTGCATCAGATTTGGGGACAAGTGGTGGACAATTTGAAGTTGTCCCAGGAGAGGACTCAGCAGTTTGCTAACCGCCGTCGTCGTGTTGGTCCTCGCCTTCGTGTTGGGGACTTGGTGTGGTTGTCTTCCCGTTTTGTCCCTATGAGGGTTTCTTCTCCTAAGTTTAAGCCTCGGTTCATCGGTCCCTATAGGATTTTGGAGATACTTAACCCTGTGTCCTTTCGTTTGGACCTCCCGGCATCTTTCGCTATCCATAATGTATTCCATCGGTCGTTGTTGCGGAGATATGAGGTACTGGTGGTTCTTTCTACTGAACCTCCTGCTCCTGTGCTGGTGGAAGGTGAATTGGAGTACGTTGTAGAAAAGATCTTGGATTCCCGTATTTCCAGACGGAGACTTCAATATCTGGTTAAATGGAAGGGCTATGGTCAGGAAGATAATCCTTGGGTAACTGCCTCTGATGTTCATGCCTCGGATTTGGTTCGTGCCTTTCATAGGGCTCATCCAGATCGCCCTGGCGGTTCTCGTGAGGGTTCGGTGCCCCCTCCTTAAGGGGGGGTACTGTTGTGAATCCACTTTTTGGGCTCCCCTGGTGGTTGCTGGTGGTACTGGTGACTTGTGTGTGCTTTGCTGTCTCAGTTCACCTGCTCCCATCAGTGTTTGGGAGTTTCCTATTTAGCCTTGCTCTTCAGTCATTTCCTTGCCGGTCATCATTGTAACCAGAGCCTTCGGTTGCATGTTCCTGCTACTAGTCTGCTGATCAGCTAAGTGGACTTTGTCCTTTTGTTTCGTATCTTTTGTCTAGTTTGCAGTTTTTGTTATTCTCTGTAGCTGGAAGCTCTTGCGGGCTGAAATTGCCACTCCTGTGTCATGAGTTGACACAGGAGTCTTAAAGTAATTTCAGGATGGTTTTTTGAAAGGGTTTTCAGTTGACCGTGAAGTCCTCTTTTGTATCCTTCTGCTATCTAATAAGTGGACCTCTCTTTGCTAAATCTACTTTCATACTGTGTATGTCTTTTCCCCTTAACTCACCGTTATTACTTGTGGGGGGCTGCTATCATCTTTTGGGGTATTTCCCTAGAGGTAAGCCAGGTCTGTTCTTTCCTCTACCAGGCGTAGTTAGTCCTCCGGCTGGCGCGTGGCATCTAGGAAGTCGTAGGTATGCTCCCTGGCTACTGTTAGTTGTGTGGTAGATTTAGCTCACGGTCAGCTCGAGATTCCATCACCCAGAGCTCGTCCGTTATTTTTGTGTTCTGATGTTTCCCTGCCATTGGGAATCATGACAGGGAACACTCTCTCATGGGCAGCGGTTATGGCACAGGGCCCCTCATATTACGACGGTGTGTCTGACATTGATTGTGCACCACCACCGTCAGAGACACTTTATTGTACTATGAGGGACCTTGTGCCAGTACCGTCGCCCAAGAGTGGGCCCACCCACCTGTCCAGACAAATGGCACTCGCACGGGTGCTTGCGCCAGGTGGAGACTACGGCCTGTGGGGGGAGTCAGCCCATTTAGGGAGGTATAAAAATGGCCTATGGTGGACATTTAGCAGCTGCAAATGGAGGAATTGGAGAAGTCAGTAAGAGGAGGCCAAAAGCAAGACATTTTTCAGGCAAGCTATGTGTCAGCAGGGGAAGGTGGGGCAAAATAATTTGAAATCCATGATTGGTTCATTTTAATGAAGGTTAGATCATCAACATTTTGGGTAGCCAGACGTGTCCTTTTTTTGGTCAGTATTGAACCAGCAGCACTGAAGACTCTTTCTGATAGCACACTAGCAGCAGGGCAAGCGAGCTCCTGTAATGCATATTCTGCCAATTCAGGCCAGGTGTCTATTTTAGATGCCCAGTAATCAAAGGGGCATGACCTGTGAGGGAAAACATCGATAAGGGAGGAAAAGTAGTTCAGAACCATACTGGACAAATGCTGTCTCCTGTCACTTTGAATCGATACAGCAGTACCTGTCGTGTCAGCGGTCATTGCAAAATCACTCCACAACCTGGTCATAAAACCCCTCTGTCCAACGCCACTTCGGATTTGTGCACCTCTAACACCTCTGCCATGTTGCCCCCTACGGCTCGTGTGAGAACCATCACCACCGCTGTGTGCTGGGAATGCCTGAACCAAACGGTCTACAAGAGTTGCTTGTTTGGTAGCCAATATTTGCTCAAGGTTCTCATGTGGCATGATATTTTGTAATTTTCCTTTATATCGTGGATCCAGGAGGCAGGCCAACCAGTAATCGTCATCGGTCAACATTTTGATAATGCAGGGGTCCCTTTTTAGGATACGCAAGGCATACTCAGCCATGTGGGCCAATGTTCCAGGTGTCAATTCACAGCTTGTGCTGGGTTGAGGAGCACTTGTTTGCAAATCAACATCACTTGTGTCCCTCAAGAACCCTGTACCTGACCTTGCAACGCCACCAGTTTCTATTGCCCCCTGAGAAGCATCCTCCTCCCATAAATATTCATCCCCATCATCCTCCTCCTCCTCTTCGTCCGCCACCTCGTCCAGGAGAATTCCCTGAGCAGACAATGGCTGACTGTCATCAAGGCTTCCCTCCTCCTCGGCTGCAGACGCCTGCTCCTTTATGTGCGTCAATCTTTGCATCAGCAGACGCATTAGTGGGATTCTCATGCTTATGATGGCGTCGTCTGCACTTACCAGCCATGTGCATTCCTCAAAACACTGAAGGACTTGACAGAGGTCTTGTAGCTTCGACCACTGCACACCTGACAACTCCATGTCTGCCATCCAAGTGCCTGCCCGTGTATGTGTATCCTCCCACAAATTAATTACAGCACGCCTCTGTTCGCACAGCCTCTGAACCATGTGCAGTGTGGAGTTCCACCTTGTTGCAACGTCGATTATTAGGCGGTGCTGGGGAAGATTCAGCGATCGCTGATGGTTCAGCATACAGCTGGAGTGTACGGGCGACCGGCGGATGTGCGAGCAAAGTCTTCGCTTCTTCAGGAGCAGGGCAGGTAACTCCGGATAATTTTTGAGGAAGCACTGCACCACAAGGTTCAAGGTGTGAGCCAGGCAAGGTATGTGTTTCAGTTCTGAAAGGGCTATGGCAGCCATAAAATTCCTTCCATTATCACTGACTACCTTGCCTGCCTCAAGATGTACACAGCCCAGCCATGACTGAGTTTGTTGCTGCCAGTACTCGGCCAGTACTTCCGCGGTGTGTCTGTTGTCGCCCAAACACTTCATTTGTAACACAGCCTGCTGACGCTTACCACTTGCTGTTCGATAATGGGACACCTCGTGTGCAACACTGGCAGCTGCGGATCGAGTGGTCGTGCGACTGCGCTCTGTGGACAAGCTTTTGCTTCTGGAGGAGGAGGAGGAGGAGGGGTGGCGAACACCTACAGCCAACTGTTTCCTAGACCGTGGGCTAGGCAGAACTATCCCACTATGGCTGTCCCCTGTGGACCCTGCATCCACCACATTAACCCAGTGCGCCGTGATGGACACGTAACGTCCCTGGCTATGCCTACTGGTCCATGCATCTGTTGTGAGGTGCACCTTTCCACTGACTGATTGCCTCAGTGCATGGACAATGCAGTCTTTGACATGCTGGTGGAGGGCTGGGATGGCTTTTCTCGCAAAGAAGTGCAGACTGGGTAGGTCATAGCGTGGTACTGCGTAGGCCATCAGGTCTTTGAAAGCTTCGCTTTCAACCAACCGGTAGGGCATCATCTCTAACGAGATTAGTATAGCAATGTGGGCGTTCAAACCCTGTGTACGCGGATGAGAGGATGAGTACTTTCTTTTCCTAATGAGAGTCTCTTGTAGGGTGAGCTAGACTGGAGAGCTGCATATGGTGGAACTAGCGGTGTTGGTGGTGGACATGGCAGATTGAGAGACGGTTGGTGATGGTATTCTTGATGTTGGCCTACATACAGTGTTTCCTACCAATAACCTTGTGATTCCCTGACTGCTTTGGCCTTGCGACGATACCTCCACATTTGCTGCTGGTGGTGTCCTAACCGGTGGGCTTACTGTGAGGGAAGCAATGTAGCATTGCTGACTACCTTCATTCTGAGCAGGTGCACCAACGGTATGGGACGTTTGGTAGTTAGTCCAGGCTTGCAAGTGCATGCTGGTTAAATGTCTAAGCATGCACGTTGTATTTAAATTTTGAAGATTCTTCCCTCTGCTAAAGGTCTTTGAGCATTTCTTACAGATAACTTTTGACTGATTATTCGGTTCTTGGTTAAAAAATTGCCACACTACACTCTTCCTACTATGGAATACCTTTTCAGGCATTGCACGCTGGGCTGCTTTCACCAGATGGCCACGCTGTCCTAAAACTGTTTTTGTTTTTGACAAACGTTTTTGGCCTGATACGGGCCTGCCAGATGACAGCTGTTGCGATGTAGATGGCTGCTGCGGATCATCCTCCTCCGCTTCAGAGCTACTGGCAGTGGCACCCTCTTCCCCCAATGGCTGCCAATCTGGGTCAACAACTGGGTCATCTATCACCTCCTCTTCAATGTCATGTGCACCTTCCTCTGTGTCACCCGTGTAAGGTGCTATAGCGTTTGGGACGGGGCACCATATTCTCATCAGGGTCAGATTCTGGCTCAGCACACTGCGAGGGCAATGTAGTGATCTGAGTCAATGGAACAGCATAATAATCTAGCTGTGGCTGTGCATCAGTGCACTCCATGACCGATTCATCTTGTAATGGACGATGACGATGGCTCAACACCTCCAGCCTTAGGTGGTATTGTGCTTTTCCCACTACCACCAGATGCACCACCGCCACCACCACCACCACCATCAGTACCAGCTGGCAACCACCGCCCACGGGTTCTTCCACCAGACTTCCTCATTTTTTGGAAAATCTAACCAAAATAACAACTGTTATATGGTACTGTAAAACAAGGTAGAAGGTGTATATAAACTTGTTGAGAATTTAAATCTCCCTTTTTTTTGGGGGGGGGAGACTGAACCTAAACTCAGGCCCTGTGCATAAAACAACACAATGTAAGTGGCAGAAAGTGGCTGGCTGATATACGACAAACTAACAGGACTGAAGTATATCCACTTTGTGAGAATTTGAATCTCACTTTTTTTTGGGGAGACTGAACCAAAACTCAGGCCCAGTATATATAACAACACAATGTAAGTGGCAGAACGTGGCTGGCTGATATACGACAAACTAACAGGACTGAAGTATATCCACTTTGTGAGAATTTGAATCTCACTTTTTTTTTGGGAGACTGAACCAAACCTCAGGCCCAGTATATATAACAACACAATGTAAGTGGCAGAACGTAACTGGCTGATATACGACAAACTAAGAGGACTGAAGTATATCCACTTTGTGAGAATTTGAATCTCACTTTTTTTTTGGGAGACTGAACCAAACCTCAGGCCCAGTATATATAACAACACAATGTAAGTGGCAGAACGTAACTGGCTGATATACGACAAACTAAGAGGACTGAAGTATATCCACTTTGTGAGAATTTGAATCTCACTTTTTTTGGGGGGAGAGTGAACCAAAACTCAGGCCCAGAGTATATAACAACGCAATCTAAGTGGCAGAAAGTGGCTGGCTGACATACAACAAACTAACAGGACTGAAGTATATCCACTTTGTGAGAATTTGAATCTCACTTTTTTGGGGGGGGAGACTGAACCAAAACTCAGGCCCAGTGTATAAAACAACACAATGTAAGTGGCAGAAAGTGGCTAGAAGATATATGAAAAAATACAAGGACTGTAGTACAATTTCAATCTCCCTACAATGATCTCAGGACAAGTATGGCAGCAATAAAAAGGATTGCTGCACACAAAAGTGTGGACGAATAAACAAGATAACTGTGCAGAAAGGAGCAACAGGATTTTTGCTTTTAAAAAAGCAGTTGGTTTGCACAGCAGCGTGCAAACAGCAATGCAGCTACCAGGGAGCCTTATAAGGCAGCCTAATAAGCTACAGAGCTGATGCACAAAGATATAGCCTCCACTGTCCCTGCAAAACAAAGGTGGTGTTGGACAGTGGAAATCGCTACAGCACAAGCAGTTTGGGGGTTAATCTTCCCTCCCTAACTATATCCCTTCTTCTGATGAAGCTGCAGCAACCTCTCCCTATGCTAAGATCGGCAGAAGTAAGATGGCGGTCGGCGTGCACGCCCCTTTATAGCCCCTGTGATGCCGCAGAAAGCAAGCCAATCACTGTCATGCCCTTCTCTAAGATGGCGGGGACCGAGACCTATGTCATCACGCTGCCCACACTCTGCGTCCTCCTTCATTGACTGAAAAATGGCGCTGAAAGCGTCATATGAAACGCGACTTTTGCGCGCATGTTGGCGACCTCATGGCCAATCCCACACTAGGATCGGGTCAGGTTTCATGAAACCCGACTTTGCCGATTTTTGAATTTGTCCGATCCGTTTCGCTCAACCCTAGCCCTCACACAAAGTCATGATATTACAAGACCTTGTAAATGCCGGTCTGACGATGTTTCTCAAAGCAGTAAAAATTGCCTGGCCTGGCTGCCATGTTGAACCAATCTGGATGATAGACCAGCTGACCGGGAATGTTTTTTGCTCATCTCTAGTGAACACAGTCATCATGCTGGAAACCCCCCCCAAAATTAAAAATTGGCAAAAATTATTTCCAAACAAACTCTGATTCATCGAACTACAGTACATAATTTAGTATTACACTTAATCCAAATAGAAATGGCAACTGTAAAACATATCTGTATTGAATATTGACCATAACTCTACCCAAAAGATTTACTATTGTGAGTGCACCTTGACTTTGGTGGACAATGTGAAAAATTTGGTGTTTTTTTTTAAATTTTTGGGGCAAATTATTACATTTAGTCATAGAATGATTTATTTATTTATTATGTATTGTTTAAAACACATTTTGTAATTTACTGGATGAAGGAGATGTATTTTTCTAGGGATGGGTCTGGATTAGCTAGAAAGGAGGTGTTGCTACAAGCATGCTAAAAATAATGTAAAAGTAAATTACCCAATAGCTTGTGTAGAATTTATCAAAAGTGTCTAAAAATTAGCCACACTTATCATTAAGCATACAGCAGCGACTGTGATAAATTTGGCACATTTGTAGATTGTCTAGTCTAAGTTTAGACTGTTGTGTACATCTTGATCAAAACAAGGTGGGCTTCTAATTCACTGAGAGATCAGGTTACAGCTGCACAGTGCTGTTCATGAAGAAGGGAGAATGTGGGAGAAGAGGAGTGGGAAACAGAAGCAAAGAGAAGGAAACATAAACAAGCAGACACTCCTGCTGATTTCTAGTAAATCTAAACCTCACCCTAGAGCTGGATTCACAGTTACACTTCTCAGTACTGCTGTTTCATGTCTTCTATGCTGTTGCTGCTTCTGAAACAGAGCTAGATAGGGACCGGAGAAAGGAAAAACCCTCATATCTATGTGTGCTTTGTATGGGAAACATCATACTAGGCAGTCTGAACCACTAGTTAAGAGAAAAATGAAATTAGAGGGAGTGACTGCAGGGGAGAAAACTAGTGAAAAATGCAAGAAACAAGTCAGATAATGGTCATAAATAGTATCTTCCCTCAGCACCCTTAGCGTGCCTTACCATTAAAGTCAATATAGAAAGGAAGCATTCACAAAATATGACTATCAGATTCAACGAATTAAGGTTAATTTTCAACATTTTGCCCAACATTAATTAGAATATGCCCAAGATTAACCAAACCCTCGTACCTTATCTGAACGTTAGACATTTCCCAGGGGGAGATTTACAGTTAGCTAATCTAAGTATTAAGATCTGTGAAATTTCCAGAGCAAAACAAACTTAGCATAACAACATTCATAACTCGCAAGTTAAGAGAGAACCATCTGTCTCCAAAAAAGATGAAAAACAGAATACCCAGCGATATATATGGTAGAGATGCACCTCTGTGGGAAACCAAATACATAGAGAATATCCAGCATCGGAAGACAGAAGGCAAGTGGGCCCCTTTTGCAAATCCCACATGCTCTAAGACTTGGAGAAAGGTTATCTAAAAACAAAGCTGTGTGAAAATACAGAACATCTTGACTAACCGGATGAAGGACCAGTTCATTAGTGGAGAATCTTACACAGAAAATGGACATCTTTTGTGTTTGAACATGAAAACATAGCATTTAGCAGATAAAACCATCGTTTTAACTCTCATCCTGGGCTACATCTTCTATCAATTATTGCATGGGTTTTCTTACCATCCATTCAGGCAGCTTTTTGATTCCTGCCGCAATCTCTGATTCTCTCTGCACTGAGCTGCACACTGCCCAGGACATGCATGCTGCTGCACACTGCCCACGACATGCATGCTGCTGCACACTGCCCACCACATGCATACTATTGCACACTGCCCATGACATGCATGCTGCTGCACACTGCCCATGACATGCATGCTGCTGCACAGTGCCCACCACATGCATACTATTGCACACTGCCCATGACATGCATACTGCTGCACACTGTCCATGATATACATGCTACTGCACATTGCCCACAACATGCATGCCCAATGACATGCATGCTGCTGCACACTGCCCACGACATGCATGCTGCTGCACACTGCCCAGGACATGCATGCTGCTGCACACTGCCCACGACATGCATGCTGCTGCACACTGCCCACGACATGCATGCTGCTGCACACTGCCCATGACATGCATACTGCTGCACACTGCCCACCACATCCATGATGCTGCACACTGTCCATGATATACATGCTACTGCACACTGCCCACGACATGCATGCCCAATGACATGCATGCTGCTGCACACTGCCTATGACATGCATGCTGCTGCACACTGCCCACGACATGCATACTGCTGCACACTGCCCACGACATGAATACTGCTGCACACTGCCCACAACATGCATACTGCTGCACACTGCCCACGACATGAATACTGCTGCACACTGCCCACAACATGCATACTGCTGCACACTGCCCACGACATGCATGCTGCTGCACACTGTCCATGATATACATGCTACTGCACATTGCCCACGACATACATGCCCAATGACATGCATGCTGCTGCACACTGCCCACGACATGCATACTGCTGCACACTGCCCACAACATGCATGCTGCTGCACACTGCCCACGACATGCATGCTGCTGCACACTGCCCACGACATGCATACTGCTGCAAACTGCCCATGACATGCATGCTGCTGGACAGAGCACAGTTTACAGTTTAAGGCCCAATGGGTTGTCGTCATTCCCACAGATACCAGACACAACTTCAGCCCTGGTTCTCGGTATGAGTAGAGTGCCCCTTTTTCTAACTTCTCTAGCACTAGGAATTCTTCTCCACCACTAGCAGTGCACCCAGATTGCAACACCTCCCACCTCTTAGAATTCGAGTCCATCTTTCCCTTTAGCTTCACAGGCTGAGTGCACCCAAGGGCCCCAAAGTCCATCTCAAGGTTCTGTTTCAACTACATGTTTCAATACCGTAAAAAAGATCTAAAATGTAAAGTAGAAAAATAAAGTAGAAACCGCGCTTAAAGGAGAGAACTAGCGCTGCTGTAACGGTTCACATATGCAGCGCTCAAAGCGGGGCAACACCACTACTCTCCCTGAGAATAACAGCCGTAGTGGTACACCCCCCTGCTCATAATAAACCCTACAACAATGCCACCCAAGGACAGCTGAAGCTGATCCGCTTAACTATGCGAATGTAATGCTTGCGGCGTGTTGGTTATGAATCCTGGGGTTTCCAGTTATATCCACAGTATACGATGGAGCCCTATGTCGTGCTCCTCTGTGGATACGGGGAGTTGTCCGTGGTATATGACACGAACTATGCCAGATGGAGGGGTACGCTTCGGAACCAGGAGCGCTCCGGCCGGTAGCGCTTCCTGGAAACCACGAGGAATAAAGCGAAAGAGAAAGCAAAATGGCTGGTAGGCACCGCCTACTAGTGACGTCACTAACAGTACAGATCGCCGTAGCGCTCCCAAGACAGGGGGAAAGGAAGGTCTAACCAGGAAGCGCTACCGGCCGGAGCGCTCCTGGTTCCGAAGCGTACCCCTCCATCTGGCATAGTTAGTGTCATATACCACGAACAACTCCCCTTATCCACAGAGGAGCACGACATAGGGCTCCATCGTATACCATGGATATAACTGGAAACCACAGGATTCATAACCAACACGCCGCAAGCATTACATTCGCATAGGTAAGCGGATCAGCTTCAGCTGTCCTTGGGTGGCATTGTTGTAGGGTTTATTATGAGCAGGGGGGTATACCACTACGGCCGTTATTCTCAGGGAGAGTAGTGGTGTTGCCCCGCTTTGAGCGCTGCATAAGTGAACCGTTACAGCAGCGCTAGTTCTCTCCTTTAAGAGCGGTTTCTACTTTATTTTTCTGTTTTAGTATACATGCGGGTGGGCACTACCCGGTTTTGAATCTCGCAGCTAGGGAGCTTTGTATCTGGGCGAGCGCCAGTGTTGACTTTGTTTTTTCTAAAATGTAAAGTGTTTTTTTGTGACTTAAATGGATTCTGGCAGTTCTTATATTAAACCACCTATTCTTTTCATGATATAGTGTACAAAAATAAGTTTCTGACAGAAGCAATAAACTAACTAAGTAGTCATCTGGCCGGGGCTATCTTTGCAATTAAGCTGTAATCACAACAATTGTGTTGCTATGGTTGTGAATTGCAAGGAATCTCCCCTCACGGTCTTCAAACATCTGGCGCTTGCAAAGGGATCGATGAGGCTCACATAAGTACATTTTGCCCCAATGCATAAATCTCAGCACAGAAAGTAAGTCTTTACCTCACCCCAGAGTTGGATTCACAGTTACACTACTCAGCTTCGGAACATGAGCTACAAAGAGCTTCAAAGAGACAGGAGAGCAGGAATTCATAATGTTTGTGTATGCTGCATATGGGAGACATCATAGCACATAGTCTTACCACTAGCTCAGAAAAAACTGTAATGATATTCAGGGACACCAATCTGGCCACAACTGAAATGTTTACAGTGTGGACTTTAAAGAAGTTGTCCACTATTTTTATATTGAAGACCTAGTCTTCAGATGAGTTGCACTTCTGACACGCAGCCGCCCTACCAATCAGTAGAACAGCATGGTCCTGTACACTGCTTAGTGGCTATAACCATGTACTGCAGATGCACTCCTATTAAAGAGAATAGTAGCTGATCTGCAAGACCCACCAGTAGCCGCTACACAGTGAATGGAGCTGTGCTGTTCATTTCTGTTCTGCCAGTAGCCGCTACAAAGTGAATGGAGCTGTGCTGTACCATTTTGTCCTGCCAGTAGCCACTAAACAGTGATTGAGCTGTGCTGTTCTGTCCCGTTCCGCCAGTGGTCATTACATGGTGAATGGAGCTCTGCTGTTCCACTCCGTCCTGCCAGTAGCAACTGCACAGTGATTGGAGCTGTGCTGTTCCGTTTCATTCCGTCAGTAGCCATTACACAGCGCATGGGACTGCACTGTTCTGTCCCGTTCCGCCAGTAGCCATTACACAGTGAATGGAGCTGTGCTGTTCAGATCCATTCCACCAGTAGCCATTACACAGTGAATGGAGCTGTGCTGTTCTGCCAGTAGCCATTACAGAGTGAATGGAGCTGTGCTGTTCTGCTCCGTTCCGCCATTAGCCATTACACGGTGAATAGAGCTGTGCTGTTCCGCCAGTAGCCATTACACCGTGAATGGAGCTGTGCTGTTCTGCCAGTAGCCATTACACAGTGAATGGAGCTGTGCTGTTCTGCCAGTAGCCATTACACAGTGAATGGAGCTGTGCTGTTCCTCTCCGTTCCGCCAGTAGTCATTACACAGTGACTGGAGCTGTGCTGTTCCGCCAGTAGCCATTACACAGTGAATGGAGCTGTGCTGTTCCGCTCCGTTCTGCCAGTAGCCACTACACAGTGAATGGCGCTGTGCTGTTCTGATTAGTGTTGAGCATTCCGATACCGCAAGTATCGGGTATCGGCCGATATTTGCGGTATCGGAATTCCGATACCGAGATCCGATACTTGCCGCATATCGGATACCGGAATCGGAAGTTCTCAATTCAAACAGCACGAATTCAGCCAATGAGGAATGATTACAAGTGTGGGCACATCCTGTTCAGCATGGTGGGCATGAAACTACTGGCAAGGCTGTGATTGGCTGCTGAAATGATGTCATGCTGCAGTTTAAAAGTCGCTGGCACCATTTTGGGCTCACTCTGCTGTGAACTCAGTTAGGCATAGGACGCTGTGTTCTGACTGAGGGCCAGTTGAGATAGCGATTTGCTTCTTTGTGCTTTTCCCAGGCTAGTTTAGCAACCGCTGTGTGTTCACCTTGCTTTTGCCTTGCAGCGCTGTTTTCACAGCGATCTGCAAGGTCTCTGTGTGTGTGTGTGTGTGAGTGCAGCCCACTCTGTAGTCTGTGTGCAGCCATAGCCGGTTGTATCCAGCTCAGGGTGGTTCACTGACTCATACAGTTCTATCCATTCCATTGTCCTTTTTTGCAAATAGTGCAGGCTGCTGCACATTTTTTCAAATAATTCCTATTAGTGGCTTTCCACCCGTATCCAGCTAAATTGTGGAAAAACACTACATAGGATAACGTAGAGGAGGTTTTTGGAGCCTTGCAGCGCCGTTTCCGGCTGTCTGCACGGTCTTCGTGTGAGTGCAGCTCGCCCTGTAGTCTGTGTGCAGCCACAGCCGGTTGTATCCTGCTCAGGGTGGTTCACTGACTCATACAGTTCTATCCATTCCATTGTCCTTTTTTGCAAATAGTGCAGCCCGCTGCACATTTTTTCAAATAATTCCTGTTAGTGGCTTTCCACCCGTTTCCAGCTAAATTGTGGAAAAACACTACATAGGATAACGTAGAGGAGGTTTTTGGGGCCTTGCAGTGCCGTTTACGGCTGTCTGCACGGTCTCCGTGTGAGTGCAGCTCGCCCTGTAGTCTGTGTGCAGCCACAGCTGGTTGTATCCAGCTCAGGGTGGTTCACTGACTCATACAGTTCTATCCATTCCTTTGTCCTTTTTTGCAAATAGTGCAGCCTGCTGCACATTTTTTCAAATAATTCCTATTAGTGGCTTTCCACCCATATCCAGCTAAATTGTGGAAAAACACTACATAGGATAACGTAGAGGAGGTTTTTGGGGCCTTGCAGCGCCGTTTACGGCTGTGTGCACGGTCTCCGTGTGAGTGCAGCTCGCCCTGTAGTCTGTGTGCAGCCACAGCCGGTTGTATCCAGCTCAGGGTGGTTCACTGACTCATACAGTTCTATCCATTCCATTGTCCTTTTTTGCAAATAGTGCAGCCCGCTGCACATTTTTTCAAATAATTCCTATTAGTGGCTTTCCACCCGTATCCAGCTAAATTGTGGAAAAACACTACATAGGATAACGTAGAGGAGGTTTTTGGGGCCTGGCAGCGCCGTTTACGGCTGTCTGCACGGTCTCCGTGTGAGTGCAGCTCGCCCTGTTGTCAGTTCAGCCCCCAAAAAATAAATAAATAATAAAGTTCACCAAACACACCACTTTACAGTTGTGTAGGCCACATACCTGTTAGGAGCTGTTCAGGAATAAGCACACTAAGTCGTTAGTACTTTTCTGCTTATCTTTATCAGTCAACCAAGATGAAGAAGGCAGGGAGTAAGGCACGTGGGCGTGGGCGCAGAGCAGGGAGAGGACGTGGGGATTCTGTGCCTGCTGCGGGCACCAGTGACTCATCATCACCCAGTTTCAGCAGGGAACAGTCCTTCATGCGCAGCTTTGTCGGAGAGCGCTGTACACCGCTGCTGCCTGAAGACCAAATTGAAGCCGTTGTCAGATGGATGGCAGCTAACGCATCAACTTCAATTAGTGCCACATCCTCTCAGACACAGAGCACTGGAGAGCACCCATCTGTCTCTTCACCACCTGCCAAATTGCCCAGGCAGACAGAGAGCCCAGGACAGGAGCCGTCTCTACTTCTGTTCTCTGAATCTCTTGGCTTGGAAACAGGGGGCCAGCCAAGCAGCATTGGAGAAATGGAAGAAGAGGCAGTGTGCAGTGATGCCCAACAGCTTTTTCTCTCTGAGTCTGAAGAGGCGGGTGGGCCAGTGCCTCCGGTCACCACACCGCAGAACGCATCCGCTGATGACACTCAGGTGCCACTTTCTGGTGCATGCTGTGCTGCTGAGACTACCCAGGAGGAGCAGTTGGTGGCAGAGGGTAGTGTAGATGATGAGGTCCTTGACCCATCGTGGCGTGAGGGTCAGGAAGGTGGTGGGAGCAGCTCTGAGGAAGAGATTCCCCGAACGGGCCAAAGAGGGAGAGGGAGGGGGAAGACTGGGGATCCTGTAGCCTCCACTTTGGCACCCGTTAGGAGCATGTCTCTTCCAAAAGCCAAAAAGGGTGCTCCCAAGACTTGCAGTGCCTGGTCCTTTTTTGACACAGTTGCAGATGACATTTGCTTTGTCAAATGCAAGGTGTGTCATCATAAAATCAAAAGAGGGAAAAATGTCAGCAACCTCAATACCTCCAACATGTGGAAACATGTGCGGACCAGGCACGCGGCAGAGTTACAAAAACACACTGAAGACCTAGGCCAACCAACAGCGGCAGCTACCACCTCTTCAGCTCGTGTTGCCTCTTCCTCCAGCTCACACACAGCTGGTTCGGCTTCCTCCCAGGATCGCCATGGAAGAACCTCTGGCACTGTTGTCCAGAGACCCACTGTAATTCCACCCGCAGCACCATGTTCCCAGTCATCCTCACACTCCCAGCCCAGTCTACAGCCATCGGTAGTACAGGCATGGGAGAAAAGGCGGCCTTTCTCGTCAAACCACCCACGAGCACAGGCTCTGACTGCAGGCATTGCCAAACTTCTGTCACTGGAAATGCTGTCATTCAGGCTGGTGGAGACTGACAGCTTCCGTGACTTGATGTCATTGGCAGTCCCACAGTACAATATGCCCAGCCGCTTTTATTTCAGCAGGCAAGCCGTCCCTGCTCTGCACAAGCATGTGGAGGGACACATAAAACACGCGCTACTGAACGCCGTCAGTAGCAAGGTCCACCTCACCACCGATGCGTGGACCAGTCACCATGGACAGGGGCGATACCTTTCCCTCACTGCCCATTGGGTTAATGTTGTTGAGCCGGGTACAGATCGTGCGAGTGGCGCAGGACGTGTCCTGCCCACTCCAAGGATTGCAGGAATCCAGTCTGTACGCATTGACTCCTCCTCTTACACAAGTTCCTCAGAATCATCGCTGCAGGAGCCGTCACAGTCCACCTCTACATGGACCCATGAACGTTTACCTGTTACGACCGACATGAGCACAGCCGTGGCCAAACGTCAACAGGCCGTCTTGAAATTAATTTCTTTGGGGAATCGAAGCCACACAGCGCAGGAGCTCTGGAATGCCATCAAGCAGGAGAGCGATGTGTGGTTTATGGCAGCGAATCTCCAGCCAGGCATGGTAGTGTGTGATAATGGCCGAAATCTGGTGGCAGCTCTGGGCCTCGGCAACCTCACTCACATCCCATGTCTGGCACATGTGCTCAACTTGGTCGTGCAGAGTTATTTGAGGGACTATCCGGATCTTGATGCACTGCTGCACAAGGTCCGCCTAGAGTGTGCTCACTTGCGGCGTTCCAGCACGGCAAAATTGCGCATTGCGGCTCTGCAGCGCCGATTCCGCCTTTCCGGAACATCGCATCATATGTGACCTACCTACCAGGTGGAATTCCACGTTACATATGTTGGAGCGGTTGTGTGAGCAGCAGCAAGCAGTAATGGAGTACCAGCTGCATCAGGCTCAAAGAAGTCGCACTCCGCGCCGTTCAGACTTCACAACCACAGAGTGGGCCACTATGAAGGACGTCTGCCAGGTTTTGCGTCCCTTCGATTATTCCACGCGGATGGCGAGTGCAGATGATGCACTAGTCAGCATGACTGTCCCCCTTATCTGCCTGCTTGAAAAATCACTGCAAGCGCTAAGGGATGATGTTGTGGAAGAGGTGGAGGATGAGGATTCACCATTTCCATCATCTTCTGGACAGTCAGCGCCACGTGGTTCCTCACAAACGCGTAGGCAGGGGACACTTTGTGAGGAGGATGAGGAGGAGTCAATGGAGGAGGAAGACATCGGTCCAGAGGAGGGAGTTACACAATTGTCCAGTAGTCAGTGTGTACAGCGAGGGTGGGGTGATGACGAGCGGCCAGAGATCACGCCTCAAGCAGGGGACAGCGTTTCTTGGCCAGTTGGCAGTCTGCAGCACATGGTTGATTACATGCTGCAGTGCCTGAGAAACGACCGCCGCATCGCCCACATTCTCAACATGTCTGATTATTGGGTGTTCACCCTCCTCGATCCTCGCTACCGAAACAACGTACAAAGCCTCATCACACTGTTGAACCAGGAGCGTAAAATGCGGGAGTACCAAGACACACTGGTGAATTCCATCATCTTCTCCAGTCCAACTGAGAGAAGTGATGCTAGTGCTTTACAAAGCAGCTCAGTGCGTCCAGGCAGTGGAGGAGGCTCTGCACAAAGAGGGAGCAGAAGCAGTGCCTCTGCCCAAGGCAAGACCAGTATGGCCCAACTGTGGCACAGTTTTGTGTGCCCGCCACAAATGTCTACACCATCACAGACGGCTCCAGTCAGCAGGAGGCAATGGTTCCGTCAGATGGTGACAGACTACATGTCTTGCCCTCTTGCTGTACTCCCAGACGGCACTTCCCCTTTCAAGTTTTGGGTCTCTAAGCTGGATACATGGCCAGAGCTAAGCCAGTACGCATTGGAGGTGCTGGCTTGCCCTGCGGCTAGTGTATTATCGGAACGCGTCTTTAGTTATGCAGGTGGTGTACTAACAGACCGTCGCATGCGACTATCCTCCGATAACGTTGACCGGCTTACTTTCCTGAAAATGAAC
Organism: Ranitomeya variabilis; assembly: GCF_051348905.1. NCBI lineage: Eukaryota > Metazoa > Chordata > Amphibia > Anura > Dendrobatidae > Ranitomeya > Ranitomeya variabilis. The sequence continues at coordinate 210,184,804 of NC_135235.1, read as the reverse complement.
CAGGCCTGGATCTCGCAGGAATTTGCCACTCTTCTTCCTGATTAAATAATTGGGTGACTGTCTACAGTATCCAGGTCTCCTGTTGTGTTCATCTTTCTACCACCTGATCTGTAATTCCTGGGCTCCAACACCGCCAGTTGAGGCTCAGAAGTGCCGTCTGCACATTCAAAACATACGACCCAGTGTTATTGGGTGTCAGTAACGTCAGCTGATCCCCAGCTGTGTAGCCGGCAATGTGTCCTGCGACCGCCACGCTGATACAACAACTGAAATGTAAGGGAACCTGTCCCCCCCCAGGCGTTTGTTACTGAAATAGCCACCTTGTGCAGCAGTAATGCTGCACAAGGAAAAGGTAACTATTTTTGTTTAGCTCCTTGCACACGAAGAACTTAACACTTTTAAAGTGTGTCCTGTCCACTGATACCGTAAAACCATCCCGGAGGTGGGACTTTCCTTTGTAATGTGATGCAGCACACCCGTCATTCCTACCCCCTTGGCGCCGTGCGCCGCCTCCTCCGCGTTGTTTAATTCTGTCCCGGAGCCAGCGCTGTTATGTTATCCCTTGGCCAGGCACACTTTGCGGTGCCCGTCTTCTGACATCATTTGGTGTCAGGCTGGCTGTGCCTGTGCGGCCGTGCTGGCTGAGATCCTGCCTCGCAGTGTCTTCTGATTTAATCACACTGCGGGCCTGGGATCCATGGGCATGCGCAGTGCATATCTTCACCTCAGGCTGTCACTCATCTCCCTCCGCCTTCTTCAGACTGTGCGCCGTCAGCTGATCCCTAATAGCATGCCACAGCCGTGACACCGCACAGTCTGAAGAAGCCGGAGGGAGGGGAGTGAGAGGCGAGGATATGCACTGCGCATGGCCACGGATCCCAGGCCCGCGGTGGGATTACATTAGACGACACCAAATGATGTCAGAAGATGGGCAGCGCTAATTGTGCCTGGCCAAGGGATAACATAACAGCGCAGGCTCGGGGACAGAATCAAACAACGCTGAGGAGGCAGCGCACGGCGCCAAGGGGATAGGAATGACGGCTGTGCTGCGTCACATTACAAAGGAAAGTCCCACCTCCGGGACGGTTTAACGGTGTGAGGGGACACATTTTTTAAGTGTTTAGTTCTGTATTTGCAAGGAGCATAATGAAAAGAACCACCTTTTCCTTTGGCATCCTTTGTGATGCAAAAGCTGGCTCTTTCAGCTACAAACGCCTATTGGGGGGGGGGTTAAAGGTTCCCTTTCGACTTGCTCCAATCAGGCTTCGGCCTACACTCTGCTCCTCCTGCTGACCCCGGGCTCTAACACCGCCAGTTGGCGCCCGGAAGTGCTGGCTGCACAGAGCCAAACACCTCGCCAATGTGTCAGTGGGGTTCAGCAACGCCAGCTGTTCCCCTGCTGTGTAGCCGGCAACGTGTCCTGCAAACGCCACGAAGACACAAAGCTGCCGCCTGTGCAGGCTTTGGACTACACTCTGCTCCCTCTGCTCCTGCTGACCCTGGGCTCTAACACCGCCAGTTGGCACCCGGAAGTGCTAGCTGCACAGAGAAAAACACCAGCCAATGTGTCAGTGGGGTTCAGTAATGCCAGCTGTTCCCCTGCTGTGTAGCCGGCATCGTGTCCTGCAAACGCCACGCAGCCACAAGAACTGAAATTGAAGGGAACCTGTCCCCCCCCCCTAGGTGTTTGTATGTATAACAGCCACCTTGTACAGCAGTAATGCTGCATTTGTACAAGGTGGCTCATTCAGTTATTGTCCTTGCACACGTCGAACTCAACACGGCTAAAATGTGTCCTCTGAGACCATTAAACCGTCCCTGAGGTGTGACTTTCCTTTGTAATGACCCGCTGCAACCCCCTTGGTAGCGCTGCCCGTCTTCTGACATCATTGTTTGGCTGGCTGCGCCTCTGCGGCCACCCTGCCCGACACAACGCCCCTCGGTGTCTTATTTATTTTGACTGCGAGGGTGTGATTGACGGGCATGAGCAGTGCATATCTTCGCCTGTCACTCATCTCCTTCCGCCTTCTTCAGACTGTACGGCTTCATGGCCGTGGCATGCGATAAGGGATCAGCTGATGCCGCACAGTCTGCAGCAGGTGTAAGGACACGAGTGAGAGGCGAACATGTTTCCTGCTCAAGGCCATGAATCCCAGCCCCGCAGTGTGAATTAAGGAAAAGACACTGCAGGGCTGTGATTCATGGTCAATGCGAACAGCACCAGCCGACATGAAATGATGTCACAAGACGGGCAGCACTAACAGCGCATGGCCAAGGGATAACACAACAGCGCAGACTCCTGTACAGCTAATAACGACGCTCAGGAGGCTGCTCCCAGCACCAAGGTGGGATTTTTGACAGCTGTGCTGCGTCTCATTAAGAAGGAAAGTCACTCCTCCAAGACAGTTTGACTGTATAAGGGGCTAAATGTTATACGTGTTTCATTCAGCGTCTGCAAGATTCAAAACTTAAAGAGCAACCTTTGACTTGTGCAGCATTACAGCTGCACAAGGTGTGGCTCTTCTAGTTTGTAACACCTGAGGGGGGGTTAAAGGTTACCTTTAAAATTGGTTCAATTAGGCTTCGGCCTACACTCTGCTCCCTCTCCTCCTGCTGACCCCGGGCTCTAACACCGCCAGTTGGCGCCCGGAAGTGCTAGCTGCACAGAGAAAAACACCTGCCAATGTGTCAGTGGGGTTCAGCAACGCCAGCTGTTCCCCTGCTGTGTAGCCGGCAACGTGTCCTGCAAACGCCACGCAGACACAAAGCTGCCGCCAGTGCAGGCTTCGGCCTACACTCTGCTCCCTCTCCTCCTGCTGACCCCGGGCTCTAACACCGCCAGTTGGTGCCCGGAAGTGCTAGCTGCACAGAGCCAAACACCTCCCCAATGTGTCAGTGGGGTTCAGCAACGCCAGCTGTTCCCCTGCTGTGTAGCCGGCAAGTGTCCTGCAAACGCCACGCAGACACAAAGCTGCCGCCAGTGCAGGCTTCGGCCTACACTCTGCTCCCTCTCCTCCTGCTGTCCCTGGGCTCTAACACCGTCAGTTGGTGCCCGGAAGTGCTGGCTGCACAGAGAAAAACACCAGCCAATGTGTCAGTGGGGTTCAGTAAAGCCAGCTGTTCCCCTGCTGTGTAGCCGGCATCGTGTCCTGCAAATGCCACGCAGACACAACAGACCTCCAAATGCCTCCAGTCCAGGCTTCGGCCTACACTCTGCTCCCCCTGCTGACCCTTTGCTCCACCCCCACTAGTTGGGGCTCTAAGAAGACAAGCTTGAATAGGTCCCCATCCTGGTTCCAGTACTGTCAGCTGGTTCTGGGCAGAGCCTTTGGCTTAGGTGCCTCCCTCTGGGTATCCGAGTTCCAACAACGTCAGGTGGTCCTTGGTAGTGCTTTCAGGCACGGGTACCTCCTGCTTAGTAACCGGGTTCCAGTAACGTCAGCTGGTCCTCGGTAGTTCCATTGGCTCTTGGACCTTCGGCTACCCATCCGGGTTCCAGTACCGTCAGCTGGTTCTCGGCAGTGTCTTTTGCTCTTGTACCTTCTGCTCCCCATCCTGGTTCCAGTACCGTCAGCTGGTTCCGGGCAGAGCCTTTGACTTAGGTGCCTCCCTCTGGGTATCCGAGTTCCACCAACGTCAGGTGGTCCTTGGTAGTGCTTTCAGGCAGGGTACCTCCTGCTTAGTAACCGGGTTCCAGTAACGTCAGCTGGTCCTCGGTAGTTCCATTGTCTCTTGGACCTTCGGGTACCCATCCGAGTTCCAGTTCCATCAGCTGGTTCTCGGCATTTTCTCAGCCTTCTTGTACCTTCTGCTACATTTCCAAGTTCAAGACCCTAGAGACGATGCCCCGGAAGACCACCCCTAAGATGGCGACGACACCAGAGACGACAACCACTGAGATGACGACGACCGTGGAGACGACGACGACATGGGAGACCGAGAAGCAGAAGAACAAGAGGCTGCAGAACAAAGAGCAGAAGAACATTAAGCATAACACTAAATATCAGAGCAAAAGATATTATCTAAATTATAAGCAGAAGAAGACTAAGCAGTGTATGGGGGTGAGTCCGTTCCTCCTCGTGGTGCCCCTGGATAAAGCCTGATGCTGCAGGCCAAACTGAACGCGGACAAATGTAACTCTTTTGTGACAGGCAGAACGGAAGGTGTAATCTTCAAACTTTTATAGATAACAACTACGGGAATGCCTGTCACAAATAAGAATATGATGAAAAACTTGAATATGAAGAATAATAATAGTTAATTATTAATATTAAGAATATGAACAATGTAACAAAAAAAAATTATAGGTAGAAGATGAAGAAGATGAATAAGGTGAAGAAGTTGATGTCAAAGAAGCTGATGATGAGGATAATGAAGAAGAAAGTGTGGGAGAAGTAAAAAAGAAGGTGAAGGGCGTGGAAGTAGTGAAACATCAATATCTGACAAAATAAAAAAAAATTAACATAGTCAAAATCTTTCTAACGCCGAACGTCATAAAAAACAAAACAAAATCCTGCTATTCTATTAGATTGGGCTAAACCTCTGTGCCTTTAATGTCTCCGCCACCTCTCCCAATACATCCTACATTATTCTTAGCTGTTTTCCTTCATGTAGAATGAACCTAGAAGACCTTGATGTCAAAGATGCTGATGATGATGAAGAAGAAAGTGTGGGAGAAGTAAAAAAGAGGGTGAAGGGCGTGGAAGTAGTGAAACATCAATATCTGACAAAATAAAAAAAATCTTAACATAGTCAATATCTTTGTAACTCCGAACGTCTTAAAAAAATTTTTAAATTCCTGCTATTCTATTTGATTGGGCTAAACCTCTATGCCTTTAATGTCTCCGCCACCTCCCCCAATACATCCTACATTATTCTTAGCTGTTTTCCTTCATGTAGAATGAACCTACAAGGAAAGAAAGGGTTTATTTTAATTCCGATATTTTCGTCCCATTGACTTGCATTGGTATCGGGTATCGGTATCGGCGAGATCCGATATTTTGCCGGTATCGGCCGATACTTTCCGATACCGATACTTTCCGATATCGGAAGGTATCGCTCAACACTAGTTCTGATCCATTCCACTAGTAGCCATTACACAGTGAATAGAGCTGTGCTGTTCCGCTCCACTCCGCCAGTAGCCATTACACGGTGAATGGAGCTGTGCTGTTCCACCAGTAGCCATTACACAGTGAATGGAGCTGTGCGGTCCAGATCCATTCCACCAGTAGCCATTACACAGTGAATGGAGCTGTGCTGTTCCGCTCTGTTCCACCAGTGGCCATTACACAGTGAACGGAGCTGTGCTGTTCTGCTCCGTTCCGCCAGTGGCCATTACACAGTGAATGGAGCTGTGCTGTTCTGCCAGTAGCCATTACACAGTGAATGGAGCTGTGCTGTTCCGCTCTGTCCACTACTTACATCCAGTCGCTGCTGAATCTGGTAAGAGCTGATCACTGGGCATGACTGGTGTAACACATGCACCAAACTGATATTGATGTCCTACCCTAGGCCCGTCATAAATATAAAAGCAGTGAACAACCATGGTTTGGTATATCTTTACAACAATCAAAACTTGATTGGTGAGAATTTACACTTGAAGGCCATCTTTGAAATCTTCAGTTAAACATAGCACCCCCTTACCCCGATATTGAGTCCACCCTGGAATATAACGCTGAAGGTCACAGGTATATTCCATTCATAGGACTCAAGAATTCCCCTATTACTTCACTGGAGGGTATGTCTGCTTCTCTCTTTGCAGAAGGCGGAGATTGCAAGGACTCGGAACAATGTGTATTTAACATAAAAAGGGATTATCAATACAAATCAAGGGATTTTTGATACAAAAGTGAGGGATTATAAGCATAGAACTCGTTTCATCTTCCGGAAGCCATCACGATCTGACCGGCTGAGCTCCTGGGAGCAACATATCAATCCAGGCTGTCACTATGTATTACTGCTAACATGTATTAACATCTACCAGATGTACAATATTAACAGGGGCGCTAATTTGGTTAGAAAAGACTTCCTAGTATGTTACATTCATGAATCCTGACTAAATTAGCAGCAAACCAATCGTTATGATGAAATCCTTCACATTCCTTAGGTACAGCTTCATCGCAACACCAAGTTGCCCAAAAATTGGAAATTCATTACCTACACGGTATAACAATATTTACCCTAAAAGGGTTGCAGATATTTCTTCAATTCCTACACAATTTTTGTGACGTTTACTTTTAAGTGAAATGAAATAGTCATTGCATTTGCGTTTTCTCTTAGTCCTCATTCACATATTCGATTATCGCGGACGAGATCTATCCATGGTTATGGGACCATTCACATGTCCACAATTTTGGAAAATCGTTGAGACATGTCCGATTCTGAACCAAGGGTCGGATCAAAATTGGTAATGCAAGTCAATGGGTCAGTGAAAAAAATCAGACGACACACGGGTGACATCCGAATGCGGTCAGGTTTTCGTGGACCGTTTGGAGGAGGTGGAGAAACTTTATTTTTTCCATGCTTGATAAAAACTCAAACCAACATCTGATCAGAATAATCAGTCTGATTTTCTCGTAGGTGGAAAAATTGGAAGTCTTAATGAGCCCTTAGGTCTCATGTAGATGTTCGTGCGAGTCTGATTGGTCTCACGGTTTGTGAGAAATTTTATGCAAAAATTTACAGGAAAAATTGATCAACGTTGACGCTAAATGTTAAACTGCATTCACACGTTGCATTTTTGCTGCTTTTTTCAGTTAAAGCTGCTTCTTACAGTACCAGCAAAAGCTATGAGATTGAATAAATCTCATGCACACGCTCTTTTTTTTTTCCAGACTGAATCAGAAAACGGCTGCGTTTCTTTAAATGTCCATTCTTTGAGCGTTTTTGCACCCCTAAAAGCAATGAGTAATAAAAAAATAAAATAAAAATGCTGCAAAAAGAAAACGGCATTTTTGAAGCATCTTCGGAGAATAAAAGTAACTTTATTAAACGCGTACAAAAGACAAAGCACACATATTATCCGCACCCCAAAAATGCACTGTACAAAAGGAAAACACTGAAAAATGTGTTAGGGTTGGCAGATTGCGCTAAATAAAATAAATAATAAAGTGCAATCGCAACCCGGGGTCCACTGTGCAGAGATGGTAAACTGCTGCCAGTGAATATTAACGGAAAAGATGGTGAGCGATTACTTGTACACAGAAACAAAAGAGATGCTCTGCAACTGAGCTGTGTCACTCGCACACAGAAATGAAAAAGATGCTCTGCAACTGAGCTGTGTCTCTCGCACACAGAAACAAAAGAGATGCTCTGCAACTGAGCTGTGTCACTCGCACACAGAAATTAAAGAGATGCTCTGCAACTGAGCTATGTCGCTTGAACACAGAAATGAAATAGATGCTCTGCAACTGAGCTGTGTCTCTCGCACACAGAAACGAAAGAGATGCTCTGCAACTGAGCTATGTCACTCGCACACAGAAACGGAACAGATGCTAAGAATAATACCCTTACTAGGGTTGTGCTTGCCCTGGAACTCTACTGTGCTAACCGCACACATGAAGGAACCAGATGCTAAGCCAATGGATAATTGCTTAGTGTACCGACGTGTGCCACTGAGAGCCTTTTATATACTAGACTCCTATACTGGGACCTTGCCCGTGGACCAATCCAGAGCTGCCACATCACCAGAGCAGCTAACATCTGACCACCAATAAGAAGATGCCACATCATGGACATACTCAGTAAGGTGATTTCAGGACTTAGCCTCCAGAGCATAAGGGTATGTGTCCACGGTCAGTAAACGCTGCTTGTTTGATGCTGCGCAGAGCTGCAGCGTCAAACACGCAGCGTCCAGATGTTCCAGCATAGTGGAGGGGATTTTATGAAATCCCGTGTCCACTATGCGTGGAAACACGCATCCGACTTCCCTGCGACTCCGGACATACTGCGCGTCTTTTCAGATCGCAGCATGTCCGTGCTACCTGCGGCGACGCTGCGTCGTCACAAGTAATATCACAGGGCGCTATGCGAGGGTGCGATGATCCCGGATGTGTACAGTTAACACATCCGGCATCATCGCATCCCAGAAAGGGGGCGGGGCTTAGCAACGAGTGGCTTCGCCGCTCCGGCGATACCGCCGGCCATCCTGACCGTGGACACGTACCCTAAGGCTGCACCTGTATGCCATTAGTTACCAAAGGTTTAGCTGGAGAGTCAGCAGAAACCAAATGCATGACATGAACATGAACAAGACACTGGGACCGATGCCTGCGCTGAGCAGCAGTTCAGCAGCTGGACCCAAATAGGAGACCGCAGGGCCAAACAAGGCTTGGGATCTATCCCGTAGAGCGGGAAAATCCCGGTGCCTAACAAATGGGTGTTTTGAATGCACCATTTTTTTAAATGAACATAGCCTTAGAAAGGCTACTGAAAATCTGCAATGAAATTAACAAAAATATTGCTGCTTTTTTTTCTGCATACAAAGCCTGCTCTTCTGGCAAGAAAAATTATGCGTTCACATCACCCGTTTTTCAGTGTTTTCCATGTTTTTGGGGGTTCTGATTGCATGTTTAATAAAGTTTGTTTTAGGCTATGTTCCCACGACGCGCGTTTGGTGAGTTTTGATGTTGCCAATTTTCTGCACCCATTAAGTCCAATAACTTACTTGCATTTTTTCGAAAATACATAGAGTAAAAAACTTACCAAAACCCATCTTGGGAATGTAGCTTCAAAAAGCTGCGGAAAACAGGTTTTATGAATGCAGAAAAAAAAGCTGCATGTGAACATAGTATTCTGAAAATCAGCAACATTTCTGCAATGATAGCTGAACTCTTTGGGGCAGATTTCACTTCTGCAGATTTGGCCGGTAGTGTTATATTCTGTACATATGAACGTGTCCTTAAAGAGGCTCCAAGACAGAGCTTACACTTTATTGGTTTTGCAAAATACATCATCCCACCATTTTTAATGAATTACCGGCCTGACTGACGGATCTTCAAATCCCAGATGACTGAACGTGAGATCTGAGCTGCCTCCAATCACTTGTATCGCGGCCATTATTGGTGCGGCTCGCCTTCCTCTGGCATAGCCCCGACCGCCGCTTCTTGACTTTGTACCTGGTAAATAATTCAGTGTCTTTAGACAGTGACTTTTCTCCACTCTATTTGTAACAAACAGGTTACATGCACGCTCTATTGATTTCTCTTCTCGGGCCGCAGGTTTCAGCTTTCTGCCAGATTCTGCAACTACAATCTCTGTGCAAATGTCATCACTTTGTGAGCGCAACGTGAACACACCGAGGAGCGGCAGGTGTTTATCGAAAGGAATTGATAGGTCACAAGTCTGTGCTAGCCAAATGTTGCCAACAACTCTGTCAATGGCCAAGAAAATGTTATTAAAGGAGGTCATCGCTAACATGGGGGCATTCATACTGTCAACGTAAGGTGAGACCAGTGGAAAACCTTCGGGGCAAGGTAAGTATTTTGCATCCCCCAACCTGTGAACCATAAGCGCTAGTGATGAACGAATGTGCCAGGATAAGGTCTTATCTGAGCGTGCTCGGGTGCTAACCGAGTGTCTTCGACATGCAGCCGCGGGGACTCGAACATATTTTTCGAGCACATCGGAGACATTCGGTTAGCACCCGAGCATGTTCCCATAGCACCTTGTTCACTCATCACTAGTGGTAAATCTTCGGGGCAAGGCAAGTATTTTGCACCGTCAAACTGTGAACCATTAGCCCTAGTGATGAGCGAATGTGCTGGGATAAGGTGTTATCTGACCGTGCTCGTGTGCTAACTGAGTGTCTTCGTCGTGCTCGAAAAATATGTTCGAGTTCCCGCGGATGAATGTCTTCCGGCTGTTCAACAGGTGCAACACATGCAGGGAGTGGCTCACAAACAGGAAATCCCTACATGTGTTGCATCTGTCAAACAGCCGCGTGACATGCAGCCGCTGGGACTCTAACACATTTTTCAAACATTTGGTTAGCACCCAAGCATGCTTGGATAACACCTCGTTCACTCATCACTAGTGGTAAACTTTCAGGGCAAGGCAAGTATTTTGCACCCCTATAACCCACAAACCATCAGCACTCAATGTGTCAGTCCAGTATTGAAACTAAAAGTATTAAATACTGACGATTTGGGTAAAGTAGCAAAATTTTCATAAGTAAAAAGTAATAGATGTTTTCTTTTTTATGTATAACTCCAAAACCCTAAGCCAATTTCTAACCCTAACTTTAAGGGCATGTTTACATGTTGCGTTTTTGTCACTTTTTTTTCTGTGTGTTTTTGCCACAAAAAAACAGTGTTTTCCCAGTACCAGCAAAGTGAATTAGATTTTCTACATTTTTTTTTCCTTGCACATTTGATGCAATAACTAGTGTTGAGCGATACCGTCCGATACTTGAAAGTATCGGTATCGGAAAGTATCGGCCGATACCGGCAAAGTATCGGATCCAATCCGATACCGATACCCGATACCAATACAAGTCAATGGGACTCAAGTATCGGACGGTATTCCTGATGGTTCCCAGGGTCTGAAGGAGAGGAAACTCTCCTTCAGGCCCTGGGATCCATATAAATGTGTAAAAGAAAGAATTAAAATAAAAAATATCGCTATACTCACCCTCCGACGCAGCCTGGACCTCAGCGAGGGAACCGGCAGCGTTGTTTGTTTAAAATTCGCGCTTTTACTTGGTTACGTGAAGTCCCGGCTTGTGATTGGTCAGGGCGGCCATGTTGCCGGGACGCGGACCAATCACAGCAAGCCGTGACGAAATTACGTCACGGCTTGCTGTGATTGGTCCGCGTCCCGGCAACATGGCCGCCATTAACCAATGACAAGCCGTGACGTCACGGGAGGCTGGACACGCGCGCTTTTTAAAATGGGCGCGTGTCCAGCCTCCCGTGACGTCCCGGCTTGTGATTGGTTGCGCCGCGGTCAACCAATCACAAGCCGGGAGGCTGGACACGCGCGCATTTTAAAATTTTAAAATGGGCGCGTGTCCAGCCTCCCGGCTTGTGATTGGTTGACCGCGGCGCAACCAATCACAAGCCGGGACGTCACGGGAGGCTGGACACGCGCCCATTTTAAAAAGCGCGCGTGTCCAGCCTCCCGTGACGTCACGGCTTGTGATTGGTTAATGGCGGCCATGTTGCCGGGACGCGGACCAATCACAAAGCCGGGACGTAATTTTAAAATCCTTAAGGACCTGAAATTACGTCACGGCTTGCTGTGATTGGTTGCGTCTCCCATGTGACTGCGACGCAACCAATCACAACGCCGGAACGTAATTTTAAAATCCTGAAGGACCTGAAATTACGTCACGGCTTGCTGTGATTGGTTGCGTCTCCCATGTGACTGCGACGCAACCAATCACAACGCCGGAACGTAATTTTAAAATCCTGAAGGACCTGAAATTACGTCACGGCTTGCTGTGATTGGTTGCGTCCCGGTCACATGGGCGGCACGCAACCAATCACAAGCCGGGACTCACGTAAAGGAAAGAAAAGCGCGAATTTTAAACAAAGAACGCTGCCGCTTCCCTCGGTAAGGTGCAGGCTGCGTCGGAGAGGTGAGTATAGCAATATTTTTTATTTTAATTCTCTCTTTTACACATTTTTACATTAATGTTGTTTCGATACCGATACCCGATATCACAAAAATATCGGATCTCGGTATCGGAATTCCGATACAGCAAGTATCGGCCGATACCCGATACTTGCAGTATCGGAATGCTCAACACTAGCAATAACTGATGCCCCCGGAAGAAGCTAAGGGCAAAACATGTGTTGGGGTGAGGGGAAGACTCGTGCACAGTCTTTCTTGGCTCTGACTCTGGCATTGGTCGATGTCTTGTGGTATTACAGGTATAAGGTTCACATTCATACTTACTTATTTATGTACTTTTCTTATTGTGGATTACTTGGGATCACCACTGGGAAGGTCTTTTTTCATTTTATATACAGTACAGACCAAAAGTTTGGACACAACTTCTCATTTAAAGATTTTTCTGTATTTTCATGACTATGAAAATTGTACATTCACGCTGAAGGCATCAAAACTATGAATTAACACATGTGGAATGATACACTTAACAAAAAAGTGTGAAACAACTGAAATTATGTCTTATATTCTAGGTTCTTCATAGTAGCCATCATTTGCTTTGATGACTGCTTTGCACACTCTTGGCATTCTCTTGATGAGCTTCAAGAGGTAGGCACCGGGAATGGTTTTCACTTCACAGGTGTGCCCTGTCAGGTTTAATAAGTGGGATTTCTTGCCTTATAAATGGGGTTGGGACCATCAGTTGTGTTGTGCAGAAGTTCGGTGGATACACAGCTGATAGTCCTACTGAATAGACTGTTAGAATTTGTATTATGGCAAGAAAAAAGCAGCTAAGTAAAGAAAAATGAGTGGCCATCATTACTTTAAGAAATGAAGGTCAGTCAGTCTGAAAAATTGGTCAAACTTTGAAAGTGTCCCCAAGTGCAGTGGCAAAAACCATCAAGCGCTACAAAGAAACTGGCTCACATGAGGACCGCCCCAGGAAAGGAAGACCAAGAGTCACCTCTGCTTCTGAGGATAAGTTTTTCGGAGTAACCAGCCTCAGAAATCGCAGGTTAACAGCAGCTCAGATTAGAGACCAAGTCAATGACACACACAGTTCTAGCAGCAGACACATCTCTACAACAACTGTTAAGAGGAGACTTTGTGTAGCAGGCCTTCATGGTAAAATAGTTGCAAGGAAACCACTGCTAAGGACAGGCAACAAGCAGAAGAGACTTATTTGGGCTAAAGAACACAAGGAATGGACATTAGACCAGTGGAAATCTGTGCTTTGGTCTGATGAGTCAAAATTTGAGATCTTTGGTTCCAACCACCGTGTCTTTGTGCGACGCAGAAAAGGTGAACGGATGGACTCTACATGCCTGGCTCCCACTGTGAATCATGGAGGAGGAGGTGTGATGGTGTGGCGGTGCTTTGCTGGTGACACTGTTGGGGATGTATTCAAAATTGAAGGCATACTGAACCAGCATGGCTACCACAGCATCTTGCAGCGGCATGCTATTCCTTCCGGTTTGCGTTTAGGTGGACCATCATTTAATTTTCAACAGGACAATGACCCCAAACACACCTCCAGGCTGTGTAAGGGCTATTTGACCAAGAAGGAGAGTGATGGGGTGCTATGCCAGATGACCTGGCCTCCACAGTCACCAGACCTGAACCCAATCGAGATGGTTTGGGGTGAGCTGGACCGCAGAGTGAAGGCAAAAGGGCCAACAAGTGCTAAGCATCTCTGGGAACCATATACTGTAACTATAGGGTTAGTTATGGATAGGTGTCTTATAGAAGCCTCTCCATTACTAATCCATGGGCTGGATATCATCTGACAACACAAAGGTGACATCAACTCCACAAATATGAACCCCACTTGCCACCACGACAGGGTAAGTAGGAAGAGCAGGGCAAAGCTGCTATTTTTCAATTTTTAGGCTGGGGGGGGGCGAAATCCATAGCCCCTTACCAGCATGAGAATACCAGCCTCCAACTGTGAGCTTTAGCAAGGCTAGATGTCAAAAATGGGGGAGAACCACATGCCGTTTTTCTTAAAGTATTTATTTAAACAATTTAAAAAAACAGTGTGGGGACTCCTCTATTCTTAATAACCAGCCTTGCTGAAGCTGACAACTGAGGGTTGCAGCCCCCAGTTGTCAGTTTTCCTGGCTGGTTATCAAAAGTACAGGGGAGCCCAAGCTATTTTTTTAATTAATTTATTTATTTATTGCACAGGTGCCTGCTGATAAGTACCCTCATCAGCCACTTGCTCTCACTGTTAATAGCAGCAGCAGTTGTAGGTTGATGGGAGTAGTAGTCCCATTTTCTGCCGCCTGCTCTCGCTGTTATCAGTTGAATATAACTCTCAACATTCTCACCTGCTAGCACTAATCGCCAGCAAGATGAGAGTGGTCTTTAGTACCCGGCGCCAGGGAACAGTGCTAACAATACCACTGCATCCCAGGTGCCGGTATGTGTCACATTGATGACACAGGAATGTGATCTGTGTGTCATCATTGTGCACGTGTGCGGGATGCTTCACAGCCCGTTCTGCTGTTAAAAAACTGACATGCCAGCGTATTTTACCTGCAGACACACGGTCTTCTGAAACACAATGACATGTGCACAGACTTGTCCACTTGAAACCGACAAGTCTGCAGTCATTCTGCGTGACTGCAGACATATGAATTCCACTGTGTACTGCGGGGATTTGCCAGTTTGTAACCCAGGACCGGAGGGTATCCCTGAGTTATACATACTCCCAGCCAGTGGGCGTGACCTCACTCTCCATACTCTAGTCCAGTGATGCAGACAGCCAGTGGTCGTATCCAACTAGAGGGCGCAATCTCGCTCCATACAAGTGCCCTGTAGTGATGAAACACTGATTGTATTGAAACTGCAAACACAGACTAGTAATTGAGACATTGCTGGAATCAGGGTCTATGTCCCTATTTTATGCTAGTCTCAGAGTACAAAGCAAAAACTCACTGACAGAGTCCCTTTAAATCCATACCCTGCTCATTCCAAGGTGCTGATTTTTGCTTCGTAGGAATTAAACGGATGGTGTTAGTTTCTCCTTTGCTCTCTTTTCATTCCTCTTGGGTTGTACCCTATCGATTTATTTCTAGTTCCTCGGGGGAGGAGTCCTGCACAGATTATCACCAACCAATAGCAAAAGGGATAGAACCAATCAAGGCCATGATCCATCTCTTTTTGGGTCCCATAACTTGCTGTGCTATGGACAGTTTGCTCTTGACAACTACTCAACATTGACGTTGGTCATCACAGTACTGTCATATTCCAAGTAGCAGAATTCTGATTTCAGCTCTCAATGGGAGCAGAGAATTTACTTGTATCTTACAGCCTAAAGCCAAATTATCGTCCCCGAATGACAAACAGATTCCCATCTACTTTATGTTCATGGCTTAACAAAAGAAAAAAAAAACATTTTGCATAATAATTCATAATTATCGAAAATGTTCCATTTTTGGCTTCATCTTGACAGTTTTATCTTTCCTTCAGCGCTTAACCTCCTTAAATGCCGAGGCCATCAGACTTCCTGGCATCTCCACTCCCGATCCAGTGCGTAAGAAATGGCGATTGTCGAAATTACCCTAATTATTACTATTAATAAGCCGTAGGAGAAATCATAGGTCGGGGAAATCTCTAGTACTATTAGACACAGCGTAGGTCAACATGTCATCTATTGACCGGGAGACTGCTGCCGGGACGTGCCGGAAAGATGAAAAAACTCAGGAGGTAATTTACTCACATTCACAGTAAAATGGATCTTGGCAGGGAAAATAACAGTCCTTTTTCTCTAAATTGCCGCAAAATGTCACAATTTACAATAATTGCCAGAGAAAATAACAAAATTGAGAGTATTTCGTGGACTTGTGGTCTCGAAAATTCAGTTTTAGAGAACTCAGTTTTATCCACGAGTGATATATTAGTTCAATGTCTAAAAAAAAAAGGCTAAGAAGAAAAATCTCTCTGGCCAATGGGTTCATGCACACAAGGTGGGACAGCCCACCGGGTTTTTCAATGGGAAGATATTTTTTTTCCTTAAGGCAACATTTTTTCGATGAGCATTTGATGAGATTTTGATGTTGCCAATTTTCTTCACCATTGAGTGAAATAGGTTATTTGATTTTTTTCCTGAAAATAAGTAGCTTAAAAAGCTCACCAAAAAATCATTGTGGGAACGTAGCCTAAAGCATCATGTTCAGTCTTTTAAGAAGTTTTTTGGGGGCATTTTTCCAGGAGGGTTTCGGAGCAGACTCCCTTGGAAAAGACATGTGTACAGACTTGGATTCAAAGGCCCTCCAATAATATTCAATCTCGTGGCCCACAGTTAAAATATCACATGTATGGTGGCTCACCGGAGGTTTCCCCACTTCTACCGTGTGCCAGTCCAAGCCTGTGTGAACCTACACTAAAGTTGGAATTAGCACATGCATGGTGGCCCACCGGAGGTTTCTCCTGTTCTCCCATGGGCCAGTCCAAGACTGTGTGAACCTACACTAAAACTACAGTTGGAATCATCACATGCATGGTGGCCCACTGGAAGTTTCCCCTGTTCTCCATGGGCCAGTCAGTACTTTTTTCTACATTTTATTCTTTTTAAAATCCGGTCTGGGCTTTAGATCTAAAAGTTGCACCAAAAACTCTGAGTGTGATTCCATCCTTTGGATGCTTTTGTATGTGCCAGTTTGATACAGTTTTTTTATTACATTTTTGAAGAAATTGTCAGGGACATAAAGGATATGAAATTATTGAGGAAATATTTTGCTTTTTTCTTAGGGTAGATTCACACCACCGATATCTCAGCTTCTGAGAAAAATGGTCACATTATTCTGATTAGATTTTGGTCAGACTAGCATCAGTTTTTCTCAGAGGTGGAGAAAAAAAAGTGTGCTATTCCACAACCCTGTCTATATTTCCGCTGCCGATACATGATTGGTTGATTACTGATGATCACGTGTTTTAGAAAATAAATAATTTTTTAAAGCTTACTCGCAGTCATACTGTACAACACAGAGAAGTCTTAAAGGATATTTACATATTTGATGCCATTTTTGAACCTGAGTGTGTATATTTTGGTCTAAAAATAATTTTTTCAATTAGTTTTTGTTAAAAATGTTGCAGCGTTTGCTTTTTGTTTCTCTGCACATTGCTGCCTGGAGAATGAGGTGACTGAGAATCCATCAGGGAGAACGTTCTGACGAGTTTGTGACTCTTCCATCTGTCTTTTTCTGAGCTCTTCTGGGCTGATTTCTGACCACATCAAAGGTTCATCTTAAGGTTGATGCGGTCTGTGCTCAGGAATCAGCGCAGAAGAGCTAAAAAAAGACAGTTAAGAGTTCACTGATGGATTCTCAGCTACCTCATTCTGCAGGCAAAAAAAGGCAACATTTTTAACAATACAAAATTTAGGCCAAAATATATCTATTTATGTAAAAACAAAATATAGTAAAAAATACATATAAAACAAATAAATAAATAAAGAGAAAAAAATAAAAAAGTAAATAATTGAAATATAGATTACTTTGGACCAGTTTCACAATATTAGCTTTAACAGAAATATATCGCACAGTAATAATTACAATAAGTCTGGGTCAAGTGAGAATAAAAGAAAAAAATGCATAAAAATTACCTGAATCTGTATAGCGCGTCATGCCATTGTTTCGTTGGATGTCATAAAATTCCAGACATTTTTCTTCTTGTTCGTTCTTGTAGCAAAGTTCTTTCATCAACCGCACTATGATGGCGCAAACATCCTCTTCATAGTCTCCGGACATCTCGTAATACCATCTCTCAACACTAGGGGCAAAAAAACAGTAGTTTAAAAAAAAAAAAAAAAAAAAAAAAAAATATATATATCTAATATATAAAGCTGAATGTGTGTGTGTGTGTATGTATGTATGTATGTATGTCCGGGATTGGCATCTGAACCGTAGCAGCTACAGCCACAAAATTTTGCACAGTCACACGTCTGGACCCCGAGAGCGTCATAGGCTATGTTGTGAGGTGAAATTTTAACCCCGCGCTTTCCAATTCACCAAACAATTTTGCCCCTATCTACATAATGGGGAAAAAGTGAAAGGAAAAGTGTTGGAGGCGTCGCAGCTACAGGCACAAAATTTTGCACAGTCACACGTCTGGACCCTGAGAGCGTCAAAGCTATATTGTGAGGTGAAATTTTAACC
Source organism: Ranitomeya variabilis (assembly GCF_051348905.1). NCBI lineage: Eukaryota > Metazoa > Chordata > Amphibia > Anura > Dendrobatidae > Ranitomeya > Ranitomeya variabilis. Next base: position 210,167,033 of record NC_135235.1, on the reverse strand, counting down.
CCGCGCTTTCCAATTCACCAAACAATTTTGCCCCTATCTACATAATGGGGAAAAAATGAAAGGAAAAGTGTTGGAGGCAAATTAACAGCTGCCAGATGTGAACAAGGGGGACTTAAAGAATGACAGCGATGGCACCAAAGAGTATATACTGTACAGTTGCTAAGGTGGGGCCCCAACATGGGATAATCACACCACCACGGGGATATGAACACACACACAAAATGCGCCACACACTACCACGTGCTCGAACACATATACCACCCTCAGTGCACATTTCACCACACATACACCAACCTCGCCACATAAAAGTAGAAACACAAAAGTCGCCGCTCAAAACTCGCCACGCGCAAAACTCTCCACATGCAAAACTCGCCACACGTGCAAAACTCGCCACACGCAAAACTTGCACACGCAGAAAAATTGCCACACGCAGAAAAATTGCCACATGCACAAAAGTTGCAACACATGCAAAAGTTGCCTCACACAAAACTTGCACATACTCAAAAGGCACCACACATAAAACTCGCCACGCGCAAAACTCGCCATGCGCAAAACTTGCTGCACACAACTTGCTACACTAACCTGTCACATGCAACTCGACACACAAAAAGTTGCTACACGCATGTCGCCACACAAAACTCATCTCACAAAAGTCCCTACATGCATGTCGCCACACGCAACTCAACACACACAACTTGACACACGAAACTCGCCCTAAAACACACACAAGTCTGGTATCCTTCAAAAATAAAAATCTGATTAATAAGCAGACAAACTACAAGAGCAACAAATGTACCATATAGGAATCCGGCAGCTGTCAGTCACATGACCAGTCTATTATGTGTATGTGTGAGCTAATATATACTGCCAGGGGGTGGGCTTACTGTTGGCTGGGGATTTATCAGGCTGCCATTTTAGCTTACAAATACTGAGGTAAAAATACTGACCAAATAACGTGTGAACGAGGGCTAATACAGGAGGAGATGACATACAGCTATATACTATATACAGGAGATGACACACAGGTATATACTATTTACAGGGGAGATGACACACAGGTATATACTATATACAGGAGGAGATGACACACAGATATATACTATATACAGGAGAGATGACACACAGGTATATACTATATAGAGGAGGAGATGACATACAGGTACATACTACATACAGGAGGAGATGACATACAGGTATATACTATATACAGGAGGAGATGACACACAGGTATATACTATATACAGGAGCAGATTACCTACAGGTATATAGTATATACAGGAGGAGATGACACAGGTATATGCTATGTATAGGAGGAGATGACATACAGGTATATACTATATACAGGAGATGACACACAGATATATACTATATATAGGTGAGATGACACACAGGTATATACTATATACAGGAGATTACATACAGGTATATCTAATATATAAAGCTGAATGTGTGTATGTATGTATGTGTGTATGTCCGGGATTGGCATCTGTACCGTCGCAGCTACAGCCACAAAATTTTGCACAGTCACACGTCTGGACCCCGAGAGCGTCATAGGCTATGTTGTGAGGTGAAATTTTAACCCCGCGTGTTCCAATTCACCAAACAATTTTGCTCCTATCTACATAATGGGGAAAAAGTGAAGGGAAAAGTGTTGGAGGAAAATTGACAGCTGCCAGATGTGAACAATGAGGACTTAAAGAATGAGAGCGATGGCGACAAAGAGTATATACCGTACAGTTGCTAAGGTGGGGCCCCGACATGGGATACTCACCACACACGGGGATATGAACACAAACACAAAATGCGCCACACACTACCACGTGCTTGAACACATATACCACCCTCAGCACACATTTCACCACACACACACACCAACCTCGCCACATAAAAGTCGAAACACAAAAGTCACCACTCAAAACTCGCTACATGCAAAACTCGCCATATGCAAAACTAGGCTCACGCAAAACTCGCCACACGTGCAAAACTCACCTCATGGAAAACTCACCTCATGCAAAACTTGCACACACAGAAAAATTGCCACATGTACAAAAGTTGCACCACATGCAAAAGTTGCCTCACACAAAACTTGCACATACTCAAAATGCACCACACATAAAACTCGCCACGCGCAAAACTCGCCATGCACAAATCTTGCTGCACACAACTTGCTACACTAACCTGTCACATGCAACTCAACACACAAAATGTTGCTACACGCATGTCGCCACACAAAACTCATCTCACAAAAGTCGCTACATGCATGTCGCCACACGCAACTCAACACACACAACTTGACACATAAAACTCGCCCTAAAACACACACAAGTCTGGTATTGTCCTTCAAAAATAAAAATCTGATTAATAAGCAAACTACAAGAGCAACAAATGTACCATATAGGAAATACGGCAGCTGTCAGTCACATGACCTGTCTATTATGTGTATGTGTGAGCTAATATATACTGCCAGGGGGGAGGGCTTCCTGTTGGCTGGGGATTTATCAGGCTGCCAATAGCAACCAATCACAGCTCAGCTTCTATTTTGCTACAGTTAATTAACCTGAGCTCTGATTGGTTAATATAGGCAACAAAGACATTCTCAGTATAACAAAGCTAATATATGTTGTGAAATGCTTCTATTTGCTTAGTTTTTGCCTTTTAATAATTACATTTCTATCTATTTGTTTTGTGGTTTTTGTGTGCAGAATAAATTTTTGTTAACACATTCTATTTTGCTAACAGCAGTCATTAACCCGGGCGAAGCCGGGTAGTACAGCTAGTATATATATATATATATATATATATATATATATATATATATATATATATACATATATATATATACACACACATTTATACTTATTATATTATTCTTATTTATATTATAAGAAAAAAGAGGAAAAGGTATAAAATATATATATTTTTTTTCACCACTGGATTTGAGATGGATGAAATTTTACCCAGACAATAAGAAAATAGCATCTGAAATAAATGTACTGAGCATTCATTCAACTTTTTCCTCCTTTTCTTCCAAGAGCTATGCTTATTTTTAGGTTCAACATGTCATTTTTTAATTACACCATTCATTCTACTACAGAATGTATTGAAAAATGGGGAAAAAAAATAATTTTCAATGGGTATGGTGTCGGCTCAACCCTTGTGCCTGCTACATACACATACTTGTACCGTAAATGTAAGGGAGAGGTTGAGACGGGGTTCAGTAAGTATCAATATACTGTATTAAACAACTTCTCTACTAGAAAATATCCACTCGGAGTTCAGAACACATCTTTACCGGAGTTCAAACTGTTTTTTTTTTCCTGATAGATATAGAATTAAATGGTAAACTTATGTTTTCCTGCAGCTATCAGATTTTTCATCTACCTCATTGTATAGAGAGTGGGAAATAATCTCCTAGACTCCTTCTGCTGGTATCTAGAATATTGTTTTAAAGAGGTTCTATGACTTCAAAGGCATTTTTTACTTAAATGCATGTATTTTGGGCTAAAAATCATTTTTATAATTGAGTTTCATTAAACATTTTACAGTGCTTGCCTCTGTGTTGCACTGTCTATTGTTGCCCGTAGAAAGAGTTAACTGAAAATAGGTCAGTGAGCTCCCTTCTGGTACAGTTTCTAGCTCTTTTATCTCTTTTTCTGAGCTGATGTATGACCACAGAAAACATTAAAGTTGAATGTGCCTAAAAACAAAAGGTCTGTAAAAGCAAAAATCTTAAAGAAACCCAATTGTAAATATGATTTTCAGCCCCCAATTGGCTTCTGTTAGCAGTATTCACACTGTATTTGTCATGCATAGAACTCTGAAATAGGCAAACTCTACATTAAAGTTCTAATGTAAGTGTACATTTTCGGGATTAGCACATAAAATACTATTTTTCCACACATTTTATGCTATGAGTCGTCTCTTGGGCAGATGCGAGCCAGATCCCGGAAGCTCGTTTGCACACACAATAATGATTTACTATGTCAACCATAATCTCTAGAGATTTCAGACTGCATCGATAATCTCCCGGCTATGCTGTTGCTCACAGACACTCACAGCCGGTCAGTGCAACATTGTACCAGCGAGTGACTTATTAAGTGCAATCAAGAATTAATTAAAACTGCAATTTACCTGACATCCCCAATGCTGGTTTTATAAAAGGATGGGGATCTATCTCTGTAGATATAATTTGCAGCAAAAAAAAAAAAAATTCTAAGAGCCATACACTGATCACAGATTGTCCAGCAGCTCGGAGGACCCCCAGAAGTCAGACGTGACCGGCGGGGAAACCAAACAGCAAGTGGTTAAAAGGTATATATAATAACAAAAAAAAATGATTACATGACATAGAGTAGTTACATGTTTGAATAGTGGGGTCCATTAGGCTGAAATCCCCCCAACATTTGCTAAATCGGAAAGGCAAAAGTGTACGGAATTTTAATTTTTCATTGGCTCCCCACAGACATGAAAAGAGCGTAGAGAAGAAGTTAACAGATTCATGAAAGGTTTATGGAGTGGAGCGAGTGGTAAAAGGATTTATAGAACATCTATGGAGCAGACAAAGTGGTGTGCAGATTCATAAAAAATCTATGGAGTGAGGTGAGCAGAGTGCAGGTTCATAGAAAATCTATGGAGTGAGGTGAGTGGATTGCAGATTCATAAAAAATCTATGGAGTGAAGTGAGCGGAGTGCAGATTCATAAAAAATCTATGGAGTGAAGTGAGTGGAGTGCAGGTTCATAGAAAATCTATGGAGTGAGGTGAGCGGAGTGCAGGTTCATAGAAAATCTATGGAGTGAAGTGAGCAGAGTGCAGGTTCATGGAAAATCTATGCAGTGAGGTGAGTGGATTGCAGATTCATAAAAAATCTATGGAGTGAGGTGAGCGGAGTGCAGGTTCATAGAAAATCTATGGAGTGAGGTGAGCGGAATGCAGGTTCATAGAAAATCTATGTAGTGGAGCGAGCAGAGTGCAGGTTCATAGACAATCTATGGAGTGGAGCGAGCAGAGCGCAGGTTCATAGAAAATCTATGGAGTGAGGTGAGCGGATTGCAGATTCATAAAAAATCTATGGAGTGAAGTTAGCGGAGTGCAGATTCATAAAAAATCTATGGAGTGAGGTGAGCGGAGTTCAGGTTCATAGAAAATCTATAGAGTGAGGTGAGCGGAGTGCAAGTTCATAGAAAATCTATGGAGTGAAGTGAGCAGAGTGCAGGTTCATAGAAAATCTATGCAGTGAGGTGAGTGGATTGCAGATTCATAAAAAATCTATGGAGTGAGGTGAGCGGAGTGCAGGTTCATAGAAAATCTATGTGAGGTGAGCGGAATGCAGGTTCATAGAAAATCTATGGAGTGGAGCGAGCAGAGTGCAGGTTCATAGACAATCTATGGAGTGGAGCGAGCAGAGTGCAGGTTCATAGAAAATCTATGCAGTGAGGTGAGCGGAGTGCAGATTCATAAAAAATCTATCGAGTGAAGTGAGTGGAGTGCAGATTCATAGAAAATCTATGGAGTGAGGTGAGCAGAGTGCAGGTTCATAGAAAATCTATGGAGTGAGGTGAGCGAAGTGCAGGTTCATGGAAAATCTATGGAGTGAAGTGAGCGGATTGCAGATTCATAAATAAATCTATGGAGTGAGGTGAGCGGAGTGCAGGTTCATATAAAATCTATGGAGTGAGGTGAGCAGAGTGCAGGTTCATAGAAAATATATGGAGTGAGGTGAGTGGAGTGCCGGTTCATGGAAAATCTATGGAGTGAAGCGAGCGGAGTGCAGGTTCATAGAAACTCTATGAAGTGAGGTGAGCGGAGTGCAGATTCATGGAAAATTTATGGAGGGAGGATGAGCAGAGTGCAGATTCATGAAAAATCTATGAAGTGAGGTGAGCAGAGTGCAGATTCATGGAAAATTTATGGAGTGAGGTGAGCGGAGTGCAGATTCATGGAAAATCTACAGAGTGAAGTGAGCAGAGCGCAGGTTCATAGAAAATCTATGGAGTGGAGCGAGCAGAGTGCAGGTTCATAGAAAATCTATGGAGTGGAGCGAGCAGAGTGCAGGTTCATAGAAAATCTATGGTGTCTAGTGAGCAAAGTGCAGGTTCATAGAAAATCTATGGAGTGCAAGCAGAGTGCAGGTTCATAGAAAATCTATGGAGTGAAGCGAGCGGACTTCAGGTTCATAGAAAATCCATCGAGTGAATCGAGCGCAGTGCAGATTCATCGAAAATTTATGGAGTGAAGTAAGCAGAGTGCAGATTCATGGAAAATCTATAGAGTGGAGTGAGTGGAGTACAGATTCATTAGAAATCTATGGAGTGAAGCAAATGGAGTGCAGGTTCATAAAAAATCTATGGAGTGAAGCAAGTGGAGTGCAGGTTCATGGAAAATCCATGTAATGGAGTGAGTGGAGTGCAGGTTCATAGAAAATCTAAGGAGCAGAGCAAGCAGTGAGCAGATTCGTGGAAAATCTATGGAGTAGAGTGATATATATGCAGATTCATAGAAAGCTTATTGTGTGGACCAAGCAGTGTGAAGATTTATGGAAAATCTATGGAGAGGAGCGAGCAGTGAGCAAATTCATGAAAAATCTGTGGAGTACAGTGAGCGGTGTGCAGATTCATAGAAAGTCCATGGAGTGGAGTGAGCAGTGTGCATTTTCATGGAAAATCTATGAAGTATAACATGCATTGTTCAGATACATAAAAAGCAGATTCATAAAAAGTCTTTGGAGTGGAGCAAGAGTTGAAGGCTGATATTATTAGACAGGGAATGTCTATGGATATTGGCCCTTTTTCAGCCTAATAGGACCAGCCCTCAGCCACCCTATAAATGGCGCACCAATTAGATACGCCAATCTGAAGCTTAGCCTTGGCTCTTTCAAATCGCCCTGGTGGATTGGCAATCAGGGTAATAGTTTTGGGGTTGATGTCAGTTGTGTAATATCTGTGAGAACTTACCGCGGTTCTCACATTGCGAGCGGTGACATCAGTAAGGTTACCACAGTTCACCGGCTGTGAACTGCAATAACCTTATTGACATAACTGCTTGTCAGGGAAGCAGGGTTCTTGCGCCACACAGCTTGAGAATTGGCAGTGGCTGCAGCTCCAATCTATGGAGCTTTGTTCTCTTTATGGGGCTCCATAGACTCTACGAAGAAGACAGGGATCATCGTGGGACCTCCATTTAGATTACAGCAGACCCTGTAGGTGTTTTTTATGGTAATAAATGGGTAAAAGAGGGAATTTGTCAGGGAGTGTTTTTTCACAAATAAAGGACTTTTGTGTGTGCATATTTCTTTCTTTTGACTATAGAATTGGTAATGGGATTGCCTAAAAGACGCCTCCCCATTACTAACACCTGGGCTTGATGTCAGCAGACATTACACAACTGACATCAACCCCCAAACCATTACCCTGATTACCAACATACCAAGGCAATTAGGAAGAGCCAAGGCAAAGAGGGAGATAAAGAATGACTTTAGCTACTAGATGAGGATCAACATTTTTTTATAGGGTTATTAAAAATAACTTTTGGTAGATATCCCCTATACTTTCTTACCACAGGACAACATTTAGGATTGATAAGAAAGTTAGATTAGGTCATTATTTCATCTCTGTCTTAGGAGCCATACCAACTGGTCCCAACTCCACAGGAGAGAATGATCAAATCATGGACCCTACAAATAATGCTCATCAGCAGGTCCCCTTGAACGTTCAATCAATGTGAGGAACATTTCAAAAAGGATATGTTATACACAGGACAATTTGTGCTACCTGGCATAAACCATTGCCAGGTAAGAATATCACATGCTCTCGTTCCCCTCGTTTCTCACCTTTCATACAGTTTCACATCATTTCCAGGCTTTCTTCCAGACGCACCGGTTCCTTTGAACTGGGAAACATTGTCAAAGTCTTTGCAGTCTTCTCATGAGATCTTCGCTAATCACCCTTGGCTAGAGAGCGGAGCTGGTTCATTGACTGATTAGTGGCCAAGATTTACATCGCCGAGCCCACCGATCCCCCGAAGAGTCAAACTGTATGAAAGATGAAATGGATATCTTGGTCTCAAATGTGCACAAATCCACATAAGGAAAGCTGAAGGCATCAGGCAGGACAAGTATTATCATTTTTGATCATTTTTGCAACGGTGCAAATGTGGGTTTGTAGCCCGGCGTGTCGTCATGTAACAGATCTAAATTAATCGTTAATTCTGCACCTGTTCCTTACTCCCCCTTTTTTCAACTAGATGACACTTCCCTCTGTCAAAACTTTCATTTCGCCACGGTAATAATTCATGTGGTGATTAGGATTGTCTTCCAATTCCAAATTGTTTTTTTCAGAAGGCTTGAACATAATTAGTTACTATATAAACATTCTGAATAGATGATATTGTGGGGCTAGGATTCAAAGGATTAAATAATAAATAAAAAACAAGAAAAATTTTTTAATTCAACTTTGCAGTTGTTTATATGATTTCATGCACCTAAAATCTAATAAAAATACCACATTGTTTCCTACAGCTCTTATTTTAGACCTAGATGTCTACATGGTTACAGACTACAAAAAAAACCTTGTACTTAGTCAAATTCAGAAAAAAAAATCTACTACTTGTTGGAAATAAATGCCGGTCTTTTTACTTGGTTTTGTACAATTGGCCTGGTGAAGACCCCTATTCTAGTTGAAGCGTGCTTTTTATTCTACATAATTTTACCTTTTAAGTCAAGAGTTGAACCAGGTGTATTTTATTTACTGAACATATTCTCAACAGAATTTTGCCCATACTTAAGGATTTTAGCTAGTAATACCCCACCCTGCTCCACAATCCTAAAAAAACAATCTAAATGGAGCAAAGGTTGAGCATACGCACCACTACACTATTTGTTCTTTACGGGACTGCCATAAGTAGACAAGAGCTTTACTTGGCTTTCGCTGAATGGTTAACAGGCTCAACCTCCACTCCATTGAAAGGGGTCTCTGAAATGCTTTGGTCTCTGGATTTTTGGTGGTACCAGGGGTAGCACCTAGCATTCAGAAAATGATCAGTCATTCACTAAATAGGGTATAACTTGTCAACATGGGCCAAGCTTTTTAAAGGACAATTCCTAGAATCCAATATATTCCCTCTCAATATGATGGAGATACTGTAACTTCCTATTTGCTTGTGGTCAGATCATTGGGCCAACCAATGATCTAGTAAAGAAGACTCCAGATCCTGAGAACCGGTCACTGCAAAACCTCATCTTGGATTGAGAAGTGATGCGCATGTTCGACCTTCGCTCCATTTATTCTTTATGTACTGCTCGCGAAAGTGGAGGACAGTGCTCCACAGTACTACAGACAATGAAAAAAGTAGAAGTTGAGCTTGCACATCTCTGCTCCACTTATGCTACGTCATGCTGTAGGGCCAAGTTCCTTGGAGCCAAATATGTTCTTCAAGAAATAAATAGGGGAACCATTGGTTGAACTTCTGTATATTGCAGTCATCACATTATACAGCACTGTATACCTACAATTGCTCATTTTGCCTTTCTATCCAGTTAATTATCCTCGTTTCCATTAGGTCTATGACATCAGATGGCTAAAAACGGACTAGCTGAATCCTTCTAAGCTCTGTAGACACAGGAAGTAGAAAGTCAAAACGAGCAATTGTAAGTACACAGTGCTGTATAATATGATGACGGCATTAAGAGGATAAAAACTTTAATGTGAAAGCTTCTTTAAGGTGGCACTTTTTCACCCTTTGCTATTTTTAGTAATTGTTGCTTTTTTTAACTCTTGACGTGACAATGTTTTTTTTTTCTTTTTTTTCTTACTCTTCAAAAAAATGCATGCGTTAATGGGACTTGCATATATATATATATTTTTTGCAATTTTGAAAGCACATGATTTTGCGAAATGCTAGGATCATGTGGGTATTGAGTTTTTTGGGGAAAATTTTGGCAAGTGCTGCAGCTTTCAGAAAGTAAACGGTGTGCAATACGCACACTGTTAAAATGTGCCTCCATCCGAGCAGTGGTAAGCAATTTGCATGCAAGCAGATGAGAGGCCAATTCGCAGATGACTTCTGTATGCAAATTGCATGCTTGCAGTCACATGAAAACTGAGACGAATCCTAACAGTCTGTATGTTACACACTGTAAATAATCGCCAAGCTGCAGGGCTGGACAACTGCTTTAGTTTTTGTACAGCTCTTCTGAATATGCTAGCGCCATTTAAGCAACAGGAAATGGTGACCCTTAAATGTTAATGCTCTTTGGGGGGTAAATACGGTAAATCCTAGTCCTGCCATTGTCTGCCAGCTTGGCCTGTCTACTACAACTCGAGTACAGTCACTGTTCTGGTGCTTTGTCAATTGCCGGCGGACAGGATTCCATTAAACCACAGTTAATAAAGAAGCAGTCGAGGTTATAAAAAGCTTTTGTGGACAACATGGAAATTGAAATGTCACTCTCCACTCACGAAACTGTAATCTGTAGTGAAATTACCCGTCCCCCAAATCACTTAGTGCGCCTTTCTCTATATTTATATTTCTTATCCATAATGGTTTGTCTGGAGGTTTGCTCTGTTAACAGGCGGCACGGGGAGAAGCCCGCAGGAGGATAAGCACAGGTCATGGCCTTCTTCCCTGCCGATTTAAATGCCTAATGTGATTCTGAAAGACTAGTAAAAAGCACAAAGCAAAGCTTCATAATACTCATGTTTTCTGTTACTATACACAAAGCTATTCAGGAAAGGACGCATTAAAGGGTCCCTGTGCAGGACTTGTGTCTGGGCCCCCCACCATCATGCTCCACCCTTTATTCAAAATATTCACATGTTAATGGATTACAAACTATGCACCCATCTACAAAGTAGTACACACCTGCACATAAGCATGTATAAAATACACATGCTTGGAAAAACTGGTTTTATGCACATGTTCTGATGGATAGATGATTTTTTTTTTGCTTTCACCTTCCCAAAATTTTTGCCATAAAATAATTACCCCTTGACAAAGGACACTGCCGAAACGCGCGTCGGAGGGTTGTTACTCAGTAGTGTAAGTCTCCAGCTACCTCATTGTATTGAAGTAAGTACAGCCTTTCCAATTCCCAAAATGGTCATTGCCCTGGCACTTTTTAAAGGGTACTTTTGCAGTTTGTGACACATTGCTTATTGAAAAATATTAACATGTATATTACTGTGTATTGTTTTTTTACACTAATTGACATTATACTATACTATGGAAATATGACTCCTAATTGGTATAAGTTGTTTTTAGAATTCTGGGTGTGCATCCCGTTGCATTCCTTGTATATCCATTTGTTGTCTTTCTGATCTTAAATAAAGAATATTTGAATATTATTATACTTTTTGACTACACTGGTTGGTTTGTTTCTTTGCCCTCTCCCTTTATAAAATAATGTACATGTATATAGAGATGCATCTGTACATAGAGTTGTATCTCTATGTACCATAGATTTACAATATCTTGCAACTTAACTCAACTAAATCTAAATATACTGTAGGTAGCGTCCCCATGAGGCACCGATAATATGAAAACAACCAAAAAGAAAAAACTTTGTGCTTGAGACGCAAATCATAGACAGATAGTAAAAAAAAAATCAAGATTTTATTTAAAATAATGTACACAAATCCCCACAGAGTACAGACAACATAGAATGAAAAGTTGGTGGGTGAGCTATTGTGGGAAAACCCCCTAAAGAATTGAATTGTTCCTGTAATACATATAGTTATTAAGGTTGAAGGAAGACTTTAAGTCCATCTAGTTCAACCCATAGCCTAACCTAACATGCCCTAACATGTTGATCCAGAGGAAGGCAAAAAAAACCCATGTGGCAAAGAGTAAGCTCCACATTGGGGAAAAAAATTCCTTCCCGACTCCACATACGGCAATCAGACTAGTTCCCTGGACCAACGCCCTAACAAGGAATCTAGTGTATATACCCTGTAACATTATACTTTTCCAGAAAGGCATCCAGTCCCCTCTTAAATTTAAGTAATGAATCACTCATTACAACATCACACGGCAGAGAGTTCCATAGTCTCACTGCTCTTATAGTAAAGAATCCGCATCTTATTATGCTTAAACCTTAGGATGCCCCCTTGTCCCTGTCTCAGGTCTATGATTAAAAAGATCATCAGAAAGGTCTTTGTACTGTCCCCTCATATATTTATACATTAAAATAAGATCCCCCCTTAGTCTTCGTTTTTCCAAACTAAACAGCCCCAAGTGTAATAATCTATCTTGGTATTGCAGACCCCCAGTCCTCTAATAACCTTGGTCGCTCTTCTCTGCACCCGCTCCAGTTCAGCTATGTCTTTCTTATACACCGGAGACCAGAACTGTGCACAGTATTCTAAGTGTCGTCGCACTAGTGACTTGTATAGAGGTAAAATTATGTTCTCCTCATGAGCATCTATGCCTCTTTTAATGCATCCCATTATTTTATTTGCCTTTGTAGCAGCTCCCTGACACTGGCCACTGAATATGAGTTTGTCATCCACCCATACACCCAGGTCTTTTTCATTGATGGTTTTTCCCAGAGTTTTAGAATGAAGCATATAGTTATACATCTTATTACTTCTACCCAAGTGCATGACCTTACATTTATCCCCATTAAAGCTCATTTGCCATTTATCAGCCCAAGCTTCTAGTTTACATAAATCATCCTGTAATATAAAATTGTCCTCCTCTGTATTGATTACCCTGCAGAGTTTAGTGTCATCTGCAAATATTGAAATTCTACTCTGAATGCCCCCTACAAGGTCATTAATAAATATGTTAAAAAGAAGAGGGCCGAATACTGACCCCTGTGGTACCCCACTGCTAACTGTGACCCAGTCCGAGTGTGCTCCATTAATAACCACCCTTTGTTTCCTATCCCTGAGCCAGCTCTCAACCCACTTACACATATTTTCCCCTATCCCCATTATTCTCATTTTATGTATCAATCTTTTGTGTGGCACCGTAGCAAAAGCTTTGGAAAAGTCCATATACACTACGTCCACTGGGTTCCCTTGGTCCAGCCCAGAACTTACCTCTTCATAGAAACTGACCAGATTAGTCTGACAGAAATGGTCCCTAATAAAACCCGTGCTGATACTGGGTCATGAGGTTATTCCTCTTCAGATACTCCAGTATAGCATCCCTTAGAAAACCCTCCAGGATTTTACCCACAGTAGAGGTTAAGCTTACTGACCTATAATTTCCGAGTTCAGTTTTTGTCCTCTTTTGAATATTGGCACCACATTTGCTATACGCCAGTTCTGTGGTACAGACCCTGTTATTATGGAGTCTTTAAAGATTAAAAATAATGGTCTATCAATGACTGTACTTAATTCCTGCAGTACTCGGGGGTGGATCACATCCGGGCCCCAGTGCATGCCTCAATATGTAAATAAAATGTGCATTAGTGCATATGTTGATAAAAGCATTGAAAAACTACAATAATACATAACTCAATACTTTATATTTGTTACCTGCAATAACATTTTGGATAGGTGTGTTTCAATGAGATGGTGAACGTTAGTATATATATAGGCCAGGCGGCAGTAACAAATTAGCTAAGTCCCAGTAATTGAATCACCTGTATTCACTGAGCCGTGTGTACATTAGTTACATTGTTCGGCTAGGTGTAGGTTTATTGATTATGTAGGTTTTAGTGTGGGCATTTTGCTATCGATTTCTCATATAGGTTAATCTTAGATGTTATGTGAATAAATCCGCTCCGCTACATTTGGAGGTTTTCTCTGGTATAATTACCGTTGTTAATTTTATTATGTTAATTATTAATAAATATTATTGAATTTAATATGATGGTGCATTGTGTATTGAGTCTTGTTGCATTTCATGGCAATTTAGGACTTAATTTTGGATTGGAATAACTCAATACATGTATAAGGAAAATCATGGATCTGCACGTATAACTGTATACTTGTAGATGGTCATAAAATGGAGAGGTTCTATCAATGTAATTCCCATGTATGTATGTCTCTAAGTAGATTATTCCACTATAAAATTGTAAGACTAAACAAAAAATCCTAAGCGCATAAATATGCCAGTGTAAGTTTGTAAAAGCTCAACAAGTAGGAAGTTATAGATACATAAATGTGCCATAAAACCATAAAGGTAGGTGTTTCCCAAAAGAAAATTTGCTAGTAAAACTTTGTAACTTTATCTCTATGTACCAGTACAATATTCCTGCAAAGAAGATAAATATCATTGCAGGTAGAGAAAATTCTGTTACAATTTAGATCTTTAGGTAGAGAAAATTCTGTTATAATTTAGATCTTTAGGTAGAGAAAATTCTGTTACAATTTAGATCTTTAGGAAGAAAAAATTACATGTAAATTCAGCTCTGTCGTTAAGACTATACTCATTCATTTTGTTTCATAAGAAATATACTTTTTGTAGCTGATGGATTTTTAGGGTTTTATATACAGTAAACCCCAAAATTTGTGTACCAAGACATTCAACTAAAGACTGGAGCTTTTCACATAGTCCCGTTTCGCGTTACGGTAATTCCACACAATAAGGCAAGGATGTGTGGCTCATTATTCGTTACTCAACAATTGACAGAATTCCAATGAACTATGAGCTAAAACTTTGGATTTTATTAAAAGGTGCTAAATACTAAATGGCCGGATTCTGATTCTGATTCTCTTTCAAGGACAATTACAGCTGACTATGACAGAAAGGTAAAGAGCGACTTGTAGACAAAGTGAACAGTCTGTTCTCAGGTGTCGCCATTCATAAGAGATGAATTGATGTTTTGTCACTTTTACCAATGTCGGGAGTATCAGTTCACCTTGAATCATTATATCAGAGAGCAATTATTGTTCCTGGGAATATTCTGTCCCGAAAGTTTGCATTTAATTCACATATATGGATTGATTCTGTAGGAAGATATCAACATCACACAACATGGGGTTTGAGAACACGGCTCACAGGATCCTCTTGGGCGTGTCTTTAGGCTGATCTGCTTTTCTCTCTATGGGTTAAGTTCTCTTGGTAAAGACCATAATAAATTAGCACTAAATAAAAATGTCCATATATCTTGAGTCGTATTGTGGATTTAAAAGCAAAACAGATGATGCGGGTAGCAAAAAGAATAATCTAAAACCAAAAATGGAACCTTTTGACCTCCTAAGAAATATGCATATCTTACATCCAGCCTATATTACTGGTAGAGACATACAAATCTCATATCCATCATATATTATTGGTAGATATACTCAGACTTCATATCCAGACTACATTACTGCTAGAGACACACCTGCCTCGCATTCAGCCTATATTTCTGGGAGAGACATACAGAGCTCACATCCAGCCTATATTACTGGGAGAAACACACAGCTCAGATCCAGCCTATATTACTGGGAGAGACAAACAGAGCTCACATCCAGCCTATATTACTGAAAGAGACACACAGCTCACATCCAGCCTATATTACAGGGAGAGACACACACAGCTCACATCCAGCCTATATTACTGGTAGAGACACACAGAGCTCACATCCAGCCTATATTACTGGGAGAGACACACAGCTCACATCCAGCCTATATTACTGGGAGAGGAACACAGCTCACATCCAGCCTATATTGCTGGGAGAGACACACAGAGCTCACATCCAGCCTATATTACTGGGAGAGACACGCATATCTCACAGAGTATAATACTGGGAAAGAGACACAGACCTCACATCCAGCCAGTAGAGGCACATAGACCTCCCATCCATCCATTATTACTGGGGGAAAGACACATACCTCACATGCATCCTATATTACTGGGGGAGCCAAACAGATGTCACATCCAGCCTATATTACAGGTATAGACATTTAAACATCATATCTAGCCTATATTACTGGGATACACACACAAGGCTCACATCCAGTCTATATTACTGGGAGAGACACACACAGCTCACATCCAGCCTATATTACTGGGAGAGACACAGAGCTCACATCCAGCCTATATTACTGGGAGAGACACAGCTCACATCTAGCCTATATTATTGAGAGAGACACGCAGAGCTTGCATCCAGCCTATATTACTGGTAGAGACACACATTTAATATCCAGCCTATATTACTGGTAGAGACACACAGAGCTCACATCCAGCCTATATTACTGGGAGACACACAGAGCTCACATCCAGCCTATATTAATGGAAGGGACACACAGAGCTCACATCCAGCCTATATTACTGGGAGACACACAGAGCTCACATCCAGCCTATATTAATGGAAGGGACACACAGAGCTCACATCCAGCCTATATTACTGGGAGACACACAGAGCTCACATCCAGCCTATATTACTGGGAGACACACAGAGCTCACATCCAGCCTATATTACTGGGAGAGACACACAGAGCTCACATCCAGCCTATATTACTGGGAGACACACAGAGCTCACATCCAGCCTATACTACTGGTAGAGACACACAGACCTCACATCCAGCCTATATTACTGATAGAGACACACAGACCTCACATCCAGCCTATATTACTGGGAGAAACACAGAGCTCACATCCAGCCTATACTACTGGTAGAGACACTCTCATAAAAGAAAAATCGGAAAATTGGATCATTTTGCAAACTGCATCTCCAGGAGCCTGAAATAAATGAAGGAATGAAGATGTTTATAATGTTTAAGGGTTATTATCTGTCCACAGGTGACATCCACAGGCAAGACTGGATGGAGCAGCATGCTCACTGCTGCTGCATTCATGGTCTACTAGACTGACAGAGAAAGCTGAGATAGTACAATGATATGTGACCTGAGCATATGGACACGGATTAACTAGATGGGGCAAGATCATTGAATACAATTCAGTGGTTATTCTTATTTCCAGTCAAGGACATATACACCATAGAAGCATCCATGGTAGGACTATGTGGCACAGGGAGGGGGCCAAAATCATGGTGCCCCCTATCTTTCTTCTACGTGGCTAGTGAAAATCTGAAAATGGGATTTCCAATCTACAGGATCCTCCACAAGAGCAAATAAAAAGTAATTTTTCACCCAAGATATAGCTAGGAGGAAAAAAAATCACCAGTTGGTCCTATCACCAGGATAACATCTCGACAATGTTGAAGAGATAGGTTCCAACATTAGTCCCCAAGGGTGATGCCGCCCCTACACCCAGCACTGGCTTGGTTGTACATTTCTGTACTGCTTCAGTTCACATCATCTTTTGGACTATTTGGCAATATTATGCAAATTTAAGGATTTTTTTGGTGTAATCCCTTTAAATGGCAGCTAATTAGTGTAATTTACAGAATGAACTGCAAAAAAAATCAACTCAAAAGACATTTATCAGCCATTTTCAAGGGATTCTTAGTATAAAAATGTATTATTACCTAGTAGGAGGTTTGACCACAACACATTACTTTTTGTAAAGGAATGAAATTGTCTTAATGTTTCCGATCTGTCCTTAGATAACTTCTATGTATCATCAGATGAAGGAAGAAATTTCTGAAAATGTCATTAAAATCTTCTAGGGTAACAGAAGAGTCATTTCTGAGACCAAGCCACCCTTACCCACAGGCTGTAGCTGGATATTGCAGACCATCCCCTTGATGGTCACGGTGTTCAAAAATATGTAGGTTTTCTTGCAGCTCTTGAAACTATCTTGTAGAAATTTTGCAGAGAGCAAATTTCATCCTCACCTGTCCAATTCTTAACTAGTAGTGATGAGCGAATGTGCTCGAATAAGGTGTTATCTCAGCATGCTCGGGTGCTAACCGAGTGTCTTCGGTGTGCTCAAATAATATGTTAGAGTCCCAGTGGTTGCATGTCTCGCGGCTATTTGACAGCCGTAATACATGCAGGGATTGCCTGTTGAAATAATATGCAAATTAAGCTGAAGAGCTATGGTAGATCTGAAGCCTTTGCCACTCCAGCTCTAATTCCCACCCAGTGCTACATCCTCCTGCTTGATTGATGGCTCCTTTGCCTGAAGTCACACAGTATAGAGGTCAAGAGTGAAAAGTCATAGAGTCAAGCAGTAGGCGACCATGATCGGCAGGGAATAGAGCTGGAATGACAGAGGCTTCAGATCTACCACAGTCTTTTAGCTTCATTTGCATATCAATTGAAATGCTTACTTCTCAGTAACTGAGGAACTGCTCCCAACATCTTCAACAGCACTGCAGGCAATAACTGAGCTCTGTCCAAGCTGACGGCATGAGCTGCTTAGAGCTATCGAGCCCATTGATTGTCTGCAGCGGTGTCGATAACAGACATCAGGAGTAGTAGTGGAAAAACAGTCAACCAACAGCAGACAACTATCTCTCCCACACCAATGAGTGTACGGCTCAGCTGAGTGTTCATGTTGTCTTCATCAAGGAGAGAGGAGAAAACCGCTGCCAAACTCCTCTGGCATCGGCTTTTCTCCATGGTAAACAAAATAAATTGGTTGTTAAAATTCCAACTGCCTGATCCTCATCATCATCCCAGACATCAACTGCTGGGACACGTTAGATGTTCAGCCAGTCCGGCCAAAATGAAGACACTCAGCTGATTATCTCTAATGTGCATGAGGTGTCTTTTGACCTCCATTAATATTTCATTACCTTTTGAACACCAGATTTGCTGTTAGACAGATTAGACATGATATCCTTTCTACGTAATTTCCAAAAATTGGATTTTTAGCTACCCGCTGAAACCTGCATGACAGATCATTTGTTCCTTCGTGAAAACGGAGAACCCTTCGTAAAATTGGTTTCCCACCACTGACTGTCCTAAGCCGAGCTAAGTAGTGCTGCACCTTAAAATGAAACCCTAAAATCTCTATGCAATTAGTGTGGTTAAATGCTTTGGGTATTTTCACTCCATATAAATCCAGTAATCTTCTCTCCACAGCGACACAAATAAAGCTTGTCTCCCAAGTGCGAATAAGTAAAAATAAATATGTGAACCGATGAAAAGCTTAGTGCGAACATTTCCATTAGAAAGATAGACTCGTTCTGTCTCTGCTCAGGAAATACATTTTTTTTTCTAGTTTTATTGAAAAAAATAACGTTTCAATAATCCATTGATGGTTCTTAGACCGTTTTTGCCCAAAAGGCATGCACTCCCTATGTGGGAAGGATCAAGGGAAATCTGTCAGTCTGAAATATATTAATATATCCTGCACTATTACAGCAGAAAACAAGCGGAAGAGAACAGGAAAAAAATCAAAGGGAAATTCATGCATCCCAAGATGAATTTTAACAAGAACATAGACAATATAAATATGCCCAGATGTTACATATTGTTCATGGAGGCCCATATGGACAAGACAAAATAGATTTATAACCGTTCATCACAAGAGTTTTGGCCATTTAATGCCCCAAACTCACAAACAAAACAAACGGTATCCTCCGGAAAGCAACCGGGAAACAAGACAGTCCGTAAATGCGTCTGGTTACCGAGGGCGACTGCACCACCGTATCATGCTGCGGGGTGCCAGGAGTTTGCTCTGCTTGGCTCAGTGTTCCCTCACACAGGTTGAGCTTTTGCAGAGAAGTCTGCTCTGCACCTTGCAAACGCCCCACCGACACACCCAACCCTTTTCTGCAGGGTTTTCTATAAGGAACCTAGGGCTGTCGGTCACATGGAAGACCTGGCCAGGAGGAAATGGACCGCCCCACTACCTTCCTGTAGGCTGTTTTAAAAATAAAAGCCCATGGCGGGTTTACTTAAATCTGCCTTGGGCAAATAGCTTGCTTACCCAAGACCAACACTTACTTTTATTTTACATTGCAATCACAGCTATGCCTGTGACTGCAATGCAGTCCCAGGACTTAAATACACCTCTGGGCTATCCTGGGGGGACACATAGCGACTCTCGCATATAACACCGGTCATTGCCTCACAGCTCAATCCGTTATTGCGTTGACATCTTTTTTGTCTAGTTTTTGGTGGCTTTCTGCTGTTTTTCAATTTTTCTTTTAATTGCTCTGTTTCTAAAGTCTATTTTATATGTGTTCACCCTTATTTTCAGCTTCTCATTTTTTGGATGCCTTCTCGACTTTTTAGGAAGTCTCTAGATTTTTGAGCCTATGTACTGTATGGCTACAATTTTTGGTGCAAATTGTGCAATGTTTGGCGAAGCATGCAAATTTTGCTCCAAAAAGTTGCAAAAAAGCTGATTTTGCACAAACTTTATAAATTGGGTGTATCAATTTTAGGCAAAAAAAGATTGTTAGTCAGGAGGAGGCGGCACTCGGAGGGGAATAGAGCTGGAGTGACGGAGCATTCAGGTCTGGCAATTTTCATAATTGTTATGATTTTTTTTACAGTCCTGATTTTCATCCAAGACCACAAAAAACAAAAAGACAGCGCCACAATGGATGGTGAAAAAATAGGAGCTTACATTTATTCTGCCTCCTGTAGCGACGTTTCGGTCAACAGACCTTTATCAAGCTTGATAAAGGTGCTTGATAAAGGTCTGTTGACCGAAATGTCGCTACAGGAGGCAGAATAAATGTAAGCTCCTATTTTTTCACCATCCATTGTGGCGCTGTCTTTTTGTTTTTTGTGGTCTTGGTACTGTCCGGGATGGGCAATACGGAAAATCTATTTAGAAAAAACAAAACAGCAATTGATGAATTTTGACCATTTCGTATGAACGACTCCTGACAAAGCATTGTAAAATCAAGCTTTTTGATCAAAGCTTGTCATCTCCTACCATTCATCTCAGGATATGATGAGCCTAGCGAAAAGGTAAAGAAGGAAATATCTGTATTTTTCAATATTGAGCTGTTTCTGTAATATAGGAAAACCCAAATAGCAGATTTTCAACTTTCTTCCAATGGGCAAAACTTTAGTGGCTGCAGGGGTTGCAGTCACTCCTTAACCCTTGAGCCTTGGGGGAGGCCAAAAGGAATACCAATATTATTAAAGACCCGTTATAGTTGGGGCCCTTTTAGAGATTTTGCATTGGAGCTCATAAGCATCACGTTTCGCCGCTGCTTCATCAGGTGTTGTTTCTTGTTTGCTGCACAAAACTTTTGCTTCTATTCCACTTGACATTTAGTCATGATATATTAAATATTTTTCCCTGCTATTTATGTGTTAACAGCATCAGTTAGTTTCATAGTTTGTTTGTCTTAGGAAGAGATCTTAGAATGATGTGGGAGTAAATGGCTTCTCGCGGAAGGTGATTACACAGGGAGATCAGGGAAAGCGTATCGAGTAGGAAGGATATTCTTTATGCATCTATTATGAATATAAACACAATATGGAAAAGTCATTTTACGCCTCCTTAATGTCACGGTGAGTAGGCTGGCATTTTGTGCCTCATCTCGAAATAATATCAGTTTCTTTGAGAATAAATAAGCACTTTGTACCTTCAGTGCATATAAAAAAGTTGTTGCCCCCCGTTTTCATGTTTTATTGAAAAATTAGACATTTTTTCATGCTAATTACTAGGAAAAACTTTGAACTATAATTTTAAAAGTTTCAAAGGAATCTATCAAATGATCTACAATAATCAAGCGTCAAATAAAGTATCCCCCGTCAAGGTAATATAAAACAGAGGTAGTGATTAAAGGCATACCGCAACCGCATGAGCATACCGCAACCACATGCACATCTCTTTTTACATGAATATATATTTTATGATGGGACAAAACTTTATTTTTCTGATACAAACCATTAAACGCCCTGAACAAATGAAAGAGAAAAATAAAAGTACAATTATTAAATTCTGGCGGCCTGCGGTCACCACTAGAGGGCGCTTAGGACTACACACTTTGACAATAATAAAACAATGTACAGAGCGTTCCTTCTATTTTTTTTCTCTTTTTGGAATATTAAATTCATTTTCCGTTTTTGAAAAACTCTTGTCCCCAGAATGCAGGTATTTTAAAAAAGATTATTATTATTATTATTATTATTATTTTTATTTATTTTTTTTTAAATTAAATGGTACTTTACTCACACATCCAGAGTCCAACACTGAGACTCCACCGCTGTTATTTTTTACAGTGCTAACATCACATCAACAGCGCTGCAGCCAATCAGTAAGCTCAGCGGCTCTGAGTGGCTCATCGTGCAGAGCTCATGAGCTCACTGATTGGCTGCAGCACTGTTGATGTGACTTGAGTGCCGCAGATAAAAGGAGCAGCGACGGGGACTCGGCGTTGGACACTGGGACGTTGCGTAAAGCCCCAATTGTTTTTTTAAAACAATCTACCAGAGGGAGAGGAGATTTCCGAAAAGACCTTTTAATTTTTTATTTTTTTATTTTTTTAAGTTGCGTTCTCTTGCAGACTGCAGCAGGTTTCTCTTCATTATTCTACTGTATCTTGCTGCATTTTTGTAGGGAGGCCTCCCTGGATCCTTTGCAGTTTATGCTTTCGAAGTGAAAATGGTGCTACGCAGTATTTGGCTTATGCTAAATAAGGCCTAATTAAAACTATAATTACAGTCCTATAATTTTTCACTTGTAGAGATGGGCGAACCCAAATAGTAAGGGGAGAATGATGAGAGTTATCTTAAGCACCGCTGTACCGCTGCTTCCCTGGCCGTGTGGTACTGATGCAGCACATGGCCAGCACACGATTGCCACACATGTGCCGCAAGTATTACACTCATGGAAACTGACATCTCCGGTACCGTTTTGACATTAGCACAAGCGCCATGAGAAAATTTCTAATGGCGCTTGCGCTACTATCAGATAGGTGAAGTGACTAAATTGGCTGTGAACTCCCAGGACCTTTCTGATGGCAGCGGGAGAAGAAATTTCTCACGCTTGCAGTGACGTCAGAAAGGTCATAGGAGTTCAACGCGAGATACTGGGCAGCAGTAGCAGACACTGCTCAGTATCTCTGCTGGTATTAACAGACGGTATGGTTGCATCATGAAACCATGCAGCCTGCCATCTAGATGTAGCAGAGCTAGACCCGTCGTGAGACAAATGGATTAGCAGAATCTCTGCAGAAAGGTGAGCAATATTGTTGTTTTCTATTTTTAACTCTTTTGCAGATGACAAGGGTGTCGGTGGAAAGGGCAAGGTCGTAAGTATGGATTAATTAAGATTTCTTAAAGGAGTCTCTGTCATTCTTTCAATTAAAGGACTTTTTCTGGGTGTGTGTTTTTATATGATATGTGTTGTGAATTTGGATTCTGGGCTCCCCCGGTGGCTACTGGTGGAATTGAACTGGTGTCTTCATCTTCTCTGTTCACCTGTTCCCATCAAGATGTGGGAGTCGCTATATAACCTTGCTGCTCTGTTAGTTGCTTGCCGGTCAACAATGTTATCAGAAGCCTCTCTGTGCTTGTTCCTGCTCCTAGACAACTACTAGATAAGTTGGACTCTTGTCCATGTTTGTTTTTGCATTTTTGTTCCAGTTCACAGCTGTAGTTTCGTTACTGTGTCTGGAAAGCTCTTGTGAACAGGAATTGCCACTCTGGTGTTATGAGTTAATGCCAGAGTTTTAAAGTAATTTCTGGATGGTGTTTTGATAGGGTTTTTAGCTGACCATGAAAGTGTTCTTTCTGTCTTCTGCTATGTAGTAAGTGGACCTCAAATTTGCTAAACCTATTTTCATACTACGTTTTGTTATTTCATCTTAATTCACCGCCAATACATGTGGGGGGCCTCTGTCTCCTTTCGGGGTATTTCTCTAGAGGTGAGCTAGGACTTATTTTCCTCTGCTAGCATTATTTAGTCCTCCGGCTGGTGCTGGGCATCTAGAATCAACGTAGGCATGCTACCCGGCCACTGCTAGTTGTGTGTTAGGTTTAGTTCATGGTCAGCTCAGTTCCCATCTTCCAAGAGCTAGTTCCTATATATGCTGATGCTATGTTCTCTTGCCATTGAGATCATGACAGTTTGACCGGCCCACAAAGTGTTAATTGTTTGGGCTGAAGCAGGAGATAGAGAAGTGTTTAAGGGAAATTTTTTTTTTTTTTTTTTTTTTTTTTCCCTTCAGAGTTTTGCTGTCTAGCCCTTAATTGCTGTCTAGCTGCTTCTTACCTCCTCTTAACCCTTGAATGGCTCTGTGTCCACCTGTTTGTAATGGATCTTCAGAGTGTAACTGCAGGTTTGAATAATCTCGCCACGAAGGTACAAAATTTGCAAGATTTTGTTTGTCATGCACCTGTATCTGAGCCGAGAATTCCTTTGCCGGAATTTTTCTCGGGGAATAGATCTGGGTTTCAGAATTTTCGAAATAATTGCAAATTATTTTTGTCCCTGAAATCTCGCTCTGCCGGAGACCCTGCACAGCAGGTCAGGATTGTGATTTCCTTGCTCCGGGGCGACCCTCAAGACTGGGCTTTTTCATTGACACCAGGGGATCCTGCGTTGCTCAATGTGGATGCGTTTTTTCTGGCCTTGGGGTTGCTTTATGACGAACCTCATTTGGAGCTTCAGGCAGAAAAAACTTTGATGTCCCTATCTCAGGGGCAAGATGAAGCGGAAATTTACTGCCAAAGATTCCGTAAATGGTCTGTGCTTACTCAGTGGAATGAGTGCGCCCTGGCGGCGACTTTCAGAGAGGGTCTCTCTGATGCCATTAAGGATGTTATGGTGGGGTTCCCTGTGCCTGCGGGTCTGAATGAGTCCATGACAATGGCTATTCAGATCGATAGGCGTTTGCGGGAGCGCAAACCAGTGCACCATCTGGCGGTGTCCACTGAGAAGTCGCCAGAGAGTATGCAGTGTGATAGAATTCTGTCCCGAAGCGAGCGGCAGAATTTTAGATGGAAAAATGGGTTGTGTTTCTATTGTGGTGATTCTACTCATGTTATATCAGCATGCTCTAAACGCACTAAAAAGCTTGGTAAATCTGTTTCCATTTGCACCTCACCGTCTAAGTTTATTCTATCTGTGACCCTGATTTGCTCTTTGTCATCTATTACCACGGACGCCTATGTCGACTCTGGCGCCGCTTTGAGTCTTATGGATTGGTCCTTTGCCAAACGCTGTGGGTATGATTTAGAGCCTTTGGAGACTCCTATTCCTCTGAAGGGGATTGACTCCACCCCATTGGCTAATAATAAACCACAATACTGGACACAAGTAACTATGCGTATTGATCCGGATCACCAGGAGATTATTCGCTTTCTGGTGCTGTATAATCTACATGATGATTTGGTGCTAGGATTGCCTTGGCTGCAATCTCACAACCCAGTCCTCGACTGGAGAGCTATGTCTGTGTTGAGCTGGGGATGTAAGGGGGCTCATGGGGATGTACCTGTGGTTTCCATTTCATCATCTATTCCCTCTGAAATTCCTGAGTTCCTGTCTGACTATCGTGACGTCTTTGAAGAATCCAAGCTTGGTTCGTTACCTCCGCACCGAGAGTGCGATTGTGCCATAGATTTAATCCCGGGTAGTAAATACCCAAAGGGTCGTTTATTTAATCTGTCTGTGCCTGAACATGCTGCTATGCGAGAATATATAAAGGAGTCCTTGGAAAAGGGACATATTCGTCCATCGTCATCTCCCTTAGGAGCCGGTTTTTTCTTTGTGTCAAAAAAAGACGGCTCTTTGAGACCATGTATTGATTATCGGCTTTTGAATAAAATCACTGTTAAATATCAATACCCATTGCCGTTGCTGACTGATTTGTTTGCTCGCATAAAGGGGGCCAAGTGGTTCTCTAAGATTGACCTTCGTGGGGCGTATAATTTGGTGCGAATCAGGCAGGCGGATGAGTGGAAAACCGCATTTAATACGCCCGAGGGTCACTTTGAGTATTTAGTGATGCCTTTTGGTCTTTCAAATGCTCCGTCAGTTTTCCAGTCCTTTATGCATGATATTTTTCGCGATTATTTGGATAAATTTATGATTGTGTATCTGGATGATATTCTGATTTTTTCGGATGACTGGGACTCTCATGTCCAGCAAGTCAGGAGGGTTTTTCAGGTTTTGCGGTCTAATTCTTTGTGTGTGAAGGGTTCTAAGTGTGTTTTTGGGGTACAGAGGATTTCCTTTTTGGGATATATTTTTTCCCCCTCTTCCATTGAAATGGATCCTGTCAAGGTTCAAGCTATTTGTGATTGGACGCAGCCCTCTTCTCTTAAGAGTCTTCAGAAATTTTTGGGCTTTGCTAACTTTTATCGTCGATTTATTGCTGGTTTTTCGGATATTGCTAAGCCATTGACCGATTTGACTAAGAAGGGTGCTGATGTTGCTGATTGGTCCCCTGATGCTGTGGAGGCCTTTCGGGAGCTTAAGCGCCGTTTTTCCTCTGCCCCTGTGTTGCGTCAGCCTG
Source organism: Ranitomeya variabilis (assembly GCF_051348905.1). Classification (NCBI taxonomy): domain Eukaryota; kingdom Metazoa; phylum Chordata; class Amphibia; order Anura; family Dendrobatidae; genus Ranitomeya; species Ranitomeya variabilis. Next base: position 210,140,819 of record NC_135235.1, on the reverse strand, counting down.
ATGTTGCTCTACCTTTTCAGGTTGAGGTCGACGCTTCTGAGATCGGAGCTGGGGCAGTGTTGTCGCAGAAAAGTTCTGACTGCTCCGTGATGAGGCCTTGTGCCTTCTTTTCCCGTAAATTTTCGCCCGCTGAGCGGAATTATGATGTTGGGAATCGGGAGCTTTTGGCCATGAAGTGGGCTTTTGAGGAGTGGCGCCATTGGCTTGAGGGGGCCAGACATCAGGTGGTGGTATTGACGGACCACAAAAATTTGATTTATCTTGAGACCGCCAGGCGCCTGAATCCTAGACAGGCGCGCTGGTCATTATTTTTCTCTCGGTTTAATTTTGTGGTGTCATACCTACCGGGTTCTAAGAATGTTAAGGCGGATGCCCTTTCTAGGAGTTTTGAGCCTGACTCGCCTGGTAACTCTGAGCCCACAGGTATCGTTAAGGATGGAGTGGTATTGTCAGCCGTTTCTCCAGACCTGCGGCGGGCCTTGCAGGAGTTTCAGGCGGATAGACCTGATCGTTGCCCACCTGATAAACTGTTTGTTCCTGATGATTGGACCAGTAGAGTAATCTCTGAGGTTCATTCTTCTGCGTTGGCAGGTCATCCTGGCATTTTTGGTACCAGGGATTTGGTGGCAAGGTCCTTCTGGTGGCCTTCCCTGTCACGAGATGTGCGAGGCTTTGTGCAGTCTTGTGACGTTTGTGCTCGGGCCAAGCCTTGTTGTTCTCGGGCTAGTGGATTATTGTTGCCCTTGCCTATTCCTAAGAGGCCTTGGACGCACATCTCGATGGATTTTATTTCAGATCTGCCTGTTTCTCAGAAGATGTCTGTCATCTGGGTGGTGTGTGACCGTTTCTCTAAGATGGTCCATTTGGTTCCTCTGCCCAAGTTGCCTTCTTCTTCCGAGTTGGTTCCTCTGTTTTTTCAAAATGTGGTTCGTTTGCATGGTATTCCTGAGAATATCGTTTCTGACAGAGGGACTCAATTCGTGTCTAGATTTTGGCGGGCATTCTGTGCTAGGATGGGCATAGATTTATCTTTTTCGTCCGCTTTCCATCCTCAGACGAATGGCCAGACCGAGCGGATTAATCAGACCCTGGAGACATATCTGAGGTGTTTTGTGTCTGCTGACCAGGATGATTGGGTTGCTTTTTTGCCATTGGCGGAGTTCGCTCTCAATAATCGGGCCAGCTCTGCCACTTTGGTGTCCCCGTTTTTCTGTAATTCGGGGTTTCATCCTCGATTTTCCTCTGGTCAGGTGGAATCTTCGGATTGTCCTGGAGTGGATGCTGTGGTGGAGAGATTGCATCAGATCTGGGGGCAGGTGGTGGACAATTTGAGGTTGTCCCAGGAGAAGACTCAGCTTTTTGCCAACCGCCACCGTCGTGTTGGTCCTCGGCTTTGTGTTGGGGATTTGGTGTGGTTGTCTTCTCGTTTTGTCCCTATGAGGGTCTCTTCTCCTAAGTTTAAGCCTCGGTTCATCGGCCCGTATAAGATATTGGAGATTCTTAACCCTGTTTCCTTCCGTTTGGACCTCCCTGCATCCTTTTCTATTCATAACGTTTTTCATCGGTCATTATTGCGCAGGTATGAGGTACCGGTTGTGCCTTCCGTTGAGCCTCCTGCTCCGGTGTTGGTTGAGGGTGAGTTGGAGTACGTTGTGGAGAAAATCTTAGACTCTCGTGTTTCCAGACGGAGACTCCAGTATCTGGTCAAGTGGAAGGGATACGGCCAGGAGGATAATTCTTGGGTGAATGCATCTGATGTTCATGCCTCTGATCTGGTTCGTGCCTTTCATAGGGCCCATCCTGATCGCCCTGGTGGTTCTGGTGAGGGTTCGGTGCCCCCTCCTTGAGGGGGGGGTACTGTTGTGAATTTGGATTCTGGGCTCCCCCGGTGGCTACTGGTGGAATTGAACTGGTGTCTTCATCTTCTCTGTTCACCTGTTCCCATCAAGATGTGGGAGTCGCTATATAACCTTGCTGCTTTGTTAGTTGCTTGCCGGTCAACAATGTTATCAGAAGCCTCTCTGTGCTTGTTCCTGCTCCTAGACAACTACTAGATAAGTTGGACTCTTGTCCATGTTTGTTTTTGCATTTTTGTTCCAGTTCACAGCTGTAGTTTCGTTACTGTGTCTGGAAAGCTCTTGTGAACAGGAATTGCCACTCTGGTGTTATGAGTTAATGCCAGAGTTTTAAAGTAATTTCTGGATGGTGTTTTGATAGGGTTTTTAGCTGACCATGAAAGTGTTCTTTCTGTCTTCTGCTATGTAGTAAGTGGACCTCAAATTTGCTAAACCTATTTTCATACTACGTTTTGTTATTTCATCTTAATTCACCGCCAATACATGTGGGGGGCCTCTGTCTCCTTTCGGGGTATTTCTCTAGAGGTGAGCTAGGACTTATTTTCCTCTGCTAGCATTATTTAGTCCTCCGGCTGGTGCTGGGCATCTAGAATCAACGTAGGCATGCTACCCGGCCACTGCTAGTTGTGTGTTAGGTTTAGTTCATGGTCAGCTCAGTTCCCATCTTCCAAGAGCTAGTTCCTATATATGCTGATGCTATGTTCTCTTGCCATTGAGATCATGACAGATATGACTATGGGGTTAGTAATGGGGATGTCTTATTGACGCCCCTCCAATATTAACCTTGGGGCTTGATGTCACCTGACAATACAAAGATGACCTCAACCCCCAATTATCAGCCCACGGCTACAGGGCAAGTGGGAAGAGCTAGGCTAAGTGCCAGAATTGGCATATCATATAGATGCGCCTTTTCTGGGGCGGCTGAGATTTGATGTTTTTAGCCTGGGAGGGGGCCAGTACCCAGGTGACATCAAGCCCACAGGTTAGTAATGGATAGGTGTCTATAAGACTCCCCCATTACTAATCCCATTGTGATATTATGAAAAAACACACACCCAGAAGAACGTCCTTTATTTGAATAATGACGCTGACTCCTTTATTGAATCTATATTAAACCACACTCACCAAACACCTAATTCACTGATGCCAACGTCTCCTGCAACAAAAATAAAATAAGAAACCACAAAATTATTCACCTGTCTGCAGAGAAGGTAATCCATAATGTCCCACAATGATTCTTGATGACTTTGAGAGCAGTCGCTGATGTGACTGCTCTCAAAGACAGCCATCGATATACTGACAGGAGGTAATCGCTCCTGCAGAGTATCACTGAGCTGCCATGAGAGAGGTCACACGAGTTCATCAGCTGATGAGCTCCAATGATCTCACTTACGGCACAACTGCTGCATGAGAAAGTTCACCGGAGTTTATCACGAACTCGTGTGACCTCTCTCATGGCAGCTCAGTGATACACTGTGGGAGTGAACACCTTCTGTCAGTGTATTGCTGGCAGCTGGGTAAAGCAGTCACGTCAGCTGGTGCCTGCTGACCTGGGGTAAGCTTTTCACTGCAGGTCACCACATCTCTGACATCGTGAACCCACAGGGCTATGACGGCGGTAAAGATCTAACGGCGCTAATGTTACCGCCAATCAGAAGTGCTACACTGGTGTTTCCCACGCTATCACACAGCATGGGAAATACCAGCCTTTGTGCTGTGCATGTTCGGCTATATCGGCTGTATTCGGCGATTAATTCAACAATTAAAACATCGAATATTTCAAATACGGTGATCGTGAAATATTCGCTTATCTCTAGTAGTGAGTGACTAAATACGGAAGTGTCACTATTTTATTAAATGATAAGTTGTTCTTCTTGTTGTTTGCTGAGGTTTTTTTTTTATTTTTTTAAAAAAGTCACTTCCTCTGCCTGATCTACACACATTAGCACAGGAAATAGAAAAAGAACCCACGTATGCTGAATCTGACTACACAGTGTCGTCTGTCGCCATGGAGACACACGGGTCTAGATAGGAGCTGTAGACAAATAAATAAATAATAGTTTTTAAATCAATATTTTCCTATTTAAATTTTGGATGCTCTGAATTCACTAAATTATTAAAAAAAATCTACATTAATATCTATAAGGAGGCTATCATTATATTGGTACTGTTAAAGAATCTCTAATTGGTCCAAGGGGGAATGTTCCCCAGTACCGAAGGAAAGTAGTTAACACTTAGCATTTAATCATGTAGCATTATAAAAAATGACGAAATGTGAACTTATTTTTAAAACATCAATGCGTTTCGGGTAGAAAAATTAGAGAAGGTGGGAATTAGAGTGACGCATCCTCTATGGAAATATTTACCAACCTACGGCACTGTAGCTGTTGCAAATCTGTAATGTGCCGCAGGTTGAGGACACCTCTATAAAAGTAGTATAAAGCCTGGGTATGACAGGTACAACTGTCACCTCTTCTGCTTGTTCCAGGATAATTTTATGAGGTTTTATATTGTCTCTCATATGACAGCTGTCTGATTCCCTCTTGTCTTATCTGTCACATGAGGCTTGTACGTGTTTCTCCTACAGATTCATCCATCCATTTGGAGAATGCCATGCGACGCGCGTCAGTGCAACTTTTTTCCCAGGGTATTGTGATCAGCGATGGTATGTCTATGCTATTTAAGATGACAATTTTCAGAGGATTAAAGAGCATTTTTCCAAGCTATACATGTCATTAATAATTATTAGCGCTCGACACTTCCTCGCCCGCTGCTTCTCATCTCGCACTCTACCCTCCCACCTCTGCCACCTCTGGAGATATTCCTGGGCTCATGAGCATGATACTATATGCATCAAGAAGCTGTAAGACGCAGCCACCAGTCAGAGGCTTGCAGAACTTTGGAATTGGTGCATCTATCAACTAATTTGTGTCAATATTTTCATTGACATACTATTAAAATTCTCTAATAATTAGCAAATTTTCAAAAAACAAAAAAGGAGGGGCATGGACAGAAATGTTCCAATGGAATTAGCATTTCTATGCACAGAAAATTGTGCAAAATTAATCACAAATTTATGGAGCATTATATTTAAAGTACTTTTCTGCTTTCCCCAGGTCGCAGTTTGTTTCTGGGCTCTACTCACCCTCCCCAGGTCCAGAACTGAGTCTCCACCGCTGCTCCCAGTGTGTCTGTTGTTGTCTGCAGCGCTGATGTCACATCGACGGCACTGCAGGTTATTAGCGATCTCAGCACCTCTGCTTGAGTTGACGGCTGAGCAGCGGAGCTCAATGATTGACTGCAGCACTGTCTACATGACATCAGTGCTGCAGAAAACAACAGACACACTGGGAGCAGCGGTGGAGACTCAGTGCTGGACCCGGGGAGGATGAGGAATAGACAGATTTATTTAAAAAAAAAATGCAGCTGGGGATAGGGGTTTTCCAAAACCAGAAAACTTGTTTAATTGCTTCTCTTTATGTTTGGTGGTGGATTGAACCATTGGAAAGTGCACCATTTTAGAGAAAGGGACTGTTCTCTAAGCGGACGGATCACTGCACTTGCATGATCTCTCAGCATTCACAAAAATGCTTTAAAGAATAGTATTAATAGTTTATTTTTAGTTTATGCTTGCTTCTCTATTTTTTAGCTCTGATTCATGAAATCTATGGCAAATGTGTTGTGTGCGTCTTAAGGCCAGCAACAGAAAATCCAACACATTTGGAAACATTTGTGACTCCGTTTTGCAGTAGTAGTATGTTGCAGGTTGCAACAGGACACCATTGGAAATCATTGCATCCAATGTTGCAATGTGTTGTTGCGCTTTTGGTTATGTTCGGCACTTTGCACATAGAGGCTCTTGGCTGCCACTTTTGTGGGCTGTGAATTTTGCCCACATAGTAGGTGTTTAGACAGTCAGGTCTGGGTCCTGCTCTGCCCCATCTATCTTGAGGTCTGCTGACACATAGCGAGGTGAATTACCAGAGTTAGTGACTTTCCCGATTGGGTCACTTTGTCACAGTGGGATCGCTTTTATGGCCTTTTGCGCAAAACGGTGTTAACTAAGTACCTTGTATTATTTTTTATTACTATCTAATTAGTTATTTACTTACTGCAGGGTAATTGGTCATTTTTTTTATCTGAGGTTCTGTCTCTTAAATGGCCACAGTGTGAATGTGCACATACACATTGCACTTATTCCAACATATTTGCCACTCCATTTCTTTGGTTCCCGATTGGGTCACCTTATCGCGGTGGGATGGCTTTTACGGTCTTTTGCTCAAGACAGTGTTGACTAAGTACCCTGTATTATTTTTTGTTACCATCTAATTAATTATTTACTTACTGCAGGGTAATTGCTCATTTTTTTTATTCTAGGTTCTGTCTCTTAAATGGCCACAGTGTGAATGTGCACCTACACATTGCACTTATACCAACATATTTGCCACTCCATTTCTTCCGTTCCGCCGTGTAACCCCAACCTGAAAATGGTTGCCTCTGATGACACCACCTTAAACTAGAATTCCCTCATATGGGAACACCTTTAACTTTACCTAATTATATTGCAATTACATAACTACAGAATGATGACAATCGCATACCATTACTTGATAATTTTTCAAAAAATTTTTTTTTCATTTTCTTAACGGGTTTATTTTCCTGGAATTTAAGAGGTTAAATCAGAAAGCAGATCTAGGGAAAAAAATGTCCGTAATCACGATATCTTTTTTTTTCCCCTTCCACCATTGGATTTACATCGACATTAGCATATGATTGGCTGCATTGTGTAAAGATAAGTGCAAGAATATGCAATCTTCGGCAAAACAATGAGTGAATTACCCTCGGGAAATTGGTAGGTCAAACTCATAGAGGAATCTTTGCAAAGTCAGAATAATAAAAAAAAATGTCAAAAAGCAATAAAGTAGAACCGGCAACTCACAAATTATACTCAATGCCCGCAACACAGTCTGTTCTTCAAGAATCATTATAAAGTCCCGTCCTATAATAAGCCGGTGATATCATTGCCGTTCCAGCCCATATCTACTTCCATCCAGCTGCCAGTATATTTGCGACTTTTCTATCGAAATATGTCCTCCCCACAAGTCAGTAAATGGAAGTTGGTAACGGAAGGTTATTGACCCGCTAGTCCATGCCACTGCAACAAGGGACTAACAGGGTACATATCTCGGCCGTGAAAGGGTTACGCACGCTTGGTGTCAGCGCTTATCATTCTTTTCATTATGTAAAGCACTAATCAAGTTTTCATTCACTAAATACCTCTCTGTTTGATTCTCAGTAGGCGATGTCTGCTGCATGCTAAATTGCATCTTGATAAGGAGACTTGCAGGGAGAGGCGGCTGCGCAATTTTGGGACATGCGGACCATTGAAGCTTGCAAAGGTCACCACTTACAGCTATCTTGTCTTAAAAGGCCAGAATCAACAAATAGGAACGACATTTCTATTTATTTCAACATAGAACAAAACATAGTCTCGGCTCTGTAATACTAATCTACGTCAAGCAAATCCTTAAAAAATCTAGAAATGGTTCTCTAAGATTCTTTATTTTTACCAGAGAAACCTGAGAGGACTTCTTTCGAGAGTGACGTCCACTGTTACTGCTATGTGGTCTGAAAGCAAAAAAAATGTGTTGCCTAAGTCCAACTTATACTGAATAAACATTTAGTAGGAAGCCATTGAAAACTGAAGAAGTCTTGTTGTCTGTACTTCCACACTGTCTATAAGCACTACATACCAAGTAGCCTTACAGTAGACCTTCCACCTGATGGTGGTTTTACATCAACACCCTGGAAGACTGGAAGAATTCTGTTGAAGACCATTATTTCCTAAATTTCTAGGGTTATACTACTCTCCTGGAGTAATGACCATCTTCAGTGCTTAGGGTCTGTGAGACCCCTATGGTGAACCATCCACTGGAGGGTGGCTACCTTAGAAGTCATTTTTGAGCATCTCAGATTTAACTATTACTGTAAGAGCCTGTATATCTTAGGGGCCTCTCGGTAAAGAAGGGCCAGTTAGACCCTTGTTGGACCTCCAAACTAATGGTGGCTTTAGATGAAATCCCTGGAGGACCATGGAAGACTTCTTTCCAAGACTACTCTTTCCTGAGTGTCTAGAGTTATACTACTGTCCTGGAGTAATGATTATGTTCAAAGCTTAGGCAATATTGAACCCCTTTTTTCACAAGAAGGGCCTCATGGTGGATCCATCCACTGATGAGTGGCTTCTGGTGGAAACCTTAGAAGTACTTTTTGAGTATATGGACATCTAGGATTGAACTATTAGAGTAATAGAAATTATATCTTAGGGCCTTCTCAGTAAAGAAGGGCCAGTTAGACCCTTATGGGACCTCCAAACTAATGGTGGCTGTAGATGGAATCCTTGGAAGACCATGAGGACTTCTTTTCAAGACTATTTTTTCCTGAGTGTCTCGGATTATACTACTGTCCCAGAGTAATGATTATTATCAATGCTTAGGGGATAGTGAGCCCCTTTTACACAAGAAGGACCTTATGGTGGATCCATCTACTGAAGACTGGCTTCTGGTGGAAACCTTAGAAGTTTTTTTAAGTACATGAAGATTTAGGATTAAACTATTAGTGTAATAGACATTATATCTTAGAGGCATCTTGGCAAAGAAGGGCCAGTTAGACCCTTCTTGGACCTCCAAAGTAATGGTAACTTTAGATGGAATCCTTGGAAGATTTCTCTTATTAACTCTTGTTCATTTTTCTTCTTAAGTGTCGGGGTTGATCTTGTACAGAGCCGTGGGACATTCCACATAACTGTAGGTGAGAACCTTGGAATTTTTCTTTCAAAAATGCATTACTACTGTATCTTAGTATCATGGGTTAAAATACAAGGACAGCAGTTGGAAAGTAGAACATTAATTTGGTAATACTAGAACATGGATGAAAACAATAAGGATTCAACTGGAGGAAATAATATATTCTAGTAGAGATGAGCTAATCGCTTCAATGCAAATTTAATTTATGTAAAATTTTAGGACATTCGCTAGGCCCTACAAATTTGAACAGTCTGCGAATCACCAAAATCATGTCCAAGACATTTTACGCATAGCAGATGACTTTAGGCGTGACTGCTCAGGCTTCCCAATAATGGCTTGCAGCTATCACATCCCTTGGTATAGCACAGCCCATCAGAAGTGACTTTCATAGTCTGTATAACAGTAGAAGCTAGTGATGCAGCAGCCATTTTTTGGGCAAATCTGGAAACTGATAATAAATCAGCTTAGTTATAACAGAGACAGTGAGAGAAAGCCTTAAAATACTGAATAAACATTACAGATAGTGCGTGAGAGGTCAGTCTTCAAAAACAGTGAACAAATATTCAACAGTAGCCATATATGTTGAGATCACTTGACACTATTAAGGCTGTGTTAGTATTAAAGACTTTTAAAGATGGTTCAATATAGTCCTAGTAGACCTAAGATTGTTACATCTCTCTTTCCATGGGAACTGAGGGATTTGTCATACTTATGATTCGCAAGTTCGCAACCCATTAATTTTTGGGGAAAAATTTGTCAAAGCTGCCAAATTTGAATGTCAAAAGATTTGCTCATCTCAACAGTAATTGTGAATTCCCTACTCATGTGTCACTTTCCACGTTTAGGTCCATTGAAAGAAAGAGAGGATATCTGGAGATGACCATCAATTACAAGTAATTACTTGCACGTATGTCAAGAATACAACCTTACGAGATTTTTCTTTCTCCTTATTGCATTAAGATCAGTGTAATCGTATTGACTGTTTAGCTTACGAAACAGTATGGTTAAAAGGAATGTGTCCTCAAGGACTTCCAGTGAATGACATTACTACGGTTTGTATGTCAAAGTTGAGTCATAAAATGCAATAAAACAGTGCTCACAGCTATGAATAAAGCAAGGAACAAAGGGTTAAATAAATAAGTTGGAATTCCAAGGTAACTAATTCATAGGTGGCTTGGTCATGGTCAAACTGAATCAAGTTGTGTTAACCTGAGCATACACTTGGTTTTATGAAAAGTCGACTTACAGATGTTCTATAAGATTAGAAAAAACATGGCTGCCTTATTTCAGAAACAGCACCACCCCGGTTGACAGGTTGTGCGTGATATTGCAGCTCAACGCACCGATCAACAAATGACAGGTGTGGTGCTGTTTGTGAAAGAAAACTGCTGAGTTTTTAAAATTTTTGCCAACCTCTAATTTCTAACGGTGCCAAAAATTTCTACAATGTTATTAAAAAAATTTTTTAAATGACATGAATAAATCGTTTACACCATCAATCACAGTCTGATGATGGGAAGTTGACCATTAATATTGAAATTGAAGGAGATTGTGGTAGACCTTGTCAGATGTGAATGTAACCATCCATGTCAGTACCTAACCCTTCGATTTCCACATCTGCTCAACTTCGATGAGTCTGGTTTAATTCGTAAAATTTGTTGGACCATCCAAACCAGGGAGCTTGGGGGTAAATTACTATCTTTGCTTAGTATTAACTCCCTGCCCAGTGCTCTGGGTGGAGCTGCTCCCTATTTAATCTCTTGAATCCCTGTCTCCCACTGCCAGTTATAGTTCTGCTTAACCTGGTTCGCACTCCTGTTTTCTGTTCTCTTATTCTTGGATTTATTCCTATTTTTCACCTCGACTTGTTTTCTGACTATTCTTCTGTCTGACAATTTTGTTCCTATCCCAATCATGCAGTCATAATCTGATTAATGCTGCCTGTGGTTTGAGCACCACAAATCTACTGACGGTTTCCCTTTAAATGTGAGATTGGCAGTGGGTCAGCAAGTGCAGTATAATCATTTTGCTTTTCTTTCTTATTAATCTGATGGAGTCATCCGATCCGAATTCTAAGTTAATAGAGGGCTGTCCCCTGTTCAGGATTATTCCCTCTTGCTCAGAGTGGAGCGAGATTAATAAGAGCATCACTTGCACTGGAAAACCTGTTCTTAATTACGCAGACAATGCTTCATTTTCCCTACAGTGGCGCTGAAGGGAAACTGAACACCTACTGAAAATTTTCCCCATCGGTTACAGTTGATTGCTGTTAGTTCCAGAAGGCAGACATTTTGGGGGTCCTGTATTATCAGAGGGATTTTTAAAGTGACTTGTTTTGTGACTTTTTCCATTATTTGCACCCTAAATATAGGGGAACACTAACCCTAATACACCCTAATCTAGGGTACAATGGTCAGTAAGGACTACATAGTAATTTGCTAAGATTAGGCAGAAAAGGACTGTGTCACACCATGCTGGGCCTGTGATCCCACCTGATGTCATCCCTGTCAACCTCCTGATGAAGCTATACTTGGTGAAACATGTCAAGGCAATGACAACAATACTATAGCGATAAGTACTAATTTTCTTTGTTTCTTCTGCCCTTTTATGCCTACCCTAAGCAAATTATTATGTTTTCCTTACTCACCATTGTAGCCTAGGTTAGTGTGTTTTAGGGTCTCCTAGGGTCAGCCTTCGAGAAGCAGGGGTGCCATTGTTTCCTTCATTACGGTTCCAACCTCCGTGGACAAGAAGTTCTATATCGATTAGGGCAATCTGAAAAGGATTAATCTATTACCCCATGTTTATCAGCCTGGTAATATATCTAGGCACATTCTTATCTGTTATTGAGCTTTTTTTTGTACTTTTTTGTTTATCTCTGTTTTTGCTCTGTAAAAAATTGGATTTTTTTTATACTGTATGTTATACACTCATAAGGTTCCTAAACACTAAGACTTATCTGCTAAAATTGTTTCTCCACTTTTTACATCAGCTCCCTACTGGAGTAGACTTGTGACTTTTTTTAGAGACTTTTCAAAAAGTGGCGGTGTATGAACTAGGCTCGCAGCTCATTTACATAAGTTACTACACCTACTTTGTCACCTACTTGTCCAAGCTGGCGAAAACGGCATAAAATAGCAAAAATGTGCAATTTGGGGGGTTAAACCCGAGTGCGAAAATTTGCAAAGTTTTGATGCCAAAAATTCGCAAATTTCCTCAAACACGATCAACCTGCAGATATAGTGTTAATCATTGCATTACCATGCAGTTCGATCACCTAACTGAAATATCAGCTACTGGGAGAAAATGATCTTTATTTCTCCTGAGAGTCTCCGGCTTTCAGTCATAGAGGCTGTCCCGCAGTGGCAACTGTCATAGCTCATAGCTCGCCCCGGCACTTTGCTTGACAGCTCGTTCTGACCAGATGCACCGCAGTGCAAGCTGTCAATAAAAGTGATAGGATGTGCTTACAGCTGCCACTCATGATGACTATATCCGCTCCGGGCACGCCTCCATGACTGAAAGCTGGCAGCCTCTGGGAGAAATAAGATAAATTTTTTCCCACACTCTAAAGCTATTAACCTGGACATTAACACTATACCCGCAGTTTATTAGCCTTTGGGGACATGACAGGTTCCCATTAATCTATTTCCCTCGTTATGACCCTTTTAGTAAGTAGGGATTGTCAATGTAAGAGAACCCTTTGCTTTTCTCGAAGAAGTCGTTCACAGTGAGATTTTGTATTCATCTACAGTCAGCAGCGACGGAGGAGACTAAATGAATAAGCGAATTATCAACAGATGTTTCCAGTTATCTCCGAGCCAGAGATAAACCAGTACAACGAGCAAGCAAATATCGGCCTCCATGAGTGTCCGAAGGCCCTTGTCACGATTTTGACTGCCTGTCGAACTGGACCACCTCACTGGCTGACATCAAGCTGCTGCATGCCAGTTTACATTAAATAGGCATGCATTATACATCTGACCGCTGACACAATAGACTGCAGTCTTTTTCCTTCACTGCACTGCAGCTCTTTCTGATCTTCCCAAGTGCAAGAAGCGAGCCGGACAAGACAAAGGCATGGGGGGCAGTGAAGGCTACGGTGGGATCTTCCATGCTAAGAATGAATTAGCAATCACGTATCATATACATGGATTGATTAAACAATTAACCCTTAGTGGGCTGTTCTAGCAGAATGAGAAAGGGTTAAAGTAAAGACAAGAGCTGTTGGAAGACCGTAATGACAACCAAAGGGCACTGGGCAGAAGACTCACGGCAAGCTGATGAATGAAAGTATCTCTTACTGGCAAAAAAAGCTATTTATCTAGACCATTTGGAACGAAGATCTACTAAGTGTGTGTTGCTTATTTAATTGGGTAAAGGGTCATCTTGACTGATTTGCCATCTCGAACAGAGTAGCATGATGTCTCACCTGCAGATTGCAGCTCTCATTGCATGTTGGGATTTATTGTTTTGCAATAGCCAATGAATTACTGTATAGTGACTGCGACCGGGTACTGCACATCTGTCCCCATATTCAAATCAAAAGGTGGCGGATGTACCGGCCATGACCACTATCCCTCCTAGGGAGCTGTGCTGGGCAGCCCTGTAACTTAGCAGTTCCAGATGCCGCCAACACCGGGAACAGCTGATCGGCGCGGATGCCTGGTGTTGAAACTCCACAGATCAGACATTGATGACCTATCCTAATTCCATCAATATTAATGTCCCAGACAAGGCCTCTAAGTGATTAATTGCTGGAATCAGGATCTCTGCTTCTACATAAAGCAGCTATCAGATTACGAAGAAAAAAACCTGATGAGAGATTCCTTTTAAAGAGTTTCAGTTTGTGCTCTGGAGCTACACTTCCTATGGCATCTTAGAACTTGAATTTGCTACTATAGTCAACCATCGTATAGTTTCAGGGTTGTACAGCCAAAAAGCCACCCAAATACATAAAAAAATACAGACATTTTCACCCATCCCTTTATCTTCTAGTATGCCATTTTTTATCTCTATCAATGCTGTTATAACCACACTCCAATATCATGGGTAAAGCTATAGAGGGTGCAGGGGTAGAAGTCCCGAATGAGTCCTGGTCCCTTATGGAGCCTAAAGGTCCTTCTGCTATGTTGGAAGTTACAGATTTTTCATGGGTGCCAAAAAGGATGAAGGCGTACCCCAACCTAATGATGTTATCATCTATCCAATGGATGGGTGTAACAGTTAGATGAAGGTGAGTCTCATTGCTTGGACACCCACTGATCTCCAAATGAGGGATTTGTGCTCCCTGTTGGTTCTCCCTTGACCACATGCAGAAGAATTTGAATGTATTCGGTTGTGTATTTGCCTTGCCACTCTATTCATGTCTATGACAATGAAGATACTTGTCCTCGACTGTCTACATCACTGTCATGGGCTGTACTGGAGCAAAAGGGCTTATGGAAAACAAATATCTCCATAGAACTGCTTCTGATCTTGTTGGCCAGGGAAGAACGGGAGACTCAAGTCCCCAATCCCCTTTCTGGCCATGAGTCGAATGTCCCAGTGGTGGAACTCACACCTATCAAGTGGAAATGTCATGAAGAAGAATACCCTTTTTATTTAGACCTCTACAAAGCACAGATGAGAAAGGCATACAAACAGCAGTCCAAGAGTCAACCACAGGATTATGGTGGCGTCCCCGTCCTCTACAGGTGTCCATTTTTTTTCAAAGGAAAGCACAGTTTGGTAAAAACAAAACCTAGCTATAATAATATAGTAATAAACACAATTATTAAATAAAAGTATGAGAATTTAATGATGATCCCAAGGTCAAAATCCCACAAGAACCCATAAATGTTTAATCCCCGTAATTACCGGGTACGGAACATTCCTTGACATAAATGAAAAGGAAAACCCATTCAAACACTCCTCAGTGTTTCCGAACTGTTTCCAGGATTTCAAACCATTTACTAAATTACTTCTTTGACTTTTTCTTTACAGTTTAAAGCATAATAGAAGTCATTTTGGAGATATTGATTACCTGCTAAGCGCCGACGGCTTGCCAACTCCGGCTGCCAATTTTCAGAGTACGTTCTTTAAATGGTGCGTCACCAACGAAGGTGCATCGTCAATAAAACTTAGCAGGTAACCAACGTCAGCCAAATTATATCTTTTATTTCTAAAACTTGATAAGAAAGGTTACAAAACCCCCCACAAATCTTACTTTTATGAAGTGCACCTATGGAAATGTTCCCTAGACTTGCCACAAAAAGAATACATATATCATCAGGACAGCACAGGATGAAGCATAATTAGATGCGAAACAGATGTAGCCCAGTTTGAGTGTCTTTGCTCTGTATTCCTATGTAACCTTGGAATGAAAAAGCACAAAATAATGTGACACTCTTCTTTCTAAAATTTTGATAGATCAATCAAGAGCTTATTAAAATCTGGTATTTTATGGACAACCATGTATTTTCCAGGAACTCAGTTAAGCCACAATTACCTACTCTGTAGGACGGAACATGGGGTCCTAATGGGTCTATGAACCTTTTGGTAATCCACGTGTCATTGAAGGCTCCATGTTTTTGTCATAAAAGCAGAAGAAAATGTAATTGTAGCCCCTGAACAAAAATGAGAGACACACGGAGGTATAAAGTGGCCCCCTTACTTCCTTTGTGTACTATATTATGGATCCATACAACAAAGACCAATAATACTGTCCCTCGAAAATAAGCTAGACCCCAGGTGATCAGCTGTAGTCTGTCGGACACTTTGGTAGTAAGTGTACAATTTCCCTGCAGCACTCCCATAGGTGAATTGAAGTATTGCACGGCATCCATTCAAGTCCATGGATTTCAATTTTGAGTCCTCTGGAGCTATAGTATCTATAGCTCCGGAGGACTCAAATTGAAATCCATTGAATTGAATGGACGCCATGCAATACTTCAACCACTGTTGACGCTGGCCATAGGAATAATGATCCTGAATGGACAACTACATTCTAGTCCTCTGTGTCATCTGGAATAAGACAATATTAATTTTTGCACAAGCCATCTTTTGCCCAGCATCTCGAGAGAGAGTTGGCTGGTTACTAAGCCCACACGAGGTGAAGGCTTGGGGGGTTCTATCAAAGGCTCTCAGGATCCTGGGTAGAGTATTGCCAGCAGACGTCGACTGACTGCCACGGAGGACAAAACTGGATGCCGGAGAAGGGTAACTTGAATCTTTTTCCTCATATCTATTTCTGACTATTAAAGGTGTCTTTATGGACTATATTATTGATAACATGTCCACGGGATAGGTCATTGATATTGGATCAGTGGGGGTAAACATATAAGATACTCTATTAAAAGGATTGTCCAGATCTATGATATTGTTGATCTATTTTTATAATAGTCAATAAGGGTCTAATGGATGGGAACAAAGCTGCAATACTCAAGAATGGCCACTACACATTGTATAAAGCTGTGGTGGTTGGGCTCAATACACTATGTCTTGTCAGTCGCTGATTGACCTGTCACCTACTATTGATGGATGGT
Source organism: Ranitomeya variabilis (assembly GCF_051348905.1). NCBI lineage: Eukaryota > Metazoa > Chordata > Amphibia > Anura > Dendrobatidae > Ranitomeya > Ranitomeya variabilis. The sequence goes on along the minus strand of NC_135235.1, from coordinate 210,124,631 downwards.
GGTATCGGTTGTCAGAACCTCGCCAATCTGATATTGATGAACTGTTCTTAAGGATAGGTAATTGATATCATCCCCTTTAAGTCACAATTCCCTAATGCATGACAATGAGTTTTCCATATTTAACAATCCTTTTAAACTGTGTGAAAGACATAAAAGACATCAAAATGGCTCTGTGACGGGTTCCTACAAGGCCAGTTTTTCTGTTAGACCATTTTTGATAAAAGAATATGTGGTTTCTATAGAAACAATTCTAGGAATATTTCCGGACATTCTTTTTTTTTCAAGGTACGTGGCACGTAGCAATCATAACACTACGTGATCATGACCTCCTGGCGATTTACTATATATTACATGTGATTTCGGTGTATGTGTGCAGTATTTGACTCCTGGCTCGAAGGCTTAAGGATGGCAGTAGAAATTGGAAGTGATGCATGTGATGTATGTGCAGCTGCCTTTGCGTTTTAATATTTGAAGACTACTTTGCTCGGCTTCCAGAGAAATATGACAAGTGCGAGGCCGTAGATATCACAGCTCTATTGTCTCACTAATTAATGGCAGAGCTGTCCCCCTTCATCCTTCCTAGGCAATGATGAAATGCCGTACCCTACTCTTTAATAGGTTTTGTCAGGTTTGGGGTTAAAGTGGCAGGATCAGAATGCCAACCCCACCGGCTCCAAATAAATAGTAAATAATATGTTTTATGTTCTTGTGTGGTATAGAAGAAGTCCTGCGGGATCGAGTCAGGGCCGAGCAGATGCGGAGGCAGCAAATCCATCTCTAGAATGTAAGGGGAAGATAATCCTGTTAATGCACAGCATATCCTGTACCACCGACTAATGCAACCTAACAAATAAAACCGACCTTACGCCACGAGGTGCCCTGTGCAGTGAATTCTCTTGGTGCCCCTATGTATGATGTCACGTCAAATAGTCTACAAATAAACATCTCAGTATCACCTTACACTATAAAACACTATATAACGCCAAAACACTTCCATACAGTTGTCTAAGTACTCCTGCGATACAGTGCCGCCATAATCATAATCCACAAAACTGGTATATTATATAGTGCCTAAGTATATATGCATCAAGCAACACTGTATGACCCCAAAACATCAAACAAGTGTATGACCCCAAAACATCAAACAATACTGTATGACACCAAAACATCAAACAAGTGTATGACCTCAAAACATCAAACAAGTGTATAACCTCAAAACATCAAATAAGTGTATGACCCCAAAACATCAAACCAGTGTATGACCCCAAAACATCAAACAGCAGTGTATGACCCCAAAACATCAAACAAGTGTATGACCCCAAAACATCAAACAACACTGTACGACCTCAAAACATCAAACAGGACTGTATGACCCCAAAACATCAAACAACACTGTATGACCCCAAAACATCAAACAACACTGTATGACCCCAAAACATCAAACAAGTGTATAACCTCAAAACATCAAACAAGTGTATAACCTCAAAACATCAAATAAGTGTATGACCCCAAAACATCAAACCAGTGTATGACCCCAAAACATCAAACAGCAGTGTATGACCCAAAACATCAAACAAGTGTATGACCCCAAAACATCAAACAAGTGTATGACCCCAAAACATCAAACAAGTGTATGACCCCAAAACATCAAACAAGTGTACGACCTCAAAACATCAAACAATACTGTATGACTCCAAAACATCAAACAACACTGTATGACCCCAAAACATCAAACAACACTGTATGACGTCAAATCATCAAACCACACTGTGACCCCAAAATATCAAACCACACTGTGACCCCAAAATATCAAACAAACCTGTATGACCTTAAAACATCAAATAAGTGTATGACCCCAAAACATCACACAAGTATGACCCCAAAATATCAAACACTGTATGATCCCAAAACATCAAACATCACTTTATCACCTCCAAAATATAAAACAAAACTGTATGACCTCAAAACATGAAAAAACAACACTGTATGACCCAAAACAGTGTATGTATGACTAAAAAAACAGTTAAATTCCAGGTTGTGTGGTAGCAAAACCCGAAAAATGACAGTGGGGGTAAATACTTTTGAAAGCATCTGTAGCTATTTGAATAGAAGTGTTGAATACAGTGCCACCATAATTATAAAATACAAAAATACTACACTGTAAAGTGCCTAAGTATAAGTACCAAATATTAAAGTAAAAAATAATGTATAACCCCTAAGAAACACTTCTATACAATTGCTTAAAACCCCCTGCAAAGCAAAGGCAGATGATGGTTGGACCGGCAAATGATGGTTGGACCGGCAGATGATGGTTGGACTGGCAGATGATAGAGGACCGGCAGATGATGGAGGACCGGCACATGATGGTTGGACTGGCAGTTAATGGAGGCTTGGCAAATGATGGTTGGACAGGCAGATGATGGAGGACCGGCAGATGATGGTTAGACCAGCAGATGATGCAAAGGTAGGTGATGGTTCAGGCTGTGTGCACCTAATCTGGGCACTCACAGTTAAACAATGAGCGGGCATGCTTGGATAAGGATCTGAGTATGTGCTTGTGTGCTAATAGAGTGTCCTCGAACAACACCTTATCCGAGCATGCTTGCTCATCACTGTTACACCAGTAAGATGTGTAGAACTACAAAAATTCCAGACTGCTTTTCATACAAGAGGGAAAAATCCATTGCCCGAAAATCAAGGGCTAATTCCAAATTTGCAACCATTTTTTTTCATTGTGCCAATACATCCAACATGAAATGTGCACCGTTTTGCAGTAGGCTTTGAAAAATTGCAAATTTCCTTTCATTTTGCTGTAAGCCCCTTCCACACCAGTGAAGAATATTTCTAGTAGAAAAAAAGATGTCATTATGTAACCTCTTGAGATTTTCTCACCATTAGAGAGTTTCCTCCTATCCCCCCTGTAAAAGCTCTTCCGGATGACTAAATCCTTCTACATTTTACACGTCGTAACGATTCTTAAGGACCCTGATAAATTATACATTCTCCCACTACTCTTAGAGGATGAAGAATCCTTAGACCTCAGCCAGAGGTTGCCTCCAGAATGAGTTTGGCTTTCAAACTCTTATTTAGTCAAAAGACCTGCGCACATCAATCCAACGGTTACGCCGCAAGTGCAAGAGATGAAGATTTCTAGAACGCCAATCGATCAAAGGCTCATCTGTAAATCAAGTCTGACAGCCTCCATCACACCAGGTTTACAATCGTAGATGTAAAAGTATAGAAGGTTCCTCATCACTTGACTGGAATGAACAAGTGCCAAGGACATTGCCCTGTGCTGAGCTTATGAAGACACCATTGACTAATTGAATGGACATCCATTTCTCAGATTACATAACAAAATCCTGTTGACTTTATTGCCATTAAAGGGGTAATTTACAAGTTCATGTTGAGAGGTCAATTTTGGAACTGGATATAGAGACAGTTCACCACTATCTCAACAGATTTGCATTGAATATTTATCCTTAGGAATGAAAGAATAAAGTTCCAACTACTGTAGAAACCTTGCACCATGTACCTAGTCCTCCTCCTTGTAGTACTGGTCCATTTTTCTTTCACTGGTCTACCCAATGGTCCTAGTTAGATAGAATAGTGTTTCAGCCTAACAGAATTGCACCACTGCACCACACTCTTCTGCCTCACATGTGTGTGAACGTCACCTTTGCAATGTTTCCAAAAAGATCATCTTTGAGCATAACTTTGTTAAAGGCTTCACCCTTTTAACATACCACTCAATATTCTCATCGTATTATTGTGCATCTGGACGACATGGTTCAGTGTAATGACAAAGCATTGCCCCCAAGATAGACACAGAAAGGTCTTCACAAATTACCAGGAGGCTTCTACAGAACATTGGCCTTTGCCAACTCTCCCCGAAATCCAGAAGTTCTGTCCTCTTCCGAGAGCCTCTTGAACATTACAAGACAGTTGGTAAGCATGGGTAATCTTCAATCTAGTTTGGGCAAGAAATATCTAGATGAACTTTACTAAAGGTTCATCCCAGAAAAGGATAAACTTAAGAACAATACATTTCATATGAGAGAGCGTGGCCCAAGTTCTAGGTGGTCCAATAGTCTAGATAGCAAGAAAGTGTGCAGGACACCCCACTCTAGTGGAACTGCATTGGCTGCACTTTTTAGGGCCTTCAAAAATAAGCCTAAAAATTCAACTTTGAGCTTCATACTCCAGTAACATCATGGTCCAGATAATACTTCAATGTCAAGAAAAGTAAATAGTGCAAACTCTTCATGTTGTATGTAGAAACGAAAAACATCAAGAATTCTGAATACCCACGAAGCATCTTCCTCACAGTGATAAAGGTCACACCATGATAATGGAATTTGCCAACACTTTCTGGAGTCCAAGGGTCTGTCCTTTTCCGAGAACTTCCCAGACATTACGAGAGAGTTTGTAAGTATGGTCAATCGTCAATGAAAATTAGGCATTCCAATTCAGGACTATCTGAATGCAAATGATTAAAGATTCCTCCCAGACAAGAATAAATCTAAGAAGAGTCAGATCAAAAAGTTACTAGGAGGTCTTGGCTAGAGCGGCTCTTTTTCTAGTTGGTCAAAAGCAACTGGTGGCAAGAACTTTTGCTGACCTGCCCAATCCAGGGTAACTACATTTGGGTGAAAAATTAGCAGCACTCTATGAGGACTCCAGAAATATTTCTAAAAACCCAACTCTGAGTTTTGTTCTCTAATAATATTATCCTCCAGCTAATAGTAGATTCCATTGTGCTCCGGTGTCAAAACTAAAGTGTGCAAACTCTTCATGTTTTATGTAGAAACAAAAAATGTCAAGAATTGTGAATACTGGAGAAGCACCTTCCTCGGAGTGATAAAGATCACACCATGATATAAGAAGACACACTCCCCCAGATACGTGCCTAGCCGGAGAAGTAAATGCGGCAGTATGAGTCATGAAAGGAGTCTTTAAATAATTCGGTATCTACTATGTCTGTTTACCACATATAGGTTCACATTCTTGACATATGGCAGATTTCCTCCTCCACTATGTGACTCATTGCAAGGACACACTGTATGTAGAATATGAAGAAAGGCACAGTAACAAGACTGAAGAAGTCTTTGAGGGCTGATTTACAATACTTTTAATCCTCTGTAACATTCATATGGGATGCCACATAACAACTGGGTCAATTTTGTATTGGAGGAGCTATTATGTGACAGACCCCATAAGAATCCATCAGGCTGACTGTGATAGGACAGTAGACTCCCATTTCTTCAATCCCATCCTTAATCTAGACCATCTCCAAACCAGTAGGGTCCATCAACTTCCACAAGAGATTTACATAACCCTCAAACCTCTATGGCAAGGGACTGCCTAGACTTTGCCAGGGTTGTAAATGCAAAAACTATAACTGGGATGCCACACATCATGTACCATTTATAATACTGATGTATGTGGCAGAGGAGCCTCCATAGCTTCCTCAGGTACTTCTGTCCTGGAGCAACTTCTACTTCTAGTTGACCACAATCCCTATAGGGGTCCTTGACTGGTGAGACTTTTTATCTCCAGTCCAGCTGCATCAATTGTCATGTTTCAGCAGGTGGTCATCCTCTGATGTTTGTTTATAGTGCCTTAGGCCTCCCATACTTCTCCTCTTCTTCTCCATCCCCTTGTATAATTTGAACTGTGGCCACCTGGCTATGAAATTCCTCCTTCCCGATTTTCTTACCTCTTCTGTCCTGGTCATGTGTTACCTTGTAATTTTACAAGATGTTTTTACTGTTTTCTATGCTTCTAGAATCAAGTCACAGTTATCTGGTTGTGGCCTTAAAGGAACTAAAGACCGACTTGCCCACCGGGAATCCACTGGTGCCTACCACTTTGGGTTCTGATTCTGAACATTTCACTTGTTGAGTGGCTAAAGAGTTGCGAATAGCATTTTAAATAAAACTGTGGCTGACACCATCCAACAAAGTTAAATATGTTTTTGCGATTTTTCTCAGGTGCCTTATTTCATCATGATGAGGAAAAGTTTGGTTTAAGCCCATGGTTGATTTGATCTCCCCACTCCCTACTTCCTATGGCTACAGCACTGTAGGTAGTAATCTGCAATCAGTGGATCAGAAACACCTCTGTTTGAAGCATTGCAGTGTAAATTCTGCCATTTTGTTCGGTGCAAGGATCAATCCCACAAAAATCAGAACTTTTTGAACTCATGAAGCTCACAAAATGCATGCTGAATCCAACAACAGGACAGTCAGCCTTTCCCACTTAAAGGGAATTCATCAGCAGTTTTTCTGTGTAATCCAATAGCAGCATAATTTGGGAAACCCTGATTCCATGGATGTATCAGTTGCATGAACTGCTTGTTGCATTTTATATAAAATCCCTGTTTCTCTGCTGCAAATCTAGCAGTTCTCTAAATGCTTGGCTCTGTATAACCCCGCCCATATCACTGATTGATGTTGTTGATTGGTGGGCAAAAGCTGCCATATATATATGTATATAATTGAATGTATTTATTTACCATACAGTAATGCCAGGCAGACTAATCGGTAGAAAGACTCAAAAAACAATAAACTATCAAAAACCGATCATGTAGTCAATAAATCGCATAAATGAAGAAAAATACAAAATTTTGTTTAATCAAAACAATGATGTGCAGTGGATGTACAAGACATAAAATGTCAAAATTGAGATCCACAATACATGTATATAGCTAGCCCAAAACATCAACTACTCAATAACATGTAACATCAAGCTACATACAAGTGTATGAAGAACTAAGTATAATATATCAGGCCACATAATATACAGCGGGTGAAATAAATATTGAACACGTTACCAATTTTCTAAGTAAATCTATTTCTAAAGGTGTTATTGACATGACGTTCTCACCAGATGTCAATAACAACCCATCCAATCCACACAGGCAAGAACTCAAACTATAGACGTCCATAAATTATGTATAATAATAAAGAGAACTTACACAGAGAAAAAAATATTAAACACATACAGACAGAAAGGTGCAAATACCCATGGAAAGTCATAACATCGGCTGAAATCTATCGGTAATTAGAAAGCAATCCCGCCACTTGGTGAAAAATAATATCAGCCGGTTCAACTGATGGCCTATAAAGAGGTGTCTCATTACCAACGTGCCACACAAGAAACATCTCATGATTGGTAAAACCAGTGAGTTGTCTCAAGACCACCGCAGCATTATTGTTGCAAAACATACAGAAGGCATTGGTTACAGAAGAAGTTCTAAATTACTAAAGGTTTCAGTGAGCAATGTTGAGGCCATAATCTGGAAGTGGAAAGTGGAAACATAATTTTACCATAAATCACCCACAACCAGATGCTCCTTACAGGATATCAGACAGAGGAGTGAAAGTAATTATTAGAAGAGTAGAAGAGTTGGTTTCAGAAAAAAAATTACAGCTGCTAGAATGGCCAAGCCGATCACCGGACCTGAATCTCATAGAGAATTTATGGAATAACCTAAAGCTCAGAGTTCATAGAAGGAGCCCTCAGGAACTTTGGGATATGAAGAGTGTTTGTGCGGAAGATTTGGCCAAAATCACACCTGAGCAATGCCTGCAACTAGTTTTTTCATACCGGACATTTCTCATTATTGCACAATTTTATTTATGGATATTTATGGTTTGAATTCTTTGCCTGTGTGGATTGGATGGGATGTTACCGACATCTGGTGATAATTTCATATCAATGGAACCTTTAGAAATAGATTTAATTCGAAAATTGGTGACGTGTCAATACTTATTTCACATGCTGTAATCATAAGTCTATATATGGGTTAATTAACCTAGTGGTTAGAAAGTAACTATATACAGATCCCAGGTTACATGTAGAGAGATTTCACCGGTCCAATTTATCCCCCAGCGTGAACGAGCCCTTATGTTTATGTCCGTAAACCCAAACTTAGTGTGTCCTGCTGTCAGCTGAGAATTGGATACTGGTGTATCTAGTGTAGGCAATGCTCTGTGAGCTAAACACATCATCAGCTGTACAAATGTCTCTGCTAATTTGCTGGAATGTATCTGTCCGATGTCCAGGCTATTTAGCTTACAGAGCATTTTCTAGACTGGGTATCATTGTATCCACTTCTCATCTGATATCATGATGAGCTATCCTGTCTCTGACTGTAAACAAGAGAATTTACATTCTGTGACTGACAGCAAATATCCTGAAAAGAAGATTTTTCAAACTTTTTTAAAATTTTTCTGCATTTTCAGACAACTTGATCTCATTTGATAAAGAGATCAATAGACAATCCTCAAATTAGGCTGTTTTACCCCTGAAAAACAACTCGGTCTAACATGTGGCCCCCCGAAGAAGCCTACGCGAAACGCGCATAGGGGCTGGCAGTCAGGACACATCAAGGTGACCGATATGGGTAGGATCAGTCTGTGACCTTAAATCACATTGTTTACTACTTATAGGAATACTATAGTGCACAGGGAGGCCTGACTACTTTATGAACTTGATCCTACCCGGTCACCTAGTGGCAATCAGTGACGTTTTCCTGACTCTAAACTTTTTTCCTACGTCCTTAGCTTTAATTTACCTGTAATACTTTTTGTAATGATTGATTTTAGAGGATATTTTGTGATTCACATCATGTCTTTGTACTAATAAAAATATTTTTTTTTACATAATTTTTGACAGTCTTCATGACCAATTTTTCTGAATTTTTTATATAACTGTCTAACATGCTGTCTGCTGCCTGTTGTCAAGTGTAATCCATCTCAATCAGCAGAGACACTGAAATTAATTATATGAAATTGGGGTGGCTCTCTGTCTCTTTACAACAAGTGGGGATATGACTTTGTTTCTTTATAGGACATGTGGACAGGTCTTTGTCTTCACAGGAAGTAGAGGCCAGGTCTTTGGAAGCAGCCCTATCTCTGTTATGCTTGTTTACATTTTACAGACAGGAGAGCAGGAGAAAAGAGGTACTCCTGCTCTCCTGTCTGTAAAAATGTAAACAAGCATAACAGAGATAGATCTCCTTTCATTCCAGGGCAGGCAAGCTCTGGCAACAGCAATACATGTTGGGAATGGCGAATGCAATGCAAGTTGGGTGGTGAGAGGAAGGAAGGCCCAGCATCTAGAGTGCTGGTAGAATGCTGATGAAGAAGAACCACTAGAAATGAGCAAGTGGATTTATCAAACTCAAGATTAATTTTTGGAAATTCACTGAACCCAGACAATTTGAATAGCCTAAAATGCCTACAGCCATTTGACACATTGCATAAGATTGTATAAGGCTCACAATACTTTGGGACGTCCTCATAGTGTCCTCTATCACATGGTAAATCACAGCCAATCAGGAGAGACTATCATAGCCAGTATAAAAGCAGATGTAGGAAATACAGCAGCCATTTAGTGGTGATTCTGGATAGTGAGAGGACATCACAGCTCACACATAAAGATAGGGCATGATAAACACTGAACGAACTGTAGAGATAGTGTGTAACAGCACAGCAGTGAAGATTAGTGTGTGAAGAACAGGCTGTTTCTTACCATCAGTTTCCCATAGCCATAAATGTTGTGTTAACTTCTATATTACCAAATTTGCATTTGTGTGAAAAGAATGGGATCCATTCCTAGGAGACCTCAGAGTGTTGCATGTGTCTTTTTCTCTGGGAATTGCAGGCTTTGCTTTACTTTCAAATTATTCTAAAACAAATATAATTTTTGGGACAAAATTTCGACAAATTTTGTGCTTTAATTTTTAAAAATCCTAAAAGCCCTTTAGTGTTATATTTATACGTGAAACAATTATTTTACATGATGCATTTATAGCATTCTAGATCCTGTACCCAATTGTTCGGTCAATGCTTTTCTTGCACGATTCGGGTGAAGATACAGAAAATTAAATAAATTCTGTAAAAAGCAAATCAAGGCAGCAAAGATTGAGACAGAGAGACTCATTGCCAGAGAGAGTAAAAATAATCCCAAAATATTCTTTAACTATATAAATAGTAAGAAACTAAAAAATGACAGTGTTGGCCCCCTTAAAAATAGTCTGGGTGAAATGGTGGATGAGGATGAGGAAAAAGCCAATCTGCTAAATGACTTTTTTTCATCAGTATTTACAAAAGAAAATCCCATGGCAGCCAATATGACTAGTGATAAAAATTCCCCATTAAATGTCACCTGCTTAACCCAGCAGGAAGTACAGCGGCGTCTAAAAATCACTAAAATTGACAAATCTCCGGGCCCGGATGGGATACACCCCCGAGTACTGCAGGAACTAAGTACAGTCATTGATAGACCATTATTTTTAATCTTTAAAGAGTCCATAATAACAGGGTCTGTACCACAGGACTGGCGTATAGCAAATGTGGTGCCAATATTCAAAAAAGGGGCAAAAACTGAACTCGGAAATTATAGGCCAGTAAGTTTAACCTCTACTGTGGGTAAAATCCTGGAGGGCATTCTAAGGGATGCTATGCTGGAGTATCTGAAGAGGAATAACCTCATGACCCAGTATCAGCACGGGTTTACTAGGGACCGCTCATGTCAGACTAATTTGATCAGCTTCTATGAAGAGGTAAGTTCCGGACTGGACCAAGGGAACCCAGTGGACGTAGTATATATGGACTTTTCCAAAGCTTTTGATACGGTGCCACACAAAAGGTTGATACATAAAATGAGAGTAATGGGGATAGGGGAAAATATGTGTAAGTGGGTTGAGAGCTGGCTCAGGGATAGGAAACAAAGGGTGGTTATTAATGGAGCACACTCGGACTGGGTCGCGGTTAGCAGTGGGGCACCACAGGGGTCAGTATTGGGCCCTCTTCTTTTTAACATATTTATTAATGACCTTGTAGGGGGCATTCAGAGTAGAATTTCAATATTTGCAGATGACACTAAACTCTGTAGGGTAATCAATACAGGGGAGGACAATTTTATATTACAGGATGATTTATGTAAACTAGAAGCTTGGGCTGATAAATGGCAAATGAGCTTTAATGGGGATAAATGTAAGGTCATGCACTTGGGTAGAAGTAATAAGATGTATAACTATGTGCTTAATTCTAAAACTCTGGGCAAAACCATCAATGAAAAAGACCTGGGTGTATGGGTGGATGACAGACTCATATTCAGTGGCCAGTGTCAGGCAGCTGCTACAAAGGCAAATAAAATAATGGGATGTATTAAAAGAGGCATAGATGCTCATGAGGAGAACATAATTTTACCTCTATACAAGTCACTAGTTCGACCACACTTAGAATACTGTGCACAGTTCTGGTCTCCGGTGTATAAGAAAGACATAGCTGAACTGGAGCGGGTGCAGAGAAGAGCGACCAAGGTTATTAGAGGACTGGGGGGTCTGCAATACCAAGATAGGTTATTACACTTGGGGCTATTTAGTTTGGAAAAACGAAGGCTAAGGGGTGATCTTATTTTAATGTATAAATATATGAGGGGACAGTACAAAGACCTTTCTGATGATCTTTTTAATCATAGACCTGAGACAGGGACAAGGGGGCATCCTCTACGTCTGGAGGAAAGAAGGTTTAAGCATAATAACAGACGCGGATTCTTTACTGTAAGAGCAGTGAGACTATGGAACTCTCTGCCGTATGATGTTGTAATGAGTGATTCATTAATTAAATTTAAGAGGGGACTGGATGCCTTTCTGGAAAAGTATAATGTTACAGGGTATATACACTAGATTCCTTGATAAGGCGTTGATCCAGGGAACTAGTCTGATTGCCGTATGTGGAGTCGGGAAGGAATTTTTTTCCCCAAGGTGGAGCTTACTCTTTGCCACATGGGTTTTTTTTGCCTTCCCCTGGATCAACATGTTAGGGCATGTTAGGTTAGGCTATGGGTTGAACTAGATGGACTTAAAGTCTTCCTTCAACCTCAATAACTATGTAACTATATATGTAAGAACACACGTCTTCCGTTCCAGGGTGACATCATCACCATCATCAGCCCTGCTGTGCCACATTGTCACTTTTCTGGGTGATGTCATTGTCACACATCTGATATAAATAGTGGGATTTTATCACCTGAAGGTTTCGCAGTACGTTTTGGCCGCAGATTGAAGCGACAGACATAACCCGACAGAAGCTCTATTAGTTGACTTGTCATCCTTCCCAGCGTAAATCCCGTTCCAAATAATTAGCAACACACTGGGTATACGGAGATAAATCTCAGATCTGAGATCGTCATGACAGACAACTGGAATCTCAGATATGAGATTGGACTTGTCTGTCATGACAGACACGCTAAGATTATTTCTTACTAATCATTATTTTATTTTTTTCAAATAAAATGACCCATCATTATTATTATTATCTGAGTCACGGACTAGGAAAAGTAGGAAGATTGAATTAATAATATTTTAAATTTTTATTTAATATTTAACAAAAAATATTTCTTTATTTTTCAGTCTCCAGAATTTGATCATTTATATTATGTGGTGTAATTGACGTCCTCCTGTGAAGCTCATTTTGGACCAAAATGACAGTCACGCTCATGAGCATGGTGTCAACGGATGGGTGTTTTTGCACGCCATGTCTCCTTAAATGTGTTTTCAGCAGCTGACAGAGGCATCTAAATGGTTAAATAGCAAAGAAAGTGCACCCAAACTGTGATGAACACATGTCGAGGGCCAAAGGAGGAGAGCAGTATTCATCTCAGTGCATCTTCTCCTTCGCTTTAGGGATCTCTGAGGGTCTCAGAACCTGGACCCCCACCGATCAAAACTTCTGTCTCTGTGTCGATCCGAAAAAAAAAATTCTGCCAGTTAGGCAAAAAAAATGGAGACTACTCGTAATTCCGTGTGAAACCGACTATATTTATAGCTTTCACTGTATCACAGGGACTACTTAAAGGGAGTGGATGATTCCTAGTAAACAGGACTTAATTGCCAAATTGTATTCCACGAGGCAATTACAGAAACTCCTGAATTCGCCTTTCATTAGCGCAGCTTTCCTCAATTCAAAGTGTTTAATTACAGTTTAATCGGATGACTGTATTATAACTCACTTTCGCAATTTGGTCACATTTGTCCTGTCCATTCTCTCAGCCCAGCAACTAATATGAATATTACACATGAGTGACCTGAAATAACAATCCGTAAATTGGTACTATTACTGTACATAATGTGAGCAGCCGGGGCAGCTGAATGTCTGAGGATGATGTTTCCTTCAATATAACTACTGTAATTTATAAGTTTCAGATAATTTTGTATATTTCCCCCATTCAAGTGTACAGGGCCGTTATGCGGCATCAAGGGCGGACACTTCTACAGCTCTGTAAACTGGTGCTATTAATGCACATAATGTGAGCGGCCGGGGCAGCTGAATGTCTGAGGATGATCTTTCCTTCAATATCACTAATCTACTCTATAGGTTTTGTGTAATTTTATATATTTCCCCCATTCGAGTGTATAGGGCTGAGATGCAGCATCAGGGGCAGACACTTCTACAGCTCTGTAAACTGGTACTATTACTGCACATAATGTGATCGGCCGGGGCAGCTGAGTGTCTGAGGATGATGTTTCCTTCAATATAACTACTGTAATTTATAAGTTTCATATAATTTTGTATATTTCCCCCATTCAAGTGTACAGGGCCGTTATGCGGCATCAAGGGCGGACACTTCTACAGCTCTGTAAACTGGTGCTATTAATGCACATAATGTGAGCGGCCAGGGCATCTGAATGTCTGAGGATGATTTTTCCTTCAATCTCACTAATCTACTCTATAAGTTTTGTGTAATTTTGTATATTTTCCCCATTCGAGTGTATAGGACTGAGATGCAGCACCAGGGGCAGACACTTCTACAGCTCTCCAAATTGGTACTATTACTGCACATAATGTGAGCGGCCGGGGCAGCTGAGTGTCTGAGGATGATTTTTCCTTCAATATCACTGCTGTAATTTAAAAGTTTCGTATAATTTTGTATACTTCCCCCATTCGAGTGTACAGGGCCGATATGCGGCATCAAGGGCGGACACTTCTACAGCTCTGTAAACTGGTACTATTAATGCACATAATGTGAGTGGCCAGGGCATCTGAATGTCTGAGGATGATTTTTCCTTCAATATCACTAATCTACTCTATAAGTTTTGTGTAATTTTGTATACTTCCCCCATTCGAGTGTACAGGGCCGTTATGCGGCATCAAGGGCGGACATTTCTACAGCTCTGTAAACTGGTACTATTACTGCACATAATGTGAGCGACCAAGACTGCTGAGTGTCTGAGGATGATTTTTCCTTCAATATCACAACTGAACCTTATAAGTTTTGTGTAATTTTGTATATTTCACCCATTCAAATGAATAGAGCTGAGATGCAGCACCAGAGATGAACACTTCTACAGCTCAGTAAATTGGTACTATTGCTGCACATAATGTGAGTGACCGAGGCAGCTGAATGTCTGACCATGATGTTTCCTTCAATGTCACTAATCTACTCTATAGGTTTTGTGTTATTTTGTATATTTCCCCATTTCCCCAGCTGCTTCCGGGAAACATCTCCCTTAACAGTGAAGAACAGGATTTTGCTAGCTGAAATGGACACTCTTGATGTAGGTTTTGGGGGGGGAGGGGAGGTTGACTTTTCTTAATGGTGCTGATATTGCATACTCGAGAGACGGAATGAGAGGAATGCTCTTTGTAGCTGTTTCTTCTGACTAATTAATGGAGCAGGAGCATGTAAGCAGGCACGTATTTTACAGATAGGTATGTGTCCCTGAATAGGGGGTCAACATGTATCAACATCCTATGGCAAATCTTGGGTATGTAGTTGTGTGTCTATCTCGAAAGGTAGTGTCCATCTTCAGAGGTAAACACACAACTGTATGCCCAAGATTTGCTATGAGATAATATATAGAATGATATATTGGTTTGATGGAAAAGATTCAATAGAACTTGTAATGTATTCATTAAAATCCTTGGTATTTTTATGGATATGAGTCCAGTGGGAGGTCCTACTCATGAACCCTACAATCCTACAAATGAGTCCAGTGGGGCTCTTACTCAAGAGTCCGGTGGGCAGGTCTACAAAGTATTCCAGTGGTCAGTCCTATTCATGAGTCCAGTGGGTGGTCCTGCTCATGAGTCCAGTGGGCAGTCCTACTTATATGAGTCCAGTGTGCGCTCCTACTCAATGACTGATAGCTATCTCTGCAGGCACAGTTATAAAGGGGAAACCAATCAATCATTAGTTGAATCTTTTCCAACTAAAATGTATATCAATTTGATCAGCTCCTCCTGTTGTATAATGTCCTGCCTGTAGATCTGTGCTAAGGACTCCAATATTGCAACCACTAGGTGGACACGTGTAGACACAAATAGCATAAACATCAACCAACAAAGTATCGCAAAATCATGTTTTGTTGTTATTCCATGAAACCATCTTTCCAAGACATGATAGCGGGTTGCCAGTGAGTTTGTATGGCAGCAGGATGCCTGCTGAAAACCACCGAACTTGTCATGGCGGTATTCTTGTGAAGATCAATCTGCAGCTGGCATTCATAGGAAATTGTACAGTAGTTTTTGCTATACACAGCACTACTTTAGTATCACGGTATGTAGTATTAGCAATCAAAAGATCGCAGAATCAAGTCCCCTTAGGGGAACACAAACATAAAGTTAAATACATGTTTTAAAAATAAAATAAAAATTGTTAAAAAATATCAAATATATAATAGTAAAAAAATATATAAAAAAATCAAATCAACCCTCTTACCCTCCCCCCCCAAAAAAATAAATAAATAAATAAATAAATAAATAAATAAAAAATATAAACATATTTCGTTTGGCTGCATCTGTAAAAGTCCGATCAATGAAAATATAAAAT
The DNA here is from genome assembly GCF_051348905.1 of Ranitomeya variabilis. Taxonomy (NCBI): domain Eukaryota; kingdom Metazoa; phylum Chordata; class Amphibia; order Anura; family Dendrobatidae; genus Ranitomeya; species Ranitomeya variabilis. The sequence continues at coordinate 210,108,785 of NC_135235.1, read as the reverse complement.
TTATTAAGCTGATTGGTAAATGCCGTAAAATCTTTTTAAAAATTTAGATAAATAATAAAATATATAATAATAAATAATAAAATAAATAATAAAAAAATGCTAGAATTGCGTTTTTTTGTTTGCCAAAAAAAGGAATAAAAAGTGATAAAAACTTCATATTTTGTGCCAACATGGAATCAATAATAGCATGAGATCACCACGGAAAAATCAAACTCTCACACATAACCATTAACGTAATAATTAAAATGTTCCGGGTCTCAAAGTGTGGAGACACAAGAAACATTTTTTGTTTTAACAATTTCCCAATTTTTTTTTCACCACTTAAATTTAAAAAAACATCGTCATAATCTAACTGACCAGGGGAATGGTGTTTTCAGATCGTTTTATTGTCCCCCCAAAAAAAATTGCGGAATTGCATTTTTTTGAAGAATTTCGCCGCCCTTTTTTTTTTTTTTTTTTTTGCTGTTTTTCATTATATTCTACGATAAAATGAATGGTGTCGTTAACAATGTAAAACTACAATTCGTAGTCTTCAAATGGCTACTGTATGTGGAAGGAAAAATAAAAAAAGGTATGGATCTTGGAAGGAGGGTATGAAAAAAAAAAACAAGAATGCAAAAATTGAAAATTGCTTGGTCGGGAAGGAGGGGAAGGAGTTAAAACCACATAAGCGGTTGAAGTCAGGGAGTACAAAAATAATTAAAATAATTCTCTACAAAGCCTGGCGTCTTATGCCAGACTGATGTAATTAGAAGAAAATGGGACAAAAAGCTCCAGACAGTTGATAAATCACAGACTCAGCGTGAGACATAAGAAATCAGCGTATGCGTCACAATGTGCACAAACGTAGAAAGGTTAGAAAATGCCCCCTATTGCCTCCACCGATACCGTACATGTATATTATACCTCCGATATAGTACTATCCTGAGCCAGATACACTGTATCACTCACATCATATCCTAAAAGTGCATAATGTTGCACCACATTGGCATAAGACCGCTAACAATACCAATATTTTTTCATTAAATTGTACCTCTTGTTTCAAAGGGCTCTGAGCTCCACTTTTATGACACACATTTTCTAATTCCTTGCTCCCCTTCAAACCACTATGAAGTTAAATACTAAAATTCCGACAACCTGCAGCCACCACTAGGGGGAGTCTATGAGGTTCCTTCCTATATCGGAAGTATTTCTTCAGTGAGCTCCCCCTAGTGGCGACTTCAAACAGCCAGAAATAGATTTGACTCTACAACTGGGTGAGTAAAAGCAGGGAAATTAAAACGTTGTAGGATAAAGACCAAGCTAAGACAAGAGATATAGTTAAGAGATACAAAATTAAAACTTTATTAAATATAGGTCAATTTTGCTTGCAATACCATGCCAAACCACATGGCGTACTCTTATGCCAAACTTATTATTTCAGGTGACTTTTCAAAATAATCTTTCATGTATGTACATGAGGAATTACACTATTTCTGTCCATTGTATGATTTGTATTCCATATTTTTCACCAGTTTTATAGTTCAACTCTCAGCAGGCTCTTTCCCTAATTTTTGTTTGTCTCTCTCTAAGCTAGTCGATGAAGACTAACTTCTATCAAATCTCGGATACACAGCACATACAAACATGAGGAAGTCCTGTTCTCCTGCCTCTATGTGTTGGGAAGCAGTAGCAGCAGCATGGAGGACATTATATTTGTACTGTGCAGTGTAGCTGTGAATCCAGTGCTAAAATATGATGAAACATGTATTAAAAACTGCCACATGAGCCTGTGTCTCTGTTTCTCTCTCCTACAATGCTCCTCCCCTCTATATGTCATATATGTACATGAGGCATAGAACTATTTCTGCCCATTGCATGTCTTGTATCCCACAATTTTCACCAGCTTAATAACACACTTCTCTGCGGACTCTATTGCTAATTTCCAATTGTCTCTGAGCTAGTGGGTGAAGACTAACTTCTATTAAATCTCTCATACACAGCACATAAGGACATGAGCGATTTCTGCTCTCCTGTCTCTATGTAGCACATTTTGGGAAGCAGTAGCACCATGGAGGACATTAAACAACAGTACGGAGTAGGGTAACTGTGAATCCAGCCCTAAAATAAGATTAAACACATACTAAAAAGCTGCCATATGGGCCAATGATTTTGTCTCCTTTTTACTATATCTCCCCCTCTGTATAGACTTCAACAGGAAACTGTAACATGATCCCTCAGTGAGCTGGTAGCCTGCCTTGTATTGACAAAGATGTACTGTAGCAGGTTTTTTGAGTAAATTATAATTTCGAGTGGAGCTGACACAAGGGTCAGTCTGTGCACTCTCTCCCCATCTCTTGCTATGCTACTTCGTTCTCCATAGACTTTAGGCACCTGTAACCTGATCCCTTAGTGAAATGGCAGTCCATCTTGTTTTGTCCAAAATGGACTGTAGCAATATTTTAGCGTGACTGATGAGTTCAGGAAGTGCTGCCACAGTTGGTTACTCTCTCTCAGTCTGCTCCTTCCCTCTTCATAGATTTAAGTAGGCAACTGTAATCTTATCCCTCAGTTAGCATGCAATTCGTCTTGTCTTGTCCATTATAGATTTTAACTGTTTTTCAGAATGAATGATGAATTCAGTAGGATCTGCCACAGTTGGTCAGTCTCTTTCTCTCTATGCTCCTTTAATCGCCATAGACTTTAATAGGCAGCTGTAATCTGATTCCTCAGTTAGCTTGCAGTTCAACTTGTCTTGTCCATGATAAAGTTTAGCTGTTTTTCAGAGTTAATGATTAGTTTAGGAGGCAGTCTGAGGGGATGAAGTGGCTCATAAGTGGAGAAAGAAGCCTATTTCTCTGATATTCGCTCTTATATTCGCTTGTATTATTGATTCCTGCATAGTTTGTTGTGAGGACAGTGGCCGTTGAAAGTGAAAAACAGCACCAATAAGCAACACAAATTTTAACATTTTGCAGTTTGGAGACAATATAGCAACTAAGACTATTTAATATTTTAGGCAATTATGTTGCATGCTGTACGTAGGACCTAATTTAAGAAATTAGTATAAATGAGATATGAAAAGAAATGTGCTCAAAACATTAATAATAACATTAAAAAAAGCCCAAACAATCATTGTGTTCGTGAGACAACATCTGTTTTATGGATATTCCTATACATCTAGTTACAAGATAATGAATGAGATAAAACATGAGACACTTTTCTTTCCAGACATCTGAAAGATGATTACTAGGACTTATTTTCCAAAAATAAGAAATGTAACGTCGCCTTACGCACATTTATACACGTATCGGTGCATGTGCGGTGTAGTAAAGCTCAGGGCGTCTGGGATTTCACTATCAATTAGCGTTTGTCTGGTCGGGTGAAACTTTTCCCTTTAAACTTATTGATCAGATTGGTTTTCTATAGCTGATTGTATTGGATAAATAATCAGATAAAGCTTAAATTAGTTTAACATTGGGAAAAATAAATTCAATTATAAAATGAGAGATTTCACAAGTGAAGAAAAGAAAGGAGGAGAAACAATGGTCAACACTAGTGTTGAGCATTCCGATACCACAAGTATCGGGTATCGGCCGATACTTGCGGTATCGGAATTCCGATACCGAGATCCGATACTTTTGTGGTATCGGGAATCGGAATCGGAAGTTTCCAGTGTATGGTTCCCAGGGTCTGAAGGAGAGGAAACTCTCCTTCAGGCCCTGGGATCCATATGAATGTGTAAAATAAAGAATTAAAATAAAAAATATTGATATACTCACCTGTCCGGAGGCCCCTGGACATCACCGCTGGTAACCGGCAGCCTTCTTTGTTTAAAATGAGCGCGTTCAGCACCTTCCATGACGTCACGGCTTCTGATTGGTCGCGTGCCGCTCATGTGACTGCCACGCGACCAATCACAAGCCGCGACGTCATCCCTCAGGTCCTAAATTCCCTTCTAGGAATTTAGGACCTGAGGGATGACGTCACGGCTTGAGATTGGTCGCGTGGCGGTCACATGGGCGGCCGCGACCAATCACAAGCCGTGACGTCATCTAAGGCCCTTCATGCGCTCATTCTTAAGAAGGAAGGCTGCCGGAAAGAAGCAGGGCGCGTCCGAGGGTGAGCATATACCTAATAGGAATATACTCACCCTCGGCTTCTTTCCGGCAGCCTTCCTTCCTAAGAATGAGCGCGTTCAGGGCCTTAGATGACGTCACGGCTTGTGATTGGTTGCGGCCGCCCATGTGACCGCCACGCGACCAATCACAAGCCGTGACGTAATTCTCAGGTCCTAAATTCCGAATTAGGAATTTAGGACCTGAGAATTACGTCACGGCTTGTGATTGTTCGCGTGGCGGTCACATGGGCGGCCGCGACCAATCAGAAGCTGTGACGTCATGGAAGGCCCTGAACGCGCTCATTTTAAGCAAAGAAGGCTGCCGGTTACCAGCGGTAAGGTCCAGGCTGCATCGGAGAGGTGAGTATATCAATATTTTTTATTTTAATTCTTTATTTTACACATTAATATGGATCCCAGGGCCTGAAGGAGAGTTTCCTCTCCTTCAGACCCTGGGAACCATCAGGATACCTTCCGAAACTTGAGTCCCATTGACTTGTATTGGTATCGGGTATCGGTATCGGATCAGATCCGATACTTTGCCGGTATCGTCCGATACTTTCCGATACCGATACTTTCAAGTATCGGACGGTATCGCTCAACACTAGTCAACACGCGCATAGCCTCGTTCTTCCCACTTGCCATTGAAAGTGGGAACACTGGAAGCAGCGCCTGGGCAGGAGTCACTGCTTAATGGGTAATTAACCCTTTTTGATTCTTTATTTGTAATACTACCGTAATATGAACACTGGCTTTTTTATCACCGTATTGCATGGGCCTTACAGCAGCATGGTTTGATCTGGGTTGACTTGTCCCGTCTCTCTCATTATTGTTGGGAGGTTTTTTGACTTAACCCATTTTCCTACCATGTGGCCATTTATACATCAGGTTATAATTGATTGAAAACAGTGTTCTGTTATTTCGTCCTGGACCCAGCCTGTGGCCACTATATCATTGTCACCCTTGTGGATCACCATTTTTTGTATATCCATATATATGTAAGAAAATAATTTTTCATAATCTTTATCTATTATACTGAAATTTAAAATCCTATTTTTTGTATTAATAAAATTGTAATTCATAATATATGGTGACTCGGGTCCTGCTTTTCTATGCATTACATATTGGAGTCAATATATTAGTGAGTACTGTAATAATCGAAGACTTCATTGAAATAAAAAGAAGATGATAAAGAGAACAACAAAAAGTTAGGTGATAAGTAAAACAAGAAAAAAGAGAGATAATGTAATGAAGAGTATCAGAAACAAAAAGGAAAATTAGAATGGAGGAGAATAAGGAAGTAAAGCAAGAAAAAAAGGAAGAAGAGGAATAAGATAAAATAGAAGAAAGAAGATTAGGGAAAAGTGGAAGAAGCAGACAATGATGGAAAAACAAGATATAAACCCTCACTTATTATTCAGTTTCCACCGAACTTGGCAGGAATTATACCTGTTTAGCGTCTTGGCACCATTTATCATTTATTACAAGCCAGTGCTATGCCGTTAGCACCGAGGGCCACAAATGTAGACATGATATCGCTGACACTCCAGAAACTGCCAAGATGGGAGATAACTATGATTAAAGATGTTTTCCCCCCTTTCTGCTACCGGCAATAGTAACTGAGACATCTACGTAGCTGGAGGCAGCGCCCACCTTCACCTTATCGGTGATGGAGGCCAGAGGCCTAATGAGTAGTCCAGGTCAGCTATCTTTGAAGTCCTGTTAGAGACAGGGCCAATAAGAATGCTTGCCAGATTTTCACAGTCAGGCATAGCACACGGCTATATACAGTGCCTTGCGAAAGTATTCGGCCCCCTTGAACTTTTCAACCTTTTCCCACATATCATGCTTCAAATATAAAGATACCAAATGTAAATTTTTGGTGAAGAATAAACAACAAGTGGAGCACAATTGTGAAGTTGAACCAAATTTATTGGTTATTTTACATTTTTGTGGAAATTTAAAAACTGAAAAGTGGGGCGTGCAATATTATTTGGCCCCTTTACTTTCAGTGCAGAAACTCACTCCAGAATTTCATTGTGGATCTCTGAATGATCCAATGTTGTCCTAAATGCCTAATGATGATAAATATAATCCACCTGTGTGTAATCAAGTCTCCGTATAAGTGCACCTGCTCTGTGATAGTCTCAGGGTTCTGTTTGAAGCACAGAGAGCATTATGAAGACCAAGGAACATAACAGGCAGGTCCGTGATACTGTTGTGGAGAAGTTTAAAGCTTGATTTGGATACAAAATGATTTCCAAAACTTTAAACATCCCAAGGAGCACTGTGCAAGCGATCATATTGAAATGGAAGGAGTAATATACCACTGCAAATCTACCAAGACTCGGCCGTCCCTCTAAACTTTCATCTCAACCACGGAGAAGACCGATCAGAGGTGCAGCCAAGAGGCCCATGATCACTCTGAATGAACTGCAGAGATCTACAGCTGAGGTGGGACAGTCTGTCCATAGGACAACAATCATATTATTCATAAAAAAGGAACAGCACACCACTACTACTTATCTCCGGGTGCAAAGCCTCCAGGCAACCTGTCCACTGGTCATCCACATTCCATAAATATCAAATGTGACGCCCGGGAGACCGAGGTACCCAGCACCAGATCAATGAGGTCCGTCTCTTGAGGGGGATGTCACTAGTGGCTTGACCCGGTGCTGTGGCCTCAGGCGATGCACAGTATAAGGGGTATCATGAAGGAACAGACACTTACTTGATCAGCAGCAGGTCCTCTCAGCTGTGATGACCCCGATCCTGGATTGATAGCTATTGTCCAAATGAAAGACTGAGGCGCTGAAACATTTAACCAGTTTACTTCAACAAATAGGGATTTGTGACCAACACTGTCACCGGAGTCTGTATAAGAACTCTAAAATTACTTTGACCCTGTTAGGATTTCCACCTCTTATTATGCGCAGTTTCTGTATGGCCCTGCTGCTGTTTGTGAACTGGCTGCCGGCCCAATCTGTCTCTTCTATGCTCTAGTTCGACAGACAACCCGAGTCCTTTTTGTCGGCTTACCCCCTCTGGGAGTACCGCTTAACTCTGTGTCTGTTGTTGCGTCTTACCCTGGTGAAGCTGATATCACCTCACTTCCTTCCGGTTGCTGTATTATATGTAATGAATATAGCCACGGATCCGGTATCCGTCTCTGCGCCTATTCTGGGTAGAGGTTATTGCTACCCGGTTCTCACAATGTCCTTTTTCTCTATTCCTCTTTTCCTACTATGGGTATTACGGGCCCATAATCCGTCATAGGGCTGTTAGGAGTTCAGTTATACGACCTCTCACTTTCAGCTCCTTAACCCAACTGCCAGTCCTTTTCTCAGACCAGAATAGATCAAGGGGAGTCTTTGGAGCTCCCCCTTCTGGCCGGAGATGGTAGTGCAGTCTTGCTATTCTAGTATTTGTATTTGGTGTCAATAACTATTTTTGTGGCAAATACCCCTAGGGGCGCCACACAAACAAGAAGGCAGCACTCCATTATTTCCAAAAAAGTGTAGGATTTATTCAAACCCACTTGTTAATGCGACGTTTCAGCTCTACTGAGCCTTTCTCAAGCTTGAGAAAGGCTCAGTAGAGCTGAAACGTCGCATTGACATGTGGGTTTGAATAAATCCTACACATTTTTGGAAATAATGGAGTGCTGCCTTCTTTTTTGATATTTAGGACAACAATCAGTCGTACACTGCACAAATCTGGCCTTTATGGAAGAGTGGCAAGAAGAAAGCCATTTCTCAGAGATATCCATAAAAAGTGTTGCTTAAAGTTTGCAACAAGCCACCTGGGAGACACACCAAACATGTGGAAGAAGGTGCTCTGGTCAGATGAAACCAAAATCGAACTTCTTGGCAACAATGCCAAACGGTATGTTTGGCGTAAAGGCAACACAGCTCATGATCCTGAACACACCATCCCCACTGTCAAACATGGTGGTGGCAGCACCATGGTTTGGGCCTGCTTTTCTTCAGCAGGGACAGGGAAGATGGTTAAAATTGATGGGAAGATGGATGGAGCCAAATACAGGACCATTCTTGAAGAAAACCTGTTGGAGTCTGCAAAAGACCTGAGACTGGGTCAGAGATTTGTCTTCCAAAAAGACAATGATCCCAAACATAATGCAAAATCTACAATGGAATGGTTCCCTAATAAACGTATCCAGGTGTTAGAATGGCCAAGTCAAAGTCCAGACCTCAATCCAATCGAGAATCTGTGGAAAGAGCTGAAAACTGCTGTTCACAATCCATCCCCATCTCCATCAAACCTCACTGAGCTCGAGCTGTTTGCCCAGGAAGAATGGGCAAGAATTTCAGTCTCTCGATGTACAAAATTGATAGAGACATACCCCAAGCGACTTGCAGCTGTAACCGCAGCAAAAGGTGGCGCAACAAAGTATTAAGTTAGAGGGGCCGAATAATATTGCACGCCCCACTTTTCAGTTTTTGATTTTCCACAAATATTTAAAATAACCAATAAATTTCGTTCAACTTCACAATTGTGTTCCACTTGTTGTTGATTCTTCACCAAAAATTTACATTTGGTATCTTTATGTTCGAAGCATGATATGTGGGAAAAGGTTGAAAAGTTCAAGGGGGCTGAATACTTTCGCAAGGCTATTCGCAAGGATATTGATCCAAAGATTATACATTTATTTATACTGCACCAAAAAGCTACAGTAAACCTGAACCAAAAAGAATAAAAGTGTTTCAGTGCACTAAGGTACAAATTGTTCCTCGAAAACAAACGGAAAACCTGTGATTCTTGAAAAGAAAAAAAGCAAATTAAAATAAAAAAAACAACTCATTCTCCAAGGCCTAAAATATCTGCATCACTAAAGGGTTTAAAAAGTTGCATCTAAAATTAGGATAAAATTGCATCATTTGTCTTTTTACTCCAAAAAAAGGAAACTTGGAAAAAAAAAGGATGTTGTCAATCTCTGTTAGTAAAAGACACAAATTCGAGGCTCGGATGTCCAGCTTATAGCAGCTTTAAGCCTCCTTACCTTGACAAGCCAGAGCTGGTATGTCACTCTCCATAAGGAGAAACCTTACCCTTAGACCCTAGTCCAGAGCCTCTCACCTAGCCAAATCAGTTCTCATGCTTCGCACTGACGAGGGCCAACAGCCCAAAACACCGTGTCTGCGAATTGAGATACTGATTTGGCTTTTATCCTAAGTCATATTGCTTGACTCGTTAAAGGGTTGATTGTGACTTATAGGATAGCTACTTCCAACAGGTGGCGCTATAGAGATTAAGTCCTCTTTTTCTCAGAAGAGGCAATTTGCAGCTTATAGCAAGCACCGAAAGGAACCCAATAGAAAATTCCAAGTGAACCAAGTTTATAGACGTGAAGCTTTTTCTAAATGACCATAGTCAAGTACCGTCTCCAATTACATTGGTGCATCATTTTTTTTGCAGCCCTGGCTACAACAATTCTGTTTTCTTCTGGGACAACTGGTTGTACAAAGTATTGAGGCTAATAGGGAAGAAGATGTCTAAGGAAGTGCAGGAAAAAAATAATGAAACAGAAGAAGGAAGAAGAAGGGAAAACTAAAGAGGAAAGGGATATAAAATGAATAAGAAAGAATGAAAGTGAGAACGAAGAAAGAAGATAAACAAGAAGAGGAAACATAATAAAAAAAAGAAAGAGAAAAAGGGAAAGAAAGAGGAGGGAGGAAGGAAGGAAGAGACAGAAAAAGAAAAAAAGAAAAAAAAGATAAAGGAAAAAAGGACGGAAAGAAAGAAAGAAGGAAAGAAAAGGAGGGAGGGTGGAAAGAAGGGACAGAGAGAGAAAAAGAAAAAGAAGGAAAAGAGAGAAAGAAAGAAAGAAAGAAAGAAAGAAAGAAAGAAAGAAAGAAAGAAAGAAAGAAAGAAAGAAAGAAAGGAAAGAAAAAAGGGAGGGAGGGAGGAAGGAAGGGACAGAGAGAGAAAAAGAAGGAAAAAAGGAAAGAAAGAAAACAAGGGAGGGAGGAAGGAATGGAACAGAGAGAGAAAAAAAAATAAATAGAAAGAAAGAAAGAAAGATAGATATTGGAATGAAAATAAAGAAATAAATAGAGAAAGGAAAGAAAACAAAAAAATCTAATATATAAAGCTGAATGTGTGTGTGTATGTATGTATGTATGTGTGTATGTCCGGGATTGGCATCTGCACCGTCGCAGCTACAGCCACAAAATTTTGCACAGTCACACGTCTGGACTCCGAGGGCGTCATAGGCTATGTTGTGAGACAAAATTTAAACCCCGCGCGTTCCAATTCACCAAACAATTTTGCCCCTATCTACATAATGCGGAAAAAGTGAAAGGAAAAGTGTTGGAGGCAAATTGACAGCCAGGAGGAGATGGCATACAGGTATATACTATATACAGGGGAGATTATATACAGTGGGGCAAAAAAGTATTTAGTCAGTCAGCAATAGTGCAAGTTCCACCACTTAAAAAGATGAGAGGCGTCTGTAATTTACATCATAGGTAGACCTCAACTATGGGAGACAAACTGAGAAAAAAAAAAATCCAGAAAATCACATTGTCTGTTTTTTTATAATTTTATTTGCATATTATGGTGGAAAATAAGTATTTGGTCAGAAACAAAATTTCATCTCAATACTTTGTAAAATATCCTTTGTTGGCAATGACAGAGCTCAAACGTTTTCTGTAAGTCTTCACAAGGTTGCCACACACTGTTGTTGGTATGTTGGCCCATTCCTCCATGCAGATCTCCTCTAGAGCAGTGAAGTTTTTGGCTTTTCGCTTGGCAACACGGACTTTCAACTCCCTCCAAAGGTTTTCTATAGGGTTGAGATCTGGAGACTGGCTAGGCCACTCCAGGACCTTGAAATGCTTCTTACGAAGCCACTCCTTCGTTGCCCTGGCGGTGTGCTTTGGATCATTGTCATGTTGAAAGACCCAGCCGCGTTTCATCTTCAATGCCCTTGCTGATGGAAGGAGGTTTGCACTCAAAATCTCACGATACATGGCCCCATTCATTCTTTCATGTACCCGGATCAGTCATCCTGGCCCCTTTGCAGAGAAACAGCCCCAAAGCATGATGTTTCCACCACCATGCTTTACAGTAGGTATGGTGTTTGATGGATGCAACTCAGTATTCTTTTTCCTCCAAACACGACAAGTTGTGTTTCTACCAAACAGTTCCAGTTTGGTTTCATCAGACCATAGGACATTCTCCCAAAACTCCTCTGGATCATCCAAATGCTCTCTAGCAAACTTCAGACGGGCCCGGACATGTACTGGCTAAAGCAGTGGGACACGTCTGGCACTGCAGGATATGAGTCCATGGTGGCGTAGTGTGTTACTTATGGTAGGCCTTGTTACATTGGTCCCAGCTCTCTGCAGTTCATTCACTAGGTCCCCCCGCGTGGTTCTGGGATTTTTGCTCACCGTTCTTGTGATCATTCTGACCCCACGGGGTGGGATTTTGCGTGGAGCCCCAGATCGAGGGAGATTATCAGTGGTCTTGAATGTCTTCCATTTTCTAATTATTGCTCCCACTGTTGATTTCTTCACTCCAAGCTGGTTGGCTATTGCAGATTCAGTCTTCCCAACCTGGTGCAGGGCTACAATTTTGTTTCTGGTGTCCTTTGACAGCTCTTTGGTCTTCACCATAGTGGAGTTTGGAGTCAGACTGTTTGAGGGTGTGCACAGGTGTCTTTTTATACTGATAACAAGTTTAAACAGGTGCCATTACTACAGGTAATGAGTGGAGGAAAGAGGAGACTCTTAAACAAGAAGTTACAGGTCTGTGAGAGCCAGAAATCTTGATTGTTTGTTTCTGACCAAATACTTATTTTCCACCATAATATGCAAATAAAATGTTAAAAAAACAGACAGTGTGATTTTCTGAATTTTTTTTTCTCAGTTTGTCTCCCATAGTTGAGGTCTACCTATGATGTAAATTACAGACGCCTCTCATCTTTTTAAGTGGTGGAACTTGCACTATTGCTGACTAACTAAATACTTTTTTGCCCCACTGTACACGTATATACTATATACAGGAGGAGATGGCATACAGGTATATACTATATACAGGGGAGATGATATACAGCTATATATTATATACAGGAGGAGATGACACACAGGTATATACTATAAACAGGGGAGATGACATACACATATATACTATATACAGGAGGAGATGACATGCAGCTATATATTATATACAGGAGGAGATGACATACAGGTATATACTATATACAGGGGAGATGACATACAGGTATATACTATATACAGGGGAGATGACATACAGGTATATACTATATACAGGGGAGATGACTTACAGGTATATACTATATACAGGGGAGATGACATACAGGTATATACTATATACAGGGGAGATGACTTACAGGTATTTCTAATATATAAAGCTGAATGTGTGTATGTGTGTATGTGTGTATGTCCGGGATTGGCATCTGCACCGTCGCAGCCAGCTACAGCCACAAAATTTTGCACAGTCACACATCTGGACCCCGAGAGCGTCATAGGCTATGTTGTGAGGCGAAATTTTAACCCCGCGCATTTCAATTCACCAAACAATTTTGCCCCTATCTACATAATGGGGAAAAAGTGAAAGGAAAAGTGTTGGAGGCAAATTGACAGCTGCCAGATGTGAACAAGGGGGACTTAAAGAGTGAGAGCGATGGCGCCAAAGAGTATATACCGTACAGTTGCTACGGTGGGGCCCTGACATGGGATACTCACCACACACGGGGATATGAACACACACACAAAATGCTCCACACACTACCACGTGCTTCAACACATATCACCCTCAGCACACATTTCACCACACATACACCAACCTCGCCACATAAAAGTCGAAACACAAAAGTTGCCACTCAAAACTCGCCACATACAAAACTAGGCTCACGCAAAACTTGCACACGCAGAAAAATTGCCACATGCACAAAAGTTGCAACACATGCAAAAGTTGCCTCACACAAAACTTGCACATACTCAAAACGCACCACACATAAAACTCGCCATGCGCAAAACTCGCCATGCGCAAAACTTGCTGCACACAACTTGCTACACTAACCTGTCACATGCAACTCGACACAAAAAAAGTTGCTACACGCATGTCGCCACACAAAACTCATCTCACAAAAGTCACTACATGCAGGTCGCCACACGCAACTCAACACACACAACTTGACACATGAAACTCGCCCTAAAACACACACAAGTCTGGTATTATCCTTCAAAAATAAAAATCTGATTAATAAGCAGACAAACTACAAGAGCAACAACTGTACCATATAGGAAATACGGCAGCTGTCAGTCACATGACCTATCTATTATGTGTATGTGTGAGCTAATATATACTGCCAGGGGGAGGGCTTCCTGTTGGCTGGGGATTTATCAGGCTGCCAATGTAGCTTACAAATACGGAGGTAAAAATACTGACCAAATAACGAGGTCTAATACAGGAGGAGATGACATACAGATATATACTATATACAGGAGGAGATGACATACAGATATATACTATATACAGGAGGAGATGACACACAGGTATATACTATATACAGGGGAGATGACAGACAGGTACATACTATATACAGGAGGAGATGACACACAGGTATATACTATATACAGGGGAGATGACACACACATATATACTATATACAGGGGAGATGACACACAGGTATATACTATATACAGGAGGAGATGACATACAGGTACAAACTATATACAGGAGGAGATGACATACAGGTACATACTATATACAGGGGAGATAACACACAGATATATACTATATACAGGAGGAGATGACACACAGGTATATACTATATACAGGAGGATATGACACAGGTATATACTATATACAGGGGAGATGACACACGTATATACTATATACAGGAGGAGATGACATACAGGTACATACTATATACAGGAGGAGATGACACACAGGTATATACTATATACAGGGGAGATGACAGACAGGTACATACTATATACAGGAGGAGATGACACACAGGTATATACTATATACAGGGGAGATGACACACACATATATACTATATACAGGGGAGATGACACACAGGTATATACTATATACAGGAGGAGATGACATACAGGTACAAACTATATACAGGAGGAGATGACATTCAGGTACATACTATATACAGGGGAGATGACACACAGATATATACTATATACAGGAGGAGATGACACACAGGTATATACTATATACAGGAGGATATGACACAGGTATATACTATATACAGGGGAGATGACACACGTATATACTATATACAGGAGGAGATGACATACAGGTACATACTATATACAGGAGGAGATGACACACAGGTATATACTATATACAGGAGCAGATGACACACACGTATATACTATATACAGGAGGAGTTGACTTACAGGTATATACTATATGCAGGAGGAGATGACACACGTATATACTATATACAGAAGGAGATGACATACAGGTATATACTATATAAAAGAGGAGATGACACATAGGTATATAGAGGAGGAGATGACATACAGCAGGTATATACTATATACAGGGGAGATGACATACAGGTATATACTATATAGAGGAGATGACATAGAGGTATATAGTATATACAGAAGAGATGACATACAGGTATATACTATATACAGGAGGAGATGACACATAGGTATATACAATATACAGGAGGAGATGACATACAGCAAACATATATTATTTACAGGGGAGATGACATACAGGTATATACTACCTACAGGAGATGACATACAGGTGTATGCTATATATAAGGGAGATTCCAAACATGTATATACTGAGGGGAAAATAAGAGGTGTGAGGTGAAAATGAGGGGTGTGAGGTGAAAATGAAAAGGTGTGAGTGCAAAATGAGAGGAGTGAGGGAAAATAGTGGAGTGATCGGAAAATGACAGATGTGAGGTCGAAATGACAAGTGTTAGGGGGGAATGAGAGGAGTGAAGGGGGAATGAGAGGAGTGAGGGGGAAAATAAGAGGAGTGAGGGGGAAAATGAGAGGTGTAAGGGAGAAAATGAGAGATGTGAGGGGGAAAATGAGAGACGTGATGGGAAAATAAGAGAAGTGAGGTGCTATAACTAAGCACAGATATTTACTATGCCCAGGCAACGCCGGGCTCTTCAGCTAGTAAGAAATAAAAAAGAGCAAGAAGAAAGATAGAGATAGAAAATAAGAAAGAAAGAGAGCAAAAAAGTAAAAGAAAAACAAAAGTAAGAGACAGAAAGAAAAAAAAATGAAAGAACAAAGAAAAGATATGAAAAGAAGAAGAGAATGAGAAAAAAATAATTGGTATGAAGAAGAAAGAGAAAAGGGCAAAGAAGAAAGAATATGATGATATTTTAAGCAATAGAAAAATAAGCAACAAATAAAAGAAAGATTATAAAGATGGGAGGTGAAGAAGTAAATAGAAAGCAAAAAGAATACAAAGATAAAATCATGGGGAAAACGAGGAAGAAAAAGGAAAGAAACAGAATGAAGAAAAAGAAATAACAAGAAAAAATAAAATTTGGCAAAAAAGAAGATGAGGAAGGCTTCATGAAGATGGAGACTAATACACAGACACTTTCAGCACAAATGTAAAATAAAAATGTGGTTTCCCCTTTGATGTTCCATTTTTATTAGAAGGATAAAACGTTCTCCTTTAACTACCTGGAAGCCTGTAATAGACAGATGTAATGATGGCAAATGGTAGCACAGCTACAGATGGCGGATAAATCACAGGCTCAGCAGGAGAGGTAAGAAACCAGTGTATGTTTCCCAATGTGCACAAATGTGAAAGGTTACAGCACACGACCACCTGGTTACAGCACACCACCCATAGTAGGATGCATACAGTGTCTGTGCGGCTGCAGTGTGAACTATAACCAGGCAATTAACATCTTGGCCAAGTCCTGGGTACTGAACAATATATCACTCTGGTACTCTGCAAAGCATGACGAGTAAGGGTCTGACGTAATATGCCTCACCTTACTATCCCACTATAGTACTAGAAGTTACAATAAAGGAATATTAGAAACTATTTTTTTTCAAAAACAGCTATTTTCTTAGTTTTTCTCAATTAAACGAGTTGGCTAATGTTTACTCATCAGGAGCACACTGCTCCCTTGCCTCCCAGCTTCCTACTTGCCAGGCAGCAGTGTGCTCCTGGAGATTGATACATTGGATGACCAGCACGGTTGTGTCACTGGTCTGAACTGCGCACCTTACTGTGTTGCATGCAGAGGCCACGTTACCTCTGCAGCACGGGAGGAGCACATGAGCACTGAGTGAGGCCAGAAATGTCTAGTCGGAATTTGGTTGGAAGTATGCAAATAGCATACTTATGGTCACATGACCACCTGCTCCCAGCATCGGTATTGGAAAACCCTCACAGCGCGCACATGAGCTGCAATGCCAGACACAACCCATGAAAAGGATGGAGTAAAAAAAGAGATCAAATATTATTTTAGCCCGAGGCAATCACTTTTAATTAACTTGTATGTATAGAGGAGGAATGGGAAGAGAGAAAAAGATTGAAGGAAATTAGTGTAAGTATCCCTTGCTGCCAATACACCGTAGTCTAAAATGTCTCCGAATGAGTATAGTAAATCCATAAAAGCCAAGATCTATAAGACAAGCCCAATAATGGGATGATTCAACCAATATTCAATTGTTGTAACATTCTGTAAGATGATCTTTACTGGTTTCCTAAGATGGAGAGCATAATTATAGTGAGAAGAAGGAGGAAAGAAGAAGGAAGAAGGAGGAAGAAGAGGGAAGAAGGAAGAGAAGAAGGAAGAGAAGAAGGAAGAGAAGAAGGAAGAAGGAAGGGAAGAAGAAGGAAGAAGCTGAATAAAGAAGAAAGAAGAAGTGCAGCGCCCCAGAGTCCTGGTCGTTGCAGTACTGTCGCTCCGCCGCTAAGGGGAGTGATGGTACGTCTGATGGCACTAAAGGAGTTCACCTGACCAGGTATCACAGTCACACATTACACTTCACACTCTGGCCACCAGGGGGAGCAAAAGGTTCTATGTATTAGGCCACTCCTCACACTCTGGTAAAACTGGGGGTTGGATAGGAAGTTACGGAGAAGCTGACTGGGTTTTGCCCAGGTAACATCTAGTGAGAGAAGAGCGTTGCTTGGGAAAATCCAGGGGGGTCCCTGTCAGGGGTGGGATCCTGACAGAGGCCTAGCGAAAGGACAGATCGTTACAGAGCCGCGCCTGCACTTCATTGCGGCGGCATCTTAAGAAAGGACACGAAGCGAAGTATATTGTGGAGAAGTGAGAAACGAGATCTCAGCACAAAGGCAATAGAACCAGTAGGAGTCGTGCCCCGAGATCGGCAACATCCTACTGAGGCACGTAGCCAGTGGCCGGAACGCCGAGGAAGTATTGGACTCTACGCATTACTTCAAACCAACGGCAGGGCAGTTAATTTTAGGTTGGCTGCCTCACCTTATTCACCTAATGAAGACAACGGAGGCAATTGTGGGAGAGGGGCATCTCTAGGGTCCCTATAAAATAACTCCAGGCCTACCCCGTTATACGGGTGCGTCCTATCCATATCATCTGGGGGACGGAGAGAAAGAACAGAAACATACACGACAGTTGTGAGGACTATCCCGTGGTGCTCAGCAGGGAAGTACTACAACACCCAGGTGCTAGTAGGTAGGCACTGATTTCCACCTGCAAAGGGAACTCTGGATGTGCCTTCGGACCGGCCGGTCTCAGCCAGCCCTGTTAGCAGTGCTCTGGATTGCGGATGCCGAAGCCTTCAGTAAAGAGGTAAAGAGACTGCAACCCTGTGTCCTCGTTATTTACTGCGACCTGTTGCCACCACCTACACCTTTTATTGGGCGCCCCTTAGCAGGACCACGGACCGGGTCGGACCACCGTGACATCCTCAGAACCGAGAGACCCGGATCCGAGTACCCCGCTGTCCTGTGTTTGGGGGCCGCTCCAACTTGGCGTCACGAACAGGATCTACTTAAGCCTGAAGAATCAGGTCATGTGTGCCTTGGAACTGTGACTGAATTGTGCTTGAACCGTGATTTATTGCAAAGACTGTGTATTGCTATTTGCAGCCATTCCCGCCAAAATCACCGCCATTACAGTGCAACGCGGAGCGCAGGAGAAGAAGAAGGGTGTGGATTTGTGGGCGTGGACAGACTGAAGAACACGAAGAACAATGGCGGCCCAGTCTAAATATTTCTGTACTTTGAGGACGTGTCCGTCAGCAGCCGAGATCCGCCTCTTGATTCTCAATGGAGGGTGGAGACAAAGAAAACGAAACCGCCCACGGAGGAGAGAGCGGGAAAAAGACCAGGAAGCGAACCACGTGGAGGACGCCATGGCCAGTCGCTCAGATCCAGAATGCGGGGTTGAAGCAGAGGACTCCCCCAGCTACCCGGAAGAGCACAGCAGACAGATCTCCACGATTGGAACCGGCCTCCTGCAGATCGAGATGGAGGAATTGATTGAGCAGCTTCTCCAACTACGGGTGGAAACCAAGGCCGCACCCCAGGAGACGCCAGCGGAGGATTCCCCAACATCGGTTCCTGTACCGCTGCTCGAGCTGCTGCCGATGTCTCCACCGACGTCACCGCCAGCGGAGCCAGCCGCGAGGGAGGACGCCGCTCCGGCCGGTAAGCCTGCCGACCCTGCCCCGCTAGCGGAGGACCTGCTGATAGGCCCTGTCGCAGCACCACCTCCCCCTGGGACCAATAGACTCCAGCGCCTTACACCCTGGGATCAGGCCACGGGTATGGAGCACCTCCTCAAGGCCCCGATCTCACCGATCACCGTGGTGGGAGAGGTCTATGCAGAGCAGACCGTATGCCGCTGGTGAACCCAGGATCAGACTTCATGGGGTTCCCCGGGGTAAAGACGCATGAAGGGGAGATGGTGGAGGCCCTTAGCTGGGAGGAATACCAGGCTCAGCTAGACCAATGTTGGGAGAAGGAGGAGAAGGAGTACCAGGCCCGGCGGGAGGCCCATCACCAGCGGAACCTAGCGGTGAAGGACCGGGCCCGCAAGGACCGCACCACCCACCAGGCCCCGCGCAGGCAGGGCACTGTCATAGCCTTTAGACTCCGTGGGGGTTGGGGCTTCATTAAAGAACCCGACCTGTATGCCGAGGTCTTTGTGAACCAACGAGATGTGGAGTCCCACCTCAGAGAAGGCCACCCGGACCGGGATCTTTACCCGGGAGACATAGTCACCTATACCAGGCACTTCGGGGAGAAGGGCTAGTTTGCGTTGAACGTGCACAAACAACAAGGCCTAGTAACACCTACACCCGAAGCGCCAAGGAAAGTGTATCCCATGGCAGTGGCGCTCCCTCGTGGTCAGGCTACGGTTACTACAAAGACCACCGTTGCTACCCCGACGTGCACCATCGTCAAGACTACGACCTGCACTGTTGCCACCACCGCCACTGTGGTGGCTAGAGAACTGACCGCGGTGATGGCTAGTGCCCAGGCCATCTCAGGATCCAAAACTGTGGGTACCCAGACCCCTGTCTGGAGTGAGGGAGCTCCTGGTACAACACCTGGTAGCCGCAGGTATCCGGGCGGATGGCCTCGCCCATTGTTACCTGTGGAGCTACGGCCACCAGAGCAAGAGTAAACCTCGGAGCCATGAAACTGTATATAGTTCTTTCAAATAGTTTTTCCTGTTCTTGCTGCTAAAACCCGACCAGGGTTAGTTCTTAAAGGGATCCCTTCGTTTACCCGGGATCCCTATTGCTTTATGTTTGTTTTTGCATCAGTGTTCTAAAAGACTGCCGAATCATGGACGGTGAATGATTCACAAACTGTTGCTGTAAATAGTTGCACCATCTTAAAGGTGCCCCCCTACTGGTTTTACAAAGGAAAGAGCTTTTTGAAGAGACTGTTCCTGGATACAGCGCAGAAGTTCTTGTTTACTGCAGACTTGCAACTTGAGAGTTGCACTACCTCAAAGAGACTTGAGATGTCCCTCTTAAAGGGAATGTTCATTGTTGCACTTAAATTAATATATAATGTTGCCTTAAGAAAGTTGGATAGTAATAATGTTTTACATAGTAGTATGTAGATAGAAAGATAGTGATAAAGAATAGAACTGTTGATAATGATATGTGAATAAAATTGAAGTTAAAGTGATTATCGGAACTAATGATAGAGAGCCAAGGAAAGATGCAGTAGGCCCGTGGGGGTAGACGAAAGAGTCCTGCATAGGAGAAAGAGAGCTCAGGAAAATGTTGATTTGCACTTTTAGTCTTGTAGTATGCCTTTAGTGGGTACCTGCCTTACAACCTTAAAGGAAAAGTTAAATTATTGTTCAGAATTTGCACTTAGTAGATAGAATGCCCGGCTGGGTAATAATGGTTATTTATAGTCAGTTATTTAATAAATGTTATTTAAAATCTGAAGCACTATGTAAATATGTTTTTGTTTGTAACGTTCAAGTGTTCTCACCTCCCATAAAGGGAAGCACTGTTAAATTTACTTGTTTATTGCATTTCAAAATTTTGTATGTCTTTTGCTAACATGTATTGTTGTTCTTCTTTCACAGTCTGGGAGTACTGGATTTAACCGGGGGGGAGTGCAGCACCCCAGAGTCCTGGTCGTTGCACGACAGGACACGAAGCGAAGTATATTGTACAGAGGTGAGAAACAAAATCACAGCACAAAGGCGATAGAACCAGTAGGAGTCGTGCCCCGAAATCGGCAACATCCTACTGAGGCGCGTAGCCGGTGGCCGGAACGCCGAGGAAGTATTGGGCTCTACGCATTACTTCAAACCAACGGCAGGGCAGTTAATTTTAGGTTGGCTGCCTCACCTTATTCACCTAATGAAGACAACGGAGGCAATTGTGGGAGAGGGGCGTCTCTAGGGTCCCTATAAAATAACTCCAGGCCTACCCCGCCATACGGGTGCGTCCTATCCATATCATCTGGGGGACGGAGAGAAAGAACAGAAACATACACGACAGTTGTGAGGACTATCCCGTGGTGCTCAGCAGGGAAGTACTACAACACCCAGGCGCTAGTAGGTAGGCACTGATTTCCACCTGCAAAGGGGACTCTGGATGTGCCTTCGGACCGGCCGGTCTCAGCCAGCCCTGTTAGCAGTGCTCTGGATTGCGGATGCCGAAGCCTTCAGTAAAGAGGTAAAAAGACTGCAACCCTGTGTCCTCGTTATTTACTGCGACCTGTTGCCACTACCTACACCTTTTATTGGGCGCCCCTTAGCAGGACCACGGACTGGGCCGGGCCACCGTGACATCCTCAGAACCGAGAGACCTGGATCCGTGTACCCCGCTGTCCTGTGTTTGGGGGCTGCTCCAGAAGGATGAAGATGAAGGATAAAGATGAAGAAAAGAAGAAGAAAGAAGAAGGAAGAGAAGAAGAAGGAAGAAGATGAATGAAGAAAAAGGAAGAAGAAGAGGGAAGAAAATGAATGAAGAAGAAGGAAAAAGAAGGACAAAGGAAGAAAAAAGGATGAAGAATAAGGAAGGAGAAGGAAGAAGGAAGAAGAAGAAGAAGAAGGTAGAAAATTAATGAAGAAGAAGGAAGAAGATGAAGGAAAAAGATAAAGGAAGAAGATGAAGGAAGAAGAAGGAAGAGAAGAAGAAGGAAGAAAATGAATGAAGCAGAAGGAAAAAGAATAAGAAAAAAGGATGAAGAAGAAGGAAGAAGAAGGAAGAAGACGGAAGAAGAAGAAGAAGAAGAAGAAGAAGAAGGTAGAAAATAATGAAGAAGAAGGAAGATAAACGAAGAAAAAGATAAAGGAAGAAGATGAAGGAAGAAGGAAGAGAAGAAGAAGGAAGAAGATTAATGAAGAAGAAGAAGGAAAGATGAATGAAGAAGGAAGAAGAAGGTAATAGGAAGAGGAAAAAATGATGAAGAAGAAGGAAGGAGAAGGAAGAAGAGGGAAGAAGACAAAGGAAGAAAATGAAGGAACAAAAAAAAAAAGAAAAAGGAAGAAGGAAGAAAGAATAATAACAAATAAGGAAGAAGGAAGAAGGAAAAAGAGGAAAAAAGGAAGAAGAAGAAATGTAACTATTTACCCATGGTCATTCTTAGTGGTAGACATAGTTAAAGAGGTTGTTTGGTGAATAACTTGTTGATCGGTGGTGGTCAGACCCCCTGGGACCCGCACTAATTGTCAGAACAGGACACTTTTAACCCATTAGAATGCGGTAGCAGTGCTCAACTGCCGCTCTATTCGTTCACTCTCGGACATTCACTACTATTCATTCACTGTGGAGCTACGGTCAGCTTTTTCCGGCAGCCCCATCTACTATATAATTGCCTAAGGGTACTTCCGTCTTTCTGTCCTTCTGTCACGGTTATTCGTTCGCTGATTGGTCTCGGCAGCTGCCTGTCATGGCTGCCGCGATCAATCAGCGACGCGCACAGTCCAGAAAAAAATGGCCGCTCCTTACTCCCCGCACTCACTGCTCGGCACCCGCAAACACCGCTCACACAGGGTTAATGCCGGCGGTAACGGACCGCGTTATGCCGCGGGTAACGCACTCCGCTACCGCCGCTATTAACCCTGTGTGTCCCCAACTTTGTACTATTGACGCTGCCTATGCGGCATCAATAGTACAAAATGTAATGTTAAAAATAATAAATAATAAAAAAAAAACCTGCTATACTCACCCTCTGTAGTCCACTGAGCCGCTTGCGCAGCCCGCCATCTTCCGTTGCAGCTTGCGGTGGCAAAGGTGGTATGGCAGCAGGACTTGCCATGACGTCACGGTCATGTGACCGCGACGTCATCACAAGTCCTGTGCGCCTGCGCGGCAAGGAGCTGACGTGACGTCACGGTCATGTGACCGTGACGTCATCACAGGACCTGCGCTCAGACCAACCCTGGGACCGGAAGCTGCCGTGGACTACAAGGGGCCCTCGGAAAGGTGAGTATATGTTTATTTTTTATTTTTTAACCTGTGACAAACGTGGCAGGGCAATATACTACGTGACTGGCTAATATACTACGTGGCTCTGTGCTCTATACTACTTCGCTGTGCAATATACTACGTGGCTCTGTGCTGTATACTACGTCACTGAGCAATATACTACGTAACTGGGCAATATACTACGTGACTGGGCAATATACTACGTCGCTGTGCAATATACTACGTGGCTCTGTGCTGTATACTACGTCACTGAGCAATATACTACGTAACTGGGCAATATACTACGTGACTGGGCAATATACTACGTCGCTGGGCAATATACTACGCAACTGGGCAATATACTACAGCGCTGAGCACTATACTACATCGCTGGCCAATATACTACGTCACTGGGCAATATACTAAATACTACGTGGCTGGGCAATATACTACGTGGCTGGGCAATATACTACGTGACTGGGCAATATACTATGTGACTGGGCAATATACTACGTAACTGGGCAATATATTACGTGGACATGCATATTCTAGAATACTCGATGCGTTAAAATCGGGCCACCATCCAGTTGAGAATAAATGGCGCTCACATTTTTGTAATAGGAATAAAGCGTCTCTATTCTGCCAGTCAGTGCAGGTCCTAATGATCGGACACACACCGATTAGTAAGTTATCAGCTATCCTAAGTGGATAGGCGATTACTTGCTTTCACCACACAGCCCCTTTAAATAGCAGTAGACAGTATATAAATCATCCGGTAGTTGATATGAGGGTCAAGGAAATCAACTTAATTAGAAATTTAGTAGATGTTTCACTGTTTATCCCATCAACTTTTTTTTAATAAAAAGGATCATCACGTTAGGCATGTAGTCAATCTGTGGCCATCTTGGTAAAGAGCAGGAGGAAATGTACGGATTGATATAGTATGCTAGGAAAAGATACAATATAACTTCTAATTCACTCATTTTAATTCTGAGGTTAGCAGTCCAGCGGGTGGTCTTTAACATTGGGTGAGTAAGACCACCCACTGGACTCCTAAGTCAAGAAAAAAAGTTCTACTGAATCTTTTCCCATAAGACTATAAATCAGTCCTTTCAGATCCTTCTGCTTTGTCACTACTGCGCTCAGACTGAACACCATGTTCAATGTGATTGATTCCCTTTAAACTGAAGGGATTTAATGAGGTTGCCTAATTTTAAGCCATTGCGAAAGTTTTGCATCAAAGTTAGATGCAAATCTAGATAAGAAAAGCAAATCTGAGGCTTGTAGACCTACCTAGTAACGGCAAATCAGGTGGACCATCGTCTAAATCTTGAAAACTTTTCAAGATATCTACACGGGTCTAGCCAAAGTTGACTTAACCCTACTGGAGATACTGTGACGTGGATGAACGAAAAACTTCGTAGATGACTTTATACACAAACAGGCAGCATCGATGAATGCCATAGATAAAATGTTGCCTACAACTTTACCAATGTCCATTTATCCACCAGGAATGAGAAAGTCTACAACTTTACCAATGTCCATTTATCCACCAGGAATGAGAAAGCCTACAATTTACCAATATCCATTTATCCACCAGGAATGAAAAAGCCTACAACTTTACCAATGTCCATTTATCCACCATGAAATTTTACTGTCACATGACTCATTTATAGTAGTGTTGTCTCAAAGGGTATGTTTTCTATAGAGACATTTCAGAAGATGTTATCAGTGGAGATCAATCTTTACCTCCATCAATGACTAGAACTTAATATAGCAAGTCTATGAGCTCTGTACCAAACCTAGAAAAAGCTAATTTTTGGTACCTGTTCATACTATGAGTTCCGTACCATTTAAAGTGGGACTGTGCTTTCGCAAAACTTTGCGTAAAGCATCAACACAAGCAAATTCAAGAAAATTTGTAAAATATCTTATCAAAGAAATCTGCTTTTTTCTCCACTGAACTACCTCCCCTACCTCCGGAACTCACCATACACTCTGAAAAAATGGTTCAACTTTGTATAGCTCAAGTTAAAATGAACTTCCAGCACAGTGAGGAACTATTATATTACATAGAGAAGGAAGTGGGAAAAGGAATGAGAAGCATCGATAAAACAGGCAGAGGAAGACACAAAAATATTATGCCGAGCTTTCTAACAAGTCTTTTGTCTCACCCTAGAGATGAATTCACACCTGCACTGCTCAGTACTGCTGTATATTGCCTTCTAGAATGATGCTGCTTCTGTCCCTATGTTAACTAAGGTATGAAGAGCAAGAATCCCTTTATCTGTGTGTTGTGCAATGTATGAGAGACATCATATTAGTTTGTCTCCTCCCACCAGCTCAGAGTCAATTGCAAATTATTAAAGAAAGTCTATAGAAGGGAAACCTTTAGAAAATACAGAATTCAAGTCAGAGAGTGGCTGTGTACACACAAATGGCAGCTTATTCTAAAAAGTTACTAGAAAGTTCAGAACTCTGATCTGTATCCTGTAATCGGCAATTAAAAATCTGAACGTTTGAATCTTCGAGTCATTAGGCAAAGAGACATGGAAGTCAGAGTCTAGTGATTGGAAAAAGTCACTGGGCAAAGTCCTCTGCTAAGAATTTCTTGTAAAAAAGCAACTTTTCAGAGAATGCTTACAGGTGCACTTTCCCTTTAAGAAAGATTTTAGGGAATGGTTGGTTTAAAGATGTTGTCTTAAAGGGGATATCTGGGACTTTAAAAAAAAATAATTAACAAAGGCAACTACCTGTCTGTTTTACCCGGTGCCTCTCATTGAGAGATTCAGCTACTCCCTGTCAACAGAGCAGCAGTTTCTCTTCCTGTTGACAGGGCGACACTACTGGTGCCATACCGATTGACTGCGGGCTTCCCCCAATTAGGCAGCTGAGAGCAGGTTGTCAATCAGCATGACACCAGTAGTCCTGCCCTGTCAGCAGGTTGAGAAACTGCTTTTCTGTCGACAGGGAGTAGCTGAATCTCAGGCAGAAGTGGTCAATGACCGATGCCGGGTACAACAGACAGGTAGTTGCCTCTGTTAGCAACTACGTGCCTTTTTTTAAGTCCCAGATATCCCAGTTAAGATAAAGTCTGTGTGGCATCTTTGAGGGTCCAGTTGCCACAGAGGTACTGCAACTCAGCCAGAGGTGTGGTACTCCACTCTCGGGTAAGGAGGGGACACTACCCGAGACCCATACTAGTGTGGCACCCCAGGAGTTCAGGTACCACAGTGGTATTGCCTTCCTCTCGGGGAGGGCAATGCCATGCCTGGAGACAGGAGGGATCCCTTTGGCAGGTAACCTTACATGCAACACATTCTGCCTCCAGGCCAGAAGGGAGAGCTCTACACCCGACTTTAGGAGAGCTGCTCTCTCTGGTCGGGAGGATGAGTCAGTTGCTAGGCAGTTGCTAGGCAGAGAAGCAGACAGTTGACAGTTGGTAGCAGACAGTGAAGGAGGACAGAGGTACTTAGGAGCTAGAGAAAGACTGCTATTGGGCCTCTCTAAGCTGAGCGCAGAAACCTGGTACCGAGAGCCCGAGGCTGAGGGGTACTGCAAGCCCCATGGCAGAACCAGAGGGCAGGAAACTAAAATGGACTTGCCCACATAATACCTGAGGTACAGCAGCAATCAGAGTCCAGAGTCCCCGTGAACAGAGACCCAAAAGACACTGCTCAAGTTGTCTACCATGCAGGTACTGTCCCTGGACAGGGAAGAAAGAGGGCCTTGTTAGAGAGCTACAGGCAGCAAGGGACCACAGACCATCGTATAGTGGAAGGCTCCCAAACTCACCTGTCAAGGTGATTTCCACCTGTCTTCAGGCTGCCTGGACTCCAGCTACACCTGTTACCAGTACCCTGGACTGAGGCTGCATACCATCACAGTAAATCAGGTAAAGACTGCAACCCTGTGTCCTCCAATTATTTGCAGCATTCACCATCCCGGCCAAATACATCGGGAGCCCTGGGGACCTACTTCACCTGTGGGAAGTTATACCATCCCTAACATCACCCCAGAGGACCCCTTTAAGCAGTGCCAGTCCCCACTGACCGAATACCACAGGTGGCGTCACGAACTTTCCTAATTTCAAAAACCCCTTTAAAGACCATCCCTTTAACAAGGGTGCCCAGGGCCACAGACCAGGTCACCGCCGCCGTCACATGTCCCTTTAAGTACCGGACCCGATACCGAGTATTCTACGGCCCTGGCGGGCATTTCACTAGCATCCAACATCACACCACTCCAGGCCAGGGGATATGGGTGGACCCTATTGAGGGTGGAAGGGGGAACTAGGTAGAGGGTGTGGGTGGAGAGAGTGAGAGTTAGAGGCGGAGTTAGTCAGCGAGTTAGTAAAGAGTTGGTGGGGAGGAGTGTTGTGATTTTGCTTTTTGCTCCCTCTAGTGGTCATTAGTGATTTGACTCTGGAGCGTCTGTCTTTTCCTATATCCTCACCTGGGCCGTTAGTTCAGGGGCGTTGCTATATAAGCTCCCTGGACCTTCAGTTCAATGCCTGGCATCGTTGAAATCAGAGCTAATCTGTTGTGCTCTTGTCCTCTGATCCTGGTTCCTGTTTTTCAAGCTAAGTCTGCTTCTTTGCTTTTTGCTTTTGTTTTGTTTGGTATTTTTGTCCAGCTTGTTCCTATCTGTATCCTGACCTTTGCTGGAAGCTCTAGGGGGCTGGTGTTCTCCCCCCGGACCGTTAGACGGTTCGGGGGTTCTTGAATCTCCAGCGTGGATTTTTATAGGGTTTTTGTTGACCAGATAAGTTATCTTGCTATATTCTGCTATTAGTAAGCTGGCCTCTCTTTGCTGAACCTGGTTCATTTCTGTGTTTGTCATTTCCTCTTACCTCACCGTTATTATTTGTGGGGGGCTTGTATCTTGCTTTGGGGTCCCTTTCTCTGGAGGCAAGAGAGGTCTTTGTTTTCTTCTCCTAGGGGTAGTTAGATTCTCCGGCTGGCGCGAGTCATCTAGCGATCACCGTAGGCATGATCCCCGGCTACTTCTAGTGTTGGCGTTAGGAGTAGCTATTTGGTCAACCCAGTTACCACAGCCCTATGAGCTGGATTTTTGTATCTTGCAGACTTACACGTTCCTCTGAGACCCTGTCCACTGGGGTCATAACAGTATGCCAGGCCAGTATTAAATGTTTAATGCATTGCAGAAGTGGGATTATAAGAAAGAAAATTTTGAGTTTTTTTTTTTCCCTCTCTCATTTTTTTTTTTTTTCTTTTCCCCTTTACCTCAGAGTGGCTTAAGCTTGCTGCAGACATGAATGTCCAGACCTTGATTACAAGTGTGGACCAGCTTGCCGCTCGTGTGCAGGGTATACAAGATTATGTTACCAGAAATCCTAGGTCTGAACCCAAGATTCCGATTCCTGAACTGTTTTCAGGAGACCGATTTAAGTTTAGGAATTTCAGGAATAATTGTAAATTATTTTTGTCCCTGAAACCTTGTTCGTCTGGAGACTCTGCTCAACAAGTAAAAATTGTTATTTCATTCTTACGGGGTGACCCTCAGGATTGGGCTTTTTCGTTGGCGCCAGGAGATCCGGCATTGGCTGATATTGATGCCTTTTTTCTGGCGCTCGGTTTACTTTATGAGGAACCCAATCTTGAGATTCAGGCAGAGAAAGCCTTGCTGGCTATGTCTCAGGGCCAGGACGAGGCTGAGGTGTATTGCCAAAAATTTCGGAAATGGTCCGTGCTGACACATTGGAACGAGTGTGCACTGGCCGCTAATTTTAGAAATGGCCTTTCTGAGGCCATTAAGAATGTTATGGTGGGTTTTCCCATTCCCACAGGTCTGAATGATACCATGTCCCTGGCTATTCAAATTGACCGGCGGTTGCGGGAGCGCAAAACCGCAAATTCCCTCATGTTGTTGTCTGAACAGACACCTGATGTGATGCAATGTGATAGAAAAACCGCAAATTCCCTCATGGTGTTGTCTGAACGGACACCTGATTTGATGCAATGTGATAGAATCCTGACTAGAAATGAGAGGAAAATTCATAGACGCCGGAATGGCTTGTGCTACTACTGTGGTGATTCTACACATGTTATCTCAGCATGCTCTAAACGTATATCTAAGGTTGTTAGTCTTGTCACCGTTGGTAATTTGCATCCTAAGTTTATTCTGTCTGTAACTTTGATTTGCTCACTGTCATCTTATCCTGTCATGGCGTTTGTAGATTCGGGTGCTGCCCTGAGTCTTATGGATCTCTCATTTGCTAAGCGCTGTGGTTTTATTCTTGAACCATTAGAAAATCCTATCCCTCTTAGGGGTATTGATGCTACGCCATTGGCAGAAAATAAGCCGCAGTATTGGACACAGGTTACCATGTGCATGACTCCTGAACACCGCGAGGTGATACGTTTTCTCGTTCTACATAAAATGCATGATTTGGTTGTTTTGGGGCTGCCATGGTTACAGACCCATAATCCAGTCCTTGACTGGAAGGCTATGTCAGTGTCTAGTTGGGGCTGTCGTGGTATTCATGAGGATTCCCTGCCTGTGTCTATTGCTTCTTCTACGCCTTCGGAAGTTCCGGAGTACTTGTCTGATTATCAGGATGTCTTTAGCGAGTCCAGGTCCAGTGCATTGCCTCCTCATAGGGAATGTGACTGTGCAATAGATTTGATTCCAGGCAGTAAATTTCCTAAGGGAAGACTGTTTAATCTGTCGATACCTGAACATACCGCTATGCGTTCATATATCAAGGAGTCTCTGGAGAAAGGACACATCCGTCCGTCTTCTTCCCCTCTTGGTGCGGGATTCTTTTTTGTGGCTAAAAAGGACGGATCTTTGAGGCCTTGTATTGACTATCGGCTTTTAAATAAGATCACTGTCAAATTTCAGTATCCTTTGCCGCTGTTGTCTGACTTGTTTGCCCGGATTAAAGGTGCCAAGTGGTTTACCAAGATAGACCTTCGTGGTGCGTACAACCTTGTGCGCATTAAGCAAGGGGATGAATGGAAAACCGCATTCAATACGCCCGAAGGTCATTTTGAGTACTTGGTGATGCCTTTTGGGCTCTCTAATGCCCCTTCAGTTTTTCAGTACTTTATGCATTACATTTTCCGGAACTATCTGGATAAATTTCTGATCGTTTATCTGGATGATATTCTGGTTTTTTTCTGATAATTGGGACTCGCATGTGGAGCAGGTCAGGATGGTCTTTAAAATTTTGCGTGAAAATTCTTTGTTTGTCAAGGGCTCAAAGTGTCTTTTTGGTGTACAGAAGGTTCCCTTTTTGGGGTTCATTTTTTCCCCTTCTGCTGTGGAGATGGACCCAGTCAAGGTCCGAGCTATTCTTGATTGGACTCAGCCCTCGTCAGTTAAGAGTCTTCAGAAGTTCTTGGGTTTCGCTAACTTCTACCGTCGTTTTATCGCTAACTTTTCTAGCATTGTGAAACCTTTGACGGATATGACCAAGAAGGGCTCCGATGTGGTTAATTGGGCTCCTGCTGCCGTGGAGGCTTTCCAGGAGTTGAAACGTCGGTTTACTTCGGCGCCTGTTTTGTGCCAGCCTGATGTCTCGCTTCCCTTTCAAGTTGAGGTGGATGCTTCAGAGATTGGAGCAGGGGCCGTTTTGTCGCAGAGAGGCCCTGGTTGCTCTGTTATGAGACCTTGCGCCTTTTTCTCTAGGAAGTTTTCGCCTGCGGAGCGAAATTATGATGTGGGCAATCGGGAGTTGTTGGCCATGAAATGGGCATTTGAGGAGTGGCGTCATTGGCTCGAGGGTGCTAAGCATCGTGTGGTGGTCTTGACTGATCACAAAAATCTGATGTATCTCGAGTCTGCTAAACGCCTGAATCCTAGACAGGCCCGCTGGTCATTGTTTTTCTCCCGATTTGACTTTGTTGTCTCGTATTTACCAGGTTCAAAGAATGTGAAGGCCGATGCTCTTTCCAGGAGCTTTGTGCCTGATGCTCCTGGAGTCGCTGAACCTGTTGGTATTCTTAAGGATGGTATTATCTTGTCAGCTATTTCTCCTGATCTGCGACGTGTGTTGCAGAGATTTCAGGCTGATAGGCCTGATTCTTGTCCACCTGACAGACTGTTTGTGCCTGATAAGTGGACCAGCAGAGTCATTTCCGAGGTTCATTCCTCGGTGTTGGCAGGTCACCCAGGAATTTTTGGCACCAGAGATCTGGTGGCCAGATCCTTTTGGTGGCCTTCCTTGTCTAGGGATGTGCGGTCATTTGTACAGTCCTGTGGGACTTGTGCTCGAGCTAAGCCTTGCTGTTCTCGTGCCAGCGGGTTGCTCTTGCCCTTGCCTGTCCCTAAGAGACCTTGGACACATATCTCCATGGATTTCATTTCTGATCTTCCGGTGTCTCAGGGCATGTCTGTTATCTGGGTGATATGTGATCGCTTCTCCAAGATGGTCCATTTGGTTCCTTTGCCTAAACTGCCTTCCTCTTCCGATCTGGTTCCTGTGTTTTTCCAGAACGTGGTTCGTTTGCACGGCATCCCTGAGAATATTGTGTCAGACAGAGGATCCCAGTTCATTTCCAGATTCTGGCGATCCTTTTGTAGTAGGATGGGCATTGACTTGTCGTTTTCGTCTGCTTTCCATCCTCAGACTAATGGACAGACGGAGCGAACTAATCAGACTTTGGAGGCTTATTTGAGGTGTTTTGTCTCTGCTGATCAGGACGATTGGGTGACCTTCTTGCCGTTAGCTGAGTTTGCCCTTAATAATCGGGCTAGTTCCGCCACCTTGGTTTCGCCGTTTTTCTGCAACTCTGGTTTCCACCCTTGTTTTTCTTCGGGTCATGTGGAACCTTCTGACTGCCCTGGGGTGGATTCTGTGGTGGATAGGTTGCAGCGGATCTGGAATCTTGTGGTGGACAACTTGAAGTTGTCACAGGAGAGGGCTCAGCGCTTTGCCAACCGCCGCCGCGGTGTGGGTCCCCGACTACGTGTTGGGGATTTGGTGTGGCTTTCTTCCCGCTTTGTTCCTATGAAGGTTTCCTCTCCCAAATTTAAACCTTGTTTTATTGGTCCTTACAAGATATTGGAAATTCTTAATCCTGTATCCTTTCGCCTGGATCTACCTGTGTCGTTTGCTATCCACAACGTGTTTCATAGGTCCTTGTTGCGGCGGTACGTTGTGCCTGTGGTTCCTTCTGCTGAGCCTCCTGCTCCGGTGTTGGTTGAGGGCGAGTTGGAGTACGTGGTGGAGAAGATCTTGGATTCTCGTCTCTCCAGGTGGAGGCTTCAGTACCTGGTCAAGTGGAAGGGCTATGGTCAGGAAGATAATTCCTGGGTGGTCGCCTCTGTTGTTCATGCGGCCGATTTAGTTCGTGCCTTTCACGCCGCTCATCCTGATCGCCCTGGTGGTCGTGGTGAGGGTTCGGTGACCCCTCACTAAGGGGGGGGTACTGTTGTGATTTTGCTTTTTGCTCCCTCTAGTGGTCATTAGTGATTTGACTCTGGAGCGTCTGTCTTTTCCTATATCCTCACCTGGGCCGTTAGTTCAGGGGCGTTGCTATATAAGCTCCCTGGACCTTCAGTTCAATGCCTGGCATCGTTGAAATCAGAGCTAATCTGTTGTGCTCTTGTCCTCTGATCCTGGTTCCTGTTTTTCAAGCTAAGTCTGCTTCTTTGCTTTTTGATTTTGTTTTGTTTGGTATTTTTGTCCAGCTTGTTCCTATCTGTATCCTGACCTTTGCTGGAAGCTCTAGGGGGCTGGTGTTCTCCCCCCGGACCGTTAGACGGTTTGGGGGTTCTTGAATCTCCAGCGTGGATTTTTATAGGGTTTTTGTTGACCAGATAAGTTATCTTGCTATATTCTGCTATTAGTAAGCTGGCCTCTCTTTGCTGAACCTGGTTCATTTCTGTGTTTGTCATTTCCTCTTACCTCACCGTTATTATTTGTGGGGGGCTTGTATCTTGCTTTGGGGTCCCTTTCTCTGGAGGCAAGAGAGGTCTTTGTTTTCTTCTCCTAGGGGTAGTTAGATTCTCCGGCTGGCGCGAGTCATCTAGCGATCACCGTAGGCATGATCCCCGGCTACTTCTAGTGTTGGCGTTAGGAGTAGCTATTTGGTCAACCCAGTTACCACAGCCCTATGAGCTGGATTTTTGTATCTTGCAGACTTACACGTTCCTCTGAGACCCTGTCCACTGGGGTCATAACAGAGGAGTGAAGGAGAGCAGACGAGGAGAGAGAAGCTCCTGAGAGAAGGAGGGAAGGGGTCCTAGGGGCAAGGGAAGTGAGCAATCCACCCTGGGAGCTTGAATCCATGCCAACCGTGGTCGGGTGGAAGGACCAGGTCGCAGTGGGGGAACTGGCCCCCAGACTAGTGGAGGAACTACAATGCTCAGCTAGCAAGCCGGAGGCTGTGGTATCTGTATGTGTCACAGTCACATCCATACACACTCGGTGAAAAGGCAGCCACATAAGATCAAGGGGACCAGGAGGACGTCAACCGACAGGATCCGAGGCTGCTGGCTTGGGACACTATGTGTGAGGCGCAAGGCAGTAGGGCAAAGCCAGTGCAGAGAGATGGCCAGGGAAGGCACATAAGAAAGGGAGTCTCGGGAACGTGAACCCCAAATTACCTGAGAGCTGGCTGGACCACACACCCGGAGGACACAGCAACCAACTGGGGACTGTACCTAAAGGCCCCGTCTCACTTAGCGAGATCGCTAGCGAGATCGCTACTGAGTCACAAGTTTTGTGACGCAACAGCGACCTCAGTAGCGATCTCGCTATGTGTGACACGTACCAGCGATCAGGCCCCTGCTGTGAGATCGCTGGTCGTGTCGGAATGGCCTGGGCCATTTTTTGATCGTTGAGGTCCCGCTGACATCGCTGAATCGGTGTGTGTGACACCGATCCAGCGATGTCTTCACTGGTAACCAGGGTAAACATCGGGTTACTAAGCGCAGGGCCGCGCTTAGTAACCCGATGTTTACCCTGGTTACCAAAAAAAAACAAAACAGTACATACTCACCATCTGATGTCCGTCAGGTCCCTTGCCGTCTGCTTCCTGCTCTGACTGACTGCCGGCCGGAAAGTGAGAGCACAGCACAGCAGTGACGTCACCGCTGCGCTCTGCTCTCACTGTACGGCGGCACTCAGTCAGAGCAGGAAGCAGACGGCAAGGGACCTGACGGACATCAGATGGTGAGTATGTAGTGTTTGTTTTTTTTGGTAACCAGGGTAAACATCGGGTTACTAAGCGCGGCCCTGCGCTTAGTAACCCGATGTTTACCCTGGTTACCCGGGTGCTGCAGGGGGACTTCGGCATCGTTGAAGACAGTTTCAACGATGCCGAAGTCGTTCCCCTGATCGTTGGTCGCTGGAGAGAGCTGTCTGTGTGACAGCTCCCCAGCGACCACACAGCGACTTACCAACGATCACGGCCAGGTCGTATCGCTGGTCGTGATCGTTGGTAAATCGCTATGTGTGACGGGGCCTTAAGAACTGTGAGTAAAGTGTGAAACTGCACCCTGCTGTGTCCTCAGAATTATTTACTGAGTCACCTGCCCTGCACTACAACATTCACCACCATTGACTTTAACTCTATAACTGCTCTGGGGCCTAGCTCTACCCATGGACAGCTGTAACACCTCTGCTGCATCACCAACTGCCCCAGTGGACCTGAACCGCAGCATTGGCCATTTCCTTATTGCAGAACACTACGGGTGGCGTCTCGAACTAATCCCCTATAAACTTTATTCCCCCTTCATTCCCATTTTATTGGATGCCCAGGGCCATGGATCGGGTCACTGCTGCCGTGCCAACCCCCGAAGAACCGTCAGACCCGGTCCAGGTACCTCACGGCCCTGGTGGGCGATCCATCTGCAGTTACTCTATGTGACTTGTGATGTGTTTGCAGACTTGTGAATGCTCACATTGTGCACACTGATGGAGTCAGGAGTGTGTGATATATAGTAAATAATTAGCCACTCAACTTATTCGTGGTTGTAGCTTAGAAAAGTTTTTTTATTGCAGTCCAAAATAAAACGTTTCGGTCAACACGAGACCTTCTTCAGTAAACTGCGTTCAAAATTTATACAAAAAAGAATAATAAGATACATAACTATGTATACAACAATAGGTATCATGAACAAAAAAAATCAAAAAATCTCATAACAAATAGGTGCATGGTGGTGGAGGTGAGGATCGGAACAATAAGGATAGGAGAGAAGGAGTATCTTACATACCCTACTGCTCAAGTGGTAAGTATAGCAGGTGTCCCTGTACATCAATTGGGTCCAAATATATGGGGTACAGCCCTAAGTGACCTAACGGGAGAGTAATCACCCTAAAGACATAAAAATAAAAAACTATGGAATAGGATATACATGAGTAACGTAAAGAATGTACTGATGTTGGTATACTAACCAGTCATTGTTATGCGTCTAATGTGACATGAAGGCCAAAAGCTCCAAATTTATATTGTGTCAATAACTGTAATGAAGCATATGAACATAGGTAACTGTCAACCCTAATGTGAGGGTGATATAAAGATAGAAAACATATCCGTAACCTAATACGAACAGCTAAGCGTGGATGGTGCCGGTATAACTATACGTCTGATGTGACTTAAAGGCAAGTGGCTTCAGATTTTGCTGGAAAAAAGCATAAAAAAAATAATAATAATAAAGGAGTGTGTGATAGGCACAGTCCAACTAGATAGGTGCAGTCTAGTTGGAATGTGGCCAGGAGTATGCATATCCCATACTTGCGGTCACATGACCATCCGCTCCCAGCACCAGAGAATCCTGACAGCACGCGATGTGAGTATTCCCAAGTCTGAAGTTACATAGTGTGACTGCAGACTTTTAACTTAAGACTGGACAACTCCTTTAGGCTGGTAGGTTTTGCCATCACATATTCTGCAGATACCATTATATCAGTATCTCCAAACCTGCCACTTCCCTACATATCAGCATTGAAAATCATTGTCCTATGTATTTCCCATTATCCCAGCTATAAAAAAAAGGATGCTCCGCACTCCCAATAATAAGCCCCTCTTGATGAACCGGCTCCTCTGTGTTTTTCTGCTGCTGTAATTGGTTAACGATTACAAATGTATCACTCTGCCAAAGAACAAAAGGCGGAAAATAGAACAATTTACACAAAAAAAAGGAATAAAGTCATCTTGTTTATGAAGCAAGGACACAAAAAGCCGGCGAAGAATCTCCAGACAAAAGACACATAATGTAAAACAAAAACCCTCCGCCTGACAACACACTAAACACATCTGTCAAAATAATCTGGGAATAATTCTTCAGTGCATTCATTCAGAAGCCGAAGCAAAGCTTACTCATTTGGATTAACAGAGATGACAGGACAAGAATACCCGGTCTACACCGAGGACTGAGTGCGGGAAACAGGAGAGCGCAGATGGAGCAGAGCTGAGTGCAGCCATTCACCGATTCCTCTGTGCACAGTGATTACTACTTGTGTCAGTAATTCCATCACTTCTGCCGAATAACAAAGAAATTACTCAGTGTCTACCACAGAAATAGGAGAGACGAGAATGAAGATGGAGCATTACCTAAAATCTCCGAGGTCAGATATCGGTAATCTGATAGATCTATGGATAGAGAGAAAGGTACGAGATAGATAGACAGGAAGATAGAGGGAGGGACGGAGAGACAGAATGTGATAGATGTGAAGACAGATATGTGAATGAAGGAAAGAGAAAGGAAGGAAGGCAGAGAAAGGAAGGAGACAGAGGAAGGACGGAAGGAAGGATAGGGAGAAAGAGAAAGGAAGAACAGAATGAATGGATGAAGGACAGAAAGAAAGAGAAAGGAAGGAGCAAAAGGAAAGAAATGAAGGAAAGAAAGGAAGGAAAAGAAGGAAGGAAAGGAAGGAAAGAGAAAGGATGGAAGGAAGAAAGAAAGAAAGAAAAGGACAAAAGAGAAAGGAAGGAAGGAGACAGGAAGGAAAGAAAGAGAAAGGATGGAAGGAAAGTAAAAGAAAGGGAAGGGAATGAAGGAAAGGAAGGAAGGAAAAGAAGGAAGGAAAGGAAAAAAGGGAAGGAAAAAAAAGGAAGGAAAGGTAGGTAGATGATAGATAGATAATAAATAGATAACAGATAGATATATAGATAATAGATAGATAGATAGATAGATAGATAGATAGATAATAGATCGATGATAGATAATAAATAGATAGATACTAGATAGATAGATAGATAGATACTAGATAGATAGATAGATAGATAGATAGATGATAGATAGATAATAGATAGATAGATTGATAGATGATAGATAGATAATAGAGAGATAATAGATAGATAATAAATAGATAGATAATAGATAGATAGATGGATAGATAATAGAGAGATAATAGATAGATAATAGATAGATTATAGATAGATAATAGATCGATGATAGATAATAAATAGATAGATACTAGATAGATAGATAGATAGATAGATAGATAGATAGATACTAGATAGATAGATAGATAGATAGATAGATAGATAGATAGATAGATAGATAGATAATAGAATATTGTTGGCAGAGCATGGATTCTATGCAGACCACTGACCTTGCCTATGGACAGTATTTCCAGCAGACATATAATGGATAGGCTTAAGGACTAAGCACCTTGTGTTACACTCAGAGCGGGCGGTTATTGCAGCTGACTGTTATACAGGAGATGATGGCTGACGCTATGTGTATCTGTCCATTTAGAAAATAGAGCATTGTGCGCTGATGGACCAGGCGGGATTGTGTTGACTATTGGCTTTTAGATAAAAACTCCTGAGCTACGATAAGCACAAAAGGGGTTTTCAGACTGTTGGGATTGGAGATGGCGAATGGGCTACAGGTTGCCGGTAATTGCCAGACAACATGGAATAATCCTACAGGTGCTATCAGCGCTGCCATTGGAAGCAGATGTCGGGGCGCCAGCTGTGGTCGCCTGCAGTGATTTGGGCTGTAATGGACGAAGTGAGCTGCATTTCAGCACCATGGGCAGCAATCTGCAGTCATGCAATACAAACACTCTACAGACCATAAAGCTTTGATCCCACCATGAGTTTTTGGAGAGTTTTTTTTTTTACGCTGCGCAATTTATTTTACTTAATGGGTGCAGAAAACCTGCAACATCAAAAACTCACCAAAAAAGCTAAACCTAAAAAAAAAAAAAAAATCATCGACAATCTAACAGACAGACAACTGATCATACCAGATCTGGTCGGAGGATATTATCACCCAGCTGCAACCACTGCACCAAAACGATAAAATCCTAAAAGCGATGGGACTGCATGAAAAATAAAAAATAAAATAAGAAAAAACAATGTAGCATGGAAAGAGTTAAACGACAATTTCAGCTCTGTTACAACTGTGCAAAATTAGGAAATACACAAGATTCCGAGTCATTCATTGCCTTTCCCAGGTGTCAGGACATCACAAAGTCTGTCTCCCCCTCCTCCCTATAGTAAACAGAGACCAAGAGTACACCCCCCCAGTCTCCTTAGCATGTCCAGCCAGCAATTAGAGAGTCCGTAATGTCATAGCCTTACCTTCACACTATATAGTCAGAAAGGAAGCTTTTTTTTTGCAAAATCTGACTGCACCTTGCCTATTCCGGCATGATTCTAGGGCAACAGGCAATGTGCAAATTTAGGTCACATCATTACATATGACTTCATCCATGTTTCAATTTTTGCACAGAGGGGGGAGGCATTACAGTAGGTCGCCAACAGGAGTAAGATGCAGCAAGGATTCCCCCATCATAGGAAACAATGCATAAATATGGTAACCCCCACCTCCTCTTCCCTTTCTCTCCTTTGTACCTTTTGTCAGTAAAGGATTAATCCTCTTGGAGATTTGACAGATGCTGAATGGGAGGTTGGGGGGAGAGTAGTAGCAGCAAAGAGCAGCAGCAGCAGCTCCTGCACCTGAAAGCAGCCTGGACTGTTCTGCTGCAGATTGAAGCTCCTGGTGCACATGTATTCTCTGCTATCATCACATCCTTATTGAATTAGACCCAGTACACTTTGTTATTAAAAAAAAACCGCAATGAAAATAGATGATTAATAAATAAATACAATAAATAAATACGACAAAAATAAACATAAAAAATAATAATAATAAATAAATAAAAATAATAATAGCAGCCTTGATGGCGGCAATGGGGATGACTCTGCCAGCCCCTCAGACTGAAGAGGGGGCTGATGGATTGGGGGG
Source organism: Ranitomeya variabilis (assembly GCF_051348905.1). Taxonomy (NCBI): domain Eukaryota; kingdom Metazoa; phylum Chordata; class Amphibia; order Anura; family Dendrobatidae; genus Ranitomeya; species Ranitomeya variabilis. The sequence goes on along the minus strand of NC_135235.1, from coordinate 210,069,608 downwards.
AGAAGCTTTCTGCCCCACCCCTATTAGAAACTGGAGGCACCATGCATTGGGTATGGGGAGGAATCCACATAATAGGCATTGACAGTGCTTGCAGTAGGTGCTGCTTACCTGCCAGTGCTTGCATTCTTTGAATGAGGCAGATCTGGATGAAGGATGCAAAAAAAAGAAATCATTCATCCCCTTCCTGTTGTAATTCGCCTAGTCACAGCCCTTCCAGGCTCATCCTCCCTCCCTCCCTTGTTCTGTAGTCCAGCTGCAGGAGAGTTTCTGGGTCACACAAGCCCCTGGATCCTGGTCCTGGATGGAGATGCTTGCTCCCAGTCTTGGCTTTGCAAGGCTTGTGAAAATCTGCCTTCCTCTTCCTCTCCCTCTGAGTTCCCCCCCTCCTCCTCCTCTTTCTCTCTCTCCTTGCTTCTCTGCCTCTCATTACTACTGCATGCTGAGAGGGAAAGAAGCCTGTCCTGGAATTCACTTACTCTGTTCTGTATGCTCCACAGCAGATAGATGGCAGCCAGGATCCTTCTGAAAGTGTCTGCAAGAAAATGGCCAAAAAAATGACTAAAGACAAGATCCAGGAGGAGGCAATGACCACTGCTGAGCTGCACTGTCCTCCTCCTCCCTCTGTGATAGATATGCACTGGAGATGGCTGCAGGGTTGTGGAGTGATGAATGCGGCCGGTGACATCCTCAGCACTGCTACATCCAGGGTCTGCTAGGGGAGGGTTTCTGGTGCAATGGATTGCAGCAGGATAGAGACACAACTCTGAAGACAGAGGAGGGAGAAGAAGAAGACACACAAAATAGCGATAAAGCCACAATGTGTCGCTGAGAGGAAAGAAGTGGAACAATGGATTTATTACTATTTACATAAATGTCGTTACGGCGCTGCGAAAACACCGGGACTCTGCCGGTCACCGCCTCTAATTGACTGGTGTGCATTGCCTTTATAAGATGAGGTTCTTCAGCAGCTGCAACGTGCCTTACATAAATCAGTGTTTTCGCTGCTGCAGAACCTCATAGTATACACCTCAGCTGCTGCAGAACTTCATAATAAACCTCAGCTGCTGCAGAACATCATAATACACCTCAGCTGCAGAAGAACCTCATAGTATAAACCTTAGCTTCTGCAGAACCTCATAGTATACACTTCAGGTGCTGCAGAACTTCATAATACACCTCAGCTGCTGCAGAACCGCATAATACACCTCAGCTGCTACAGAGCCTCATAATACACCTCAGCTTCTGCAGAACCTCATAATACACCTCAGCTGCTGCAGAACCTCATAATACACCTTAGCTGCTGCAGAAGCTCATAATACACCTTAGCTGCTGCAAAACCTCATAATACATCTCAGCTGCTGCAGAACTTCATAATACACCTCAGCTGCTGCAGAACCGCATAATACACCTCAGCTGCTACAGAGCCTCATAGTATACACCTCAGCTGCTGCAGAGCTGCTGCAGAGCCTCATAATACACCTCAGCTTCTGCAGAACCTCATAATACACCTTAGCTGCTGCAGAAGCTCATAATACACCTTAGCTGCTGCAAAACCTCATAATACATCTCACCTGCTGCAGAACTTCATAATACACCTCAGCTGCTGCAGAATTTCATAATAAACCTCAGCTGCTGCAGAACATCATAATACACCTCAGCTGCTGCAAAACATCATAGCATACACCTCGGCTGCTAGAGATCATCATAATACACCTCAGCTGTTGCAGAATATCATAGTATACACCTCAGCTTCTGAAGAACATCATAATACACCTCAGCTGCTGCAGAACCTCATAATATACAACTCAGCTGTTGCAGAATATCATAGTATACACCTCAGCTTCTGAAGAACATCATAATACACCTCAGCTGCTGCAGAACCTCATAATATACACCTACTCTGCTGCAGAACATCAGAATTCACCTCAGCTGCTGCAGAACATCATAGTATACACCTCAGCTTCTGCAGAACATCATAATACACCTCAGCTGCTGCAGAACATCATAGTATACACCTCAGCTGCTGCAGAACATCATAATACACCTCAGCTGCTGCAGAACATCATAGTATACACCTCAGCTGCTGCAGAACATCATAATACACCTCAGCTGCTGCAGAACCTCATAATACACCTCAGCTGCTGCAGAACACAATACACCTCAGCTGCTGCAGAACATCATAATACACCTCAGCTGCTGCAGAACATCATAATATAAACCGCAGCTGCTGCAGAACATCATAGTATAAACCTCAGCTGCTACAGAATATCATAATACACCACAGCTGCTGCAGAACATCGTAGTTTTACCTCAGCTGCTGCAGAACATCATAATATACAACTCAGCTGCTGCACAACCTCATAATAAACCTCAGCTGCTGCAGAAACCTCACAGTATACACCTCAGCTGCTGCAGAATATCATAATACACCTCAGCTGCTGCAGAACCTCAAAATATACACCTTGGCTGCTGCAGAACCTCATAGTATACACCTCAGCTGCTGTAGAATATCAAAATACATCTCAACTGATGCAAATCATATTTTACATCTCAGCTGCTGCAGAAAATCGTAGTATATGAATAAACAGATGCAGGTGTTTATTTTAAGGAACAATTCTATAAATTATAACGCATGAGTTCCATTGGCTTCCCATGGTCTGTACTCCGCACCCTTATACCTTCATATAGACATCGAGTTCTGGTAGTTTCTAATAATTTACTGTACAGAGTTTATTATTCAATAATGATATCAATATTATTAATATCGTAGAATCAGTTGGAAGGGACCTCCAACTCTTAAGTAGTGTTGAGCGATACCGTCCGATACTTGAAAGTATCGGTATCGGAAAGTATCGGCCGATACCGGCAAAATATCGGATCCAATCCGATACCGATACCCGATACCAATACAAGTCAATGGGACTCAGGTATCGGACGGTATTCCTGATGGTTCCCAGGGTCTGAAGGAGAGGAAACTCTCCTTCAGGCCCTGGGAACCATATAAATGTGTAAAAGAAAGAAGTAAAATAAAAAATATCGCTATACTCACCTCTCCGACGCAGCCTGGACCTCAGCGAGGGAACCGGCAGCGTTGTTTGTTTAAAATTCGCGCTATTACTTGGTTACGTGAATTCCCGGCTTGTGATTGGTCAAGTCGGCCATGTTGCCGGGACGCGGACCAATCACAGCAAGCCGTGACGAAATTACGTCACGGCTTGCTGTGATTGGTCCGCGTCCCGGCAATATGGCCGCCCTGACCAATCACAAGCCGTGACGTCACGGGAGGCTGGACACGCGCTCATTTTAAAATGGGCGCGTGTCCAGCCTCCCGTGACGTCACGGCTTGTGATTGGTTGCGCCGCGGTCAACCAATCACAAGCCGGGAGGCTGGACGCGCTCATTTTAAAATGGGCGCGTGTCCAGCCTCCCGTGACGTCACGGCTTGTGATTGGTTGCGCCGCGGTCAACCAATCACAAGCCGGGAGGCTGGACGCGCTCATTTTAAAATGGGCGCGTGTCCAGCCTCCCGTGACGTCACGGCTTGTGATTGGTTGCGCCGCGGTCAACCAATCACAAGCCGGGAGGCTGGACGCGCTCATTTTAAAATGGGCGCGTGTCCAGCCTCCCGTGACGTCACGGCTTGTGATTGGTCAGGGCGGCCATATTGCCGGGACGCGGACCAATCACAGCAAGCCGTGACGTAATTTCGTCACGGCTTGCTGTGATTCGTCCGCGTCCCGGCAACGTGGCCGACCTGACCAATCACAAGCCGGGAATTCACGTAACCAAGTAATAGCGCGAATTTTAAACAAACAACGCTGCCGGTTCCCTCGCTGAAGTCCCGGCTGCGTCGGAGAGGTGAGTATAGCGATATTTTTTATTTTAATTCTCTCTTTTACACATTTTAACATTAATGTTGTTGCGATACCCGATACCCGATACCACAAGAGTATCGGAATCCCGGTATCGGAATTCCGATACAGCAAGTATCGGCCGATACCCGATACTTGCAGCATCGGAATGCTCAACACTACTCTTAAGATGAAAGAACAGAATTGCAGACTGTCATTTTAGTTACATGTCACTGGAAAATCTCATGAGGGCTATTTCTACTTTAAAAGAAGAATCTCCTTTAAAAGTGTACTTGTCATTCTAGTTGAATTTTCAGAATAAGCTACCAGCAGTAGCATGTTGGACATTACACAACAGTACTGAGCAGTGTATGTTATGGTTCTCAATGGCAAGAGAACATAGCCCAGCAAACATAAGTACTAGCTCTTGGAAGGATGGAAACTAAACTGACCATGAACTAAACCTGCCGCACAACTAACAGTAGCCGGGTAGCGTTGCCTACGTTTTTTATCCCTAGACGCCCAGCGCCGGCCGGAGGACTAACTAATCCTGGCAGAGGAAAATATAGTCCTGGCTCACCTCTAGAGAAATTTCCCCGATAGGCAGACAGAGGCCCCCACATATATTGGCGGTGATTTTAGATGAAATGACAAACGTAGTATGAAAATAGGTTTAGCAAAATTGAGGTCCGCTTACTAGATAGCAGGAAGACAGAAAGGGCACTTTCATGGTCAGCTGAAAACCCTATCAAAACGCCATCCTGAAATTACTTTAAGACTCTAGTATTAACTCATAACATCAGAGTGGCAATTTCAGATCACAAGAGCTTTCCAGACACAGAAACGAAACTACAGCTGTGAACTGGAACAAAATGCAAAAACAAACGAGGACTAAAGTCCAACTTAGCTGGGAGTTGTCTAGCAGCAGGAACATGCACAGAAAGGCTTCTGATTACAATGTTGACCGGCATGGAAGTGACAGAGGAGCAAGGTTAAATAGCGACTCCCACATCCTGATGGAAACAGGTGAACAGAGGGGATGATGCACACCAGTTCAATTCCACCAGTGGCCACCGGGGGAGCCCAAAATCCAATTTCACAACAGTACCCCCCCCCCTCAAGGAGGGGGCACCGAACCCTCACCAGAACCACCAGGGCGATCAGGATGAGCCCTATGAAAGGCACGGACCAGATCGGAGGCATGAACATCAGAGGCAGTCACCCAAGAATTATCCTCCTGACCGTATCCCTTCCATTTGACCAGATACTGGAGTTTCCGTCTGGAAACCCGGGAGTCCAAGATTTTTTCCACAACGTACTCCAACTCGCCCTCAACCAACACCGGAGCAGGAGGCTCAACGGAAGGCACAACCGGTACCTCATACCTGCGCAACAATGACCGATGAAAAACATTATGAATAGAAAAAGATGCAGGGAGGTCCAAACGGAAGGACACAGGGTTAAGAATCTCCAATATCTTGTACGGGCCGATGAACCGAGGCTTAAACTTAGGAGAAGAAACCCTCATAGGGACAAAACGAGAAGACAACCACACCAAGTCCCCAACACAAAGCCGAGGACCAACCCGACGCCGGCGGTTGGCAAAAAGCTGAGTCTTCTCCTGGGACAACTTCAAATTGTCCACTACCTGCCCCCAAATCTGATGCAACCTCTCCACCACAGCATCCACTCCAGGACAATCCGAAGATTCCACCTGACCAGAAGAAAATCGAGGATGAAACCCCGAATTACAGAAAAAAGGAGACACCAAGGTGGCAGAGCTGGCCCGATTATTGAGGGCAAACTCCGCTAAAGGCAAAAAAGCAACCCAATCATCCTGATCTGCAGACACAAAACACCTCAAATATGTCTCCAAGGTCTGATTCGTCCGCTCGGTCTGGCCATTAGTCTGAGGATGGAAAGCAGACGAGAAAGACAAATCTATGCCCATCCTAGCACAGAATGCTCGCCAAAATCTAGACACGAATTGGGTTCCTCTGTCAGAAACGATATTCTCCGGAATACCATGCAAACGGACCACATTTTGAAAAAACAGAGGAACCAACTCGGAAGAAGAAGGCAACTTAGGCAGGGGAACCAAATGGACCATCTTAGAGAAACGGTCACACACCACCCAGATGACAGACATCTTCTGAGAAACAGGAAGATCCGAAATAAAATCCATCGAGATGTGCGTCCAGGGCCTCTTCGGGATAGGCAAGGGCAACAACAATCCACTAGCCCGAGAACAACAAGGCTTGGCCCGAGCACAAACGTCACAAGACTGCACAAAGCCTCGCACATCTCGAGACAGGGAAGGCCACCAGAAGGACCTTGCCACCAAATCCCTGGTACCAAAGATTCCAGGATGACCTGTCAACGCAGAAGAATGAACCTCAGAAATGACTTTACTGGTCCAATCATCAGGAACAAACAGTCTACCAGGTGGGCAACGATCAGGTCTATCCGCCTGAAACTCCTGCAAGGCCCGCCGCAGGTCTGGAGAAACGGCAGACAATATCACTCCATCCTTAAGGATACCTGTAGGTTCAGAGTTACCAGGGGAGTCAGGCTCAAAACTCCTAGAAAGGGCATCCGCCTTAACATTCTTAGAACCCGGCAGGTAGGACACCACAAAATTAAACCGAGAGAAAAACAACGACCAGCGCGCCTGTCTAGGATTCAGGCGTCTGGCGGACTCAAGATAAATTAGATTTTTGTGGTCAGTCAATACCACCACCTGATGTCTAGCCCCCTCAAGCCAATGACGCCACTCCTCAAAAGCCCACTTCATGGCCAAAAGCTCCCGATTCCCAACATCATAATTCCGCTCGGCGGGCGAAAATTTACGCGAGAAAAAGGCACAAGGTCTCATCACGGAACAATCGGAACTTCTCTGCGACAAAACCGCCCCAGCTCCGATTTCAGAAGCGTCGACCTCAACCTGAAAAGGAAGAGCAACATCAGGCTGACGCAACACAGGGGCGGAAGAAAAGCGGCGCTTAAGCTCCCGAAAGGCCTCCACAGCAGCAGGGGACCAATCAGCAACATCAGCACCCTTCTTAGTCAAATCAGTCAATGGTTTAACAACATCAGAAAAACCAGCAATAAATCGACGATAAAAGTTAGCAAAGCCCAAAAATTTCTGAAGACTCTTAAGAGAAGAAGGTTGCGTCCAATCACAAATAGCCTGAACCTTGACAGGATCCATCTCGATGGAAGAGGGGGAAAAAATATATCCCAAAAAGGAAATCTTTTGAACCCCAAAAACGCACTTAGAACCCTTCACACACAAGGAATTAGACCGCAAAACCTGAAAAACCCTCCTGACCTGCTGGACATGAGAGTCCCAGTCATCCGAAAAAATCAAAATATCATCCAGATACACAATCATAAATTTATCCAAATAATCACGGAAAATGTCATGCATAAAGGACTGAAAGACTGAAGGGGCATTTGAAAGACCAAAAGGCATCACCAAATACTCAAAGTGGCCCTCGGGCGTATTAAATGCGGTCTTCCACTCATCCCCCTGCTTAATTCGCACCAAATTATACGCCCCACGGAGATCTATCTTAGAGAACCACTTGGCCCCCTTTATGCGAGCAAACAAATCAGTCAGCAGTGGCAACGGATATTGATATTTAACCGTGATTTTATTCAAAAGCCGATAATCAATACACGGCCTCAAAGAGCCATCTTTCTTAGCCACAAAGAAAAAACCGGCTCCTAAGGGAGATGACGAAGGACGAATATGTCCCTTTTCCAAGGACTCCTTTATATATTCTCGCATAGCAGCATGTTCAGGCACAGACAGATTAAATAAACGACCCTTAGGGTATTTACTACCCGGAATCAAATCTATGGCACAATCGCACTCCCGGTGCGGAGGTAATGAACCAAGCTTAGGGTTCTTCAAAAACGTCACGATATTCAGTCAAGAATTCAGGAATCTCAGAGGGAATAGATGATGAAATGGAAACCACAGGTACGTCCCCATGCGTCCCCTTACATCCCCAGCTTAACACAGACATAGCTTTCCAGTCAAGGACTGGGTTATGAGATTGCAGCCATGGCAATCCAAGCACCAACACATCATGTAGGTTATACAGCACAAGAAAGCGAATAATCTCCTGATGATCCGGATTAATCCGCATAGTTACTTGTGTCCAGTATTGTGGTTTATTACTAGCCAATGGGGTGGAGTCAATCCCCTTCAGGGGTATAGGAGTTTCAAGAGGCTCCAAATCATACCCACAGCGTTTGGCAAAGGACCAATCCATAAGACTCAAAGCGGCGCCAGAGTCGACATAGGCATCCGCGGTAATAGATGATAAAGAACAAATCAGGGTCACAGATAGAATAAACTTAGACTGTAAAGTGCCAATTGAAACAGACTTATCAAGCTTCTTAGTACGCTTAGAGCATGCTGATATAACATGAGTTGAATCACCGCAATAGAAGCACAACCCATTTTTTCGTCTTAAATTCTGCCGTTCACTTCTGGACAGAATACTATCACATTGCATATTCTCTGGCGTCTTCTCAGTAGACACCGCCAAATGGTGCACAGGTTTGCGCTCCCGCAGACGCCTATCGATCTGGATAGCCATTGTCATGGACTCATTCAGACCCGCAGGCACAGGGAACCCCACCATAACATCCTTAATGGCATCAGAGAGACCCTCTCTGAAATTCGCCGCCAGGGCGCACTCATTCCACTGAGTAAGCACAGCCCATTTACGGAATTTCTGGCAGTATATTTCAGCTTCGTCTTGCCCCTGAGATAGGGACATCAAGGCCTTTTCCGCCTGAAGCTCTAACTGAGGTTCCTCATAAAGCAACCCCAAGGCCAGAAAAAACGCATCCACATTGAGCAACGCAGGATCCCCTGGAGCCACTGCAAAAGCCCAATCCTGAGGGTCGCCCCGGAGCAAGGAAATCACAATCCTGACCTGCTGAGCAGGATCTCCAGCAGAGCGAGATTTCAGGGACAAAAACAACTTGCAATTATTTTTGAAATTTTGAAAGCAAGATCTATTCCCCGAGAAAAATTCAGGCAAAGGAATTCTAGGTTCAGATATAGGAACATGAACAACAAAATCTTGTAAATTTTGAACTTTCGTGGTGAGATTATTCAAACCTGCAGCTAAAGTCTGAATATCCATTTTAAACAGGTGAACACAGAGCCATTCCAGGATTAGAAGGAGAGAGAGAGAGAAAGGCTGCAATATAGGCAGACTTGCAAGAGATTCAATTACAAGCACACTCAGAACTGAAGGGAAGGGAAAAAAAAAAAATCTTCAGCAGACTTCTCTTTTCTCTCCTTTCTCTGTTAATTAATTTAACCCTTTGGGGCCGGTCAAACTGTTATGGTTCTCAATGGCAAGAGAACATAGCCCAGCAAACATAAGTACTAGCTCTTGGAAGGATGGAAACTAAACTGACCATGAACTAAACCTGCCACACAACTAACAGTAGCCGGGTAGCGTTGCCTACGTTTTTTATCCCTAGACGCCCAGCGCCGGCCGGAGGACTAACTAATCCTGGCAGAGGAAAATATAGTCCTAGCTCACCTCTAAAGAAATTTCCCCGATAGGCAGACAGAGGCCCCCACATATATTGGCGGTGATTTTAGATGAAATGACAAACGTAGTATGAAAATAGGTTTAGCAAAATTGAGGTCCGCTTACTAGATAGCAGGAAGACAGAAAGGGCACTTTCATGGTCAGCTGAAAACCCTATCAAAACGCCATCCTGAAATTACTTTAAGACTCTAGTATTAACTCATAACATCAGAGTGGCAATTTCAGATCACAAGAGCTTTCCAGACACAGAAACGAAACTACAGCTGTGAACTGGAACAAAATGCAAAAACAAACGAGGACTAAAGTCCAACTTAGCTGGGAGTTGTCTAGCAGCAGGAACATGCACAGAAAGGCTTCTGATTACAATGTTGACCGGCATGGAAGTGACAGAGGAGCAAGGTTAAATAGCGACTCCCACATCCTGATGGAAACAGGTGAACAGAGGGGATGATGCACACCAGTTCAATTCCACCAGTGGCCACCGGGGGAGCCCAAAATCCAATTTCACAACAAGTGTACCTATGAATTCAGGACTGGCATGAGACAAAAACACTTACTAGAAAACTGCAGCAGCATGGAGGACATTACTCAGCATTACTGAGCAGTGTTGCTGTGAATCCAGCATCCTGTAGCTGTGAATCCAGCACTGGCATGAGATAAAAACACGTATTAGAAAACTGCAGCAGCATGGGGGACATTACACAGCAGTGTAACTGAATCCAGCACTATGCTACTGCTAATCCAGCACTGGTATGAGACAAAAACATATATTAAAAAGCAGCATGGAGGACATTACACAGCAGTACTAATCAGTGTAACTGCGAATCCAGCACTGGCATGAGACAAAAACACTTGTTGGAAAACTGCTGCAGCATGGAGGACATTATATAGCAGTACTGAACAGTGTAGTTGTGATTCCAGCTCTGTGGTGACATAAATACAACACTTGCTGAAAATCAGTGTGGGTCTCAGCCTCTGTCTCTCTCTGCTTCTCCTCTTTATATTTCAATAAGGAGCTTTTCTCAGATTTTTCAGAGTGAATGAGGCACAGAGTTCAGGAGGCGAAGAGACAAAAAGTGTCTCATAAGTGGAGAAAGAAGTATATTTTTCTAAGAAGATATTTTACAAAGTTTCTTCAATTGGCTTGTACTATTGATTGATGTAAAGTTCGCTGAAAGAACAACGACCATTTAAGTTCACCCATATCTCACACCTGTAGGAGCATAGCTTACAAAAGTGATGTCGGACATCCCAAGTCCTGTGGTCAGTGTCGGAAATTCACTAATTAACATTAACGAGCAGACATTAGCCGCAGTGGTCCGCGCCTCTAGCCAAGGCAGGAAATAAAGTCAACATTCAATTAATACAACCTGATAGCAAATAACAATGACAAATACCTTGGCATTCTGGAGACGTAACGACTGTGTGATGTCAATAATTATTAATGGTGTATAGATCTGGCTGTTTGCTCTCTTATCATTACCTGTTAATGTTCTCCAGAAGTTTCTGTTAGTGCTAGAAGGCGAGCTATTAATAAAACTCTCGGAGACTGTGAAAGCTTCCAGCTTCACCCTCATATTCTGTGACTGATTAGTTATAAATCTAATGTATCACTGTTTACAGGCGGCGCACATAACCCAAGGGCTGACAAATCTTAGAAGGGTTGAATATTGTATTCCTGGACGAGCACCTCTCTCTACATCAATTATTACTCTGTACATGAAGGAATTAAGGACGTTGTACCGTAAGCACACATAGTCCAAGAAATAGTGAAAATGTCCGATCCCTGGGACGTCAACACCCCCTATAGATCATGAGAAAAGTCTCAAGATTCCTTGTTCGAATTAGACAGTAGTGAGCATGTGCGACCACTGCTCCAATCCCTGTCTTAAAAAAAAGTGGTCGCACGTGCTCAGTACTGTGCCATTCAAATAGGAAAATTTGGGACTGTTTTCATGATCCGTGGGAGTTTGACCCCTCAATCATCATACATTTTTCATTATTTCTAGGGCTATGTGAATACGAGCATGCTTTTCCTATGGGATCCCCCATTCTAGAGATCAGTGGGCACTGGACCACTAGTGATAATACATTTTTTATTTATTCTGTAGATCGTAGCTAGATGTTCTTTATTTGTAAAAAAAAAAAAAAAAAAACTGGTTAAGAGCTTTTCCACAAGTTTAAAAATGTCAAAATTGACCAGTTTTTGCTTTTATTTTATTCTTGCTATTGAATTCCTCAGTTTTTGCTTTTTTATAAATCCACTAAATGGGTTCAGAAATATGGTCCTAGTGCTAATTTTCATGGTCCCTATCAAAACCATGTGTCTCACAGGATCCTCTGGGGCGTGTCTTTAGGCTGCTCTGCATAATTACCCTGTGAGCCACATCCCCTTATAAAGACTATAAAAAGTAGCAACAATAAAAAGGCTCATAGCTATGAAACTGAATGGTTTATTTAAAAAAAAAAAAGGCATACACAGGGGAGCAATTGTCACGAAGGTGCTGCACCCAGAAGAGCACAGAGATTGCCTAATCACAGGTCCCCCAGGTCCCCTTGGTAGTCTACGTGGCAATTCACATGAGTGGTACAAGTTTATTGTTTCTTATGGCACGGAAGGAATTAAGAGTTCTTGGATTATCTGGGCTCCATTTGGCTTTGGTCTTAGCTTCTGCTCATTGGGACAACTCCTCTTCATTATTTAAACCCACTCCTGGCTTCCTCCCATGCCAGCAATAGAGTTTATATCCTGATCCCTACTTCCCTGGAGACAGGTGGTCCTGGAGAAACTGTTGTGTCTTCTTTTTTTTTTGGTGGGTTGGGGTAGTCAGCCCTGGAACCCCTGCAGTCACAGCTGCTCTAATTCTGGTGAGTGAGCAGAAGGATGAGACTCTGTAATTTGCACCATCTTGGGTATTTTGCTGGGAATTTTCTATGTGTTATTGTCTGCTTAGTAGTTCAATAATGTATTGCCAGTTGCCACTTTATTTTACTCTCACCCTGTGTTGTCTGAGTAGTATTATGCCCACGGGAAAGGAGTGCGGGCGTTCAGTGGGATGAGCCCTGGTCCATGTAGTCTTGGGCCAGTGAACAAGAGCACCCACTGACCGCAGTGTCTCCACACAGTCCATATTGACATATCCAATGCAATGAGATAGTAGTCCATCATGACATACTCAAGACAAAGAGGTAGTAGTCCATCACAACATACTTTAGACAAAAAGATAGCAGTCTGTAAGGAAACAGCATTGTATCTTAACTAACCAGATGTCTATTTTCAGCAAGCCAGAAAGAATAGACTGTTGTCTATATGTTAACTTTTAAATGTATGTGTTTCTTTCTGGTTGGTCAAGAAAACAGACTTTTGTTTGTGTAAGCCTATAATATTGTTTTGTAAGTTGGCATTTTATGTAATATACTGTGCTGTTATCCTTGATGACTAGTGATGTTTCCTGATATACTAATTACACATTGTCCAAGCCAACCAGTTTGTTGACTTTTGCAATAGAGGAGGAAAACCTATGCAGATAGATCACTATTCTTCCCCTTTATCTGTGAATGCTGGTTTGAAGGACAGTTATAAAAAGAGGTTATATGCCTCTCTATGGAGAGACAGCGAGAGGACCAGAGACATGACAGTAGACAAGACATCATGGCTGTATCATGAGGGACACATATTTATCATTCTACAGGATGCCAGGTTAGGGGACCTTGGCCTCAGCTGGAAGAATACAGATCTGATCCATTGACCATCGTGAATCCATTGATAAGCATGTGAAAACCAGGTTGGGACGTGATGGTCACCTGGAACCCATGGATATGTTTGTAGAAAGACAGGACTGAGACCTGCTGGTCACCTGGCTCCATGGAGATGCTCTGAGAATCCACGTTGTGACCCTCCAGTCAACTGGCCTTGTACCACCATGGACCATTATCTACCTAAGTTTGTCGTTACCTCCTCTCTGTGTGCATGCCACAGGTGGGGTATCTGGCCCTGGAAGCTCTAAAGTAACAGCTGCACTTATCCAGGTGAGTCAGTGGAATGGTGAGACTTTGTAATTTGCACCATCTTGGGTATTTACTGGGACTATTCTATATGTTAGTGTGTATTGGTGGTTCAATAAATTATTGCCACACTGTTTTACCCTCACCCTCTGTTGTTTGAGTGGCGTTATGCCCACGTTCAAAGGAGAGAGTGTGTGCAGTGGGACGACCCCTGGTCCATGCGGTTTCGGCAAGCGGACTGGGGTACCTGCTGAAACCCCCGTGTCTCCACACAGTCCAACATGACATACCCAATAAAGGAAGATACCAGCATATCATTAAATATCCATGACAAAGAGATAGCAGCACATCCTGGTATTCCCAATACAGGGATATAGAGCAACTCATCACGAATCACCCATGAAGGATAGCAGCTCATCATGGTAGACCAAGCTGTCACTGAGGAGAATGTGAATGCCTTAAATAAACCAAAAAGCCATTTCCATCTGTTCTAGAAATAAATAAATAAGAATATAAATAAAGTTAAAGAGAAAAAAAAGAAAATCAATAGATGATACTTCAGCCTAAAGCAGCAAGCTCTCCAGCCTTGTCACATCCAATAAGTGAAGGATTACAGACCCAATGTTTTCTCTGCCATTACTGAGGCCATTGATAATGCACAGACATTAACTTGTCATTGGGAGAAAAAAAATTAGGCTCTGAAATAGCGAAAACACAGTAATCAGCTTTGGTTGGCGGTGTATTTTACCATTAAAAGAAATGCTCCTATACATCAAAGGTCCCTTAGTTCAGTTCCTTCTGATGGATTCAGGTCTAGTGGTTGATTCTAATACATACTAATGTGATTGTTATAATAAAAAAGGAAATATATATATATATTTTTTATATCAGTTTTGGTTTATTTTGTATTCTCAAGTGATAGTGAAACCCTGCTTATTCCATCAACTCAAAGAGGAAGCCTATGGGTCCTTCAACCCTCTGACCACTCATGTAGAAAGTTTGCGAGTTAAGCTTCCTTCACACAATCTTTGCAAAAAACTTGTGATTTCTGCTTTCCTTGCCTACTCAAATATAAAGCCTGTGAGTCCTGCTTTTGTTGCCTACACAAGTATAGAGCCTGTGAGTCCTGCTTTTGTTGCCTACACAAATATAGAGCCTGTGAGTCCAGCTTTCCTTGCCTACTCAAATATAAAGCCTGTGTGTCCTGCTTTCTTTGCCTACACAAATATAAAGCCTGTGAGTCCTGCTTTCCTTATGCAGCACGCCAGGTTACCGGTTGCTGCAGTGATGTTGCTTTTCCTTTGGGGAAGGTGATGTCACGCTCAGAGGCAAAGGAGTTCGCTTCACCAGGTAAGGCACACACATGCAACACATTCTGAATCCAGGCCAGGAGGGGGAGCTCAGTACCCGGATTCAGGGGAGCTCCCATAGGTTTTATGTATCCTGACCTGGAGGAGGAGCTAGTTTAGTCTGGAAGAAACACAGAAATAAAAGGAAGTCTGGAACTGAGTGCAGACAGAGAGGCCTGGCAACCACAAGGGAGCTGCAGTCACTGGAAGGACAGATAACCTGAAGGGTTGTTGGATGTGGAGTAGCTGGAAGGGAAGGAGCACAGGTGAGGAACAGAGCTCAGAGGGGAACTGTGGCAGGGCACCCTCAGAGCTGAAGGGCAGTAGCCGGGAACCGGGAGCCTGAGGCTTTTATGGGACTCTAGGACACAGAACAGAACCGGAGGGCACAACACTACACGTTACCTGCCCGCACCATGCCTGAGACGCAGCAGCACCTGAGGAGCCCATGCATGTTAGAGTCCCTGTAAAAGGCTCAAGCTGCCCATGGTGCAGGTACCTGTCCCAGGACAAGGGGAAACTGGAGGACCCTGTAGGAAGCTTCAGGCAGCAGGGACCTCACCTTGAAAGGCGCTAGTTAGAAAGGCTCACGGACCTCTACTGGTACAGGAGAACTCTCACTTGCCTCTGAGCCGGCCGGACCACCATCATCCGTGCCTGGTACCCTGGACTGTGGCCTGTCACCCACAAGTAAACCAGGTAAAGACTTACAACTTGTTTCCTCTATTAATTCACTGGCACATATCATCTTAGCCACACACCATAGGACCCCTGGGGACCCCGCTCACCTGTGGGAAGTGTAACATCTGGGCTGCCACAACATCCCCCAGGGGACCCCTTTAATGCAGCGTCGGTCCCCCTATTGACCGAACTCCACAGGTGGCGTCACAACAAACTTTGAACATTTAATCCCCTTTAACGTTGATGCCCAGGGCCACGGACCGGGTCGCAGCCACCATGACAGTCCCCCTTTGCGACTGGACCAGGTACCAAGTATCCCACTGCCCTGTGGGCGCGTCACTTGCCTACTCATATATAAAGCCTGTGAGTCCTGCTTTCCTTGCCTACACAAATATTAAGCCTGTGAGTCCTGCTTTCCTTGCCTGCACAAATATAAAGCCTGTGTGTCCTACTTTCCTCACCTACACAAATATAAAGACTGTGAGTCCTGTTTCCTCCTCCCCCTGATAGTAAAAGCCTGTGAGTCCTGCTTCACCCAGACATCTCATGTAGAATGTCTGTGAGTCCTGCTTCCCCCAACCACTCATAACAAAAGCCTGTGTGCCCTGCTTCCTCCACCCAATCATAGAGTTAGTACATTCTGCTTTCCCAGGCGGCACAGCGAGTGACAGTCATTGCTGATAACAAAAACACAAAAATGAATAATTGCAAATCACTGTGTGTGGGAATGTAGGACTCATAGTCTTTCTCTATGAGAGAGACTTGGGAAGCAGTACTTGCAGGCTTACTTTTTAAGTGGGTGGTGAAAGCAAGATTCACAGGATTTCACTATGAGAGAGTGGTGGAAAGCAAGACTCACAGGCTTTCTTGATGAGTGGGCCGAAGAAGCTGGACTCACAAGCTTTCCCTATGAGAGAGGTGGGGAGCAGGACTTTCAGACTTAATTTATGAGTGGGTGATGAAAGCAGGATTCTCAGGCTTTCCATATGAGTGGGTGGAGGAAGCTGGACACACAGGCTTTCTCTATGAGTGGGTGGAGGAAGCAGGACTCACAGGCTTTATGTATGAGTGGGTAGGAAAAGCAGGACTTGCAGGCTTTATGTATGAGTGGGTGGAGGAAGCAGGATTCACAGGCTTTCTCTATGAGTGCAGGAGGAAGCAAGACTCACAGGCTTTATGTATGAGTGAGTGGGAGAAGCAGGACTGGCGGGCTTTATGTATGAGTGGGTGGAGGAAGCAGGGCTCACAGGCTTTATGTATGAGTGGGTGGAGGAAGCAGGACTCACAGGCTTTCTCTACGAGTGGGCGAGGAAGCGGGACTCACAGGCTTTATGTATGAGTGGGTAGGAAAAGCAGGACTTGCAGGCTTTATGTATGAGTGGGTGGAGGAAGCAGGACTCACAGGCTTTCTCTATGAGTGCACGAGGAAGCAAGACTCACAGGCTTTATGTATGAGTGAGTGGGAGAAGCAGGACTGGCAGGCTTTATGTATGAGTGGGTGGAGGTAGCAAGACTCACAGGCTTTCTCTATATGTGTGGGCGAGGAAGCATGACTTTTGGATATGGGATGGACCCCACTCCATCTTAAAACCACCATAACTACTGCAAACCTAGGTACTAAAATAAATACACAAAACACATTATTTTGGTTGTCAAAATGGCCACAGCTTTTATTCAAATCACAGGATTATATAATCACAGTAGGAGTCAGGTGGAGTGCTAGTACATTGGGATTCACAAGTACTGCGATATCCCCAGCTGTCTGACATACAGCACCAGGACAGACAGCCATAAAGGGGCAGCACGCACTGGCTTGCCATTCAAGCAGAGCCAGTAAACTTTCAGGGCACCAATGACCCTATTACACTCACTCCTGTGCTTAACCACTGTGCCCGCCCCTGATTGATGTTACCATTACAACGTCCTTGAGGCTGGCCACCAAAGCCGAGCCTGCTCACAACCATGAGGTTTTACATCCTCTATTAGTTAAAATGAGTCCACCTTAACTTGTCTGCAACTTCCACCTGACTCCTAAACTGCAAAGCCGTGACGGGTTATAAATTCCAAGTCTCATTTGCTACTTTTCTTTTTTCTTTTCTTTTTTTTTTAATAATAAAATAATTTTTGTAAACTTAAAAACTAGAAGTCCCTGCAAAAGCATTAATGGGACTAAACTTGGCAAACCTCCGACTCACAAAGAGTCATCCTACAGCGCTCAGGAGAGGAAAAACCCCCTGTGGAGGAAACCTCCAGGGAACCATGGCTTAAGGATTGCCCTTCCCTTGGGCTCAGAAGGTTACCACAAATAATAACTCTTTATAGCCAATATACAATTGAACCTGGTACAAGATATACAATGACAAATTCAAAAATACAATAAAGCATCTATCATTATACAAGCAATAATTAAAAAGTTTTAGGACAGAGATTATAAACAGGGTGGGAGGGCGGGTAATGTTTCCTCCTGTCCATCCTGTGAGAGAAAGAGGGAGAGCCAGAGTTGCCTCCCCTATATAAGCCCCACCCTCCTCACAGCAATACACCAGGCACAAACATCTCAACTCCTTCCTCTTAAAGCAACAACACTCTTGTTTAAAATTTACACCGCAATACAAACAAAAGCTGCAGGAGTTCTCAGTCCACCCATCCCCAAGTCATGTCCACCTCCGTCTAGTCTCCGGTGGTTTCTGGACTGGCAGGCTTTATGTATGAGTGGGCGAGGAAGCAGGACTCACAGGCTTTATGTATGAGTGGGTGGGAGAAGCAGGACTCACAGGCTTTATGAATGAATGGGAGAGGAACGCAGTGTTCACATGGTTTTTTACCAGTGGGAAGGTGAACGCAGCCATACGCTATGGAGGAAGGAGGACTCCCATACTTATTTATGACTGAGCAGAGGAAGCCGAACTTACAAGCTTTCTGTATGAGTGAGTGGAGGAATCAGGAGTCACAAGTGGATGGAGGAGAACTCAGGCATTTTCTATGACTAAGTGGTGGGAGGAAGGATTTTCAGTCTCTCTGCGACATCTGGCAGCAATTCAAAGAGTGCTTATTCACATGAGAATACTGAAATAGTCATAGAAAACAATGTATTCCTGAATTACCATCATCACCTCTGTCTATGCTGACCTCGCACAGAACACTTGTACTTTAAGGCTGTGCTCACATGTTGCTTCCGCAGGGGTTTTTTTTTTTGCATCAATCACAACATTTTTGAAAACCGTGGTATACGGTACTTTTTGTAGTAGTTTGGGCAAAAAAAGCCATTGTGGCTGCAATGTGTGAACACGGCCATATTGTGCGCCAAAGATGATTAGACTAATGAAATGGCAGCAATGATCATGGGTGAGTTTGCTGGGAGCTCTGCACGTACGCATTATATATAACTGAGGTCACTAGAACTGTGTCCATTTATGATATATATGTCGGGTTGTGAAAATTACCTGTTAAACTGAATGTGCAAAGAGGCGTCTCTGACAAACCACTAAGGGTTAAGGGTCCACTTACGCTGATTGCTGTCTGCCATACACTTATAATTACCTCTCCATCACTTAGCCTTGGTTTGACATTGTGTTCCTCCACCTAATCCCATATGTCATTGTGCGAGGCGGAGACCACAGCAGTCGGCCATATAGTGGGAGAAATATCGGCAGGCCATTTCTATTCCTGACGTGTTGTGTTCACACAGCTGAGAGGCATCAAATATTAATGCAACTTATATATCTTCTGTATACAAAAGGACAGCTACAAGTATCGGTCCATATCCACCTTCTTCCCAACCTTCCTTTTTAATTTTCTTTTCGTCTTTCTTTTTTTATTTCCCTTTTGATTTTAGCCATTTTAACTTCCATTATTCCATCCCCCTCATTTTTCTCTGTTCCTCATCTTTCCTTCATTCATTTCCTTTCCTCCATACTTTTTCTTTTTCTTATTTCCTTTCCTTTTTCCTCCTCTCCTTCTCTCTTTGTTCCGCCCTCCCTTCTTTCTTTCTCCTCCTCTCATTTCTCTTTTCCTCCTTTACCTCTTTCTTTTTCCCTTTGCCTCCCTCTTTCTTTGCTCTTCCTTTCCTTTTTTCTTCCTCCTTTTTTTTCCTCCTGACCTTCTTTCTTTTCTTCCTCCTTTCTTTGTCCCCTCCTCTCCTTTCTTTTTTCTTCCAGGTCTCCATTCCTTTTTCCTCCTTTACCTCTTTGTTTTTCCCTTTGCCTCCTTGTTTCTTTGCTCTTCCTCTCCTTTTTTCTTTTTTCCTCCTTCTTTTTCCTTCTCACCTTCTTTTTTTCTCCCTTTTTTGTCTCCTCCTCTCCTTTCTTTTTTCCTCCATGTCTCCATTCCTTTTTCCTCCTTTACTCCTTTCCTTTCTCCTCATCTTTCTTTTTTCTTCTTTTAGTCCTTCCCTTTTCCTTCCTCTACTTCTTTTTTTCCTCCTTTACTTCTTTCTCCCCCCTCCTTCACTTTTTTCCCTTACTCCTTTATTTTTCCTTCCTTTCCTACTCCTTCCTCCTTTTCTACTTCTTTACTCATTTATTTTTTCCTCCTCTCCTCTTTTTTCCTCCTTTTCTCCTTTCTTTTTCTCTTCCTCTCCTTTTTTTCCTCCTTTACTCATTCCTTTCCATTTTTTTATTTCTCCTTTATTTTTTCCCTTCTTTCATCCTTTATTTTTTCTTCCTTCCCAATGCCTTTAAATTAGGTCTTTATAATTCAAACCAATAACCCCCAGATTAAAGGGAACCTATCACCCTGTTTTTTAAAGATTAGATAAAAATAGTGTGAAATAGGGGCAGAGCTGGGCTTTACATTAGTGCCTCTTTGGTGCCTTTACACCCCCGTTAGGCTGCCGAAATACCTTAGTGAAGTGTCCGTTTTGTCCTGTCACTCAAGCTGGTCAGGTCGGATGGGCGTGGTCACAGCGCTGTTTGTCCCCCAGGATCCTGCTCATCATTACGTTGGTGGCGTAGTGGTGTGCGCATGTCCAGCAGATGAATCCACTGCCCAGGAGATGAATAACGGCGCGGTCTTCGCTATTCAGCCGTTTACCGGTGGGCGCGGCCATCTTTCCTGTGGCCGCGCCTGCGCAGATGGAGCGCTCTGCTGCCCGGGGCTTCAGGAAAATGGCCGCGGGATTCCGCGCGTGCGCAGATGGAGATCGCGGCGGCCATTTTCCTGAAGCCCCGGGCAGCAGAGCGCTCCATCTGCGCAGGCGCGGCCACAGGAAAGATGGCCGCGCCCACCGGTAAACGGCTGAATAGCGAAGACCGCGCCGTTATTCATCTCCTGGGCAGTGGATTCATCTGCTGGACATGCGCACACCACTACGCCACCAATGTAATGATGAGCAGGATCCTGGGGGACAAACAGCGCTGTGACCACGCCCATCCGACCTGACCAGCTTGAGTGACAGGACAAAACGGACACTTCACTAAGGTATTTCGGCAGCCTAACGGGGGTGTAAAGGCACCAAAGAGGCACTAATGTAAAGCCCAGCTCTGTCCCTATTTCACACTATTTTTATCTAATCTTTAAAAAACGGGGTGATAGGTTCCCTTTAAGCAGCAGTAACTACTGGGTCACCAGGTATGAGAAATACAGTACAGTTTATACAGTGTTTATACTGTATATACTGATTTTTTCCTTTCTTCCCTTCCCTCTTAGACATATTCTGAGATTTAAGGCAAAAACTTTGAAGAAACACACAAGATTTTGTAATACTGTCGGGACATGTTTATGATATACTAGATGGTGGCCCAATTCTAACGCATCGGGTATTCTAGAATATGTATGTAGTTTATTTATGAAGATTTCAGAATAATGCAATGAATACACAGGATTCGGCCAGCCGGGCGTGACTAATCAGTGAAGGCAGGGCCAGCTCCAGGTTTTTGAGGGCCCTGGGTGAAAGAGTCTCACAGCCCATGTAGCATATAACACAGCCCACGTTGTATATAGCACAGCCACGTAGTATATAGCACAGCTACGTAGTATATAGCACAGCCATGTAGTATATAACACAGTTACGCAGTATATAGCACAGCTACATAGTATATAGCACAGCCACGTAGTATATAGCACAGCCACGTAGTATATAGCACAGCCACGTAGTATATAGCACAGCCCACGCAGTATATAACAAAGCCCATGCAGTATATAACACAGACCACATAGTATATAACACAGCCACGTAGTATATAGCACCGCCCACGCAGTATATAACACAGCCCACGCAGTATATAGCACAGCTACGTAGTATAAAGCACAGCCACATAGTATGTAGCACAGCCACGTAGTATATAGCACAGCTACCTAGTATATAACACAGCCACGTAGTATATTGCACAGCAACATAGTATATTGCACAGCCACGTAGTATATTGCACAACCATGTAGCATATAGCACAGCCACATAGTATATTGCACAGCCATGTAGCATATAGCACAGCCAAGTAGTATATAGCACAGTTACGTAGTGTATAGCACAGCCCACGCAGTATATAACACAGCCCACGCAGTATATAACACAGCCACATAGTATATAGCACAGCCCACGCAGTATATAACACAGCCCATGCAGTATAAAGCACAGCTACATAGTATATAGCACAGCCACGTAGTATATAGCACAGCCCATGCAGTATATAACTCAGCCCACGTAGTATATAGCACAGCCAACGCAGTATATAACACAGCCTACGCAGTATATAACACAGCCCATGTAGTATATAGCACAGCCCACGTAGTATATAGCACAGCCCACGTAGTATATAGCACAGCCCATGCAGTATATAACACAGCCCACACAGTATATAACACAGCCATGTAGTATATAGCACAGCCATGTAGTATATTGCACAGCCACGTACTATAAAGCACAGCCCATGTAGTATATAGCATAGCGACATAGTATATAATACAGTCCGCGCAGTATATAACACAGCCCACGCAGTGTATAACACAGCCCACGTAGTATATAGTATTTAGCAATGTGGGCACCATATCCATGTTAAAAAAGAATTACAATAAAAAATAGTTATATACTCACCTTCCAGCGGCCCCCGGATCCAGCCCAGGCCTTTAGCAATGCTCCTCGTGATGCTCCGTTCCCAGTAATACCTTGCGGCAATAACCCGCAAAAACCTGCATTGGCAGCATCAATAGTAAGAAGTTGGTCACACTTACAGGGTTAATGGCAGCGTTAGCGGACTGCGTTACACCACGTTATGTCACGGTGTAAAGCAGTCCGTTTAACAGACTGTTAAAACGCTATGTGGGCGCTGACTGGAGGGGAGTATGGAGGGGGCACTGACTGGAGGGGAGTAGGGAGGGGCCAATTCACGACCGGACTGTGCCTGTCACTGATTGGTCGCGCCCAGCTGGCCGCGACCAATCAGCGAAGTGGGATTTCCGTGATAGACAAACAGACGGAAGTGGACCTTAGACAATTATATATAGATGTGTCAGTACATGGCCACCCAGTGGTAGTGAAGAGCATTGCAACCTTTGAAGAGTTTTGCTAGCACATTGCAATAGTATGTTGAATTAGGAAATATTGGAGTTTAAGGGTGGCCACATCTGTATATTAGCTATAGTTATCATTAAACAGTATTCCAATGGTTATTTCCATGGTCATTTTGGCCTTCGTTGGAGTTGCGGTTTGTACGTATTTTGCAGTTTCCTTTTTCTTTGCCTTTTTTTCTATTTCTTGTTATTTTTAATTATCGCTGCTTAGTACCCTCGTTATAGTGACACAATAGAAGCTCATTGAAGAGACAATAAATTACTTTGGTGCTATGGTCTTTGAGCTTGTTATTTGTAGACACTCGTAAGAAGAGATCGTTAAACTGTTACTTAAAGTTAAGAAATACTGCCCAACTGAGCATCGCATCAACTATCAGATTGACTGCTATATTGAGGTGCAAAAAAGAAGTACTAATCGACCAGAGAAATTTCACATCATTTGGTAAGTGGATATTATTAGGAATGCTTGGCTTACAAAACTGCTTTTTATAGGCTATATTGAGGAATTCTAGGCTGTTAGTAAGGGTTTCACTCTTAAAGAGGTTCCCTACGACAAGATAATCCTTTATTAAAGGGTCCACAGAGGTGAGAACACTTTTACAAGTATATTCTTACCTCCCAGATAGCCCCTCCATAGTCAGGGCTGCATATGCTGGAATCACCATCTGGTGGTGTACGTGAAGAGTGTATTGGCCATTGATAGGCTGCAGCATTCACATTTTGTCCAAGCAGATTGTAAAAAAACAGTGTAGAGTCTCAGTTATGCAGCTCTACTCAGTCTCCTCTTCCTCTTACTTGTGATAGGTTTCTCCTTGTCAGCTCTTACAAGCAGGAGGCAGGGAAGCCAATATAAAGCAGCACTCACAAGTGGTAAAAACAGGAAGTATTAATCAAGGGAACTGAATAACTGCAGCTTACTATTGTATGGAATCACCTACTATATCACTGCTCTCTTATATAATGCAAAAATGACATTGTAGTTAAAAAAGAAAGTGCTAACCAACCAGTGAAATTTCACAACATTTGGTAAATGATAATTAGTAGGAATGCATGGTTTATTATACTTTTTAAATGCTGTGTTGAGGAATTCTAGGCTGTTAGTAACTATTTCACTCTTAAAGAGGTTGCCTACTACTTGATAAATCATTCTTAATGGGCCCATGGAGGTGAGAATTTTTTTTTTTTAACGATACTTCCCTCCCAGACCAGCATTGCTCCTCTATATTCAGGGTGGCATATGCTGCATCATCTGATGGTGGCATAAAAAGAATTTTGTATTGGCCACTGATAGACTGCAATAGCTACATTCTATCACATCTAAGCAGATCATAAGAAACAGTGTAGAGCTTCAGATAATCCTAAATAATGCAGCTCTAGTCTATCTTTTCTGCCTCCTGCTTGTGATAAGTTTCCCATTGTCAGCTCTTACAAGCAGGAGGCAGGGGAGCCAATATAAAGCTGCATTCACAAATGGTATAGACAGGAATTATTGTATGGACTCAGCTACTGTCTCACTGCTTTCTCATATAAAACACAAACTATATATTCAGTATGAGGGGACATACAGAGGAACAAGGAATGTGACAGTAGGTGGAGAAGGATCTGATCTCTGCTTGATGGATTTGATAAGTTATATCATTTTTTATGTTATAGTAAGTCAAAAACTGACTTTCTCTCTACACAGGAGAACATGGACTGGTTGACAGACTGGAGATCACATCACTTAGTTTCCTACTGGTTTGCAGTTCCTTCAATATTATTTATTAATCTGCTCATGATTCTTTATTCAAACAGATCCCTTTAACAATGGTCGTCTTTGAGTCCCACAGTTATTGCAGCTGCTGAAAATCAGAATTCGGTGCCCCATTGCAAATTCTCTTTATAAATTCACAATTGTATTACTTCAAGGTATCCTCATCATCCCCAGCCTCTACTTCTCCTGCACTAGATCTTCAGCTGGTTATGAGGGGATTCTGTTTTTTTTTATAAAGACAACAGACATTCTTGGAGTGAGAAAAGAATGAAAAATAATGGAACCAAGAAGCATCAGGATATCAAGGTAGACCTGACGAGCAATATGAACAGTATTGGACGCAACATAGCCTATAGGAAATGTGATTCAAGCCTCCAAAATGTGCATCCAGGGTAAGTTTGGATCATGATCTCCACATATGTCACATTTCCTTGCAATGCCGAGCCTTCTGGACTTCACGGAACCTTTTGAGACAATATCTAATATCTTAATAGGATGTTATATATTTTATAATAAAATCATTTCTTCAAATAAAACTCATAATAAACTGATCAACAATCTCCAACCCCCCAAAAAAAGCTTTCAACAGAGAATTTTCAAAGTTCATGTTTAGAGATGAGCCAACCAGTGGATGTTTGTGTTTGGCTCAGTTGGGCTTATTTCACAATAGTAATAATGGTAAAATTGGAGGTAAATGAATAACATAAATATTTTAATAGTGCCCCCACAGAGACTGAGGTTTGCTACTGCCAGTTCAGTTAAACATTTCACCCACAGAACAATACCCCACAGAAGATTTTAACAGATTTCACCCACAGAGCATGGGGAACAATACCCCACAGAAGATTTTAACAAATTTCACCCACAGAGCATGGGGAATAATACCCCACAGACCATTTTAACAGATTTCACCCACAGAGCATGGGGAACAATACCTCCACAGAAGATTTTAACAATTTAACCTACAGAGCATGGGTGTAATAATTATAGGGGATAATTCAGGAGACTCTTTGCGTGGAACAAGACAACAGGACACAGTTTTATAAGTAATAAAGTTTATATTATCACACGGTGATTCAAGCAGGTGCAGAGAGAAACTCAAGTCCACAACACTTGGTGCAAATAATAAACGCAGCTTAGCAGTCAATTGGAAACTTCAGAGGTAGATGCAAACAAACAGAAAGTCTATGAAGCATGGTTATTCTTGAGGAAACTTGACACGAATAGATCCTTGACATAGTCCAGACACAGATAGATATGCTATTAGGCAGTTCAAATCATATCTTAGCTCAACCAGGGAGGCCTGGTTAATAGTCTCAGGTTTTGCAGAGCAGAAACAGCTTACACGTCCAGCAAATGCAGATGGAAGTAACACGAGCAGCAGATGAAGGAGGATTACTGAACACTGGTGTATGCAGCAGGAACTCAGAGCAGAGTGGCAGGATCTCCAACACAGGTTCACAGGAGCAGGTGCAGGTGCAAGGTGTTGTGAATTCCGTTCTCGGACTCCCTCCTGTGGTCATGAATGGTACTTTGGTTAGTTCTGCTCTTGGACTCCCTCTGGTGGCTTTGAGCGGAACTGCTGGTCACTGAGGTTGGCTTTGTCAGCTGCTCTCGTTTATTGCTATGTTGGCTTCCCTATTTAACTCCACTCAGATCGTTACTTCATGCCAGCTGTCAATGTTTTAGTATTGGTTCAGATCTCTCTTGGACTTCTCTGAGGACCTGTCTACTCCAGCAGAAGCTAAGTCTTTGCTAGTTCATTTGTTGTTACTGCTTCCTGAATATATTTCTTAGTACTGCCAATTTCTAGTCCAGCTTCCTATCATGATATTCCCTTGCTAGCTGGAAGCTCTGGGGTGCAGAGTGGCACCTCCACACCGTGAGTCGGTGTGGGGAGTCTTTTTGCTTACTCTGCGTGGTTTTTTGTAGTCTTTTGTGCTGACCGCATAGTTCCTTTTTCTATCCTCTGACTATTTAGTGAAGTCTGGCCTCCTCTGCTAAAACCTGTTTCATTCCTGTGTTTGTGACTTTCCTCTTAACTCACAGTCAATATATGTGGGGGGCTGCCTTTACCTTTGGGGAATTTCTCTGAGGCAAGGTTAGGCTTCTATTTCTATCTTTAGGGGTAGTTAGCTCTTAGGCTGTGAAGAGGCGTCTAGGGAGAGTTAGGTACGCTCCACGGCTATTTCTAGTGTGTGTGTGATAGGAGTAGGGTTTGCGGTCAGCAGAGTTCCCACTTTCCCAGAACTTGTTCCGATTACTAGTTTACTCATCAGGTCATTCTGGGTGCTCCTAACCACCAGGTCCATAACAGTACAGCTGGCCCAACAAAGTGTTAATGCATCTCAAAAGAGTGATAAGAGAAGTTCTGAACCCATTTTTTTTTCTTTGCAGTGTATTTTGTCTCTCTTTTCCCCTTAATCTCTGGGTGGTTCAGGACTCAGGTGTAGATATGGATATTCAAGGTCTGTCCTCTTGTGTGGATCATCTCACTGCAAGAGTACAAAGCATTCAAAATTATGTAGTTCAGAATCCGATGTTAGTGCCTAGAATTCCAATTCCTGATTTGTTTTCTGGGGATAGATCTAAGTTTCTGAATTTCAAAAATAATTGTAAACTGTTTCTTGCTTTGAAACTCCGCTCCTCTGGTGACCCCATTCAGCAAGTAAAAATTATTATTTCTTTGTTGCGTGGAGACCCTCAAGACTGGGCGTTCTCCCTTGCACCAGGAGATCCTGCATTGCTTAATGTAGATGCGTTTTTTCTGGCGCTTGGATTGCTTTATGACGAACCAAATTCAGTGGATCAGGCAGAGAAAATCTTGCTAGCTTGGTGTCAGGGTCAGGATCAAGCGGAGATATATTGTCAGAAGTTTAGAAAATGGTCTGTGCTTACTCAATGGAATGAGTGTGCCCTGGCAGCAATTTTAGAAAGGGTCTTTCTGAAGCCCTTAAGGATGTTATGGTGGGATTCCCCACGCCTGCTGGTCTGAATGAATCAATGTCCTTGGCCATCCAAATTGATCGGCGTTTGCGTGAGCGCAAAATTGTGCACCATTTGGCAGTGTCCTCTGAGCAGAGGCCTGAGCTTATGCAATGTGATAGAACTTTGACCAGAACTGAACGGCAAGAACACAGACATCAGAATAGGCTGTGTTTTTACTGTGGTGACCCCACTCATGCTATCTCTGATTGTCCTAAGTGCACTAAGCGGTTCGCTAGGTCTGTCACCATTGGTACTGTACAGCCTAAATTTCTTTTGTCTGTTACTCTGATTTGCTCTTTGTCATCCTACTCGGTTATGGCATTTGTGGATTCAGGCGCTGCCCTGAATTTGAGTGACTTGGAGTTTGCCAGGCACTGTGGTTTTTTCTTTGAGCCTTTGCAGTATCCTATTCCATTAAGGGGAATTGATGCCACGCCGTTGGCCAAGAATAAACCTCAGTACTGGACTCAGTTGACCATGTGCATGGCTCCTTAACATCAGGAAGATATTCGCTTTTTGGTGTTGCATAATTTGCATGATGTGGTCGTGTTGGGTTTGCCTTGGCTACAGGTTCATAATCCAGTATTGGATTGGAAATCAATGTCTGTGTCTAGTTGGGGTTGTCAAGGGGTACATGGCGATGTTCCGTTGGTGTCAATTTCTGCTTCCACTCCTTCTGAAGTCTCTGAGTTTCTGACAGATTACCAGGATGTATTTGATGAGCCCAAATCCAGTGTCCTACCCTCTCATAGGGATTGTGATTGTGCTATAAATTTGATTCCTGGTAGTAAGTTTCCTAAGGGCTGACTTTTCAATTTATCTGTGCCAGAGCACGCCGCTATGCGGAGTTATATAAAGGAGTCCTTGGAGAAAGGGCATATTCACCCGTCTTCATCACCGTTGGGAGCAGGGTTCTTTTTTGTGGCCAAGAAGGATGGTTCTCTGAGACCCTGTATAGATTACCGCCTTCTCAATAAGATCACGGTCAAATTTCAGTACCCTTTGCCTCTGCTGTCTGATTTGTTTGCTCGGATTAAGGGGGCTAGTTGGTTCACCAAGATAGATCTTCGAGGGGCGTATAACCTTGTGCGTATTAAACAGGGCGATGAATGGAAAACAGCATTTAATACGCCCGAGGGCCATTTTGAGTACCTGGTAATGCCATTCGAGCTTTCAAATGCTCCATCTGTGTTTCATTCCTTTATGCATGACATCTTCTGAAAGTATCTGGATAGATTCATGATTGTATATTTGGATGATATTTTGGTCTTTTCGGATGATTGGGAGTCTCATGTGAAACAGGTCAGAATGGTATTCCAGGTCCTTCGTGCTAATTCCTTGTTTGTGAAGGGGTCTAAATGTCTCTTCGGAGTTCAGAAGGTTTCCTTTTTGGGCTTCATTTTTTCCCCTTCTACTATCGAGATGGATCCTGTTAAAGTTCAGGCCATTTATGATTGGACTCAACCTACATCTGTGAAGAGCCTCCAGAAATTCCTGGGCTTTGCTAATTTTTACCGTCGCTTCATCTCTAATTTTTCTAGTGTGGTTAAACCTTTGACTGATTTGACAAAGAAAGGTGCTGATGTGGTGAATTGGTCCTCTGTGGCCGTTGAGGCTTTTCAGGAGCTGAAACGTCGTTTTTCTTTGGCCCCTGTGTTGCGTCAGCCAGATGTTTCGCTCCCTTTTCAGGTCGAGGTTGATGCTTCTGAGATTGGAGCAGGGGCTGTTTTGTCTCAAAGAAGTTCTGATGGCTCTGTGATGAAGCCATGTGCCTTCTTTTCTAGAAAATTTTCGCCTGCTGAGCGTAATTATGATGTTGGCAATCGGGAGCTGCTAGCTATGAAGTGGGCATTCGAGGAGTGGCGACATTGGCTTGAGGGAGCAAGCACCGCGTGGTGGTCTTGACAGATCACAAAAATCTGACTTATCTCGAGTCTGCCAAGCGGTTGAATCCTAAACAGGCTCGATGGTCGCTGTTTTTCTCCCGTTTCGATTTTGTGGTCTCATACCTTCCGGGTTCTAAGAATGTGAAGGCGGATGCCCTTTCTAGGAGTTTTGTGCCTGATTCTCCGGGTGTCCCTGAGCCGGCTGGTATTCTCAAAGAGGGAGTAATTTTGTCTGCCATCTCCCCTGATTTGCGGCGGGTGCTGCAGGAGTTTCAGGCTGATAGACCTGACCGTTGTCCAGCGGAGAAACTATTTGTCCCTGATAGATGGACTAGCAGAGTTATTTCTGAGGTTCATTGCTCAGTGTTGGCTGGTCATCCTGGGAATTTTGGGACCAGAGATTTGGTGGCTAAGTCCTTTTGGTGGCCTTCCTTGTCTCGGGATGTGCGTTCTTTTGTGCAGTCCTGTGGGACTTGTGCTCGGGCTAAGCCCTGCTGTTCTCGTGCCAGTGGGTTGCTTTTGCCCCTGCCAGTCCCGAAAAGGCCTTGGACGCATGTTTCCATGGATTTTATTTCAGATCTTTCTATCTCTCAAAGGATGTCTGTCATCTGGGTGGTTTGTGATCGCTTTTCTAAGATGGTCCATTTGGTACCCTTGCCTAAATTACCTTCCTCCTCTGATTTGGTGCCATTATTTTTTCAACATGTGGTTCGTTTGCATGGCATTCTGGAGAACATTGTGTCGGACAGAGGTTCCCAGTTTGTCTCTAGGTTTTGGCGGTCCTTTTGTGCTAAGATGGGGATTGATTTGTCTTTTTCTTCGGCTTTCCATCCTCAAACAAATGGCCAAACCGAACGAACCAACCAGACTTTGGAAACCTATCTGAGATGCTTTGTTTCTGCTGATCAGGATGAATGGGTGACCTTCTTGCCATTGGCTGAGTTCGCCCTTAATAATCGGGCTAGTTCGGCTACTTTGGTTTCGCCTTTTTTTTTGAAATTCTGGTTTTCATCCTCGTTTTTCTTCGGGGCAGGTTGAGCCTTATGACTGTCCTGGTGTGGATTCTGTGGTGGACAGGTTGCAGCAGATTTGGACTTACGTAGTGGACAATCTGACGTTGTCCCAGGAGAAGGCTCAACGTTTCGCTAACCGCCGTCGTTGTGTTGGTCCCCGACTTTGTGTTGGGGATTTGGTTTGGTTGTCTTCTCGTTATGTTCCTATGAAGGTTTCTTCTCCTAAATTTAAGCCTTGTTTCATTGGTCCCTATAAGATTTCTGAAATTCTCAACCCTGTGTCATTTCGTTTGGTCCTTCCAGCTTCTTTTGCCATCCATAATGTGTTCCATAGGTCGTTGTTGCGGAGGTACGTGGCGCCTATGGTTCCCTCCGTTGATCCTCCTGCCCCGGTGTTGGTTGAGGGGGAGTTGGAGTATGTGGTGGAAAAAATTTTGGATTCTCGTATTTCGAGACGGAAGCTTCAGTACCTGGTTAAGTGGAAGGGCTATGGTCAGGAGGATAATTCCTGGGTTGTTGCCTCCGATGTCCACGCTGCCGATTTAGTTTGTGCCTTTCATTTCGCTCGTCCTGATCGGCCTGGGGGCCCTGGTGAGGGTTCGGTGACCCCTCCTCAAGGGGGGGTACTGTTGTGAATTCCGTTCTCGGACTCCCTCCTGTGGTCATGAATGGTACTTTGGTTAGTTCTGCTCTTGGACTCCCTCTGGTGGCTTTGAGCGGAACTGCTGGTCACTGAGGTTGGCTTTGTCAGCTGCTCTCGTTTATTGCTATGTTGGCTTCCCTATTTAACTCCACTCAGATCGTTACTTCATGCCAGCTGTCAATGTTTTAGTATTGGTTCAGACCTCTCTTGGACTTCTCTGAGGACCTGTCTACTCCAGCAGAAGCTAAGTCTTTGCTAGTTCATTTGTTGTTACTGCTTCCTGAATATATTTCTTAGTACTGCCAATTTCAAGTCCAGCTTGCTATCATGATATTCCCTTGCTAGCTGGAAGCTCTGGGGTGCAGAGTGGCACCTCCACACCGTGAGTCGGTGTGGGGAGTCTTTTTGCTTACTCTGCGTGGTTTTTTGTAGTCTTTTGTGCTGACCGCATAGTTCCTTTTTCTATCCTCTGACTATTTAGTGAAGTCTGGCCTCCTCTGCTAAAACCTGTTTCATTCCTGTGTTTGTGACTTTCCTCTTAACTCACAGTCAATATATGTGGGGGGCTGCCTTTACCTTTGGGGAATTTCTCTGAGGCAAGGTTAGGCTTCTATTTCTATCTTTAGGGGTAGTTAGCTCTTAGGCTGTGAAGAGGCGTCTAGGGAGAGTTAGGTACGCTCCACGGCTATTTCTAGTGTGTGTGTGATAGGAGTAGGGTTTGCGGTCAGCAGAGTTCCCACTTTCCCAGAGCTTGTTCCGATTACTAGTTTACTCATCAGGTCATTCCGGGTGCTCCTAACCACCAGGTCCATAACAGCAAGGCCAGGGAGTAATCAGGAGCTGGATGCAAAGCAGAATAATCTAGCACAGACTGAAGGCTGGGGTGGAGTTTTATAGCAGGAAGACAAGTGCACATGAGACCAAAGACGCCATGTTGGAAAAGGGAAGTAATGCACAAAAGGTAAAAAATGTTCAGAGTCCTGACAATGGGGAACAATACCACCACAGAAGATTTTAACAGATTTCACTCACAGAGCATGGGGAACAATACCCCACAGACCATTTTAACAGATTTCACCCACAGAGCATGGGAAACAATACCACACAGAAGATTTTAACAAATTTAACCCACAGAGCATGGGGAACAATACCCCACAGAAGATTTTAACAGATTTCACCCACAGAGCATGGGGAACAATACCCCCACAGACGATTTTAACAGATTTCACCCACAGAGCATGGGGAACAATACCCACAGAAGATTTTAACAGATTTCACCCACAGAGCATGGGGAACAATACCCCACAGAAGATTTTAAAAGATTTCACCCACAGAGCATGGGGAACAATACCCCACAGAAGATTTTCACATATTTCACCCACAGAGCATGGGGAACAATACCCCCTCAGCCGATTTTAACAGATTTCACCCACAGAGCATGGGGAACAATATCCCCACAGATGCCGATTTAAATTTCACTCCAAGAACAACGAGTGACTGAAATTTTGGGCTGTAAAATGGTGATAGTAAGGGGTAGGGTACCGCAAAAGGAAGAAAAATTGGGGTGAGATAGGGAAATTACTTAAAGCGGTTCTGTTGTGAGGGGGTGGACGATGTTCTTGCACCCCTCTACAAATGGGGAAAGGGCAGTGACTTAAAAGTTAAAAAAATAATTTTGAAACCAGAGGCCAAGGTCCAAATGGAGGATGAGTTAGACTTTGATATGGAAGTTTAACAGTTGAAGTAGGAGTTATGCAACACAATTTTTTATTTATTTTTTTTTTTTTAATTTTTAAGGGGAACTAATGAAATGGCATAGAGCAAAAAGATTTTTTTGCCAGAGAACAAGGTTTTTTTTCAACAAAGCAATAGGATTTTTTCCCCAGAGAGCAAGGTTTGTACGGCACAGACAACAATGCTTTTATGTCACAGAGCAACAGGCTCTTAGGGCAGTCTAAACAACGCTACTATGGCACACAGGAACTAGCGTTTTTGGGCACAGAGCACGAGGCTTATATGGAACACAATACGAGGTTGATACTGCACAACCCATGACCCGGCCTTTATACAGGCAGTGTCATATGGTGCGCCGGCCAGTCACAGCCATGCCAGTACTTTTCAGTTTTTAAATTTCCACAAAAATTTTAAATAACCAATAAATTTTGTTCAACTTCACAATTGTGTTCCACTTGTTGTTGATTCTTCACCAAAAATTTACATTTGGTATCTTTATGTTTGAAGTATGATATGTGGGAAAAGGTTGAAAAGTTCCAGGGAGCCGAATACTTTCGCACGGCACTGTAATTGTAATTTAAAGGGGGTGCCAGTGTTTTTTTCAGTGCTATTACATTGATGACTTAGCTAAAAGATAGTTCATCAATATCAGATCGGCGGGGGTCTAACACTTGGCACCTCCACCAATCATCTTTCACCAACTCAGGCAGCAGGCAGATATAAACAATGTATGGAATTACCCGGCAGTGACCAGTATGACACAGCGGCACTGTTCCAATCCATACACTGGCCGCTGCCTGAGTTGGCAACAGCTGGTCGATGAGCGTGCCAAGTGTTGGACCACCACCAATCTTATTTGGAAAGTCTCATCCTAAGGAGAAATTATTAATGTAACACAAGTGGAAAGTCCATTTAATCACTCAACACTCCATGAAAGATATATACATCTTGGAGCATGTCATGGTGTTTGGAGCAGGCTCAGGAGCTGAGCCCGCTCCACAAGGGCATGTGCTAGTAATATGGCATAGTTAAACATTGACAGTGACAAATAAAGGAATTCTGTCAACATACCTTATTTCCAGTATATGCTCTTGTAGCTCTTTCAAGGACAAGTCCAGCAATACCTTACCATAGCCAGTAGAGTTGAGCCAATTTTTCAAAATTCGGTTCCGATTACGATTGGTGGTGAATATTGTATTTGCAATATTTGCCGAACGTCATTGGAGTCAATGGGAGTAGAGATGAGGGAACATGTTCGGAACCAATCAGCAAACATAAATTTGTCACGAATAGGGTGCCAATATGGCACGAATATGGCAAATTCGGTAACTGTTTCCAAGCATATTCGCTCAACCCTAATAGCCAGTCTATTTTTTTGTTACCGAGAAATCAGTATTTGAATTGACATGTAAATAAGGCTGAAGGTAGAGCTGAAGCCTCTGTCACTCCAGCTCTATTTCATTCCCAGCACCCTCCTCCTGCTTTATTGACAACGCATTTGCCTGAAAGTCACACATGATAGAGGCCTTTATTCAAGCAGGAGTCAGCGACGCCATGCATGGAATAGAGCTGGAGTGACGGAGGCATAAGATCTGCTGACAGATTCCCTTTAAGCTCTGTGAAATGCAGATGTATTGCCATGACAGCTTGGGACCTGCTGTTGACTTTTGTGTCTGCTATGTTAATGAATCATATTTTTTTCTATATATGGGAATTCTTGAGTATTGTTATATACAGTACAAGCGAATAAATGATTCAAGTCCCCAATGGGGACAAAAAAATAAGAAGAAAACATTTTAAAACTACGAAACAAATATACGAATTCGAATCAACCGCCCTTTTTGCGCTGACATGGAAAATCATGTTGTTCTGTCATTTATACTACACAATTAACGCCATCAAAATACCAAAAAGCAATAGCGGAATTGCATTTTGTTTTACCATTTCACTGTTCTTGGATTATTTTTTTTTGCCAATTTCTCATTTTCTTTTGGTAAAATCAATGACCTTATTCAAAACTTCAACTTGTCCTGCAAAAAAAAAAATATCTCTCAAGGTCGTAGGAAAAGAAAAAAGTTATGGCTATTCGAAATAGGGGAGGAAAATAAAAGAAAACATTAAAACAAATATTGGATTAAGGGTGAGTTACTTATGAACTGTTCCCTTACTAGAACCTCGGAGAATAATTATTATTTGTGAAGAAAAAAGGACATTAGTATGGCAAAATGGCCAAAAGCACCAAAAGGGCAAGTAAAAACAAATGGTAAAATTCCGAAAAGTAAGTGTAAAAAAAGTGTCCTAAAAATGGTTGCCCTTCCCTCCAAAGTAGAAGACACTGAATGGCCATCTAGTATCATGCCCTACCTCCTTCAGATCAGTAGGAGTAAGGGTACCGTCACACATTGAAATTTCCATCGCTACGACGTTACGATTCGTGACGTTCTAGCGATATCGTTACGATATCGCTGTGTCTGACACGCTACTGCGATCAGACACCCTGCTGAGAATCGTACGTCGTAGCAGATCGTTTGGAACTTTCTTTCGTCGCTTGATCACCCGCTGACATCGCTGGATCGTTGTGTGTGACAGCGATCCAGCGATGTCTTCGCTTGTAACCAGGGTAAACATCGGGTAACTAAGCGCAGGGCCGCGCTTAGTAACCCGATGTTTACCCTGGTTACAAGCGTAAACGTAAAAAAACAAACCGTACATACTCACCCGTCGGTGTCCTTCAGGTCCCTTGCCGTCTGCTTCCTGCTCTGAGTGCCGGCCGGAAAGTGAGAGCAGATCACAGCGGTGCTGCGCTCTGCTCTCACTGTACGGCTGCACTCAGAGCAGGAAGCAGACGGCAAGGGACCTGAAGGACACCGACGGGTGAGTATGTACTGTTTGTTTTTTTACGTTTACGCTGGTAACCAGGGTAAACATCGGGTTACTAAGCGCGGCCCTGCGCTTAGTTACCCGATGTTTACCCTGGTTACCCGGGGACTTCGGCATCGCTCCAGCGCCGTGATTGCAACGTGTGACCGCAGTCTACGACGCTGGAGCGATGATCATACGACGCTGCGACGTCACGAATCGTGCCGTCGCAGCGATGAAAATTTCAATGTGTGACGGTACCCTAAGAGCTCGTTCAGACAAGTGTAAGGAGGTGAAACACAATAAAAGTCTGGGGGCGGTTACCTTCTCGGCTCTGTGCCTGGAACCATTGAGCTGTGCTGCAGGTTCCCCAGGGGGCAGACTTAGAGACTGGGACAGGAAGAAATCGGGCAGAGAGCAGGAAAGGCACGCACGCAAGGGACAGAGCAGCATGAGCAGGGGTCAGAGCAGGGTGCAGCTGCACTCCGGGAGAGAGCTCCCGCTCTGAGGACAAATACAGGGAGACTGCCCAGAAAGACTGCATCTTGTGAGTACATGAAAGCGGACTCTGCTGTGACTGGAGAGGGGCGCTTTGAGACCCATTCAAGAAGACGACCCTTCAAACAAGTCCTCATCAGACTGATAAGTGTTCTTTTCTCAAGAAATCTTGCTTACTTCTGTTACATTGTTTGACTCCCATATTTTTGCACTGTTTTATTGCTAGTTATTTTCCATTGCTTCCTCCCTG
This sequence comes from Ranitomeya variabilis, assembly GCF_051348905.1. Classification (NCBI taxonomy): domain Eukaryota; kingdom Metazoa; phylum Chordata; class Amphibia; order Anura; family Dendrobatidae; genus Ranitomeya; species Ranitomeya variabilis. Next base: position 210,033,004 of record NC_135235.1, on the reverse strand, counting down.
CGAGGAGAACTTGATTCCTGTTATTAAACCCCTCAACTGTTGGTCTGTCTGTTCCGTGGTGACATACTCAGTACCTGCATTTTATTACACAAGAATGTAAATTGGACGTTTACCATCTGATTTTCGCACACAGGCTTCACACTGACCATTCTTATTTTATAACGCTGTTCAGATGACCAAATGTTCTCATAGACCAAGTCTGCTTTATGGACCAGCATACTTCATGCCCAAAACATGCAGCTTCTGCACTAGACCAATCATCGGAAGAGCACATGGAGCTGCACTCGGAGGCAGTCACATCCACAATTTGCATTGGTGACTGGCCTGAGTTTTTGCACAGTTGTCTGAACCTGGCCTTAGTTATGGTGTGGAAATAGTTCTGCAGAACATTGTCCCACGTAGACAAGAAACCTTCTCACAGTGGCATCAAATTAGATGGAGGTTCATCTATTATTGCCCTATCAAAACTGTAATAGGTTACGTTTTGGAGACTGAAGAACATGGAAGCATGGACAACTTGTTGTCATATTTCTGCCATGACTATACAACACTTTTGACATGGTGGGTTGTTCTAATGCCATGATGAGATGAACTTGAATGGCCACAATGCTTATGTAAGCCCTTCTGCCCATCGGTAGGTATGAGAGGATCCAGAGAATGCCAAGAAACCAAGCAATTCCTACACCATTACCACCAGCCTTTAAAATCCTTCATGATGCTGGGGCCAAATTATGACCTTCAAATCAACATGGTGCAACAGAAATCTGGATTCTTCTGGCCAAGCAATGATTTTACACTGTTCAATGATACAATCTTTCAGCTCCTTTTTCAGTTAGCATCTTTATTTTCCCCTTATAAAGCAATAGAACTTGGAATATCAATGAAAATATGCACTATGCCTTTGGACTCATTAGTTGGACGCCAGCGTTGCATTTGGTTGCGGTTGGCTTGAGAATGATTCTTGACATTGTTTTCTGACCCCGTTCGCTTACAAGTGGTTTACATCCACAAGATTCGCTTTGGCTGAATGTTTTTCTTCATTCACACCATTCTCAGTATACTTTAAACAATAGGAGAAAATCGAACTAACATAAGCTCACCGGTATGAAGAGTACCTTTACTGAGGGTGCGGTGCTTGGAGGCATCAGACTGGCTTCTGAGCTGGGAAACCATGGAAAAAGGCGAGAAAATCCAACAACCACAAAAATATATTGACCAAAGTCTTAGACAAGACTAAGATTAGAGAAAACTCGAAATGCATAGACCCGGTATTACTATGTTATTTTAATCTTTTTTCTCACCTTTTTTAATTATTCAAATGATGGTATATATATACAGTACAGTCCAAAAGTTTGGACACACCTTCTCATTTAAAGATATTTCTGTATTTTCATGACTATGAAAATTGTAAATTCACACTGAAGGCATCAAAACTATGAATTAACACATGTGGAATTATATACTTAACAAAAAAGTGTGAAACAACTGAAATTATGTCTTATATTCTAGGTTCTTCAAATTAGCCACCTTTTGCTTTGATGACTGCTTTGCACACTCTTGGCATTCTCTTGATGAGGTTCAAGAGGTAGTCACCGGGAATTGTTTTCACTTCACAGGTGTGCCCTGTCAGGTTTAATAAATGGGATTTCATGCCTTATAAATGGTGTTGGGACTATCAGTTGTGTTGTGCAGAAGTCTGGTGGATACACAGCTGATTGTCCTACTGAATAGACTGTTAGAATTTGTATTATGGCAAGAAAAAAGCAACTAAGTAAAGAAAATCGAGTGGCCATAATTACTTTAAGAAATGAAGGTCAGTCAGTCCGAAAAATTGAGAAAACTTTGAAAGTGTCCCCAAGTGCAGTGGCAAAAACCATCAAGCGCTACAAAGAAACTGGCTCACATGAGGACCTCCCCAGGAAAGGAAGACCAAGAGTCACCTCTGCTTCTGAGAATAAGTTTATCCGAGTCACCAGCCTCAGAAATCGCAGGTCAACAGCAGCTCAGATTAGAGACCAGGTCAATGCCACACAGAGTTCTAGCAGCAGACACATCTCTACAACAACTGTTAAGAGTAGACTTTGTGCAGCAGGCTTTCATGGTAAAATAGCTGCTAGGAAACCACTGCTAAGGACAGGCAACAAGCAGAAGAGACTTGTTTGGGCTAAAGAACACAAGGAATGGATATTAGACCAGTGGAAATCTGTGCTTTGGTCTGATGAGTCCAAATTTGAGATCTTTGGTTCCTACAATCGTGTCTTTGTGCAACGCAGAAAAAGTGAACGTAAGGACTCTACATGCCTGGTTCCCACCGTGAAGCACGGAGGAGGAGGTGTGATGGTGTGGGGGTGCTTTGCTGGTGACACTGTTGGGGATTTATTCAAGATTGAAGGCATACTGAACCAGCATGGCTACCACAGCATCTTGCAGCGGCATGCTATTCCATCCAGTTTGCGTTTAGTTGGACCATCATTTATTTTTCAACAGTATAATGACCCCAAACACAACTCCAGGTTGTGTAAGGGCTATTTGACCAAGAAGGAGAGTGATGGGGTGCTACGCCAGATGACCTGGCCTCCACAGTCACCAGACCTGAACCCAATTGAGATGGTTTGGGGTGAGCTGAAGGCAAAAGGACCAACAAGTGCTAAGCATCTCTGGGAACTCTTTCAAGATTGTTGGAAGACCATTCCCGGTGACTACCTCTTCAAGCTCATCAAGAGAATGCCAAGAGTGTGCAAAGCAGTCATCAAAGCAAAAGGTGGCTACTTTGAAGAACCTAGAATATGACATAATTTCAGTTGTTTCACACTTTTTTGTTAAGTATATAATTCCACATGTGTTAATTCATAGTTTTGATGCCTTCAGTGTGAATTTACAATTTTCATAGTTATGAAAATACAGAAATATCTTTAAATGAGAAGGTGTGTCCAAACTTTTGGTCTGTACTATATATATATATATATATATATATATATATATATATATATATATATATATATATATATATATATATTTGAAATTGGGGAATTTTCTCTCCTTTTTCCATACTTTTTGACAATGTTGCATTAAAAAGCCCTACAAGGATAACAGTGTTTGAAATTCTGTCCCCGGCAAGTCTAGCTCTCATGACCAGACGTCATTTGAAGTTGATAAAATCCCTCATTTTTCCCATTGCAATGTGGATTCACACTGATACTAATACACGAAAAATTGATAAGATGATTTTACTCTATACTCCGGGGTCACATTTCTATAGAGTGAAGCTGCAATTGGCCATTTAGTATATATTCATTGCAGTTTGACCCCTGCAGGTAATTATTTGACCACTTCTTGGGAAAACTTCACATAATATCATTATGAGTTGAAATCAATTTTATTGCGTTACCCAATATGTCATCAAAAGAAGAAAAAATCCATAGCCTGTTTGAACACCCATCTATTTGAGCCCATAGAAAATGAGATGTCTGTGTATGATGATATCATTAAATGAGATCAAGGGATTGAAAAGTCATTCTAAGTGATCATTTCTGGCTTTGAACAGTATTTACCTCTCGCACAGAAAGGTTTGTCTTTTATGAGGTTTTCGCAAACCAGGCGCCATTCAATTATTTCAATAACACGACACACACAAAAAAAGTCATTTTCTAGAGTTTGAAAGAAAGAATGAAGCTTCAAACATACATAAATGACATATATTCAAGACAAGCCAACATTATACAGTAATTAATGGAGGGTAATGACTCACAGTTTCTTGGGTTGAAGCCCATAACATGATCATTTGGCCACATATTAGTGTCTATATTGTGGCTACAACAACTGGACGCCAACGTGGTCTACTAAATCACACATGGATCATTTTAGGTTGAGCAAAGTGTAGTTCAGTAGAACCACTAGGGTAAAATTGTTGGAGAAGTAATAAGGACCCTAACATGTATGGGCCAGTGGCTAGACAACATGGCCTCATGGCCAACCAGATGTCATTTTTCTAAGAAGGGGTTACAGTACACTCACTTGTTCAAAGCCATTACCTGTCTGACACTACCTTCTTCACTCTGGTCAGACGAGTGAAGGCCAATGACAGGTAAGTATATGGTCTTCATTATTTTTTAACCCATTCTCTCTCCTCCTATTGTTATGGTTTGACATCTGGAAAGACTTCAGAGCATAATATGTCTTTGTCATTACATGGCAATCGGGAAACTTTTTATGGATTTTAAATGGACCAATTATATTTGCTAGCCGTTTTGACCAAACTTGTCATAAATTAACTCTTCAAGTCTGTAGTCTAAATATATAGATATATAGCAAGAAAAAGGAGCAAAAACATCCATAACATCATAATTTAAAAAATGTATATAACGTTTATTTGGAAGTTTAAATCAATACAAAATATCCACACCATAAATAGGTGCTATATGCATAGTGCACAACAAGGAGGGCAATAGAAAGAGGCTGTGACTGTAACCAGGTTAACAGCGGTACAACACAAGGTAAATCACATCAGTTACATAGGTTTGCAAGCAGGTGATCCCCATATACTATGGTCCAGCTGGTATCCAAACATTAGTTAACATGAACAGCGTACATTATATGTGCCATGACACAGGTCACGCTTACCCATTACTGTGTATTCAAAAGGAGTGTTCCCGACTGGCCTGGTGCCCCTGGACGCGCGTTTCGCGTGATCGCTTCCTCAACAGGGTTAATCATTCATCATTCTCATGCCATTTTATATGCTTTAAAAACCGGAAGTGGCGCCGAGACCGCGGCGCATGCGCAGTGACGCCCGGGGCGCGTCACCGCTACAGCCGTCATAGCAGGGCACACGTGAGGCGGAAGTCCGCCTCACATGTGCCCTGCTATGACGGCTGTAGCGGTGACGCGCCCCGGGCGTCACTGCGCATGCGCCGCGGTCTCGGCGCCACTTCCGGTTTTTAAAGCATATAAAATGGCATGAGAATGATGAATGATTAACCCTGTTGAGGAAGCGATCACGCGAAACGCGCGTCCAGGGGCACCAGGCCAGTCGGGAACACTCCTTTTGAATACACAGTAATGGGTAAGCGTGACCTGTGTCATGGCACATATAATGTACGCTGTTCATGTTAACTAATGTTTGGATACCAGCTGGACCATAGTATATGGGGATCACCTGCTTGCAAACCTATGTAACTGATGTGATTTACCTTGTGTTGTACCGCTGTTAACCTGGTTACTGTCACAGCCTCTTTCTATTGCCCTCCTTGTTGTGCACTATGCATATAGCACCTATTTATGGTGTGGATATTTTGTATTGATTTAAACTTCCAAATAAACGTTATATACATTTTTTAAATTATGATGTTATGGATGTTTTTGCTCCTTTTTCTTGCTCTGTTTCCTATTTGGAGCTGTCCTGTTGTGCTGGCACCCGGTGAGTGCCTGGGGAGAGCTAGCTTAGTCTGCTCTCTGGTATTTTCTACCCCAGAGCTTCATGATCTTGTTAATAAATATATAGATATATGTATATCTATATGTTTTGGGGTTTCAGCTCTCCGGTAGTCGCATTGATATGCGCAGTCACAGCATTTTTATATCAAAACAGAAGTTTATTGTCCTTCATAAACTTTACAGCTCCAAAATTAAAACAGTCTTTCTTCAGCACAAATGAATAACAAAACAGCCCTTTCTTTTGCACAAATGAATAATTAAAACAGTCGTCTCTCTGGGTAAGGAAAAGTAAATCATGCAATCTTACCAACTTGGTATTAGAGGAACCTCTCAGGCTGCAGTACAGACTATCCACCAACTCTGTCATTCTACAGCCTCAGTACACCATCTGAGCTAGAACAGGTGCATTTTATTTGGCCAGTAGGTCCTAGAGTGGAGTATGGGAACAACCTTTCCCACCCAGGCTCTTCTGGTCGCTCCTAAATCCTGGAATCAAAATGCAGTCAAAAAATAAAACCACCCCAGCGACACATACCGTACCTTCCATCCAGAGCCTTACCTCCTGCTTTCTTACAATATATACATATATATATATATACGTTATATATATATATATATATATATATATATATATATATATATATACATATATAAAATTTAAGTTACATAAAATGCAAAAAGATTATCATTTACACAAGGAATATTATTCTTTTAGTCTTTTAAATGGGTGTTCTCAACAGACCTATTTCTGGCATATTCATAGGCTAAACCATTAATGTCCGATAGATGCTGGTGCCATCACTAGAGCGGGGCACCAGCATGTACTCCCATGACAGTAGAGGTAGCCAAGTAAAAGAAGGTGGCTTCAACATCCAATAATGATCAACATGCTTTACTATGGCATCATAAATACAGAAACAGCTGCAACGTTACAACCCCTAGTATAGGTAGTCTAGGATAAAGAGCCCAACCTTAACTAGAGGTGGAAATTTTGCTGTTGTTTCTGTATCTGTGATGGCATAATAAGACATATTGATCATTACTGGATGTTGAAGCCACCTTCTTTCACTTGGATTTTGCTCCGGAAAATAGGATTATCCCACATTTGGATTTCGTTCATCTACATCTCATTAAATTTTGATGCTGTCTCAACACCACTATTGTAAGTAGAGGTTACCAAACATGCGCATCTCTTTCCAGTTGTATCAATATATGGTAAGTTCCGAAAACTGACAAACACGCTTGCTTGCCATTTTTCGTGGCTTCTATAGAAATGAATGGAGAGAACATACCAACATCCTTGCAGTCCTGAGAGCGCGTGCAGAACTTTTTGTGCCATAAATGTCCAATTTGGTAAGTGCTCTCCCTCTTTATAAATTACACTGGAAAATCACAATCTCAGAGTCTTACTTTGGCACAATGAGTCTCTGAAGCTGTATATTTTGTAGGCACTTAGCATATTGCTGTATAGAGGCTCTCAGATGATATGGTTCTGACAACCCCTTTTTAATCCTTTCTACTCAGTAAAATAATAACACTTAAACTCACTTCCGGAACCAACAGCGTTCCATCACTGTGGCATTGGCTCGATCGAGTGACATTGTTATGTCACGCAATCACTGTGGCCAATCAGCACTGGCTTCACTCTAACATCTTTAAGACAAATCAAGACGTCCGGAGGAAGTGAGCACTGCCGCTGCTCTCTCACCCCTTCTGGATGTCAATTACATCTGTAGAAGAGGGAGTGACTGGCAGCAGGGATCACATGACATAAAGTCACACGAGCCCCAAGAAAGCCAGTGCTGATTCCATTGGAACTTTGCCAGCACCGGAAATGAGTATAAGTATAATTTTTTTTGCTAAACAAAGAGATTCAGAAAGGGTTGCCCAAGTAGTGGACAACCAGTTTAAGTCAATGGAACCCAAATTTGCCCGTGAAGCATGTCGTAGCTTACACGCAACTGGAAAAAAGCCTGCAACTTTTCCAATTTTGTCACTCCTTGGTAAGTGCCCATTAGAAAATGACACATAAGCAATTCCCTAGCATGCAAGTCTGGGAACCTCCAAAAAGGAGACACGCTGTCAAAGAGAGAATTTGCTTCAAAATGTCTATGTCACTTCCACTTTACCCCTGCGATAAATAACGTGCAGGTAAAACAAATATTACTTAGCACGCTGTGCAAAATGGGTTAAAGAATGGAAGACTCCAAAATGTCACAGCGCCCGTCATGGGAAAGAATACGATTAGTGTTGAATATATAAGCAGCTACTTCTCCGCTCTATCAGTTCCTTCATTCGGTTCCCCGCTGTGGGCAATGCTTGGTATCTCCTGATCACAAGGTTGCTCCTATACAGGGATGCATCCCATAAGTATGGCTCTTGTATATGTATGGCATCGGCAATGCATACATTCTACACCGCTAAGTATATGTGATGAGAACTCTGTTGAAAATGCAAAGTTATCACAGTGAAAAGACAAATTCAGGCTGGTAGCACTTTATTGTATAACATTTAATGAATAATGCAGCATTTCCTCCTGCTAGAGGGATTTGCTGGGGCTGTAGGCTCGCTCCCATTTATGTTGCTTATGGCTGTGTATACTTTGCTCTTTTATAGCATATTATTAATACTTAATGAATAGATGCCAACATGAACTAGGTTTATGTTCTATAATGGTCTCATATGCTACTCACTTCAATGGGAGGAGAGCTGCAGTACCCAAAAATGGCCACTAGAGTGCACACTGTGCAAGACCTAATCCGTGGGGGCGCCAGGTGTTTCATTGGCTGTAAGCCATAATCATCAACATTAACAGAAATAAACACTCTATATAATTTATGAGTTTCAATTTTTGTATTGAAGAACTGAAATAAATTAACTTTTTGATGATATTTAAATTTTGTGAGAAGCACTTGTATATACCTACCTACAAACACAGCCAATGTGTCCTAGCACTACTTACATATGAACCTTCCATACATTGAACCATAGATATGCAGCGCCCCAGAGTCCTGGTCGTTGCAGTACTGTGGCTCCGCCACTATGGGGAGCCATGGTGCGTCCGATGGCACTGAAGGAGTTCATCTGATCAGGTATCACAGACACCAATAGATTTCACAGCTGGGCCTCCGGGGGGAGCTAAGGGTTCTATTCATTAGGCCACTCCCCACCATAGTGGGTAAACTGGGGGTCAGGCAGGAAGTTAGAGGAGAAAGCTGACTGGATTGGACGAAGCAACACCTAGTGGCAGAGGGTGTTGTGGAGGAAGAGACAGTAGGGTCTCGGTCAGGGGTGGGATCCTGACAGAGGCTTGGCATTGAAAAGAACGTAACGGGTCCGCGCCAGCTCCGGGAAGCGGCGGGACCCAAGAAAGGACTAGAAGCGAGATAGATTGTGCTGAGTGAGAAACGAGATCAAGCAATAGGAGAATACCAGTAGGGGTCGTGCTGTAAGACCGGAGCAACATCCTACTGAGGCGCACTACCGGCGGCCGGAACGCCGAGGGAGTATTTCATTAGACAGCTTCAAGCAATACTCTAAACAGCGGCAGGACAGTCAGTCTCAGGCGGGCTGTCTCACCTAAATCACCTATGAAGTCTTGGGAGGCAATTGCGGGAGAGGGGCGTCTCTAGGGTCCCGGAAGAACTCCAGGCCTACCCGACAAACGGGTGCCGTTCTAACTGTAACATCAGGAAGGGACGGAAGATTAGCAGAAGATCAGTTAATCGAGTTGTGAGGGAACACGAGAAACAGACACAACGGTTGTGGGGTACTTTCCGTAAGCATAGCAGGGAAGGACTACAACACATAGCGCTAAGAAGGAAGGCACCGATTTCCACCTGTGAAGTGAACTCTGGAGGTGCCATTGGACCGGCCGGACTTGCGCAGCCTGGTGAACCGTATTCTGGACTGAGGACTCAGAGATCTCCAGTAAAGAGGTAAAGAGACTGCAACCTGGTGTCCTCGTTATTTACCGCGACCTGCACCCCACAACTGCACCACCAACATCCACACCTATCATTCACTGTGTGCCCCACGGCAGGGTCACGGGCCGGGGCCTAGCCGCCGTGACAACCCCAGAAGCAGAGACCCAGAGGCCCGGTACCGGGTACCCCTCAGCCCTGCGGCAGTGGGGGCGCTACAATTTGGCGTCACGAACAGGATCTACTTAAGCCTGAAGAATCGGGTCATGTGTGCCTTGGAACTGTAATTTGTTGTGCTTGGACTGTACTTTATTGAGAGACTGTGTACTGCCATTGACCAAGAGAAGTTCCCGCCAAAAGCCGCCGCCATTGCTACGCCAGAGAAGAAGGAGGGCGTGCCATGGGAGGAGACTATCAGAGTGGCGCGAGAAATGGCTACCGCCCCCTGTGTTTCTGGCTGCAAAGCGATGACCTGCCTCGGAGTACAAGACCACCCCCTGATTTGCAACGGCGGGAAGCAGGAGATGGAGAAGCCCGGCCCAGGAGAAATGGCGGAGTCAGGTGCATGCACTGCCACCGACTATCAGGCAGCGATGACGAGCAGCAAGTACCTGAACGAGGAAGAAGCGATTCCGGCTTGCCCTCCTTCACCAGAGGCGGACCTATGTCCACTGCAGCGGAAAGATCCGAATTCTTTGGAACCGGCCGCGGAGCTGAGCTTACCCATCCCGTCCTCGGAGCCAGCGGAGGAGGAACCATGGTGGGCGGAGCCGCACCCGGGGACCCCATTGGAGGAGCCGCGGTCCGGGCTGCGGCCGACTCCAGCGTTCTCGTCAATGGACCGGATCGACATCGCTGGAACCACATCAGGCGCAGGTATGGGAGACGCCCCTGCTCCCCTGCTCGATCCCGCTCCCGCGACCGGTCCTCACCCCAGTAAAAGCCGCCTACTATCGGCAGAGCTAGTGGTGTTACCCCCCGATGCAATGGGGAAGCTGGTGCCACCGCTGCCGACTAGGATGGGGGAACCCGTAGACGTAGGCCCAGATGGGGTGACCCTCCAGTGGGACACCCCCTGGGTTGGGCCAGATGGGGTTCGGGAAGAAGGATTCACCCTTGCTGTGCTTACCTGGGAGCAATACAAACAATGCCTGATCCTACATTGGAAAAGGCAGAAAGAGGCAGAGCTGACTGCCCCACCGAGGGTACGACAACCACCGCCTGCATGTGATGACCGGGACATGGTGAGGCGGGGCACTGTATTGGCCTTCCACCCGAAGAGAGGATGGGGCTCCATACAGGAACCGGGACTGCCAACCGACGTCTTCGTTGACAGTTGCAACGTGAGGGCCCCCTGCTGTGGCCGAAGGGGTGATCCGCTACAAAGGGGAGATCCGGTGACTTACACCCGTCATCGGAATGCATACGGGTGGTATGCCCGGGACGTGCGCCGTTGTGAGCTTGGGGGAGCGTCGTCTGGTACTTCCACCATGATGGAACCAGACGTAACGGATCTTACCAACATTGCCGCCGTACGTCTCATTGCAGCGACTGAGCTGGCGGCTAGAGTCCGCTTTCGGGTCCAGACATCGGGTGGTCTGACTGCACCAGGGAAATCCATTGGTGATACTGGTGCGGCATCAGCTGCTGACCTAGGATCACAGTCTGCACAGTCAGAAGGTACCCACTTTCGGCTGATGTCTTGTGATTTACTATGAAGATAAACCTCGATACCATGAGTATGTATATAGTTACTATTTCCTGCTGCTAAACCCGCTCAGGGTAAACTCTTAAAGGGATCCCTTTGTTGACCCGGGATCCCTATTGTTTTGTTTTCTTGTTTGTTTTCCAAGTTTTTGCACAAAGTTTACAGAACTGCTGAAATCATGAACAGTGCATGATCCGAACTTTTTGTATATAGTTTGCACCTTATTAAAGGCGCTCCCTACTGGTTTTACTTAAAGAAAGACTCTTTGCGAAGATACCGCACTGGAACCTTTGCTGAGTATGGACTGGTAGCTTGAGAAGACGCGCTACCTCACAGAGACTTGGTCCCCTCTTAAAGGGGATGTTCATTTGTCGCATTTCGATAGTAATATTGCTTAAGACAAGTAGCAATAATGTGGATGAGAGAAAAGTGATGATAATGTTTGTACAAGAAAGTTATATGTGTTTAATTAGTTAAATGTGAAGAAATACTGATGATGTGCTCTGAGAATTAAAAGGTGAAAGAGAGAAGAAGGATGCAGTGGGCCCGTAGAGATAGATGTGGTGTCCAGCATGCAAGAAAGGAAGAAAGATAATGAGAAGGCTTAATGTTCGATAGAAAATGTTTAGATAATGTTGATAGATAGTTAGGATAGAAGGTAAACCCTGAGTCCTCATAGGAGTCATGTAGAGATGACTTAGTGCTCTTAAACTGATAGTAATGTTATGTTCTATACTGTGTATAGTAGTTGAAAAGGCAGTAGGCCCTGGCTGAACGGGGCGGTCCTGTAACAGAAAGGAGAGGCAGTAGGTCTGGTGCCGATAGGACAGGCGGTCCTGCAGATTTAAAGAAGGCGAATGGGAAAGTTAAAATACCTTATAATGTGATTATAGGAAGGTCTTTAGTGGATTTAGAGTGTGAGTCCTTAAAGGCAATGTTAAATTATTGTTCAACAATTTTGTACTTAGTAGAATACCCGGTTGGGTAACAGGAGTTATTTATAGCCTGTAATTTATAATGTTAACCATGTTTGTAACGTTCAAGTGTCCTCACCTCCCATAAAGGGAAGCTCTGTTCAAGTATACTTATTATTATTTGCACTCAACAAAAATTGTATGTCTTTTTGCTAACCTGTATTGTTGTTTTCTTCCCAGTCCCGGAGTACTGTGTTTAACCAGGGGGGAGTGCAGCGCCCCAGAGTCCTGGTCGTTGCAGTACTGTGGCTCCGCCACTATGGGGAGCCATGGTGCGTCCGATGGCACTGAAGGAGTTCATCTGATCAGGTATCACAGACACCAATAGATTTCACAGCTGGGCCTCCGGGGGGAGCTAAGGGTTCTATTCATTAGGCCACTCCCCACCATAGTGGGTAAACTGGGGGTCAGGCAGGAAGTTAGAGGAGAAAGCTGACTGGATTGGACGAAGCAACACCTAGTGGCAGAGGGTGTTGTGGAGGAAGAGACAGTAGGGTCTCGGTCAGGGGTGGGATCCTGACAGAGGCTTGGCATTGAAAAGAACGTAACGGGTCCGCGCCAGCTCTGGGAAGCGGCGGGACCCAAGAAAGGACTAGAAGCGAGATAGATTGTGCTGAGTGAGAAACGAGATCAAGCAATAGGAGAATACCAGTAGGGGTCGTGCTGTAAGACAGGAGCAACATCCTACTGAGGCGCACTACCGGCGGCCGGAACGCCGAGGGAGTATTTCATTAGACAGCTTCAAGCAATACTCTAAACAGCGGCAGGACAGTCAGTCTCAGGCGGGCTGTCTCACCTAAATCACCTATGAAGTCTTGGGAGGCAATTGCGGGAGAGGGGCGTCTCTAGGGTCCCGGAAGAACTCCAGGCCTACCCGACAAACGGGTGCCGTTCTAACTGTAACATCAGGAAGGGACGGAAGATTAGCAGAAGATCAATTAATCGAGTTGTGAGGGAACACGAGAAACAGACACAACGGTTGTGGGGTACTTTCCGTAAGCATAGCAGGGAAGGACTACAACACATAGCGCTAAGAAGGAAGGCACCGATTTCCACCTGTGAAGTGAACTCTGGAGGTGCCATTGGACCGGCCGGACTTGCGCAGCCTGGTGAACCGTATTCTGGACTGAGGACTCAGAGATCTCCAGTAAAGAGGTAAAGAGACTGCAACCTGGTGTCCTCGTTATTTACCGCGACCTGCACCCCACAACTGCACCACCAACATCCACACCTATCATTCACTGTGCGCCCCACGGCAGGGTCACGGGCCGGGGCCTAGCCGCCGTGACAACCCCAGAAGCAGAGACCCAGAGGCCCGGTACCGGGTACCCCTCGGCCCTGCGGCAGTGGGGGCGCTACAGATACACTTAAAAGATACAGCATCACTGGGTAAAGAATGGAAAATATAGCGCCCAATGAGTGGCAAACGTCAACATTTGGAACCACTACACCATCAATTCCTCACTTTGATCCTTATAGTTATTACAACCATTGTGCTGTTAATGAAGATGCCATCTTTAGCGCTCTTTTAGTCCAGATGACTTATTTCATTTTCCCCATACCTCCAGTCTTTTGTAACCATTTAATGTGATTCGCAAAGAACATGGGTAAATGATCGCACCGGACAATTTGCTGCTGACACTTTCCTCAATGCATTTGCCATAATACATTGTATGTGGTGAACCGGTACTGACAGCTGACTAAATTGGTTATTTCATTTCATCATTGCTTACTCCCATGACACAAACAGAATCGTCCGCTCTCGTTAACTCTTACCTTCGAATTGCGCACAGCCAACAATTGACTTTGATCGGATGCTTGTCAGCGGGGCATATCGGAGGCGAGCTTATTGTAAGGAAACAATTCCAGAGCAGTCAAGCAAATTGATGTTTTCAATGTCTGCCGGTCTAATAGATAAGATGCAACCATTCAATAATAAAAATACCGCTCCACTAGATTACACTTGTTATTGCCAAAAAAATGCCTTCCTCCATTCCCACCTCTACCTCACTGTTCATATTCTGTTGCATCAGAAAAGAATACTCTACTTTTTCCTTGTCTTTACTACTTGTACATGAGTAATCATAAGAAAACATGCTTCGTCCAAGCGGTGAGTGTGGTTTCGATAAAGGGGTGTTCCAGCACTAATTTTTTTACTATGTACTAGTGATGAGTGAACATGCTTGGTAAGGTGTTATCGGAGCATGCTTGGGTGCTGACGGAGTGTCTTCGGCGTGCTCGAAAAATATGTTCGATACATGCAGCCACGAGGACTGGAACATTTTTAATTGGCATGGTTGAAAAATCTGTTCGATACATAGAGCCGTGGGGACTGGAACATGTTTCTTCGGCGTGGTTGAAAAATCTGTTCGATACATGCAGCCGTGGGGACTGGAACATGTTTCTTCGACGTGGTTGAAAAATCTGTTCTATACATGCAGCCGTGGGGACTGGAACATGTTTCTTCAGCGTGGTTGAAAAATCTGTTCGATCCATGCAGCCATAGGGACTGGAACATGTTTCTTCGGCGTGGTCAAGAATTATGTTTGATACAAGCAGCCGCAGGAACTGGAACATGTTTCTTCAGTGTGGTCAAAAATATGTTCAATACATGCAGCTGCAGTGACTGGAACATGTTTCTTCATTGTGGTCAAAAAATATGTTCAATACATGCAGCTGCGGGGACTGGAACATGTTTCTTTGGCATGGTCAAAAATATGTTCGATACATGCAGCCACGGGGACTGGAACATGTTTCTTCGGCGTGGTCGAAAAATAAGTTCGATACATGCAGCCGCGGAGACTGGAACATGTTTCTTCGGTGTGGTCGAAAAATATGTTCAATACATACAGCCGTGGGAACTGGAACATGTTTCCTCAGCGTGGTCAAAAAATATGTTCGATACATGCAGCCGCGGGGACTGGAACAAGTTTCTTTGGCGTGGTCGAAAAATATGTTCGATACATGCAGCCGCAGGGACTGGAACATGTTTCTTCGGCGTGGTTGAAAAATATTTTTGATACATGCAGCCGCGGAGACTGGAACATGTTTCTTTGGCGTGGTCGAAAAATATGTTTGATACATGCAGCCACGGGGACTGGAACATGTTTCTTTGGCGTGGTCGAAAAATATGTTCAATACATGCAGCCGCAGAGACTGGAACATGTTTCTTTGGTGTGGTTGAAAAATATGTTCGATACATACAGCTGTAGGGACTGGAACATGTGCAGCGCCCCAGAGTCCTGGTCGTTGCAGTACTGTGGCTCCGCCACTAAGGGGAGCTGTGGTACGTCCGATGGCACTGAAGGAGTTCATCTGATCAGGTATCACAGACATCAATACATTTCACCGCCGGGCCTCCAGGGGGAGCTAAGGGTTCTATTCATTAGGCCACTCTCCACATACTGGTAAAACTGGGGGTCAGGCAGGAAGTTAGACAGAAAGCTGACTGGGTTGGAACCAGGCAACACCTTGTGGCAGAGGGTGTTGCGGGAGAAGATTCGGTAGGGTCTCTGTCAGAGGTGGGATCCTGACAGAGGCTTGGCAACTTGAGCGAAAGTAACGGGACCGTGCCTGCTCAGTATAGCGGCGGTGCCCAAGAAGGGATTGGAAGCGAGATAGATTGTGCTGAGTGAGAAACGAGATCAAAGCAAGAAGGAGAATACCAGTAGGGGTCGTGCTGTAAGACCGAGGCAACATCCTACTGAGGCGCACAACCGGCGGCCAGAACGCCGAGGGAGTATTACAATATTCAGCTTCAAGCAATACTCTAAACAGCGGCAGGACAGTCAGTCTAAGGCGGGCTGTCTCACCTAAATCACCTATGCAGTCTTGGGGGGCAACTAGTGGAGAGGGGCGACTCTAGGGTCCCGGAAGAGCTCCGAGCCTACCCGTCAAACGGGTGCCGTCCTAACCGCAACATCAGGGAGGGACGGAGGATTAGCAGAACATCATCTAATCGAGTTGTGAGGGAACTTAAGAAACAGACACAACAGTTGTGGGGACTTTCCGAAAGCACAGCAGGGAAGGACCGCAACACATAGCGCTAGAAGGAAGGCACAGATTTCCACCTGCTAAGAGAACTCTGGAGGTGCCATTGGACCGGCCGGACTTGCGCAGCCTGGCTATCTGGACTTCGGACTGAGGACCCAGAGATCTTCAGTAAAGCGGTAAAGAGACTGCAACTTGGTGTCCTCGTTATTTACTGCACCGCACCACTACAGCATCACCACCACCATCATCTACCCACATCTATCACTGTACGCCCCTCAGCAGGGTCACGGACCGGGCCTAGCCACCGTGACAACCCCAGAGCAGAGACTCACAGGCCTGGTACCGGGTACCCCTCGGCCCTGCGGCAGTGGGGGCGCTACACATGTTTCTTCAGCGTGGTCAAAAAATATGTTCGATACATGCAGCCGCGGGGACTGGAACAAGTTTCTCTGGCATGGTCAAAAAATATGTTCAATACATGGAGCTGCGGGGACTGGAACATGTTTCTTCAGCGTGGTCGAAAAATATGTTCGATGCATGCAGCCGCGGAGACTGGAACATGTTTCTTCGGCGTGGTCCAAAAATATGTTCAATACATGCAGCTGTGGGGACTGGAACATGTTTCTTTGGCGTGGTCGAAAAATATTTTCAATACATGCAGCTGTGGGGACTGGAACATGTTTCTCTGGCGTGGTCGAAAAATATGTTCAATACATGCAGCCGTGGAGACTGGAACATGTTTTTTCGGCGTGGTCAAAAAACATGTTCCAGTCCATGCAGCTGCATTTATTGCGGCTGTTCGACAACCATAACATATGCAAGGATTGTCTGTTTTTTAGGCAATCCATGCTTGTGTTGTGGCTGTCGAATTACTGTGAGACATGCAGCGGCAGGGACTGGAACATATTTTTTGAGCACACCAATGTCACATGTTTCAGTCCCGGTGGCTGCATGTCTCGTGGCTGTTCAACAGCCGAAACATATGCATGGATTGTCTGTTTGTTAGGCAATCCCTGCATGTGTTGCGGCTGTTGAACAGCCACGAGACATGCAGCTGAACATATTTTTCGAACATGCCAAAGACTCTCGATTAGCAGAGGAGCATGCTCAGATAACACCTTATCATCTGTATGGCAGCACAAGACTTTCCATTTATGGCACCACAACAGTGATATTCTCCCCTAGAGATAATTCTTCTAATGGATTCCATTGCCATAACAAGGCACCCTAAAACCTCAGCTAGACATAAAGGACTAAATTAATAAATTACCTAACTTACTATTTAAAGATCAATTAGGTATATTTTAGTTTTTTATCTGGAAAACTCCATAAGCAACTGAACATCAGAAAATGGAAAGATGAAGTTAATATGTCAGCAGGTTTTGCTATGTAATCCGACAGCAGCATGATGTAGGGACAGTGACCCTGATTCCAGTGATGAGTCACTTGTGGGCTGCTTGCTGTAGCTTTGATACAATCACAGATTTCTCTGCTGTAGATCTAGTAGAACTCTCAATGCTTAACCCTGTATAATCCAACCCACACCACTGATTGGCTGCCCCTTGTGTACACTGTATATTGACAGAAAGCGGCCAATCAGTGTTGTGGGCGTGGTTGGACCAGGAGGCAAGTGACAACAAGTTCTGCAGTGATAATCTCCTGCTGATAAAACACAACTCACAGTCTAGTAAGTGACACATCACTGGAATCCGGGTTTCTGCCATAACAGCATGCTACTCTCATATTACATAGAAAAATGTTGCTGACAGATTCCCTTTCAAAAAAGTTTTGGGGTATTTTTTTAATTATGTTTGGCTACTTTTTTTCCTTATTACCATCTATATTAATCAAAAAAGGAAATATTGCGGTTTTCACCTGTCATTGTAATCCTGCCTCTGCTGATAAGGAGACTGCTGAAAAGACAGAAAGTACAATTCTAAAATAGCCCTGGTAGCATAACTGAATTAAGAACAATTCTAGGGAAATTTTGACAATGGATTTGGACACTAAAGGTATTATAATTAAGATTGTGTCCCCCTTCATGATGCAGTGCTTGGTTTGAACAGTCATTTTGTGACGACAGACTTCTTTTAATATTCCCTTATTTATAGAAAATCATGGAAATGTGCATATGGTCAATAAAAATAACCATTGCACTCCTTTATTAATTTTTTTTTCTAAGGACAAAGACTTATTTTATTATACTTTTAGATATAGAGAAAAAAAACAACAAAGAAGTCGAACAAAACATAAAATATAGTAATAAAAAATGACATCTGTTCTGATTCAGGCAGGGTGGGTAGGTGAAATGGCCGGATGTGGACATGAAGTGACGGGAAGGGTTCATTAATGTAACTAGGAGTAAGATTTAACATGACCATTTGAAGAAGAAAGATACAGACTAATCTGCCGCACAAGGTAATGTAAATGTATACAGAGTATAATAAAAAATGTAAAGAATACGATGCAAATAATGTCAATGCAACTGCAGAAAATATAAAATGCCTATACAATTATAATCAAAAAAGGAAAAGAAAATTGATAGAGGGGGAAAAAGTTTGGCATAGGCTGCAAAGTGGTAAAAAAAGAGTTTCTACGATGCTCAGCTAATATAAGGGATCTTCTGTGAGTGTGAGCGGAGTATCAGTGCTCTGTGCTCCGATCCTCTCGCATGTGTGCAGAGGAGACAGAGAAATTAATTTCTCCATCTCCTCCACTGCCGGCGTCCGCAGGAATCGCACTGCACTCGGGTGACATCCGAGTGCCCTTAGGCTGATGTGGGACCCACTTAAGTTTGGTTTGATTTTTATCAGAGTACCATCTGAATCTCATAAGAGTTTGCTTTGAGTTTCATAAGATTTTTATCAGAGTGTCATCAGAGTTTTGTCCGATTTTTTAACAGAATATCATCAGAGAAAAACTGGGACCAAACTTTGATGAGATTTTGATGAAAATCTGATGAAACTTGGACCAAATGTTGATTAAACTCTGACGATACTCTGATTCAAACTGTAACAGGCTGGGTGGTGGAACCACTGAGGGACCAGGCTGGGTGGTGGGACCACGTATACATAGCAGCATGCGATACCGAGATCCAAGGAGAGACAAGGGAGGTGGTCCAGGTGTTACTCCAGGACTGACCTTGGGTAAATGGCAGCTGAACCCCTAGGAATGGGTAGCTGGGGTGGCCCGAGGGAATGTGAAATAGATGCAGGCGGCGTAAGAAGGCAGACGGAACCGGCTGGTGAGAATATGAGCACTGGCAGGTGCAGGCTGAATTGGGTGATAAGCTGGCGGGCACGGCTCATGGACAAGCTGGTGGGCACGGCAGATAGACAGGCTGGCAAGTATGGCAGATAGACAGGCTAGCGGGAACGTCTGATAGACATGCTAGCGAGCACATCTGATAGACAGGCTAGTGGGCACGTCTGATAGACAGGCTGGCGGGCATGGCAGATAGACAGGCTAGTGGGTACATCTGATAGACAGGCTGGCGGGCATGGCAGTTAGACAGGCTGGCTGGCACGGCTGATAGACCGGCTAGTATATAGGAATGTGACCACTAGGACCTGAGAACTGAGAATGATGTTTAGGAACATACTTACAACATTGCACAGGCACCTCCCACCTGGAGGAGGTGCCTTAAATAATGAGTGCTTACCAGCCAAGGGCTGGGGACACATTAGAATGGTTCTCACGTCCCTTTAAGAGGCCAGGATTGCGTGTACATCCTAAGAACTGTGCCTGGGAATCTGTGGGAAGTGCACAGACCCCAGGCAGCCATAGGAGGAAGGGGCAGAGAGCGGGATCGCGGAGGTGAGTTACTCAGCATCTCTGCTGGGGGAGGGAGCCCGAGAGCAGAGACGCCAATGACGGGGTGGGAACAGCAGAAAAGGGAGAGGGAAATGCCGGGCTGCGGCGGTGAAAATGTCAGCGCCTCTGCCGGGGAAGGGAATGCCGAGGCACCAGTGTTACAAAAATCTGATGAAAATTGGACCAAACTCTGTTGATACTCTGATGATATTTTTATGAAACTCGAACCAAGGTTCTGATGATATTTTGATTTAAATCTTATGAAACTCGAGCCAAGGCTGAGGATACTTTGATGAAAATCTTAGGAAACTCGAACCAAGGCTCTGATGATACTTTGATCAAAATCTTATGAAACTTGAACTAAGGATCTGATGATACTTTGATGAAGATCTTATGAAACTGAGAGCAAACTTAATGATGAATTTTGGATCAATCTCTTATACAAATCTGATGATATTCCGATGAAACTCAAATCTCTGATGAGGAAAAAAAATGTTTCTCCACATTTTCCTATCAGTTCATGAAAAACAGACAGCACTCAGATGGCATCCGAGTGCTGTCCCATATTTGCACGGATCCATAGACTTTCAACGTCACACAAGTCTCTGAGAGTTTGCATGAACTCCTCAATCTGCAAGAAATCATGGACATGTGAACAGTCCCCTAGACTATCAGAGGTGCGAGTGCTATCTGTGAAGAATGCAGATATAACTCGTCCGCGAAAACGTGATGTGTGAATGAGCCCTTACCCTCCGTGTGACTTGTAATATTTTCTACCATGCATTGCAGATACACATCTCCATGAAGTGCGTTCTTTGTATGGATGAAGGAAAATAGCCATTTGCTTCCATAAATCAGATTATGAATTAGGGACTGTACAGTCTGACAGCGACAATTTCAAGTATTCAAATTCACTTCCCCCTTGTGAATCCTCGGAAGCGGATATTGCCGCTTGGAGACTAGCGATACATTTGTTTTGTCGTTAAGAGGTATTTGACGAGTGTGACAGGGTTCCTAGATTTATACCCACAGCTTGACATGCCTTATGCTAATAAAGGCCTCTTTAACAAATTAAAGGAAACATCAACGAAGGGATTTGTAAAATTGTATCCTTGATGAGCAACTACAAAGTCATTTTAACCCTTTCTTAGAATAAGATTATGCACAAATCCTTTATCTGCGAGAAAATATGAACCCTCTCACGTTTATTATGCAAATCTATATCTCCCAACTGTGCTGCAGAATAAAAACGAGCACTTCCCCTATAAGGATAAATGCATCAAATTTATGTATGACTCAATATTTACAGTGTTGACCCTTATTTTTCAACACTTCTTACTATTCGCCCCGTACAGATGGATATCAGATTCTGGGCCAAATCTTGACAAAGACCTCCCATTCTTCAGTGCTTGAAGTTTATCACAATTTGGGTGTGTGGACTTGTGGTATGAGAGCCTGAAGTTCAGGCAGGTTGCATATAGCCGGTGTTGTGGGTTTGCCAGGACCAGATGTTCTACAGTTCAATGAGGGAGACCAGCGTTAAGAAATAAACTCTTTACTGAACTTGGGAAGGGTTATATACAAGGGATAGCGGGTGCAAAGTCTTACGGATGTTTCCTTTATAGTATGAAGCATTTTTCCACACAGTTTCCTTCCTCTGTAGTCTACTCCGAGGCTTTCAAGTCACACTTTTTTGCCCTACTTCTCCAAAACCCAGATTTAACACTACACTCCTGATCAGCAAGTCCCCTTACTTGCTCAACAGTTCCACATTCTATTTCTTCCACTACTGGTGCCCCGGATCTACAGCTCAGGACCCTTCACTACTTCCAGTCTCTCAGTCCTGCTAAGACCCATTACCTTCTATGTTACAAGCTCTAGGTCTCATGGCTAGGCGTCCTCTCCTAGGACCCATCTCCCAACTTTCTTTTCCGGATCATACTATCCCTTCTTCTTAGTCTCCTGTCACTCAGGGTCACCCTTACTACAGCTCTGCTCACTTCTCATTCCAAACTCTATGGTCAGCTATCTACATATCTATCAGATCACTATCTGATAACACTATGCTTTACATGACATTACTTATCTTACATTATTACACTCTATACACATTATGTTATACTATCAATACTTATCATACTCTATATCACAATACATTACAGTTCACATGACGCCAGATATACAAAAGATGCAACACATTATTCCTGATGTCTTCAGGGGTAGGAATGTGACAGTCATTGTCCACCACCCTTACATACAGGTATCTGAATAGTCAGGCTTGTATCCTGCTCTGCCCTAACTCACATTAAGGTCGGCTAATACAAGTTTAGGTTTTAATACTAGAGACATGATAGAACTAGGTACACCTTGTCTTGGTTGGATGGCTTGAAGGGTATGTGCACACGTTCAGGATTTCTTGCAGAAATTTCCTGAAGAAAACCGGAAATTTTCTGCAAGAAATCCGCATTTTTTTTTTTGCGTTTTTTTTCCATTTTTTTTGCGTTTTTTTAACATTCTGCAAGCGTAATTAGCTTGCAGAATGCTAAAGTTTTCCAAGCGATCTGTAGCATCGCTTGGAAAACTGACTGACAAGTTGGTCACACTTGTCAAACATAGCGTTTGACAAGTGTGACCAACTTGTTACTATAGATGCTGCTTTTGCAGCATCTATAGTAAAAGATAGAACGTTTAAAAATAATAAAAAAAATAAAAAAAATGCTTATACTCACCCGCAGACATCAGATCTCCTCACCGGCGTCCATTCCTATAGCTGATGTGTGCGCGCAGGGCCTTCCATGACGTCACGGTCACGTGAGCGGTCTCGACCAATCACAGGACAGTGACGTCATTCGGCAAGGTCCTTCTCCGCACACCAGCTACAGGAACCAGCCAGCGTGCAGCACAGAGGCGGGAACACTGCGCTGGACATCGAGGGTGAGTATAGGACTGTTTTTTATTTTATTTCTTATTTTTTGACCACTTATATGGTGCCCAGTGCGTGGAGGAGAGTTTCCTCTCCTCCACCCTGGGTACCAACCGCACATAATCTGCTTACTTCCCGCATGGTGTGCACAGCCCCGTGCGGGAAGTAAGCAGATCAATGGACCCCTAGGTGTGCGGAATCCCCGCAATTCCGCATTTTTAATGAACATGTTGCTTTTTTTTCCGCTATGCGATTTTTTCGCGGAAAAAATCGCAACATTTGCACAAAAAATGCGGAATACCTTGTAAATAATAGGAGGCATATGTTAGCGTTTTTTTCGCGTTTTTATCACGTTTTTATAGCGAAAAAACGCGAAAAAAACGCTAAAAATCCTGAACGTGTGCACATGGCCTTACACTTTTTGATCAAAATAGTGTTAGCCAAGTACCCTATATTATTTACATGCACTAATGATATTTACTTATTTATTTACTATAGGGTATATGCTAATTTTATTTTCTCTTTAGTCCCCTTAGAGGACTAATGAATAATGTAAGAATTTAAAAAAAAGTTTAAAAATATGAAAAAATTAAAAATACAAATTCATATCACTCTCCCCCTATTTAACCCCTTAATCCCATATGATGTACTATCCCGTCAAGGTGACCTGGGACTTAATTCCCAGTGATGGCATAGTACGTCATATACGATCGGCCGCGCTCACGGGGGGAGCGAGGCCGATCGCGGCCAGGTGTCAGCTGACTATCACAGCTGACATCCGGAACTATGTGCCAGGAGCGGTCACGGACCGCCCCCGGCACATTAACCCCCGGCACACTGCGATCAAACATGATCGCAGTGTACCGGCGGTACAGGGAAGCATCGCGCAGGGAGGGGGCTCCCTGCGTGCTTCCCTGAGACGATCGGTACAAGGCGATGTACTCACCTTGTACCGAGCGTCTCCTCCCTGCAGTCCCCAAAATGGCCGTGGGGCTGCATCCGGGTACTGCAGGGAGTACTTCCGGGTCCACAGCAGGCCCTGGTAAGCCTGCAGCGCTGTCAGTCAGATCGCTGATCTGACAGAGTGCTGTGCAAACTGTCAGATCAGCGATCTGTGATGTCCCCCACTGGGACAAAGTAAAAAAGTAAAAAAAAAAAAAATTCCACGTGTAAAAAAAAAATAAATTCCTAAATAAAGAAAAAAAAAATTATTCCTATAAATACATTTCTTTATCTAAAAAAAAAAACAATAAAAGTACACATATTTAGTATCGCCACGTCCGAAACGACCCAACCTATAAAACTGTCCCACTAGTTAATCCCTTCAGTAAACACCGTAAGAAAAAAAAAAAACGAGCCAAAAAACAACGCTTTATTATCATACTGCTGAACAAAAAGTGGAATAACACGCGATCAAAAAGATGAATATAAATAAACATGGTACCGCTGAAAACGTCATCTTGTTCAGCAAAAAACAAGCCGCCAAACAGCATCATAAGCAAAAAAATAAAAAAGTTATAGTACTCAGAATAAAGCGATGACAAATAAATTATTTTTTCTATAAAATAGCTTTTATCATATAAAAGCGCCAAAACATAAAAAAATGATATAAATGAGATATCGCTGTAATCGTACTGACCCGACGAATAAAACTGCTTTATCAATTTTACCAAACGTGGAACGGTATAAATGCTTCCCCCAAAAGAAATTCATGAATAGCTGGTTTTTGGTCATTCTGCCTCACAAAAATCGGAATAAAAAGCGATCAAAAAATGTCATGTGCCCGAAAATGTTACCAATAAAAACGACAACTTGTCCCGCAAAAAACAAGACCTCACATGACTCTGTGGACCAAAATATGGAAAAATTATAGGTCTCAAAATGTGGAGACGCAAAAACTTTTTTGCTATAAAAAGCGTCTTTTAGTGTATGACAGCTGCCAATCATAAAAATCCGATATAAAAAACGCTATAAAAGTAAATCAAATCCCCCTTCATCACCCCCTTAGTTAGGGAAAAATAATAAAATTAAAAAAATTTATTTATTTCCATTTTCCCATTAGGATTAGGGCTAGGGTTAGGGTTAGGGCTAGGGTTAGGGTTAGGGCTAGGGTTAGGGCTAGGGTTAGGGCTAGGATTAGGGCTAGGGTTAGGGCTAGGGTTAGGGCTAGGGTTGGAGCTAAAGTTAGGGTTAGGGTTGGTGCTAAAGTTAGGGTTAGGGTTGGGGCTAAAGTTAGGGTTAAGGTTGGGGCTAAAGTTAGGGTTAGGGTTTGGATTACATTTACGGTTGGGATTAGGGTTAGGGGTATGTCAGAGTTAGGGGTGTGGTTAGGGTTACCGTTGGGATTAGGGTTAGGGGTGTGTTTGGATTAGGGTTTCAGGTAGAATTGGGGAGTTTCCACTGTTCAGGCACATCAGGGGCTCTCCAAACGCGACATGGCGTCCGATTTCAATTCCAGCCAATTCTGCGTTGAAAAAGTAAAACAGTGCTCCTTCCCTTCCGAGCTCTCCCGTGCACCCAAACAGGGGTTTACCCCAACATATGGGGTATCAGCGTACTCAGGACAAATTGGACAACAACTTTTGGGGTCCAAGTTCTCTTGTTATCCTTGGGAAAATAAAAATTTGGGGGGCTAAAAAATCATTTTTGTGGGAAAAAAGGATTTTTTATTTTCACGGCCCTGCGTTGTAAACTGTAGTGAAGCACTTGGGGGTTCAAAGTTCTCACAACAGATCTAGATAAGTTCCTTGGGAGGTTTAGTTTCCAATATGGGGTCACTTGTGGGGGGTTTCTACTGTTAGGGTACATCAGGGGCTCTACAAATGCAACGTGACACCTGCAGACCAATCCATCTAAGTCTGCATTCCATATGGCGCTCCTTCCCTTCCGAGCTCTGCCATGCGCCCAAACAGTGGTTCCCCCCCACATATGGAGTATCAGCGTACTCAGGACAAATTGAACAACAACGTTTGGGGTCCAATTTCGCCTGTTACCCTTGGGAAAATACAAAACTGGGGGCTTATAAATAATTTTTGTGGAAAAAAAAATATTTTTTTCATTTTCACGGCTCTGCATTATAAACTGTAGTGAAACACTTGGGGGTTTAAAGTTCTCACAGCACATCAAGATAAGTTCCTTGGGAGGTCTAGTTTCCAAAATGGTGTTACATGGGGGGGTTTTAATGTTTAGGCACATCAGGGGCTCTCCAAACGCAACATGGTGTCCCATCTCAATTCCAGTCAATTTTGCATTGAAAAGTCAAACGGCGCTCCTTCCCTTCCGAGCTCTGCCATGCGCCCAAACAGTGGTTCACCCCCACATATGGGGTATCGTCGTACTCAGGACAAATTGCACAACAAGTTTTGTGGTCTAATTTCTTCTCTTACCCTTGGGAAAATAAAAAATTGGGGGTGAAAAATCATTTTTGTGAAAAAATATGATTTTTTATTTTTACGGCTCTGCATTATAAACTTCTGTGAAGCACTTGTTGGGTCAAAGTGCTCACCACACATCTAGATAAGTTCCTTAAGGGGTCTACTTTCCAAAATGGTGTCACTTGTGGGGGGTTTCAATGTTTAGGCACATCAGGGGATCTCCAAACGCAACATGGCGTCCCATCTCAATTCCAGTCAATTTTGCATTGAAAAGTCAAATGGCGCTCCTTCCCTTTCGAGCTCTGCCATGCGCCCAAACAATGGTTTACACCCACATATGGGGTATCAGTGTACTCAGGACAAATTGCACAACAATTTTTGGGGTCCAATTTCTTTTCTTACCCTTGGGAAAATAAAAAATTGGGGGCAAAAATATCATTTTTGTGAAAAAATATGATTTTTTGTTTTTACGGCTCTGCATTATAAACTTCTGTGAAGCACTTGGTGGGTCAAACTGCTCACCACACATCTAGATAAGTTCCTTAGGGGGTCTACTTTCCAAAATGGTGTCACTTGTGGGGGGTTTCAATGTTTAGGCATATCAGGGGCTCTCCAAACGCAACATGGCGTCCCATCTCAATTCCAGTCAATTTTGCATTGAAAAGTAAAATGGCGCTCCTTTCCTTCCGAGCTCTGCCATGCGCCCAAACAGTGGTTTACCCCCACATATGGGGTATCAGCATACTCAGGACAAATTGTACAACAACTTTTGGGGTCCATTTTCTCCTGTTACCCTTGGTAAAATAAGACAAATTGGAGCTGAAATAAATTTTGTGTGAAAAAAAGTTAAATGTTCATTTTTATTTAAACATTCCAAAAATTCCTGTGAAACACCTGAAGGGTTAATAAACTTCTTGAATGTGGTTTTGAGCACCTTGAGGGGTGCAGTTTGTAGAATGGTGTCACACTTGGGTATTTTCTATCATATAGACCCCTCAAAATGACTTCAAATGAGATGTGGTCCCTAAAAAAAAATGGTGTTGTAAAAATGAGAAATTGCTGGTCAACTTTTAACCCTTATAACTCCCTAACAAAAAAAAATGTGGGTTCCAACATTGTGCTGATGTAAAGTAGACATGTGGGAAATGTTACTTTTTAAGTATTTTGCATGACATATCTCTGTGATTTAAGGGCATAAAAATTCAAAGTTGGAAAATTGCGAAATTTTCAAAATTTTTGCCAAATTTCCATTTTTTTCACAAATAAATGCAAGTTATATCAAATAAATTTTACCACTGTCATAAAGTACAATATGTCACGAGAAAACAATGTCAGGATCGCCAAGATCCGTGGAAGCGTTCCAGAGTTATAACCTCATAAAGGGACAGTGGTCAGAATTGTAAAAATTGGCCCGGTCTTTAACGTGCAAACCACCCTCGGAGTTTAAGGGGTTAAAATAGCAAAAAAAAGCAATGCACATGTGGTATCTCCACATCTGTAAAAGTCTGATCTATCAAACTATAAAATTAAATAACCTGATGTGAGAAAAAAAAAATGTCAGAATTGTATTTTTTAGGAGCCACAACACTAAAATATCATATCAAGGCTAAAATGGCATCCCATAAAAACATCAGCTCATCAAAAAAAAGCCCTTAAACAATTCCATCAACCGAAACAGGAATAAGTTATAGGTCTCGTGAATGGTCTCGGAAATAGCGATATCTGCATAAAAAAAAAAATTTTTAAGCAAATTTACAATTTTTGGTACCACTTGAATAAAAAAAGCTACCTGTTCATGTTTGGTATCACCATAATCGCACTGACCTGAAGAGTATTGTTAGGTTATTTTTACCATATAATGAACTCCGTAAAAACAAAACCAAAAGAACAATGACAAAATTGCAGTTTTTTCTCAGTTTTTACCAATTTGGACAATAACACGATATCGGCCCGATATCACGTTATCGTTCAAATTGGTCAACTATCCTTGAGGAGATTATCCCTCCGGCAAGAGGCAGCTGCTGATATCTGCAGGTGTTCATAGGAACACTCTTGGTCTTGTGGGCTTTTGTTCCCCTACAATTTTTCTACTTTTTCTCAATTTGATCACACTTTTAAGAGTTAGGGATCTTGAAAGAAGAGTAGGAAAAAAAAAACAACTAAAAATGGAAAAAAGCCATGTCAGGAAGGCATTGATTATCGAAACCCCTCCAGAGAAGAATCTTAAATTATGGGCCTGGTTCTACTAATAACCAAAAGCAGAGAATAAAAATGTTTCTATAGCTGGATTTTATGATCCAGTTTTCTTCCTATCTTAATTTTTAGATTATTTTTGCATTTAGATTTTTTTTTATATAATGGAGAGCTCTTCTTGTCTGGCAATTTGTATCTTGGGCATGTAGACAGTTTGGTCCTGTGGAAAGTGCAGGCAGCCATCATGTTTCAAGAACCAGGAGCAAAGAGATTTCCCATCTCAAGCCTTAAATAGCAATGACAAGAGCTTGGAGGTTTCTGTAATTAACAGATAATTAACCAATTTATTTTCTTCTTTCAATCACTAAGCAAAATGTTTAGGTGTGTATTATTCCGAGACGCGTAGCTTTCACGAGCCCTCAAGGAAACAAATTGTACTCGGTAGCTCTGGAGAGTCCTTGGGGCCTGCTTAGCAGACTCTCGGTCGTAACATCAGTCCAAAGATAGCTCAGTATTCATCAAATGGGGATGACTTCTCGCTGCAAGCGAATGGACTTTTTTTCAATGAGCAAGTAGTTGTAGTCAGTGAGGTAGAAAGAAGATTCCCGAGATGTTCTACAAAATCATGGAAAATCTGGCCAACTTCCCAATAAAATTTTAGTAAATAAGCTGGTTTCTCCCATTCTTTCACTGTTTAGTGATCTTAGATGACCGGCTATATAAGAAAAGGTTCAGCAGCTTTATATTATTTCAATGCCATATCTTTCATCACTTGCTGAATTAGAGAGGAATTAGAGAGGAGCGGAACAGGCAAAATTTTAATTAGTTTGTTTTTCCCCTGGAAATTCGAGAAAGTTAATGTCCTTCCTTATGCTCTGGAATCTCCCAGACCTCAATGCATAATCAACGAAATATGTAAAAAAATTAAGAAAATCATTATACTCAACGTGACTCACCAAAATGCATCAGTTCCTCCTTGCAGCTTTTTATCTACTGATGCTCCCCCTGGAATCTTCATGGCACTCGAAAGGGTTCTACACAAGTGCATGTAAGATCACGGTATCATGATGTTACGCTGTGCACCTTGACCCATGAGCCCATCAATGAAAGTCGGAAGTCTCTGCTGAGTGTGAAAGGTCCAGTATTCCAGTGTGAGTGGCAGACATGAGAAGACTAGGACTGTATAGGTGACGATGGGCAGCAAAGGGGCCGTAGAGGTGAGTTTTTAAATTTTTTTAAAGTTTTTGATGGCCCTTTATGGTTCAGAAAAAGGAAGACTAACATCTGCCATTTTTCTGGATCCACGCGGAAATTAATTTTAAAAAATCAAACATTTTGTCGAATGCAGATTTTATAATTTAAGTCCTCTCCAATATATTCATTAATATTCACTAGAAAACTTTGAGTTTACATCCTTGCGGTCCTAATATATATTTTTCTATTCGTGATTTTCTAGAAGTTTCTTTAAAAGGTGCCTTGTTGGCACATTTTTACATTTGGAAGCAGACACTTTTTCCTTAGTAAAAATAACACCACTCTTTTGGCATATTCTGGGTTCATGGGGTTTAATAGACAAGTCAAAGGTATACTTGACAATGAGGAATACTTTCAATGTGAAACATAAAAAAATGAGTCCAGGAGAAGATTGCAATTTGTAAGAGAAAATACAAAGAGCCTCATCGATTTCCAGATTTTTTAACTTTCCAACTTCAGAGGATTAGTAATAAATTAAATTAATCTGCAACTTCTAAGATTTATAAAATTCCATATAAAGAGATCAGAGCGGCTCCCCTTGACATAATGTTACCAGTTGGATTTTCAGCCTCACTCACATCTGGATGCTCATTTTATTATTCTCATTGCCGTGTGCTGAAACAGCAAAATGGGTTATTACTATTCACTTCAGCATAATGTAAAAGCAAGAACATATATTACAGGGAACATGAGCTAAGCAGAACCTAACACATGCGCCAATTGTATGACCTATCGTAGAGTGATGGAGTAACAGCTGGAAAACCAAAAGTTGGACATTGGACAACTGAACCCAGACTTATAACTTTTGCATGCAAATGTGTATTTTTGGTCATCATTCACAAAAATGCAGCAGAAAAAAAAAGTTCCATGCTTCATTGAATGCTGTATTATGCACAATATCTCCTTACGGTTTGGGGCACCATAGGAAAGGAGCTTCGTGTACCTCCAAATAGGCTCTCTGCACATTGCTGTGGTCCATTACATTATCATTATTTTCTATGTTTGTGTTCTATGTAATTCTTGCAGCCCCATCTTCCATGGTCTGCTGCTGCCACTGATGAATCGGCATGCTGCAAAAATTATTTCCAAGTAAGTTCTGGTTTCATATCATCCAATCTTCTAAGATTGAGATTAAAGCTGGGGTTACAAGGTCACCAATTACTTACATTATACTGTGATGTAGTGGTAGCAATAGCGACCATTCTCCAAAGTCACCATGAAGCTCCAACCTAAGGTCGGTTTCACCCATTCATGAAACACAGCCCGTTCTTCCATCGGAAGACTTCACCTGATTGACACATCTCCAAACCTTAGCTTCCTGCTTCATGTATGTCTATAAAGCAGGTAGCTCAAGTTAGGAGACCAGTTTAGATCTTCCAATGTAAGATAGATCCATCTTTCACTGGCCTTAGGCTGGAGCTACACAGCATCACTGGTGGTGTTACTTTAAGACTTTACATCCTATGATTGTCAAAAGAGTAATTTATGTCCAGTGTCTGCATAAAGCCATGGATAAAAATCAAGAATATTGGCTTTTTCATTGCCAAAATCAAGGCGACTTTGATCCAAAAGACTTCAATGTGACCTGTGGCTGTGTGTGTTTCAGCTGCTGTGCAGATATTGTTGGTTGCACTACTTGTCTGAGACCTGCTGTCACACGAACAGTGTCGCTTTGCAGTCATACTGTATTCTAGGCATGAGCCTCCCTTTTTCTTATAGACGAGAGTGGACCTCCAACCTAAAAAATAAAAAAACGTAATTCCCGTTATGCCACTGTAAGGAGGAGCAATGGATATTGAGACACCTCCCTGTTGACAGGATAAGAAGCCATGTACCATGTAAAAGTTCATTAAAGTTGTTTATTCAGTTTCTTCCAGTGGTCTACACCCCACCTGGCTTTGGCTCTATGCTACTTCAGGCCCCGAACCCTCATCACTCACTCACTCTGCAACATCTGTGCCAACTCATGTTTTCGCTTTGGCTGCTGGTCAGTGGTACACCTTTATTGCTTGAAACACAAGACAGCATAGGATTCATTTTTGTCTAAGGTTTGATAACTCCTTCCTGATATACTTGTGTAGTCAGCTATTTTACCCCCTGAAGGTTTGACTTCCACTACCAGTCAGTAGCTCTGACCTCTGACCTCTGTGCTCCTGTGTTTTTTCCTGATTATTTCCATTCTTTGACCTCGGCTTGACATTTGTCTACCCACTTGCTTTATAATCTTGTCCCTGACCTTACCTCTTGCCTTTGACCCTGCTAGGCAACCTTTCCTAAGTCTGGTTCGCTCCTCCAGATGGTATTCCTTCCGTTGAAGCAATCTAGAGGACCCTGTTGTGAGCCATAAAACTAGACTTTTGACTCTGGCTCTCACCTTACTGACTGTTACGGCTAGCGTAACGCACCGAATAAATAGAGATGTTTTATTGATATTGGTGAGTTTGCAGCCCGGGGTCCACCGTGCAGGAGTACCTGCTGCTAGCAACGGCGGCACGATATGGCGGTATGGACTAACTCAGTTACTTCACCGAGTAGTCGTGAAAGAAAGGCACTGTGCCCTGTTAGGCTTCACAAAGGCACAGGCTAACTGCCCAGACAGAGAGCAGTCAGTGGTCACGCATGCACACAAAACAAAGGACAATTTGGAGGCAAACGTCGCCGTGTCTAGTGTACCTCCACCCAATACCACTAGACGCTGACATTTCCTCGACCGCTGAGAACATCTGGTGGCAAAATGTCCTGACTGCTGGCAAACATGACAAACCTGGAGTGCACGAGCAGTCCGGGACTTAGAACCCGCTCGTGACACTTCCATGGCCTCATGTGACTCAGGTACCTTGACCGGAGATTCGAGAGGTTTGGCGAAGGTGGGAGCCAGCCGAAACCTCTGCTTACACTGGGCTCGCTCTAACCTCCGCTCGTTAAAATGGAGGTCAATTCGAGTAGAGACCGATATTAACTCCTCCAGTGTGGCAGGAATCTCCCTAGTGGCCAGAGCGTCCTTAACGTGATCAGCCAGGCCCCTCCAAAATATGGGGATAAGGGCTTTATCTGACCACTCCAGCTCAGAAGCCAGAGTCTGAAATCGGTTGGCAAAATGGCTGACCATGGACTCACCCTGAGTTAATGCCAGCAGTTGGAGCGCCGTGTCATGGGTGACTTGAGGTCCTAAAAAGACCTGTTTCAGAGTGCTCAGGAACTGCGGAGCACTCTGCACCACATGATCGCCACGCTCCCACAGCGGCGTAGCCCACTCCAATGCTCTGTCTGACAAGAGAGACAGAATAAATCCCACCTTAGCCCGCTCAGTAGGGAAACGTGCAGCCAGGAGCTCGAGATGAATAGAGCACTGACTTACGAAACCCCTACAAGATTTGCTGTCCCCAGAACATTTTTCTGGCAGCGGGAGGCGAGATAATGTCGGAACAGGGGTGGCAGTGGACAAGGTAGCTGCAGCCACGCTAGCAGCCTGTATAGCAACTGCGGTAACATCCACAGCTGGGGTTGAGCTCTCGAGAGCAGCCAACCTACCCTCCAGCTGCTGGATATACCACAAAGTTTGCTGAATGTCCGCCATTTACTAGCCAGACCCTGGCGCTAGTATTATGTTACGGCTAGCGGAACGCACCGAATAAATAGAGATGTTTTATTGATATTGGTGCGTTCGCAGGCCGGGGTCCACCGTGCAGGAGTACCTGCTGCTAGCAACGGCGGCACGATTGTTGTGAAATTGGATTTTGGGCTCCCCCGGTGGCCACTGGTGGAATTGAACTGGTGTGCATCATCCTCTCTGTTCACCTGTTTCCATCAGTATGTGGGAGTCGCTATTTAGCCTTGCTCCTCTGTCACTTCCATGCCGGTCAACATTGTAATCAGAAGCCTTTCTGTGCATGTTCCTGCTGCTAGACAACTCCCAGCTAAGTTGGACTTAGTCCTTGTTTGTTTTTGCATTTTGTTCCAGTTCACAGCTGTAGTTTCGTTTCTGTGTCTGGAAAGCTCTTGTGATCTGAAATTGCCACTCTGATGTTATGAGTTAATACTAGAGTCTTAAAGTAATTTCAGGATGGTATTTTGATAGGGTTTTCAGCTGACCATGAAAGTGCCCTTTCTGTCTTCCTGCTATCTAGTAAGCGGACCTCAATTTTGCTAAACCTATTTTCATACTACGTTTGTCATTTCATCTAAAATCACCGCCAATATTTGTGGGGGCCTCTGTCTGCCTTTCGGGGAAATTTCTCTAGAGGTGAGCCAGGACTATATTTTCCTCTGCCAGGATTAGTTAGTCCTCCGGCCGGCGCTGGGCGTCTAGGGATAAAACGCAGGCTACGCTACCCGGCTACTGTTAGTTGTGCGGCAGGTTTAGTTCATGGTCAGTTTAGTTTCCATCCTTCCAAGAGCTAGTTCGTATGTTTGCTGGGCTATGTTCTCTTGCCATTGAGAACCATAACAGTTTGACCGGCCATAAAGGGTTAAATTAATTGACAGAGAAAGGAGAGAAAAGAGAAGTCTGCTGAAGATTTTTTTTTTCTCAGTTCTGAGTGTGCTTGTAATTGAATCTCTTGCAAGTCTGCCTATATTGCAGCCTTTCTCTCTCTCTCTCTCCTTCTAATCCTGGAATGGCTCTGTGTTCACCTGTTTAAAATGGATATTCAGAGTTTAGCTGCAGGTTTGAATAATCTCACCACGAAAGTTCAAAACTTACAAGATTTTGTTGTTCATGTTCCTATATCTGAACCTAGAATTCCTTTGCCTGAATTTTTCTCGGGGAATAGATCTTGCTTTCAAAATTTCAAAAATAATTGCAAGTTGTTTTTGTCCCTGAAATCTCGCTCTGCTGGAGATCCTGCTCAGCAGGTCAGGATTGTGATTTCCTTGCTCCGGGGCGACCCTCAGGATTGGGCTTTTGCATTGGCTCCAGGGGATCCTGCGTTGCTCAATGTGGATGCGTTTTTTCTGGCCTTGGGGTTGCTTTATGAGGAACCTCAGTTAGAACTTCAGGCGGAAAAGGCCTTGATGTCCCTATCTCAGGGGCAAGACGAAGCTGAAATATACTGCCAGAAATTCCGTAAATAGGCTGTGCTTACTCAGTGGAATGAGTGCGCCCTGGCGGCGAATTTCAGAGAGGGTCTCTCTGATGCCATTAAGGATGTTATGGTGGGGTTCCCTGTGCCTGCGGGTCTGAATGAGTCCATGACAATGGCTATCCAGATCGATAGGCGTCTGCGGGAGCGCAAACCTGTGCACCATTTGGCGGTGTCTACTGAGAAGACGCCAGAGAATATGCAATGTGATAGAATTCTGTCCAGAAGTGAACGGCAGAATTTTAGACGAAAAAATGGGTTGTGCTTCTATTGCGGTGATTCAACTCATGTTATATCAGCATGCTCTAAGCGTACTAAGAAGCTTGATAAGTCTGTTTCAATTGGCACTTTACAGTCTAAGTTTATTCTATCTGTGACCCTGATTTGTTCTTTATCATCTATTACCGCGGATGCCTATGTCGACTCTGGCGCCGCTTTGAGTCTTATGGATTGGTCCTTTGCCAAACGCTGTGGGTATGATTTGGAGCCTCTTGAAACTCCTATACCCCTGAAGGGGATTGACTCCACCCCATTGGCTAGCAATAAACCACAATACTGGACACAAGTAACTATGCGGATTAATCCGGATCACCAGGAGATTATTCGCTTTCTTGTGCTGTATAACCTACATGATGTGTTGGTGCTTGGATTGCCATGGCTGCAATCTCATAACCCAGTCCTTGACTGGAAAGCTATGTCTGTGTTAAGCTGGGGATGTAAGGGGACGCATGGGGACGTACCTGTGGTTTCCATTTCATCATCTATTCCCTCTGAGATTCCTGAATTCTTGACTGAATATCGTGACGTTTTTGAAGAACCTAAGCTTGGTTCATTACCTCCGCACCGGGAGTGCGATTGTGCCATAGATTTGATTCCGGGTAGTAAATACCCTAAGGGTCATTTATTTAATCTGTCTGTGCCTGAACATGCTGCTATGCGAGAATATATAAAGGAGTCCTTGGAAAAGGGACATATTCGTCCTTCGTCATCTCCCTTAGGAGCCGGTTTTTTCTTTGTGGCTAAGAAAGATGGCTCTTTGAGGCCGTGCATTGATTATCGGCTTTTGAATAAAATCACGGTTAAATATCAATATCCGTTGCCACTGCTGACTGATTTGTTTGCTCGCATAAAGGGGGCCAAGTGGTTCTCTAAGATAGATCTTCGTGGGGCGTATAATTTGGTGCGAATTAAGCAGGGGGATGAGTGGAAAACCGCATTTAATACGTCCGAGGGCCACTTTGAGTATTTGGTGATGCCTTTTGGTCTTTCAAATGCCCCTTCAGTCTTTCAGTCCTTTATGCATGACATTTTCCGTGATTATTTGGATAAATTTATGATTGTGTATCTGGATGATATTTTGATTTTTTCGGATGACTGGGACTCTCATGTCCAGCAGGTCAGGAGGGTTTTTCAGGTTTTGCGGTCTAATTCCTTGTGTGTGAAGGGTTCTAAGTGCGTTTTTGGGGTTCAAAAGATTTCCTTTTTGGGATATATTTTTTCCCCCTCTTCCATCGAGATGGATCCTGTCAAGGTTCAGGCTATTTGTGATTGGACGCAACCCTCTTCTCTTAAGAGTCTTCAGAAATTTTTGGGCTTTGCTAACTTTTATCGTCGATTTATTGCTGGTTTTTCTGATGTTGTTAAACCATTGACTGATTTGACTAAGAAGGGTGCTGATGTTGCTGATTGGTCCCCTGCTGCTGTGGAGGCCTTTCAGGAGCTTAAGCGCCGCTTTTCTTCCGCCCCTGTGTTGCGTCAGCCTGATGTTGCTCTTCCTTTTCAGGTTGAGGTCGACGCTTCTGAAATCGGAGCTGGGGCGGTTTTGTCGCAGAGAAGTTCCGATTGCTCCGTGATGAGACCTTGTGCTTTTTTCTCGCGTAAATTTTCGCCCGCCGAGCGGAATTATGATGTTGGGAATCGGGAGCTTTTGGCCATGAAGTGGGCTTTTGAGGAGTGGCGTCATTGGCTTGAGGGGGCTAGACATCAGGTGGTGGTATTGACTGACCACAAAAATCTAATTTATCTTGAGTCCGCCAGACGCCTGAATCCTAGACAGGCGCGCTGGTCGTTGTTTTTCTCTCGGTTTAATTTTGTGGTGTCCTACCTGCCGGGTTCTAAGAATGTTAAGGCGGATGCCCTTTCTAGGAGTTTTGAGCCTGACTCCCCTGGTAATTCTGAACCTACAGGTATCCTTAAGGATGGAGTGATATTGTCTGCCGTTTCTCCAGACCTGCGGCGGGCCTTGCAGGAGTTTCAGGCAGATAGACCTGATCGTTGCCCACCTGGTAGACTGTTTGTTCCTGATGATTGGACCAGTAAAGTCATTTCTGAGGTTCATTCTTCTGCGTTGGCAGGTCATCCTGGAATCTTTGGTACCAGGGATTTGGTGGCAAGGTCCTTCTGGTGGCCTTCCCTGTCTCGAGATGTGCGAGGCTTCGTGCAGTCTTGTGACGTTTGTGCTCGGGCCAAGCCTTGTTGTTCTCGGGCTAGTGGATTGTTGTTGCCCTTGCCTATCCCGAAGAGGCCCTGGACGCACATCTCGATGGATTTTATTTCGGATCTTCCTGTTTCTCAGAAGATGTCTGTCATCTGGGTGGTGTGTGATCGTTTCTCTAAGATGGTCCATTTGGTTCCCCTGCCTAAGTTGCCTTCTTCTTCCGAGTTGGTTCCTCTGTTTTTTCAAAATGTGGTCCGTTTGCATGGTATTCCGGAGAATATCGTTTCTGACAGAGGTACCCAATTCGTGTCTAGATTTTGGCGAGCATTCTGTGCTAGGATGGACATAGATTTGTCTTTCTCGTCTGCTTTCCATCCTCAGACTAATGGCCAGACCGAGCGGACGAATCAGACCTTGGAGACATATTTGAGGTGTTTTGTGTCTGCAGATCAGGATGATTGGGTTGCTTTTTTGCCTTTAGCGGAGTTTGCCCTCAATAATCGGGCCAGTTCTGCCACCTTGGTGTCTCCCTTTTTCTGTAATTCGGGGTTTCATCCTCGATTTTCTTCTGGTCAGGTGGAATCTTCGGATTGTCCTGGAGTGGATGCTGTGGTAATAATAATAATAATAATTTTATTTATATAGCGCCAACATATTCCGCAGCGCTTTACAACTTATAGAGTGGAGAGGTTGCATCAGATTTGGGGGCAGGTAGTGGACAATTTGAAGTTGTCCCAGGGGAAGACTCAGCTTTTTGCCAACCGCCGGCGTCGGGTTGGTCCTCGGCTTTGTGTTGGGGACTTGGTGTGGTTGTCTTCTCGTTTTGTCCCTATGAGGGTTTCTTCTCCCAAGTTTAAGCCTCGGTTCATCGGCCCGTACAAGATATTGGAGATTCTTAACCCTGTGTCCTTCCGTTTGGACCTCCCTGCATCTTTTTCTATTCATAATGTTTTTCATCGGTCATTATTGCGCAGGTATGAGGTACCGGTTGTGCCTTCCGTTGAGCCTCCTGCTCCGGTGTTGGTTGAGGGCGAGTTGGAGTACGTTGTGGAAAAAATCTTGGACTCCCGTGTTTCCAGACGGAAACTCCAGTATCTGGTCAAATGGAAGGGATACGGTCAGGAGGATAATTCTTGGGTGACTGCCTCTGATGTTCATGCCTCCGATTTGGTCCGTGCCTTTCATAAGGCTCATCCTGATCGCCCTGGTGGTTCTGGTGAGGGTTCGGTGCCCCCTCCTTGAGGGGGGGGTACTGTTGTGAAATTGGATTTTGGGCTCCCCCGGTGGCCACTGGTGGAATTGAACTGGTGTGCATCATCCTCTCTGTTCACCTGTTTCCATCAGTATGTGGGAGTCGCTATTTAGCCTTGCTCCTCTGTCACTTCCATGCCGGTCAACATTGTAATCAGAAGCCTTTCTGTGCATGTTCCTGCTGCTAGACAACTCCCAGCTAAGTTGGACTTAGTCCTTGTTTGTTTTTGCATTTTGTTCCAGTTCACAGCTGTAGTTTCGTTTCTGTGTCTGGAAAGCTCTTGTGATCTGAAATTGCCACTCTGATGTTATGAGTTAATACTAGAGTCTTAAAGTAATTTCAGGATGGTATTTTGATAGGGTTTTCAGCTGACCATGAAAGTGCCCTTTCTGTCTTCCTGCTATCTAGTAAGCGGACCTCAATTTTGCTAAACCTATTTTCATACTACGTTTGTCATTTCATCTAAAATCACCGCCAATATTTGTGGGGGCCTCTGTCTGCCTTTCGGGGAAATTTCTCTAGAGGTGAGCCAGGACTATATTTTCCTCTGCCAGGATTAGTTAGTCCTCCGGCCGGCGCTGGGCGTCTAGGGATAAAACGCAGGCTACGCTACCCGGCTACTGTTAGTTGTGCGGCAGGTTTAGTTCATGGTCAGTTTAGTTTCCATCCTTCCAAGAGCTAGTTCGTATGTTTGCTGGGCTATGTTCTCTTGCCATTGAGAACCATAACACACGATATGGCGGTATGGACTAACTCAGTTACTTCACCGAGTAGTCGTGAAAGAACGGCACTGTGCCCTGTTAGGCTTCACAGAGGCACAGGCTAACTGCTCAGACAGAGAGCAGTCAGTGGTCACGCATGCACACAAAACTCCTCGCCGGAGGTGCCAGCATTCTAGGGGCTTATTTCAGCCGGGTCCCTGAACACATTCAAACACAAACTCCTCGCCAGAGGTGCCAGCATTCTAGGGGCTTATTTCAGCCGGGTCCCTGAACACATACTCTCGTGACCACACTGGCGCAAAGCACTTAACAAAGAACAATACTAGCGCATGGCCGTGCGGTCATGCGAACCTTAAATAGCTGCAGCACGTACAGGACCTTCCTAGAAGGACCAATGAGAAGCTACACCAGAGCGTGAGCACCTACAGGACCTTCCTGAAGGAGCCAATGATTTTAGCTGCAGTATCAGATCATGTGACCCTCGATCTCCACTGAGAGATCTTACACTGGGCATGCTCAGAACGAGCAAAGCAGGACTTAGACCCAGAAGCGTCTGCTCGCCGCTGCCCAGCACCGACTTCAATGGCAGAAGCAGGAAAGGCAGCAGTAATGCTTAGCACAGAGTCAGACTGAGCGAGACGCTGGGACCGACGTCTCCGCTGAGCATGCTCCACTGCGGCAGGAGAATGGGAGACTGCAGCGGAGATGGACTGAGATTCCCCCTGTGCAGAGGAGGGAATTCGACCCCTAACACTGACCCAAGGATTTCATGTATTTGACACCATACATGCATCATATTAATGCAATAAAAGTATAAACCAATATTTTATATAATACATAGGAGATACGACCAACAAGAGAACACAGCAGAACAAGGCAAATAAACAGGTGGTGGAGGAGATCTGACCCCAAATTATGGTAGAATATTTAGTATAAGGGTGACTAGACTCCACTTCTACACTCCACTCTGTCAAGGCAGAAGGTAAGTTATAGTTTTGCAAGAGCTGATTAGTTGGAGAACATTGGGCAAGAGCAATATTTCCTATTCACCTCCGAATTCAAAGAAATGGAAGGAAAATATTTTTATTTCTGGCATGAAAGGTAACTCGGCAGTTAATTTTCAACCCGAATGGGAACATGAGTCAGTTTAGATAATAAACGTACAGAGGAACTAGAATGTCAGAGTGCCAGAGGGTCTGAAAGAAGTCAAACTGCTCAACGGAGTCGAAGTAGGTCCACAGCTACAATTAACAGATTTGTTTTACTGTACAACTAGTTCTTAGCCCCCGGACTAATCCTCGGAGTATGTATTTCATGTACCATGTATTTTATTTCCTGCAGCTTTAAGAAAGCACCAAAAGACATATATCTGCAGAATTCCATAATGACACTTATTTGCAGTGTCTAACAATCAATTGTAGCTGTGGGTAAAAACACTAAAAGAGCTGGTGTCACATCCTCTTACCAAGCCCCATCTGTTAGACATTTGCCTCTAACCTAATCAACGCCAACATCTATCAGGGTTTTCTTCCTTCAGTATAATTCTGTCGCTCTTGCGGCCGACCAGAGTTTTTGTTGCTTCATACCCCATCTCTATTCCTTCAGCTAGCTCAGATATCAAACTAATGACAACCAGAAGAGGCTTCAGGGGCTCCGCATTCTTCAGTCAACTGGACATGTATTCATGGCCAAAGACATTTTTGACTCATCTGCACCAAGCAGAAAGAACTACTGTCTTACATTTACTTAGCTCGTTTCGCCCCATTTCTGAACCACTTTGCACCAAAGATAAGTATATTACACCAAAAATAGATGGCTTCATGTACATCTCCCAGCACAAAAATGGGCAGCATTTAGGAGTTAAAACTTGCACCAAATGTATTATTTGTGTGAACCAAAAAATAGTATAAAGTATGCCAACTGACAGTATTATGTCTGAGACCTCATTCACATGTCAGTTTTTCAACGAAAGAACATGTACCTATAAAGTGAATGTGAATGTTATATCCATGATTTATAAAGGGCCAAGTTGTCCTTGCAAAATCGCGAAGATATGTCCGATATTGATCCGAGTGCCAGATCAAAATTGGCAATACAAGACTATGTCTGTGAAAAAAATTGAACCACACTTGGATGTCATCCAAGTGCATTCCAATTTTCACGTACTGTTAAGAGAAGCTGGATAAACTTTTTTGTCTCTTTTTATATACGAGGTCTAAGGGGTAACTTTTCTCCTTATGGAGAATGACATACCAGCTGGCTTGTCAAGGTAAGGAGGCTTATTCGCCGTGCCATGCTCCTCTGGGAAATTATATATGCAAATTGCATCTTCAAAGCAAAACAGGACTAAACTCTATAGCGCCACCTGTTGGAAATTAAATATGCAAATTGCCTCTCTGAGAAAAAGAAGACTTAACTCTATAGCGCCACATTTCCCAGAGGAGCATTGCATGGCGAATAAGCCTCCTTACCTTGACAAGCCAGCTGGTATGTCACTCTCCATAAGGAAAAACGTTACCCCTTAGACCCCAGTCCAGAGCCTCTCACCTAGCCAAATCAGTTCTCATGCTTTGCACTGACGAGGGCCAACAGCCCGAAACAACGTGTCTGCGAATTGAGATACTGATTTGGCTTTTATCCTAAGTCATATTGCATGACTCGTTAAAGGGTTGATTGTGACTTGTAGGATCGCTACTTCCAACAGGTGGCGCTATAGAGTTAAGTCCTCTTTTTCTCGGAAGAGGCAATTTGCATATTTAATTTCCCAGAGGAGCATTGCACGGTGAATAAGCCTCCTTACCTTGACAAGCCAGATGGTATGTCACTCTCCATAAGGAGAAACGTTATCCAGAAAAATAAAGTGTTCTGGCCACTCTTTGCTTGTTCTCTTCTCTGGTTCTTTGATTATTGTGGATGACACTTCAACATCATCCAAAATCTTGCACTGGTACAGCTGAACCAAACACCTGCGCATTTGCATTATTTTTGCTCTT
Source organism: Ranitomeya variabilis (assembly GCF_051348905.1). Lineage (NCBI taxonomy): Eukaryota > Metazoa > Chordata > Amphibia > Anura > Dendrobatidae > Ranitomeya > Ranitomeya variabilis. The sequence continues at coordinate 209,990,931 of NC_135235.1, read as the reverse complement.
GTATGCACAGAATAATGTTTGTTCTGCTAACTAATATGTGACTGTTCAAATAGTGAAAGGCAATTACCTAAAAGTGAGCTTAGCACCAGCGCATGCGCAAAATATACCACATATGATTTCTCTGCCCAATCTGGGAGCATATTTTTTGGGGAAAAAGGACAGGTGGCTCAATAGGTGGGCAAAAAAGCGCAGGTGGCTCTATAGTTTGGCAAAAAAAAGCACAGGTGGCTCAATAGATAGGTAAAAAAGCACAGGTGACTTAATAGGAGGGCAAAAAGCACAGATGGCTCAATAGGCAGGCAAAAAACACAGGTGGCTCAATAGGTGGACAAAATCACAGGTGACTTAATAGGTCGGCAAAAAAGCCCAGGTGGCTTAATAGGCGGGCAAAAAATACAGGTGGCTCAATAGGTGGACAAAATCACAGGTGGCTTATTAGGCGGGCAAAAAAGCCCAGGTGGCTCAATAGGCAGGCAAAAAACACAGGTGGCTCAATAGGTGGACAAAATCACAGGTGACTTAATAGGCGGGCAAAAAAGCCCAGGTGGCTCAATAGGCGGGCAAACTACACAGGTGGCTCAATAGGTGGACAAAATCACAGGTGACTTAATAGGTGGGCAAAAAAGCCCAGGTGGCTCAATAGGCGGGCAAAAAACACAGGTGGCTCAATAGGTGGACAAAATCACAGGTGACTTAATAGGCGGGCAAAAAAGCCCAGGTGGCTCAATAGGCGGGCAAACTACACAGGTGGCTCAATAGGTGGACAAAATCACAGGTGACTTAGTAGGCGGGCAAAAAAGCCCAGGTGGCTCAATAGGCAGGCAAAAAACACAGGTGGCTCAACTCAATAGGTGGACAAAATCACAGGTGACTTAATAGGTGGGCAAAAAGCACAGATGGCCTAATAGGCAGGCAAAAAGCACAGGTGGCTTATTAGGCGGGCAAAAAGCTCACATGGTTTAAGAGGTGGGCAAAAGGCACAGGTAGCTCAATAAAGAGGTGGGCAAAAAGCACAGATGGCTCAATAGGTGGGCAAAAAGCCCAGGTAGCTCTGTAGGTGGGCAAAATGCACAAATAGCTCAATATATAGGCAGAAAAAATACAGGTGGCTCACTAGGCAGGCAAAAAGCACAGGTTGCTCAATAGACGGGCAAAAAGCACAGATGATTCAATAAATAGGTGGACAAAAAGGATAGTTGGCTTGATAGGTTGGCAAAAAGCACAGGTGGCTCCATAAATCGGTGGGTGGCTCAATAGGCGGGCAAAAAGAATAGGTGGCTCAATAGGCGGGCAAAAAGTACCAGCTGACAGTTTTCCTTTAAGGGTCCATTTATAATCTGGGGCACCCAATTTCAGGGTAAAGACTTTGATTTGTAACTAAAACTTGCCAGAAATGCAGCAGGTCTAGATTGTTTTGGATGGGGACAGAGAGTAGAAACATAGTGATGAGGGAAAAAGCCAACGTTCGACCAATATCACCCACTTTGCTGTATCCTTTGTATCCACGTCATGTTCACCACAATGAAATGAGTATATATCTTAGTAGACATCTCTTGCACTATTTTCATTCCAAACTACAAGCCTGCTGAATGCAGTAAGATCCATGAGACAGCTCCTCGGTGAGGCCAATCCCTATGTTCATAATCGCTATACACAGAATTGTCAAATTCATGCAAGACATTGATGTGTGATGAATGCACAAGGCAAAAGACCTAGGGTGAGGGCCATCAAGTGAGCTGTTCACATCCCCAATGTCAGCGAGTTGACAGCTTGTATGCATATATTAGACAAGCATATAAATGCTTAGTGACGCATATTAGACTAATGGCAAACCAGTCTGCAGGCCTTGTAAACACTTTATATTCTATGTTATGTGCTGCTTGGGTTAATATTATGGAATATGTTCCTTGCTCTCACTATGATGATGTTCGTACAGTCTATGGAGGGAAAGAAGTGTATTCTCCTCTTTCTATTGAAAACATACATGGAAGCCAAGTGAACATGTGTATGGGGGGCAGAAGTAGAGATGAGTGGATCGATCCATATAGGATCCTGTTTGAGTCAAATTGTGTGAAATTTGTGGTTTTATGCAAATTTGCGCACTTTGAGATTCCATTTATTTGCAAAAACAACTTGTTTGGCACCATTTCCTATACTGCTGAAGCATCAGAGGGTATGAAAACATTTTTTTTGGCTGTGCGGCTTCCCCATAATTCTCTGTAGCTAGGATATCTAGTGCATCACACTTTGTACAGAAGTGATCAGTACCGGGACCATCAGAGGTCAATGGTTCCCTACGGAGCAGTTTGTACGGCAGAGTCATTTTCCACCTCCAGTGTCACTGGGTAAATCTTTGTCTCCTGTAGAGTGTAAGCTCTAATGGTCAGTGGGGTTCTCTCTCTCTCCTGTAAAGTCTAATCTCCTATGGTCCGTGGGGTCCTCTCTTTCTTCTGCAGAGTGTAAGCTCTTATGGTCAGCGGAGTCCTCTCTCTCCTGTAGAGTGTAAGCTCTTATGGTCAGCGGAGTCCTCTGTTTCTCTGTTGTAGTGTGTAAGCTCTCATTGTTAGTGGGGTCCTCTCTCTTCTGTAGAGTGTAAGCTCTTATGGTCAGTGGGGTCCTCTCTCTCTCCTGTAGAGTGTTAGCGCTTATGGTCAGTGGGGTCCTGTCTCTCTCCTGTAGAGTGTAAGATCTTATGATCAGCGGAGTCCTCTCTCCTGTAGAGTGTAAGCTCTTATGGTCAGCGGAGTCCTCTCTCTCTCCTGTAGAGTGTAAGCTCTTATGGTCAGCGGGGTCCTCTCTTTCTTTGTTGTAGTGTGTAAGCTCTCATTGTTAGTGAGGTCCTCTCTCTTCTGTAGAGTGTAAGCTCTTATGGTCAGTGGGGTCCTCTCTCTCTCCTGCAGAGTGTAAGATTTTATGGTCAGCGAAGTCCTCTCTCTCCTGTAGAGTGTAAGCTCTTATGATCAGTGGGGCCCTCTCTCCCCTGTAGAGTGTAAGCTCTTATGGTCAGCGGAGTCCTCTCCTGTAGAGTTGAGTGTAAGCTCTTATGGTCAGCGGGGTCCTCTCTCTCCTGTAGAGTGTAAGCTCTTATGGTCGGTGGACTGCTCTCTGTCTCTGTTGTAGTGTGTAAGCTCTCATTGTTAGTGGGGTCCTCTCTCTTCTGTAGAGTGTAAGCTCTTATGGTCAGCGGGGTCCTCTCTCTCTCTCCTGTAGAGTGTAAGCTCTTATGGTCAGCGGAGTCCTCTCTCTCTCCTGTAGAGATAAATCTCTTTTGGTCTGCAGGGTCCTCTAACTCTCCTGTAGAGTGTAAGCTCTTGTGGTCAGCACGGTCCTCTCTCTCTCCTATCCCCACATGTAATTTCCAAACAATTACAAGCTTTCCAGTATTGAGCTTCACACAAATTATTTTGCCGCATATCAAATTTTTAGGTAAAATTCGGTTAAAGCCGGAAAATTAAAATGTCAAAACATCTGTTTGTCTCTAGTCAGAAGAAATAGCTAGGTGTAGGACAAACAGTACAACTGCTTTTCAAAGAGTAACTAAAGATTTGCAATGTTTTTGCATATTTATGTTCCCTATTAGTTTTGATAGCAGATTTTTGGGGTTTCAGGTCCTGAGAGACCCCCAACGTTCACTCAACCCCCATCTTCCTCCGACAAGTGCGATGTTCAGAAGGCAGGAGTGTAGAGATTCTGCATGAGCAGGGTGGAGAGTATGTACACAATGTTATCTTTCTATTGCTTACGTACTCTGTGTATGTAGGAGCTGATCGCTTCTGTGCTTGGTACCTCTTGGGAGTGGGTGGTGGATTGAGTAAATCTGGACCTGGACCATTTACCGTCTGTTTGTAATTAAAAGGACACCACTAACACTAATTATCTTGCTTTCATTTTTATGCAGAAAGACTACATTGACTTACTGTATCCTCACATACAACATTTAGAGGGAACTATTGGAAAAACTGTATAAATGGGCAATGTGATGGTTCAGAGCAAGACATTCTGGATTGCCGCGAATATATGAGATTTTCCATTATCATTCAGTGGCCATTTGTTTTCATGGACAAGTAATTAATACTCCGGTGGTGGATGAAGCTTGCTGGTGCTTCTCATGCAATAAATCACACTAGACATAATTTCTTATTCTCAGACATTACATTTGGATAATTATGATGAATTACAAACTAGAAAATGCAAAAAGTCTCTACTAAGTGGCAAACATTCACTAAATTATCGACAAAATATAAAAAATTGTGTTGAATGGTGGCATAAGCGTAACCTCAAAGCTCCAGAGAAGGTTCACTGACATCCATCTACATACCTTCTCGTGAAGATCTGGTTGATACGTTAGGCTTGGGTGTTTGCTTTATATGTTGAAACCCTCTTTAAAAAGATTGTCTGGTCTGCTGATTAAAGTCTGGAGTCAATCTGTGTGACTGCAGACTTCTGAATCCTTATAGCGCTTGCTGCACATACTTTTAGGATTCTCCTCTATCGCGGACAGTGACGGGAGGTCACCTGACAATCACATGCTGACTGGACATCCTTGTCTTCTCTCAATACAAGTGATTTGAGTGAGGAGGAGCACATCTAGTCTGCACAATGGGCACATTTTTTGATGCTGTCGAATAGCAAGAAAAAGGAGAAGAAATAGGAGGACAAGGAGTAGAAGGAGATGGAGAAGAAGGAAAAGTAGGAGAAGAAGTAGAAGAAAGAGAAGAAGGAGAAGGAGTAGGAGGAGGAGAAAATGATGAGGAAGGAATGGAAGAAAGGAAAAGAAGAAGGAAAAGAAGGAGGATTAGAAGAAGGAGGGGAAGGAGGAGAAGAAGGAGAATACAGAGAAGAAGGAGGAGAAGAAGAGGAAGGAGGGGAAGAAGGAATAGACAGATGAGGAGGATAACAAGAAGAGGAGGAGGAGAATGAGAAGAAGAAAAAGAAGACAAAATAGAAGAAGAAGGAGGAGGGAGTAAAAAAAGGAAAAAAGATGAAGGAGAAAAATAACAAAATAATGATGAAGAGAGCAATGAAGAACGATGATAAGAAAAATAAGAAAAGAGAGAAAGAATGTAATGAAAATGATCAAAAATAACAATATGAAGAAGAAGGATGTAGAAACTACACACACTATGGCGCTCGCCACAAAGGGGGGAGGGGGACACGAGTTGGTGGCAGGGGGAGTGGGCCGTGAAAATAAAAACCCCTAGCTGCTGGACCCACACAGGATCTGTGCCTATCCTGGGAAGGAAATGTATATAATAAAATATCGCAGTGCGGATAAGGTGGACCGCGCTCAGGGGTGCGTGTTCTATGGTAATGGACAGCAGGAGGCTAATAATTGTATACAATAAATGGTGCTTAGATCGTTACTCTATGCATAAATCTGCTGTAGGTGTCATACGGATAAAATGACATAGATGTACATGCCTGTATCGGCTATGCAGAGGTGCTTACTGTAATGGCTGTGCTACTTCAGCGTCCTGAGTGGACCCCGACCTGGCATCCGCTGTAAGGTAAGATGCGGCGTCCGTGAAGGGCGGGGGGGATGAAGGAGGACTCTGCAGCTGTAGCGGTACCTGGGAGCCCCGGCCGAAGGCGTCCCTGGTAACCGCGAGGAGAAAAAAGATGGCCGCTAGCGCCGGCTCGCTGGTGCCTAAGCAGTGACGTCACTAAGGTACGGAGCGGCGTTGGAGCCAAAAAGGTGGCGACAAACCAACGCGTTTCGAAGGTGCTCGGCCTTCTTCGTCAGGGTTACCGCTATGTCAATACCTATGCTCCCTTTATATGCTGCAGATCAGGTATCACCCCGCCCTCGGTCCGCCTTCACATGAAATTACCTCAGGCAACTAGAGTGTGTTCATAGGATGATGCGAAGGGCAAGGCTCTGTGTGTATATGCCTATATATATTTATATTTATATTTATTTATTTAGAAGAAGGATGTAAAACAAGGCAGAAGAAAAGATGAAGAAGAAAAAGAAAAGAGGCAACGATGAGCAATACAGAAAAAGATGATTGGAAGAAGAAAATGGAAGAGATCAAGAAGCATGACTAGTTGAAAAAGGAGAGAAAGGAGGATGAGAAAGATGAGAGTGATGATGAAGATGATTAGAAGAAGAAAGGAAAGTAGGAGAGGAAAACAAGGGGAAAAAGGAAAAAATACAAGAAAAAAGCAAAAAAAAAAAGAGCATAACAAGAGGGTAAGAAGAAGAAATTGACAAGGCAGTAAGAGGACGAAAAAAATGAGGAAGTGGAGGAAACTGATGAGATTTATTATTGTTTCTCTTATTTTCAGGTTTTCTTTTCTTGCTTAACTGTTTATTTTGGAAAGTTAAAAATCCTCCTTTAGCTCTCCTCCATTTCTTCACTTTTCTTTTGTTTTAACCCCTTAAGCCCCGAGGGTGGTTTGCACGTTAAAGGGAACCTGTCACCACGTTTTTGGAAGATGGGATAAAAATAGCGTTAAATACGGGCAGAGGTGGGCGTTACATTAGCGTGTGTGTTATGCGTTTATTACCCACCTAAGTTGCCGAAATAACTTTGCAAAGTCTCCGTTTTCGCCTGTCAATCAGGCTGGTCAGGTCACATGGGCGTGGTGTCTTCACCCAGATTTGGCGTAGTTTTCCGTTGGTGGCGTAGTGGTGTGCGCATGCCCAAAGTCCGGAATCCTCTTCCAGGGGATTTAAAATAGCGCGGTGTTCGTTATTGCATTGGTGATCGGTGGGCGCGGCCATCTTCCTTTGGCCGCGCGTGCGCAGAAGCGGCGCTCTGCTGGCCGCGGCTTCAGGAAAATGGCCGCGGGATGCCGCGCGTGCGCAGATGGATATCGCGGCGGCCATTTTCCTGAAGCCGCGGCCAGCAGAGCGCCGCTTCTGCGCACGCGCGGCCAAAGGAAGATGGCCGCGCCCACCGATCACCAATGCAATAACGAACACCGCGCTATTTTAAATCCCCTGGAAGAGGATTCCGGACTTTGGGCATGCGCACACCACTATGCCACCAACGGAAAACTACGCCAAATCTGGGGGAAGACAACGCCCATGCGACCTGACCAGCCTGATTGACAGGCGAAAACGGAGACTTTGCAAAGTTATTTCGGCAACTTAGGTGGGTAATAAACGCATAACACACACACTAATGTAACGCCCACCTCTGCCCCTATTTAACGCTATTTTTATCCCATCTTCCAAAAACGTGGTGACAGGTTCCCTTTAATGACCAGGCCAATTTTTACAATTCTGACCACTGTCCCTTTATGAGGTTATAACTCTGGAACGCTTCAACGGATCTTGGCGATTCTGACATTGTTTTCTCGTGACATATTGTACTTCATGTTAGTGGTAAAATTTCTTCGATATAACTTGCGTTTATTTGTGAAAAAAACGAATATTTGGCGAAAATTTTGAAAATTTCGCAATTTTCCAACTTTGAATTTTTATGCCCTTAAATCACAGACATATGTCACACAAAATACTTAATAAATAACATTTCCCACATGTCTACTTTACATCAGCACAATTTTGGAACCAAAATTTTTTTTTGTGACGGAGTTATAAGGGTTAAAAGTTGACCAGCAATTTCTCATTTTTACAACACAATTTTTTTTTAGGGACCACATCTCATTTGAAGTCATTTTGACGGGTCTATATGATAGAAAATACCCAAGTGTGACACCATTCTAAAAACTGCACCCCTCAAGGTACTCAAAACCACTTTCAGGAAGTTTATTAACCCTTCAGGTGTTTCACAGGAATTTTTGGAATGTTTAAATAAAAATGAACATTTAACTTTTTTTCACACAAAATTTATTTCAGCTCCAATTTGTTTTATTTTACCAAGGGTAACAGGAGAAAATAGACCCCAAAAGTTGTTGTACAATTTGTCCTGAGTACGCTGATACCCCATATGTGGGGGTAAACCACAGTTTGGGCGCATGGCAGAGCTTGGAAGCAAAGGAGCGCCATTTGACTTTTCAATGCAAAATTGACTGGAATTGAGATGGGACGCCATGTTGCATTTGGAGAGCCCCTGATGTGCCTAAACATTGAAACCCCTAACAAGTGACACCATTTTGGAAAGTAGACCCCCTAAGGAACTTATCTAGATGTGTGTTGAGCACTTTGACCCAACAAGTGCTTCATAGAAGTTTATAATGCAGAGCCGTAAAAATAAAAAATCATATTTTTTCACAAAAATGATCTTTTCACCCCCATTTTTTTATTTCCCCAAGGGTAAGAGAAGAAATTAGACCACAAAAGTTGTTGTGCAATTTGTCCTGAGTACGACGATACCCCATATGTGGGTGTAAACCATTGTTTGGGCGCATAGCAGAGCTCAGAAGGGAAGAAGCGCTATTTTACTTTTCAATGCAAAATTGACTGGAATTAAGATGGGATGCCATGTTGCGTTTGGAGAGCCCCTGATGTGCCTAAACATTAAACCCCCCCACAAGTGACACCATTTTGGAAAGTAGACCCCCTAAGGAACTTATCTAGATGTGTTTTGAGAGCTTTGATCCCCCAAGTGTTTCACTACAGTTTATAACGCAGAGCCGTGAAAATAAAAATTATTTTTTTTTTTCACAAAAATGATTTTTTAGCCCCCAGTTTTGTATTTTCACAAGGGTATCAGGATAAATTGGACCCCAAAAGTTGTTGTCCAATTTGTCTGGAGTACGCTGATACCCCATTTGTGGGGAGGGACCACTGTTTGGGCGCATGACAGAGCTCGGAAGGGAAGGAGCGCCATTTGGAATGCAGACTTAAATGGATTGGTCTGCAGGAGTCACGTTGCATTTGCAGAGCCCCTGATGTACCCAAACAGTACAAACCCCCCACAAGTGACCCCATATTGGAAACTAGACCCCCCAAGGAACTTATCTAGATGTGTTGTGAGAACTTTGAACCCCCAAGTGTTTCACTACAGTTTATAACGCAGAGCCGTGAAAATAATTTTTTTTTTTTTTTTTACACAAAAATGAAATTTAGCCCCCAGTTTTGTATTTTCACAAGGGTATCAGGATAAATTGGACCCTAAAAGTTGTTGTCCAATTTGTCCTGAGTACGCTGATACCCCCTATGTGGGGGGGAACCACTGTTTGGGCGCATGACAGAGCTCGGAAGGGAAGGAGCGCCATTTGGAATGCAGACTTAAATGGATTGGTCTGCAGGCGTCACGTTGCATTTGCAGAGCCCCTGATGTACCCAAACAGTACAAACCCCCCACAAGTGACCCCATATTGGAAACTTGACCCCCCAAGGAACTTATCTAGATGTGTTGTGAGAACTTTGAACCCCCAAGTGTTTCACTACAGTTTATAACGCAGAGCCGTGAAAATAAAATTTTTTTTTTTTTTTCACAAAAATGATTTTTTAGCCCCCAGATTTGTATTTTCACAAGGGTATAAGGATAAATTGGACCCTAAAAGTTGTTGTCCAATTTGTCCTGAGTACGCTGATACCCCCTATGTGGGGGGGAACCACTGTTTGGGCGCATGACAGAGCTCGGAAGGGAAGGAGCGCCATTTGGAATGCAGACTTAAATGGATTGGTCTGCAGGCGTCACGTTGCATTTGCAGAGCCCCTGATGTACCCAAATAGTACAAACCCCCCACAAGTGACCCCATATTGGAAACTAGACCTCCCAAGGAACTTATCTAGATGTGTTGTGAGAACTTTGAACCCCCAAGTGTTTCACTACAGTTTACAACACAGAGCCGTGAAAATAAAACATTTTTTTTCCCACAAAAATGATTTTTAGCCCCCCAAATTTTTATTTTCCCAAGGATAACAAGAGAACTTGGACCCCAGAAGTTGTTGTTCAATTTGTCCCTAGTACGCTGATACCCCATATGTTGGAGTAAACCCCTTTTTGGACGCACGGGAGAGCTCGGAAGGGAAGGAGCACTGTTTTACTTTTTCAACGCAGAATTGGCTGGAATTGAGATTGGACGCCATGTCGCGTTTGGAGAGCCCCTGATGTGCCTGAACAGTGGAAACTCCCCAATTCTACCTGAAACCCTACCCCTAACCTCACCCCTAACCGTTTACTGAACATTTTCTGACAGTCATAAGTGCCACGTATATAAGTGCCACGTATATAAGTGCCACGTATATAAGTGCCACGTATATAAGTGCCACATATATAAGTGCCACGTATTTAAGTGCCACGTATTTAAGTGCCACGTATTTCAGTGCCACGTATTTCAGTGCCACGTATTTCAGTGCCACGTATTTCAGGCACTGAAAAATACGTGGCACGTAAATACTTCAGTGCCACGATATTTCAGTGCCACGATATTTCAGTGCCACGTATTTCAGTGCCACGTATTTCAGGCACTGAAAAATACGTGGCACGTAAATACGTGGCAGTTAAATACGTGGCACTTAAATACGTGGCACTTAAATACGTGGCACTTAAATACGTGGCACTTAAATACGTGGCACTTAAATACGTGGCCACTGAAATATTGTGGCACTTATATACGTATATACGTATATAAACGTATATTTCAGTGCCACGTATTTCAGTGCCACGTATTTCAGGTTAGGGGTAGGGTTTTTTGTTTTTTTCTTGTTTTCTTGTGTTTTTCTATAAAAACGCATGCGTTTTACTGCGTTTACATGCATTTTTTCACACATGCGGTTTTTTTAAAAAACGCATGCAGATAAAAACGCAAGTGTGAAACCAGACTAAAAGACGCTTTTTATAGCAAAAAAGTTTTTGCGTCTCCACATTTTGAGACCTATAATTTTTCCGCATTTTGGTCCACAGAGTCATGTGAGGTTTTTTTTTTTTGCGGGACGAGTTGACGTTTTTATTGGTAACATTTTCGGACACGTGACCATTTTTTATCACTTTTTATTCCGATTTTTGTGAGGCAGAATAACCAAAAACCAGCTATTCATGAATTTCTTTTGGGAGAGGCGTTTATACCGTTCTGCGCTTGGTAAAATTGATAAAGCAGTTTTATTCGTCGGGTCAGTACGATTACAGCGATACCTCATTTATATCATTTTTTTATGTTTTGACGCTTTTATACGATAAAAACTATTTTATAGAAAAAATAATTATTTTGGCATCGCTTTATTCTGAGGACTATAACTTTTTTATTTTTTTGCTGATGATGCTGTATGGCGGCTCGTTTTTTGCGGGACAAGATGACGTTTTCAGCGGTAACATGGTTATTTATATCCGTCTTTTTGATCGCGTGTTATTCCACTTTTTGTTCGGCGGTATGGTAATAAAGCGTTGTTTTTTGCCTCGTTTTTTTTTTTTTTTTCTTACGGTGTTTACTGAAGGGGTTAACTAGTGGGCCAGTTTTATAGGTTGGGTCGTTACGGACGCGGCGATACTAAATATGTGTACTTTTATTGTTTGTTTTTTTTAGATAAAGAAATGTATTTATGGGAATAATATTTTTTTTTTTAATTATTATTTATTTAGGAATTTTTTTTTTTTTACACATGTGGAAATTTTTTTTTTTACTTTTTTACTTTGTCCCAGGGGGGGACATCACAGATCGCAGATCTGATAGTGTGCACAGCACTCTATCAGATCTGCGATCATACTTTCATCGGAGCAGGCTGCAGCTTTCATCTGCAGCCTGCTCCGACCCGGAAGTGCTCCCTGCAGGACCCGGATACAGCCCCTCGGCCATTTTGGATCCGGGGCCTGCAGGGAGAAGACGTTCGGTACGAGGTGAGTACATCACCTTGTACCGATCGTCTCAGGGAAGCCCGCAGGGAGCCCCCTCCCTGCGCGATGCTTCCCTGTACCGCCGGTACACCGCGATCATGTTTGATCGCGGTGTGCCGGGGGTTAATGTGCCGGGGGCGGTCCGTGACCGCTCCTGGCACATAGTGCCGGATGTCAGCTGCGATATGCAGCCGACACCCGGCCGCGATCGGCCGCGCTCCCCCTGTGAGCGCGGCCGATCGCGTATGACGTACTATCCCGTCACCGGGAATTAAGGCCCACCCCACCTCGACGGTATAGTACGTCATACGGGCTTAAGGGGTTAATATCCTTATTGAGATACCTGAGCACCCAAACAAATGACAGAAGAAAAAGCTAAAAGAGAAAGAAGAGGTAGAGAAGACGCAGGGAACGAAAAGAACAACAGGGAGGAAAAAGTAGTACAATGAAAATAATGAAAAGTAGAAGAAAAAAGAAAAAGTAGAAGGTGGAGAAGCAGGAAGAAGATGAGAAGCAGAAAGAGAATATGAACATCGATGATGATTAGAAGGAAAAAAAAAACATAAAAACTAGATAAGGATAACAAGAGAAAAAAACTGAGGAAAAGGAGAAGACTGATGACTTTTATAAACTTTTCTCATTGTTCCCAAGTCTTGTTTTCTTTTGTTCATTTTTATTTTGGTAAAGTTGTAAATCCCCCTCCAGCTCTCCACCATCCTTCACTTTTCTTTTGTTTTTTTGTTGTCACATTTTACATTTCCTTAGGAGCTGGTGGCTTGGTTTGCTTGGCTTGATACCTAACTGACCTTGTTCTACCATTTCTCCAGCTCCCAGCATTCCTGCGTTGAATCAGAAGTGAATTTATTGAGGAGTTTCATTACTTTAAGTAATAAGAGCTGGCAGCAGGTAAGTACCATATTTTTCTTCTTGAAGTACAGATGCGTCTCTACAGTATCTGTGCCTGTGTATGTAGTCAGAATTAAAATGAAGGATGATATACAGGTCCTTCTCAAAAAATTAGCATATAGTGTTAAATTTCATTATTTACCATAATGTAATGATTACAATTAAACTTTCATATACTATAGATTCATTATCCACCAACTGAAATTTGTCAGGTCTTTTATTGTTTTAATACTGATGATTTTGGCATACAACTCCTGATAACCCAAAAAACCTGTCTCAATAAATTAGCATATCAAGAAAAGGTTCTCTAAATGACCTATTACCCTAATCTTCTGAATCAACTAATTAACTCTAAACACATGCAAAAGATACCTGAGGCTTTTAAAAACTCCCTGCCTGGTTCATTACTCAAAACCCCCATCATGGGTAAGACTAGCGACCTGACAGATGTCAAGAAGGCCATCATTGACACCCTCAAGCAAGAGGGTAAGACCCAGAAAGAAATTTCTCAACAAATAGGCTGTTCCCAGAGTGCTGTATCAAGGCACCTCAATGGTAAGTCTGTTGGAAGGAAACAATGTGGCAGAAAACGCTGTACAACGAGAAGAGGTGACCGGAACCTGAGGAAGCAGTGGACTGAGTCTGGTGTGGAAACATCCAGAGCCACCGTGCACAGGCGTGTGCAGGAAATGGGCTACAGGTGCCGCATTCCCCAGGTAAAGCCACTTTTGAACCATAAACAGCGGCAGAAGCGCCTGACATGGGCTACAGAGAAGCAGCACTGGACTGTTGCTAAGTGGTCCCAAGTACTTTTTTCTGATGAAAGCAAATTTTGCATGTCATTCGGAAATCAAGGTGCCAGAGTCTGGAGGAAGACTGGGGAGAAGGAAATGCCAAAATGCCTGAAGTCCAGTGTCAAGTACCCACAGTCAGTGATGGTGTGGGGTGCCATGTCAGCTGCTGGTGTTGGTCCACTGTGTTTCATCAAGGGCAGGGTCAATGCAGCTAGCTATCAGGAGATTTTGGAGCACTTCATGCTTCCATCGGCTGAAATGCTTTATGGAGATGAAGATTTCATTTTTCAGCACGACCTGGCACCTGCTCACAGTGCCAAAACCACTGGTAAATGGTTTACTGACCATGGTATTACTGTGCTCTATTGGCCTGCCAACTCTCCTGACCCAACACTCTGGATGAGCTTAAGGCCGCTATTGAAGCATCCTGGGCCTCCATAACATCTCAGCAGTGTCACAGGCTGATTGCCTCCATGCCACGCCGCATTGAAGCAGTCATTTCTGCCAAAGGATTCCCGACCAAGTATTGAGTGCATAACTGAACATTATTATTTGATGGTTTTTTTGTTTGGTATTAAAAAACACTTTTATTTGATTGGTCGGGTGAAATATGCTAATTTATTGAGACAGGTTTTTTGGGTTATCAGGAGTTGTATGCCAAAATCATCAGTATTAAAACAATAAAAGACCTGACAAATTTCAGTTGGTGGATAATGAATCTATAAACTATAGTATATGAAAGTTTAATTGTAATCATTACATTATGGTAAATAATGAAATTTAACACTATATGCTAATTTTTTGAGAAGGACCTGTATGTACTTGAGAAGGTATTGGAGAGGAAAAATAGAGATTGTGCACAACCTCAGCTGTGGATGTTACCGCAGTAGCTGTTCAGGCTGCTAACGTGGCTGCAGCAACTTTGTCCACTGCCACCCCGTTCCGACCTTATCTCGCCTCCCGCTGACAGATAAATACTCTGGTGATAACAAATCTTGTAGGGGTTTCGTGAGCCAGTGCTCTATACACCTCAAGCTCCTGGCTGCACGTTTCCCCACAGAGTGAGCAAAGGTGGGATTCATTATGTCTCTCCTGTCGGACAGGGCGTTGGAGTGGGCTCTGCCGCTGTGGGAGCATAACAATCATGTGATGCAGAGTGCTCCGCTGTTACTGAGAACTCTGAAACTGGTCTTTTTAGGAGTTCGAGTCACCCATGATACAGCGCTCCAAATATTGGCATTAACTCAGGGCTCATCCTTGGTCAGCCATTTTGACGTCCACTTCCTCACCTTAGCATCTGAGTTGGAGTGGTCGGATAAAGCCCTCATCCCTGTATTTTGGAGGGAGCTGGCTGATCATGTGAAGGATGCTTTGGCCACTAGGGAGATTCCCACCACACTGGAGGAGCTAATAGCAGTATCAACTCGCATAGACCTTCGTTTTAACGAGCGAAGGTGGGAGCGAGCCCAGTGTAGGCAGAGGTTTCGGCTGGCTCCCACCTTCTCCAAACCTCTGGAATCTCCAGTCCAAGTGCCCAAGTCACATGAGGCCTTGGAGGTGTCACGTGCGGGATCTAAGTCCCGGACCGCTCGTGCACTCAAGGTCTGTCATGTCTGCCAGCAGTCAGGACATCTTGCCTCCAGATGTTCCCAGCGGTCGGGAAAATGTCAGCATATAGTGGAAGTAGGAGGAGGTACACTAGACATGTCGACATTTTCCTCCAAACTGTCCTTTAAGGGGACAATTACCATAGGCCCATCCACTAATACGGTAGAGCTTTGCGTGGATTCCGGGGTGGAGGGCAATTTTATGTCATCTGCCTTCGCCCAACGACATGCAATACCCCTGGTGATGCTCCCCAAACCTGTGACCATACGAGTGGTGAACGGGTCGACACTGCCCTCACAGATAACACACCAGACCATCCCATTTACTCTATCTATATTGCCATCTGATCAGGAGATTACTTCCTTACTCATCATTCCTGAGGGAATTGTTGAGTTCCTGTTAGGGATACCTTGGTTACGGTCCCCTCATATAGAATGGTCCACAGGCAGAATTTTGGGATGGAGTGAATCCTGTGAGGGTAGATGTCAGCGGGAGTGCATTAAGGTTGCTACTACTGAGGTACCCGCAGATCTTTCCTCTCTCCCCAAGCACTATTGGCCCTATGCGGACGTGTTCTCCAAAGGGGGAGCAGAGACACTTCACCTCACTGCCCCTATGACTGTCCTATTGACCTCTTGCCTGGTGCTGAGCCTCCTCGAGGTCGAGTCTATCCGTTATCTCTCACCGAGATGGAGGCAATGTCTCAGTATATCCAGGAGAATCTGGCAAGAGGATTCATTAGGAAGTCAGTGTCACCTGCTGGGGCTGGGTTCTTCTTCGTGCAGAAGAAGAACAGAGAATTACATCCATGCATAGATTACAGGGGTCTTAACGCCATCACCACCTAGGAGGGGGAGTAATGTTAGGTGTCGAGTTCCCACCTCTGCACACGGGGAATCTCGAACCCCTGGAGCCTGCTCAGCGGAGACGTCGGTCCCAGCGTCTGGCTCAAGCTGAGACTGTGCGACTCATTACTGCTGCCCTTCCAGACTCTGCCTTTGTAGCCAGCACTGATCAGCAGCGAGCAGGTCTTTCTGGGACTAGGTCCTGCTTTTCCCATACTGAGCATGTTCATGGGACGACCTCCCATTGGAGGTCGGGGGTCACATGCTCAGGTCCTGTTGTGGCTCCTATTGGACCATCTGGAAGGTCCCGTAGCACTGCTGCTATAAAAGGTTCTGGGTGGTTAGTGGCGTCCGCCAGAGCGGCACTGCATGCACTCTTGTGCATTTAATTATTGTTTCTGTTTACTCTGACACCCAAGTAGCGGTGTCGAACGCAAGAAGTCTAGAGGAACTCTTTCCCTGAGTCTTGAGATAGAGTTCTGTGACTCCCTGCTTGCGCTCTTTGTGGGGTACTGCCGCCCTGTGACGTAACAGGGTTCGCTTCCTTCACACAGGGTGAAGCTAATCCGTGTGTGTATCCACATTATACTGCCACATAGTCCGTCATTACTCAGCAGCAGGTTCCATCTCTGCACGGTGGACCCCGGGCTGCGAACGCACCTTATACCATCTTCCTAATTATTTGGTGCGTTCCGCTAGCCCTAGCACTGGTTCTCGTACAAGTCAAGTTAAAATCCTAATATAGGTCCAAAAGCTGGAACCCCAGTGTTTAGCTGTTATCATCAGGAGATGTTTAGTATTGCATAGACCCAATTGAAATGTGGTCCTTCAAAATATATAGCCACTATTTACGGCAAATGGTGATTATGGTCAATTGAGGGTTTCAGGACGGTGAGATGTCGATATTTGCCCAGCGGGAATTATATATGTTGCTTCCAATATTGTATTTTTCTCTTGCAAAGTATTCTAACAATGGATTGGGTAGGTTGAGTTTTTTAACCAGGTGTTAATAGTAAAGTAAAGTATGGGATGTATTTTACTTTATTTAGCTCGAGTGTGTGGAACAGTTTATAGCATTGCATTGAACAGACAGAACTGCTTAACAAGCTCATTAGTCGGCCCTTGTTATTGGGCAGTACGTTTCAAGATGCTTGTATTTAGGATTGCATTGTAATCAGTAAGGGTAAGCTATGAATAAAAGCTAATTAGTTCAAAATGTGCCAGCGATAATGGCATGAATAAAGGAATTTCTCTAATTTTCTACACATAGCAAGAACATTCTATAATTCTAAATTCTATAATTCTACATGACTTTTCTATAGCCAAGCAAATCATTTCCATACATCCAAGAAAGTAACAATACTTTTTATTATTTGCTTTACTGGGGTTCTTCCGAACTTATATGACCTGCCAAATTTACTCCTGAAAAACATCATCAAAGGAGACCAAAGAGAAACTTTGGAAAAACCAACATTGGATATTACTTTCGGTTAATAACATGTAACGCTTCCGTTCACCTATGGTGGCACCGAAAAGTAATTAAACACTTGCTCCTATACTACAGATTTTTTTTTTACCTTTATAAATACTTGCTTTATCTATATTAGCTATATACTTATTATTCTTTAATTATATCTTTTTTTTTACATTGTTTGATCCAATTTAAACGTTATAGTTTGAGGATACAATGTCTTAAACTATGGTTGTCCTATCATAAATTAATATTTGAAATTAAGGGTCCACTGTACTGTATAAGTATCTTTTCAGTTTCCCTTGTAATACCTCATATCTCCTGTAGTGGCCACTGCAGGGAAAATTATTAATCAGCCTTAGCTTGGACAAGTGACGATCATCTGATCACCAATTTTTTCAAAAAAAGGAGGGTAAAAATTAAAATAATACTAATAGAACATCCATCCATCATCGTTCTCAAAGCATCTCATTTGTTCTTACCACAGCTCATCGGAGCTGATAATGACCTTGAAAATACTGTTCGAGCGTTATTAATGTTGGCATTAGCCAATTTTGCTGTTCTATAAAACCCTATATTTCTATTATTTAAAATAATGACAGTTTTGCCCATAAAACGTTGAATAATCTAAATACAAGAATGTGGGATTTTGAGTAGAAATTGCTTATGACTTTAAATAATGGGCTCTTCAATCCAGAACGCTAATGTTGATAAAATATGAAATGACAAGCTACATAGTTATAGTCTATTTCAGTCACTATTATTTCCAGACCTATGAATAGGAGGACAGCCAAACAGAAAAAAATGTTCCTTATGCACATTAATAGAGATGGGCAGATGTTTTATCTCAACCTTTTTTTTGTGCTGTCATAAACCCTCCTTCCTTCAGGGCGTCAGATAAAGATCAAGGACATTGCAGAAATATTTTGTATGGATTTTGCTTATAGATGTGAATTAAAAGGGAACTTTAAATAATGAGTCTATTTTCCCCTTGTTCATTTATTAGCTTAGTAATCCCATGTTCAAAATCACTTTTAGAATTAATACGAGGGACCCTCATCCGTGAGCAAGTGCTAACTTGGGCAAAAATGAGTGCCTTGAACCAGTAGCAGCCAACATATCCATGGTTTAAATGTATAGCTCCTGTGAGATCTGTGCAATACTTCAATTCTCCTCCGGGAGTGCTATAGGGAAAATTAACACTTTCTTCTGGGTTGCTCTTTCGATTAGTTAGTGTCTAAGCATTGAGACAACCTGTAATCAGCTTATTGTTGGGGACAATTCTAACAAAGTGAAGACCTCTTTAAAATCTACATCCGTTTTAACTTAAAATTTCATGTTATACAGGTCCTTCTCAAAAAATTAGCATATAGTGTTAAATTTCATTATTTACCATAATGTAATGATTACAATTAAACTTTCATATATTATAGATTCATTATCCACCAACTGAAATTTGTCAGGTCTTTTATTGTTTTAATACTGATGATTTTGGCCTACAACTCCTGATAACCCAAAAAACCTGTCTCAATAAATTAGCATATTTCACCCGTCCAATCAAATAAAAGTGTTTTTTAATAACAAACAAAAAAACCATCAAATAATAATGTTCAGTTATGCACTCAATACTTTGTCGGGAATCCTTTGGCAGAAATGACTGCTTCAATGCGGCGTGGCATGGAGGCAATCAGCCTGTGACACTGCTGAGATGTTATGGAGGCCCAGGATGCTTCAATAGCGGCCTTAAGCTCATCCAGAGTGTTGGGTCTTGCGTCTCTCAACTTTCTCTTCACAATATCCCACAGATTCTCTATGGGGTTCAGGTCAGGAGAGTTGGAGAGACACCATCACTGACTGTGGGTACTTGACACTGGACTTCAGGCATTTTGGCATTTCCTTCTCCCCAGTCTTCCTCCAGACTCTGGCACCTTGATTTCCGAATGACATGCAAAATTTGCTTTCATCAGAAAAAAGTACTTGGGACCACTTAGCAACAGTCCAGTGCTGCTTCTCTGTAGCCCAGGTCAGGCGCTTCTGCCGCTGTTTATGGTTCAAAAGTGGCTTTACCTGGGGAATGTGTTGTGATCCGCTTTTTGGGCTCCCCTAGTGGTGGCTGGTGGTACTGGAGACTTGTGTGTTCTTTTCTGCCTCAGCTCACCTGCTTCCATCAGTTTTGGGAGTTCCCTATTTAGCCTTGCTCTCCAGTCACTTCCTTGCCGGTCATCATTGTAACCTGAGTCTTTCAGTTGCATGTTCCTGCTACCAGTCTGCTGATCAGCTAAGTGGACTCTTGTCCTTTTTGTTTTGTATTTTTTGTCCAGTTTACAGTTTGTCATTTCCTGTTACTGGAAGCTCTTGTGGACTGAAATTGCCACTCCTGTGTCATGAGTTGACACAGGAGTCTTAAAGTAATTTCAGGATGGGTTTTTGAAAGGGTTTTTCAGCTGACCGTGAAGTCCTCTTTTGTATCCTTCCTCTATCTAGTAAGTGGACCTCGCTTTGCTAAATCTACCTTCATACTGTGTATGTCTTTTCCTCTGAACTCACCGTTAATATATGTGGGGGCTACTATCATCTTTGGGGAATTTCACTAGAGGTAAGCCAGGTCTGTTCCTTCCTCTTCCAGGCGTAGTTAGTTCTCCGGCTGGCGCATGGCATCTAGGCAGCCGTAGGAATGCTTCCTGGCTACTGTTAGTTGTGTGGTAGATTTAGGTCACGGTCAGCTTGAGTTTCCATCACCCGAGGGCTAGTCTGTTATTTTGTGTTTCTGATGTTCCCATGCCATTGGGGAATCATGACAGTATGACCGGCCACTGTTAAAGTAATTGGCAGAAGAAAGGAGAGTAAAAGAAGTCTGTAAATGTATTTTTTTTTTTTCCCTCACATGTTTGCTACTTAGTTGGCTCAGTTGTATTTCTGCTCTATTTACAGCCTTGCCTTTCTCTCCTTCTAATCCTTGAATGGCTCTGATCTCTCCGGTTTAAGGATGGACTCTCAGAGTTTGGCTGCAGGTTTAAATAATCTTGCTACGAAGGTTCAGAATTTACAAGATTATGTTATACGTACTCCTATTTCTGAACCTAAGATTCCTACACCAGAGGTATTTTCCGGAGATAGATCTCGGTTTCTGAATTTCAAATGTAATTGTAAATTATTCCTTTCTCTCAGACCTCACTCCTCTGGAGATCCTGTTCAGCAGCTTAAGATTGTGATTTCTTTGCTGCGAGGTGACCCTCAAAATTGGGCATTTTCATTGACACCAGGGGATCCTGCGTTGCTCAATGTGGATGCGTTTTTTCTGGCTTTAGGGTTGCTGTATGAGGAACCTAATTTGGAGATTCAAGCTGAAAAAGCTTTAATAGCCCTGTCTCAAGGGCAAGATGAAGCTGAGATATACTGCCAAAAATTTCGTAAATGGTCTGTGCTTACTCAGTGGAATGAGTGTGCCCTAGCGGCAATTTTCAGAGAAGGCCTTTCTGATGCCGTTAAGGATGTCATGGTGGGGTTTCCTACGCCCACAGGTCTGAATGAGTCCATCACAATGGCGATTCAGATTGATCGGCGTTTGCGGGAGCGCAAACCCGTGCACCATTTGGCGGTATCTTCTGAAGGGACGCCAGAGAAAATGCAATGTGACAGAATTCTGTCAAGAAGCGAGCGGCAGAATTATAGGCGCAAAAATGGCTTGTGCTTCTACTGTGGTGATTCCGCGCATGTTATATCAGCATGCTCTAAACGTACTAGGAAGGTTGACAAGTCTGTTTCTATTGGCACTTTACAGTCTAAATTTCTTCTGTCTGTAACTCTGATTTGTTCATTATCAGTTATTACCGTGGATGCCTATGTGGACTCTGGCGCCGCTCTGAGTCTCATGGATTGGTCCTTCGCCAGGCGCTGTGGGTTTGATTTGGAGCCTCTGGAAGTTCCTATAAATCTGAAGGGTATTGATTCTACACCTCTGGCTTGTAATAGACCACAGTTCTGGACGCAAGTGACTATGCGTATGACTCCAGACCATCAGGAGATGATTCGCTTCCTCGTGTTGCATAATTTACATGATGTGTTAGTGCTTGGATTACCATGGTTGCAATCTCATAACCCAGTACTGGACTGGAAAACTATGTCTGTGTTAAGCTGGGGATGTCGGGGGGCTCATGGGGACATACCTTTGGTTTCTATCTCGTCATCTATTCCCTCTGAGGTTCCGGCATTTTTGTCGGATTTTGGGGATATTTTTGAAGAGCCTAAAATTGGTTCTCTCCCTCCCCACAGAGAGTGTGATTGCGCCATAGATCTGATTCCAGGCAGTAAATTTCCAAAGGGTCGTTTGTTTAACCTATCTGTACCTGAGCATGCTGCCATGCGAGTGTATGTTAAGGAGTCCCTGGAAAAGGGACATATTCGTCCTTCTTCATCACCTTTAGGAGCTGGGTTTTTCTTTGTCTCTAAAAAGGATGGCTCGCTGAGGCCTTGTATTGATTATCGACTCCTGAATAAAATTACTGTCAAATATCAGTATCCGTTGCCGCTGCTTACTGATTTGTTTGCTCGCATAAGGGGGGCTAAGTGGTTCTCCAAGATTGATCTCCGTGGGGCGTATAATTTGGTGCGAATTAAGCAAGGGGATGAGTGGAAAACCGCATTTAATACGCCTGAGGGCCACTTTGAGTATTTAGTAATGCCTTTCGGCCTTTCTAATGCACCTTCAGTTTTTCAGTCCTTTATGCATGATATTTTCCGTGAATATCTGGATAAATTTATGATTGTGTATTTGGACGATATTTAGATTTTTTCTGAGGACTGGGAGTCTCATGTTCAGCAGGTCAGGAGGGTTTTTCAGGTCTTGCGGGAGAATTCTCTGTGTGTAAAGGGTTCTAAGTGTGTTTTTGGGGTTCAAAAGATTTCCTTTTTGGGGTACATTTTTTCCCCTTCTTCTGTTGAGATGGACCCTGTCAAGGTTCGGGCTATTTGTGACTGGACGCAGCCTACTTCTCTAAAGGGTCTTCAGAAGTTCTTGGGCTTTGCTAATTTTTATCGTCGATTTATAACTGGTTTTTCTGGTGTTGCTAAGCCTCTTACGGATTTGACTAAGAAGGGTGCTGATGTTGCCAATTGGTCCTCTGCCGCTGTGGAGGCCTTTCGGGAACTTAAGCGCCGCTTTTCGTCTGCCCCTGTGTTGCGCCAGCCTGATGTCTCTCTCCCCTTTCAGGTTGAGGTCGATGCTTCCGAGATCGGAGCGGGGGCGGTTTTGTCGCAGAAAAGTTCCGATTGCTCAGTGATGAGACCTTGTGCGTTCTTTTCTCGAAAATTTTCTGCCGCCGAAAGAAATTATGATGTCGGTAATCGGGAGCTTTTGGCCATGAAGTGGGCATTTGAGGAGTGGCGTCATTGGCTTGAGGGTGCTAGACATCAGGTGGTGGTTTTGACTGATCACAAGAATCTGATTTATCTTGAGTCTGCCAGGCGCCTGAATCCTAGACAGGCGCGCTGGTCGTTGTTTTTCTCTCGGTTTAATTTTGTGGTCTCATATCTACCAGGTTCTAAGAATGTGAAGGCAGATGCCCTTTCTAGGAGTTTTGAGCCTGATTCCCCTGGTGATTCGGAACCTACAGGTATCCTTAAGGATGGGGTGATATTATCCGCTATTTCCCCAGATCTGCGACGTGCTTTGCAAGAGTTTCAGGCGGATAGACCTGATCGCTGTCCACCTGGTAGACTGTTTGTTCCTGATGATTGGACCAGTAGAGTCATCTCGGAGGTTCATTCTTCTACGCTGGCGGGTCATCCTGGAATTTTTGGTACCAGGGATTTGGTGGCTAGATCCTTCTGGTGGCCATCTCTGTCTCGAGATGTGCGTGTTTTTGTGCAGTCTTGTGATGTGTGTGCTCGGGCCAAGCCTTGTTGTTCTAGGGCTAGCGGGTTGTTGTTGCCCTTGCCTATTCCGAAGAGGCCTTGGACGCACATCTCGATGGACTTTATTTCTGATCTTCCTGTCTCTCAGAGGATGTCTGTTATCTGGGTGGTGTGTGACCGTTTTTCTAAGATGGTTCATTTGGTGCCATTGCCGAAGTTGCCTTCCTCGTCTGAGTTGGTTCCTTTCTTTTTTCAAAATGTAGTTCGCTTGCATGGTATTCCTGAAAATATCGTTTCTGATAGGGGTACCCAGTTCGTTTCTAGATTTTGGCGGGCATTCTGTGCCAGGTTGGGCATTGATTTGTCTTTTTCGTCTGCCTTCCATCCTCAGACTAATGGCCAGACGGAGCGAGCTAATCAGACTTTGGAGACGTATTTGAGGTGTTTTGTGTCTGCGGATCAGGATGATTGGGTTGCCTTTTTGCCGTTGGCGGAGTTTGCTCTTAATAATCGGGCTAGTTCGGCCACTTTGGTTTCCCCTTTCTTTTGCAATTTGGGGTTTCATCCCCGTTTTTCTTCTGGTCAGGCGGAGTCTTCGGATTGTCCTGGAGTAGATGCTGTGGTGGATCGGTTGTATCGGATTTGGGAACAAGTGGTGGACAATTTGAATTTGTCCCAGGAGAGGACTCAGCGGTTTGCTAACCGCCAGCGTCGGGTTGGTCCTCGCCTTCGTGTTGGGGACTTGGTGTGGTTGTCTTCCCGTTTTGTCCCAATGAGGGTTTCTTCTCCTAAATTTAAGCCTCGGTTCATCGGTCCCTATAGGATTTTGGAGATTATTAACCCTGTTTCCTTTCGTTTGGACCTCCCGGCATCTTTCGCTATCCATAATGTGTTCCATCGGTCGTTGTTGCGGAGATACGAGGTGCCGGTGGTTCCTTCTGCTGAGCCTCCTGCTCCTGTGCTGGTTGAGGGTGAATTGGAGTACGTTATAGAGAAGATCTTGGACTCCCGTATTTCCAGGCGGAGACTCCAGTATCTGGTTAAATGGAAGGGCTATGGTCAGGAAGATAATTCTTGGGTAACTGCCTCTGATGTTCATGCCTCGGATTTGGTTCGTGCCTTTCATAGGGCTCATCCAGGTCGCCCTGGCGGTTCTTGTGAGGGTTCGGTGCCCCCTCCTTAAGGGGGGGGTACTGTTGTGATCCGCTTTTTGGGCTCCCCTAGTGGTGGCTGGTGGTACTGGAGACTTGTGTGTTCTTTTCTGCCTCAGCTCACCTGCTTCCATCAGTTTTGGGAGTTCCCTATTTAGCCTTGCTCTCCAGTCACTTCCTTGCTGGTCATCATTGTAACCTGAGTCTTTCAGTTGCATGTTCCTGCTACCAGTCTGCTGATCAGCTAAGTGGACTCTTGTCCTTTTTGTTTTGTATTTTTTGTCCAGTTTACAGTTTGTCATTTCCTGTTACTGGAAGCTCTTGTGGACTGAAATTGCCACTCCTGTGTCATGAGTTGACACAGGAGTCTTAAAGTAATTTCAGGATGGGTTTTTGAAAGGGTTTTTCAGCTGACCGTGAAGTCCTCTTTTGTATCCTTCCTCTATCTAGTAAGTGGACCTCGCTTTGCTAAATCTACCTTCATACTGTGTATGTCTTTTCCTCTGAACTCACCGTTAATATATGTGGGGGCTACTATCATCTTTGGGGAATTTCACTAGAGGTAAGCCAGGTCTGTTCCTTCCTCTTCCAGGCGTAGTTAGTTCTCCGGCTGGCGCATGGCATCTAGGCAGCCGTAGGAATGCTTCCTGGCTACTGTTAGTTGTGTGGTAGATTTAGGTCACGGTCAGCTTGAGTTTCCATCACCCGAGGGCTAGTCTGTTATTTTGTGTTTCTGATGTTCCCATGCCATTGGGGAATCATGACAGGAATGCGGCACCTGTAGCCCATTTCCTGCACACGCCTTTCCACACCAGACTCAGTCCACTGCTTCCTCAGGTTCCCCAAGGTCTGGAATCGGTCCTTCTCCACAATCTTCCTCAGGGTCCGGTCACCTCTTCTCGTTGTACAGCGTTTTCTGCCACATTGTTTCCTTCCAACAGACTTACCATTGAGGTGCCTTGATACAGCACTCTGGGAACAGCCTATTTGTTGAGAAATTTCTTTCTGGGTCTTACCCTCTTGCTTGAGGGTGTCAATGATGGCCTTCTTGACATCTGTCAGGTCGCTAGTCTTACCCATGATGGGGGTTTTGAGTAATGAACCAGGCAGGGAGTTTTTAAAAGCCTCAGGTATCTTTTGCATGTGTTTAGAGTTAATTAGTTGATTCAGAAGATTAGGGTAATAGGTCATTTAGAGAACCTTTTCTTGATATGCTAATTTATTGAGACAGGTTTTTTGGGTTATCAGGAGTTGTAGGCCAAAATCATCAGTATTAAAACAATAAAAGACCTGACAAATTTCAGTTGGTGGATAATGAATCTATAATATATGAAAGTTTAATAGTAATCATTACATTATGGTAAATAATGAAATGTAACACTATATGCTAATTTTTTGAGAAGGACCTGTATATCAATAATGGGTCCATTTATGACTCATATTACATAGACATTTGAAAAAGCTTTGATTAAAGGTTAGTAAAATACTTATAACTACAATATTTGGGAAATTTGACTCTAGACTCATGACTTTCCTGATTGATCTTATGACTACTAAGGTACAATAAATAGACATCAATGGAAGTTCTTTGCAAGGAAACTCAATATTGACCTTGATATGGCTGAGTATCCTTAAAGACCACATAGATATTAGACTAATGTCATCCGATAAGTTTGGCCAATACACAAATGTGTATGGAAGTGTCGGAGACTTATATATGTATACACAAATGTGGATACTGATTGCCGATTGCTTTTTGCTCCTCGAAATCAGCAACTGACAGAGATGTCCGTCTGCATCTTTCTCATACAGAACACATGACCAGTTGGCCAAGCGAGTGCTCCTGTGTATGGGAGAGACATCCAAGATGAAAGTAGGACAAATGATCAACCAAAGCATTGATAGGCTGACAGTGATCTAATGTGTGTGGCCTGCTTTAGTCATGTGGCAAGGCTCTTCAAAGGGTCAATATTGACTTCTAAGATTGCTACCTTCGATAGGAGTCAGTAGACACCTTGTTCTCTTTCATAATGAAGAGTCTATTCATAAAAGGCAAAACTATCACCCACCAATTGGGTAGGTGATAAATGTAAGATTCGAGAAGTCTGTCTGTAGGAAAAGTCAAGCGATAAGTACATGTAGGATTCCTTGCTAGAGATGGGAGAACCTGAACAGTAAAGTTCGGCGTCCGTACCGAACACCGACTGTTCAGGCATGGACACCGAACACGGACTTCTTCAGGAAGCCCGTGATACTGTTCGGGCTTGGCCCCCCAAACACCAGGTGTTTGTCACACTGTCATGTGTATGACACCGTGGCAAACACCGCTTCTGATCGGCGGTGAAATCATCCCTGCCTGTCAGAGAGTCGCAGTTCCCACGCTGTCAAAAGACAGCATGCGAGCTCAGCCGTGATTGGAGGTATATAGATTACCTCTGTAGAGAGAATATATAACGTGGCACAACCTTTTGTTTGCTGGTGCTCAAGTAGGGTCCCAGACCATAACAAGTTGAATGAAGCCTTGGCACTCAAGCGAATATTAACCCCTTCATGACCCAGCCTATTTTGGCCTTAATGACCTTGCCATTTTTTGCAATTCTGACCAGTGTCCCTTTATGAGGTAATAACTCAGGAACGCTTCAACGGATCCTAGCGATTCTGAGATTGTTTTTTCGTGACATATTGGGCTTCATGTTAGTGGTAAATTTAGGTCGATAATTTCTGAGTTTATTTCTGAAAAAAACGGAAATTTGGCGAAAATTTTGAAAATTTCGCAATTTTCACATTTTGAATTTTTATTCTGTTAAACCAGAGAGTTATGTGACACAAAATAGTTAATAAATAACATTTCCCACATCTCTACTTTACATCAGCACAATTTTGGAAACAAATTTTTTTTTTGCTAGGAAGTTATAAGGGTTAAAATTTGACCAGTGATTTCTCATTTTTACAACAAAATTTACAAAACCATTTTTTTTAGGGACCACCTCACATTTGAAGTCAGTTTGAGGGTTCTATATGGCTGAAAATACCCAAAAGTGACACCATTCTAAAAACTGCACCCCTCAAGGTGCTCAAAACCACATTCAAGAAGTTTATTAACCCTTCAGGTGTTTCACAGCAGCAGAAGCAACATGGAAGGAAAAAATGAACATTTAACTTTTTAGTCACAAAAATGATCTTTTCGCAACAATTTTTTTATTTTCCCAAGGGTAAAAGGAGAAACTGGACCAGGGACATTGTTGTCCAATTTGTCCTGAGTACGCTGATACCTCATATGTGGGGGTAAACCACTGTTTGGGCGCACGGCAGGGCTCGGAAGGGAAGGAGCGCCATTTGACTTTTTGAATGAAAAATTGGCTCCAATCTTTAGCGGACACCATGTCGCGTTTGGAGAGCCCCCGTGTGCCTAAACATTGGAGCTCCCCCACAAGTGACCCCATTTTGGAAACTAGACCCCCCAAGGAACTTATCTAGAAGCATAGTGAGCACTTTAAACCCCCAGGTGCTTCACAAATTAATCCGTAAAAATGAAAAAGTACTTTTTTTTCACACAAAATTTCTTTTAGCCTCAATTTTTTCATTTTCACATGGGCAACAGGATAAAATGGATCCTAAAATTGGTTGGGCAATTTCTCCTGAGTACGCCAATACCTCATATGTGGGGGTAAACTACTGTTTGGGCACATGGTAAGGCACGGAAGGGAAGGAGCGCCATTTGACTTTTTGAATGAAAAATTATCTCCATAGTTAGCGGACACCATGTCAGGTTTGGAGAGGCCCTGTGTGCCTAAACATTGGAGCTCCCCCACAAGTGACCCCATTTTGGAAACTAGACCCCCCAAGGAACTTATCTAGATGCATAGTGAGCACTTTAAACCCTCAGGTGCTTCACAAATTGATCCGTAAAAATGAAAAAGTACTTTTTTTCACACAAAATTTCTTTTAGCCTCAATTTTTTCATTTTCACATGGGCAACAGGATAAAATGGATCCTAACATTTGTTGGGCAATTTCTCCTGAGTACGCCGATACCTCATATGTGGGGGTAAACCACTGTTTGGGTGCACGGCAAGGCTCGGAAGGGAAGGCGCGCCATTTGACTTTTTGAATGGAAAATTAGCTCCAATCGTTAGTGGACACCATGTCGCGTTTGGAGAGCCCCTGTGTGCCTAAACATTGGAGCTCCCCTACAAGTGACCCCATTTTGGAAACTAGACCCCCCAATAAACTAATATAGATGCATAGTGAGCACTTAAAACCCCCAGGTGCTTCACAGAAGTTTATAACGCAGAGCCATGAAAATAAAAAAATTATTTTTCTTTCCTCAAAAATGATTTTTAGCCCGGAGTTTTTTATTTTCCCAAGGATAATAGGAGAAATTGGACCCCAAATGTTGTTGTCCAGTTTGTCCTGAGTACGATGATACCCCATATGTGGGGGTAAACCACTGTTTGGGCGCACGGCAGGGCTCGGAAGGGAAGGCACGCCATTTGGCTTTTTGAATGGAAAATTAGCTTCAATCATTAGCGGACACCATGTCGCGTTTGGAGAGCCCCTGTGTGCCTAAACATTGGAGCTCCTGCACAAGTGACCCCATTTTGGAAACTAGACCTCCCAAGGAACTAATCTAGATGTGTGGTGAGCACTTTGAACCCCCAAGTGCTTCACAGAAGTTTATAATGCAGAGCCATGAAAATAAAAAATTATTTTTCTTTCCTCAAAAATGATTTTTTAACCCACAATTTTTTATTTTCCCAAGGGTAACAGGAGAAATTGGACCCCATAAGTTGTTGTCCAGTTTCTCCTGAGTACGCTGATACCCCATATGTGGGGGTAAACCACTGTTTGGGCACATGCCGGGGCTCGGAAGGGAAGTAGTGACGATTTGGAATGCAGACTTTGATGGAATGGTCTGCGGGAATCATGTTACGTTTGCAGAGCCCCTGATGTGCCTAAACAGTAGAAACCCCCCACAAGTGACCCCATTTTGGAAACTAGACCCCCCAAGGAACTTATCTAGATGTGTGGTGAGCACGTTCAACCCCCAAGTGCTTCACAGAAGTTTACAACGCAGAGCCGTGAAAATAAAAAATCATTTTTCTTTCCTCAAAAAAGATGTTTTAGCAAGCAATTGTTTATTTTCACAAGGGTAACAGGAGAAATTGGACCCCAATATTTGTTGCCCAGTTTGCTGTGAGTACGCTGATACCTCATATGTGGGGGTAAACCACTGTTTGGGCACACGTCAGGGCTCGGAAGGGAAGTAGTGACATTTGAAATGCAGACTTTGATGGAATGGTCTGCGGGCGTCACGTTGCATTTGCAGAGCCCCTGATGTGCCTAAACAGTAGAACCCCCCCCTAAGTGACCCCATTTTGGAAACTAGACCCCCCAAAGAACTTATCTAGATGTGTGGTGAGCACGTTCAACCCCCAAGTGCTTCACAGAAGTTTACAACGCAGAGCCGTGAAAATTAAAAATCATTTTTCTGTCCTCAAAAAAGATGTTTTAGCAAGCAACTTTTTTTTCACAAGGGTAGCAGGAGAAATTGGACCCCAATATTTGTTGCCCAGTTTGTTGTGAGTATGCTGGTACCCCATATGTGGGGGTAAACCACTGTTTGGGCGCACGTCAGGGCTTGGAAGGGAAGTAGTGACATTTGAAATGCAGACTTTGATGGAATGGTCTGCGGGCGTCACGTTGCATTTGCAGAGCCCCTGATGTGCCTAAACAGTAGAAACACCCCACAAGTGACCCCATTTTGGAAACTAGACCCCAAAAGGATCTTATCTAGATGTGTGGTGAGCACTTTCAACCCCCAAGTGCTTCACATAAGTTTATAACGTAGAGCCATGAAAATAAAAAATAATTGTTCTTTCCTCAAAAATTATGTTTTAGCAAGTAATTTTTTATTTTTGCAAGGGTAACAGGAGAAATTGGACCCCAATAGTTGTTGCCCAGTTTGTCCTGAGTACGCTGGTATCCCATATGTGGGGGTAAACCACTGTCTGGGCGCACGTCGGGGCTTGGAAGGGAGGGCGCACCATTTGACTTTTTGAACGCAAGATTGGCTGGAATCAATGGTGGCGCCATGTTGCGTTTGGAGACCCCTGATGTGCCTAAGCAGTGGAAACCCCTCAATTCTAACTTCAACACTAACCCCAACACACCCCTAACCCTAATCCCAACTGTAGCCATAACCCTAATCACAACCCTAACCCCAACACACCCCTAACCACAACCCTAACCCCAACACACCCGTAACCCTAAATCCAACCCTAACCCTAATCCTAACCCTAATCCCAACCCTACCCACAACTGTAACCCCAACACAACCCTAACCCTATCCTTAACCCTAACCACAAGCCTAATCTTAACCCTATTTCCAACCCTAGCCCTAATTCCAACCCTAAGGGTACCGTCTCACATAACGATTTACCAACGTTCACGACCAGCGATACGACCTGGCAGTGATCGTTGGAAAGTCGTTGTGTGGTCGCTGGGGAGCTGTCACACAGACCGCTCTCCAGCGACCAACGATGCCAAGGTCCCGGGTAACCAGGGTAAACATCGGGTTACTAAGCGCAGGGCCGCGCTTAGTAACCCGATGTTTACCGTGGTTACCAGCGTAAAAGTTAAAAAAAAAAAACGTACATACTCACATTTCGGTGTCCTTCAGGTCCCTTGCCGTCTGCTTCCCGCTCTGGAAGGCCAATCCCTTAGCGCTCATTACACACTCCACCTATCAGCACCGGGACACAGACAGGCCCACACCTATATGCTACCCATAGGATATGAGAAGTAGGTACACTGAGGAAGGTCAGAGTAATATGACCTAAATGTTTACATTGCTGTACTGAATTTTGGATGAATATTAAAATAGTTTACTTGATATTTGCTTGTATGCCAAGGCTCCATTCAACTTGTTAAGATATAGATTACCTCTGGTCACTTGTGTCAGCTGATGGGACTACAGCTCCCATCATCCGACACTTGCTGCCGCTAATAACAGCGAGAGCAAGAGCGGCTGCTGGGAGTATTCATTAGCTGGCTCCTGTGCTGTAAATAAATAATTTAAAAAATATATGGCGTGAGTTCCCCTGTAATTTTGATAACCAGCCAGGCAAAATTCAGAGCTGGGGGCTGCAACCGTCAGCTGTTAGCTTCAACAAGGTTGGATATCAAGAATACAGGGGTCCCCACACCGTATTTTTTAATTATTTAAATAAATAATTTTAAAAAATGTCTTCCCCCCCCATTTTTGACACCAGCTTTGCTAAAGCAGACAGCTAGGGGCTGATATTCTGAGAGTGGTAAAGGGCCATGGATATTGCCCTTCCTCAGCCTAAAAATAGCATCCTGCAGCCGGCAAGAAAACCAGAAAAGGGACATCTATTAGATGAGTTAATTCTGGCACTTTGCCCAGCTCTTCCCACATGCCCTGTAGCGGTGGCAAGTGGAGTTAATATTTGTGGGGTTGATGTCACCTTTGTATTGTCAGGTGACATCAAGCCCACGACCTAGTAATGGAGAGGCGTTTATAAGACACCTATCCATTACTAATCCTATAGTTATATGTTAATAAAGACACAGCCAGAATAAAGTCTTTTATTAGAAATAAAACAAAACACACTTTTACTTTTTTATTTAAAAATAACAAACACAGTTATACTCACCTAAAGCCTAATTCCACCAAAGTCTTCGTCTTCTGTAAGAAAACAAAAATAAAAACCAACAATATCCCTCACCTGTCCGTCGTTCTGTCCCACGCCATAATCCATGTCTGGGGGAAGAACAGTTTTCAACTTGGATGGTGCAAAAATGAGACAGTCCAGGCTGAGAACTACTGGTGACTGAACTGCTGTGTGCGCAGCCTCAGTGACCGGTGGTGACATCATCAAGGTTACCTCCTATCACTGAGGCTGCATTCCCAGCTGAGCTGAACTGCTATGACCTCGGTGAGATCCCCGCTAGCACCGTGAAAGAAGCCGATCAGAAGCAGTGTTTGCCGCACTGTCATGCACATGACAACGTGGCAAACACTGGATGCTCAGGCCTCCCATTGAAGTGAATGGGGTCTGGGTTCGGGTTCTGGTACCCGAACATGAACTTTTTGTAGCTGTTCGGTTTGGCCGCCGGACCCGAACATCCTGGTGTCTGCCCATCTCTATTCCTTGCCACCATTTTAAGTTTAGCACCGGCAGTGTTAAGGCATATAATCTAATGTTCTGCCACCCAAGTTTTCACCAGGTGTCATCAGATAGTAAGGACTCTTACGAGTTGATCATCTCTAATTTCCCCCTTACTGTGGCTAGTTAGCGATAAACAGATGATGGAATGAAGAATGCAGCGCCCCAGAGTCCTGGTCGTTGCAGTACTGATGCTCCGCCGCTAAGGGGGGTGTTGGTACGTCTGATGGCACTGAAGGAGTTCATCTGACCAGGTATCACAGACACCAATACACTTCACAGTCTGGCCTCCAGGGGGAGCTAAGGGTGCTATGTATTAGGCCACTCCTCACCACTGTGGGTAAACTGGGGGTTAGATAGGAAGTTAGTGAGAAGCTGACTGGGTTGGAACCAGGCAACATCCTGTGGCAGAGGGTGTTGCAGGGGAAGATTCAGGGGGGCCCCTGTCAGGGGTGGGATCCTGACAGAGACTTAGCGAACAGAAAGAATGTTACGGGACCGCGCCTGCACTTCATTGCGGCGGTACCCCAAGAAAGGACAAGAAGCGAGGTTTATTGTGAAGAGTGAGAAACGAGATCAACGCAACAAGGAGAAAACACCAGTAGGAGTCGTGCTGTAAGACCGAGGCAACATCCTACTGAGGCGTGTAGCCGGTGGCCGGAAACGCAGAGGAAGTATTGAGCTCCAGGCCTTACTTCAAACCTACGGCAGGACAGTCAGCTATAGGCGGCCTGTCTCACCCAAATCACCTAAGCAGACATAGGAGGCAACAGTTGAAGAGGGGCTACTCTAGGGTCCCGGAAGACCTCCAGGCCTACCCGTCATACGGGTGCGTCCTAGCCATATCATCTGGGGGACGGAGATGAACATCAGAATCAGTTGTGAGGGAACTTCAGAAACAGACACAACAGTTGTGATGACTATCCCGTGGTGCTAAGCAGGGAAGGACTACAACACACAAGCGCTAGAAGGAAGGCACAGATTTCCACCTGCAAAGGGAACTCTGGAGGTGCCATCGGACCGGCCGGTCTCAGCCAGCCCTGTTAACCGTACTTCGGATTGAGGATTCTGAAGCCTTCAGTAAAGAGGTAAAGAGACTGCAACCTGGAGTCCTCGTTATTCATCGCGATCTGCACCACACCATCATCACTCTACACTTTCACTGGACGCCCCTCAGCAGGGTCACGGACCGGGTCTAGCCACCGTGGCAATCCCAGAACCGAGACAGAGAGGCCCGGTACCGGGTACCCCTCGGCCCTGCGGCAGTGGGGGTGCTCCAAGAAGCTTTGCCAAATCGAGATTCAACAGAATTGTCATAACAGAGCCAAGGTGAAAATTACAGCCAATCGTTTAGCCTTCGAGTCACTAGCCAAAATAAGGTACATGAATAAGCATCAGATACAATGGCTTAGAGTACTGTGATCAGTATAAGAACGCATTCTCTAGCATTTGGTACTTTGAATGAAGTTCATGTGATACCAAAGGTAGGTCTCCAAATTTGGGACTAGTAGGTGTAATGGTCACTAGAAAGAGGTTTGCCGTATAGGACCACATGTAGACTACTGAAGGACAACTGGCATTGGAAGCAGCTCAAAAATTGTGCTGGACAAAGGAGAAATGTCTACCCCGGTGCTGGAGCCATTGGAGACTAATTCAGCTCTTGCAACCATTTTACTACACTGATGGACTCCAGTCTTTCCATCAGTCCCATAAACTCCTCTTTTGTAGGGTTGTGCAATTGAGGGCAGAAGGTATGATGAGGAACACATTTTGTCAAATGTGTATAGGAATTTAAAAAAAAATGATCCTACTGATAACAGACCACAAAATGTGTAGGGTCCATAAACACCTTTTTCTGATACCCTATCACCTATATAATAGACAAAAATGCAAAAGTAGACAATGGGAATTCTTCTTTCAGAAACATAATGTATATTTTATCCTATTCCAGAAACACATTTGCAAAAAAACGATTTGGCCGCCTCCATTCAGCATACACAAATTACAGTGACAGAATTGGATGTCATGTAATTCCCGCTATCTCTCTGCTGAGATGTGTTACCGGATTATGACAGACATGCAGAAACCAAATTATGTTTCCTTGTAGCTCCTGCTGGGAGCCATTTCATTTTTTTTATGCAAAAAAACAATGGATGAACATAAACATCTAATAGTCAGCATTGTAATGTATTGTAATACAAGATGGGAAAAGTCCAATATCCGTTTTTCCATTTTAATACTTTTTTTTAAGTTATGAAAGACATTGCTATGAGATTTCCCCAGAAAGATTGTTGCTATAGCGGCTTCATATGACAAGAACTTTTACTTCTTGCATGAAAATCATCTTAGGAGAAGGAACTTGTCATATTCGGAGATCTTTCTTCCATCTGGTGCTCTGTTCAATTACAATAAAACGGGACCCCGTTTTCTTTGTTGGCGTGGGTTACAACAGCAAACCCCACTGATCAGAAACCTATCACCTATACAGGTCCTTCTCAAAAAATTAGCATATAGTGTTAAATTTCATTATTTACCATAATGTAATGATTACAATTAAACTTTCATATACTATAGATTCATTATCCACCAACTGAAATTTGTCAGGTCTTTTATTGTTTTAATACTGATGATTTTGGCATACAACTCCTGATAACCCAAAAAACCTGTCTCAATAAATTAGCATATCAAGAAAAGGTTTTCTAAATGACCTATTACCCTAATCTTCTGAATCAACTAATTAACTCTAAACACATGCAAAAGATACCTGAGGCTTTTAAAAACTCCCTGCCTGGTTCATTACTCAAAACCCCCATCATGGGTAAGACTAGCGACCTCAGATGTCAAGAAGGCCATCATTGACACCCTCAAGCAAGAGGGTAAGACCCAGAAAGAAATTTCTCAACAAATAGGCTGTTCCCAGAGTGCTGTATCAAGGCACCTCAATGGTAAGTCTGTTGGAAGGAAACAATGTGGCAGAAAACGCTGTACAACGAGAAGAGGTGACCGGAACCTGAGGAAGCAGTGGACTGAGTCTGGTGTGGAAACATCCAGAGCCACCGTGCACAGGCGTGTGCAGGAAATGGGCTACAGGTGCCGCATTCCCCAGGTAAAGCCACTTTTGAACCATAAACAGCGGCAGAAGCGCCTGACCTGGGCTACAGAGAAGCAGCACTGGACTGTTGCTAAGTGGTCCCAAGTACTTTTTTCTGATGAAAGCAAATTTTGCATGTCATTCGGAAATCAAGGTGCCAGAGTCTGGAGGAAGACTGGGGAGAAGGAAATGCCAAAATGCCTGAAGTCCAGTGTCAAGTACCCACAGTCAGTGATGGTGTGGGGTGCCATGTCAGCTGCTGGTGTTGGTCCACTGTGTTTCATCAAGGGCAGGGTCAATGCAGCTAGCTATCAGGAGATTTTGGAGCACTTCATGCTTCCATCGGCTGAAATGCTTTATGGAGATGAAGATTTCATTTTTCAGCACGACCTGGCACCTGCTCACAGTGCCAAAACCACTGGTAAATGGTTTACTGACCATGGTATTACTGTGCTCTATTGGCCTGCCAACTCTCCTGACCTGAACCCCATAGAGAATCTGTGGGATATTGTGAAGAGAAAGTTGAGAGACGCAAGACCCAACACTCTGGATGAGCTTAAGGCCGCTATTGAAGCATCCTGGGCCTCCATAACATCTCAGCAGTGTCACAGGCTGATTGCCTCCATGCCACGCCGCATTGAAGCAGTCATTTCTGCCAAAGGATTCCCGACCAAGTATTGAGTGCATAACTGAACATTATTATTTGATGGTTTTTTTGTTTGGTATTAAAAAACACTTTTATTTGATTGGTCGGGTGAAATATGCTAATTTATTGAGACAGGTTTTTTGGGTTATCAGGAGTTGTATGCCAAAATCATCAGTATTAAAACAATAAAAGACCTGACAAATTTCAGTTGGTGGATAATGAATCTATAGTATATGAAAGTTTAATTGTAATCATTACATTATGGTAAATAATGAAATTTAACACTATATGCTAATTTTTTGAGAAGGACCTGTACTGTGGTTAGAAATTAAGTTTTATCTATGGGAAAAACGCTATCAGAAGAATAGTTCTAAATTTGAATCAATTGAATTAAGAGGTTCTTTTATGGTGGATGACCCGCTTAATTCATACATTACAAGGACTACCCATTTAATATCAACTACCTCCTACCTGCCGGCATCCACAACTTTTCTTTTGCTTAACCGGTCTTGCGTAACATCATATCTGCATCAGGTAAGAGAAAAGGGTGCCAACGGGTAAGAGTCAGTTCACAAGGCTCCCGTTCGGTGAGAAAAGATGATGGACTTTGCTGCTGGTTGATTCGTACCAGATCTAATTCTGAAAAGTTTTTCTACTCCCGGAAAAACCGTTACTCCCATTCCTACTTCCAAGAATTCTGCCATAGCAGCAAGCCCTAAAGTTGAAGAGAACATGTAGTCACGTTGCAAGGCTAGTTAAAGGATTGGACATTGACTTATAGAGAAGCTACTGTACCTCCGATAGGTGGTACTAGTCTTTCAATTTTCCATGAATTTGTTATGAGTTCATCACACCAACTATTGCAGGGGAGAAGCAGAACATTCCATCGCGCCAGACAAGGGGGTGCAGCCTCTTAAAGTGACAGCATGTTCCTTACTGTCCATAACAGCACCACCCTCTTACATGCCTCCCTTCTTAATGATGGTCGTCCTCGGCCATCACAGCATCAGGGTCAAAGTATAATGGAGGAATGTTCAATGCGGAAACAGCACCTATAGAGGAGGCAATAAAGTTGCAAAAACAGACAGAGCACACTGTTCTACATATCGGACTGGTGGAACCCCTGCATTAGACCTCTGGGATCTCCGAAGCTCTTGGCTGTCAGGCAAGGCTTGACTATCTTCCAGAGGAACACTTGTTGCAGGAGACATTGTGAGCTCTTTTCTGGTCTCGTCCTCGCATGGCGGTACTGGTACATCCCTGGGATTACCGTCTCTGTGTGGCTGAGGACCCCCTACTGTGTCAGGGACGGTCCACCACTCATTATTGATTTCACCATCAGGCATGACAGATTCAGGAAGTGGAGTAGCGCCTTCAGGCAACAATGGTGTAGAACAGACCTCAGACCGGCAAGGCTGCAGCATATTCCTGTGAAGTACTCTAGGGGCGGATGCCCCAGTCTCAATCTGTAACTTGCAGACAAGGCCGTTAGCATACACTCGCTCGATAACTTTGTACGGCTGTACTTCCCATCTCTCACTTAGTTTTCCCTTGGGACGTTTCTCTCTGACTAATACTCGGTCTCCAGGTTGGAGCGGTAACTCTTGAGTCGGTTTGCGGCCCGTATGTTCTTTTTCTTGCAGCTGCTGACCCGCCAACTGCCGTATCATTTGCAATCGTTGCCGATGCTCTTTCACCCATGAAGTTACAGTTCGCTCCATCAGCTCCTCTGGCTGTTCCAAATTCAGCTCAATGATCTCTAGTCCAGCTCTTCCAAACAACAGTAGATAGGGGATATAACCTGTGGTGGAGTGGACCCGATTGTTGTAGGTCCAGACCAATTCTGGCAGATAGTCTGGCCAACACGCCTTCTTATCCTCCTCCAACGTTCTCAGCATTTGAAGTAAGGTTCAGTTGAAGCATTCACAAGCTCCGTTGCCTTGAGGGTGGTAAGGGGTGGTCCGGGACCGCTCAATGCCATACATAGGATACAACTCTTCCATCACATTGCCTTGGAAACATGCTCCTTGGTCGGAGTGGATGCGTTTTGGGCACCCATACACCCAGATGAAGTCTTGACAAATGGCTCGTGCCACCGATTCCGCAGTCTGATCTCTAGTCGGCGTGACTACTGCGAACTTAGAGAAATGATCGGTCATCACCAAACAGTATTGCAGCCCCCGAGCCGAGTGTCCCACGAGGAGATAGTCAATCATCAAGACTTCTAGCGGTTCCTTAGTTTGTATGGTTTGGATGGGTGCCCTCTGTTTGGTACTCTTATTGAGGTCACATACTCGACATTGCCGGCAAACCTCTTCCACCACAAACTCCATCCGGGGGCAATACACAGTATATCAATATTTTTTATTTTGATTCTTTATTTTACACATTAATATGGATCCCAGGGCCTGAAGGAGAGTTTCCTCTCCTTCAGATCCCGGGAACCATAGTATCCCATTGCAATGCATTGGGTTTCGTGTTTCGGCCGACCCCGACCCCGACTTTTTTATAGGATCGGCCGATTTCACTCGACCCGACTTTTGAGAAAGTCAGGTTTCGTGAAACCCGACCCGATCCTATAAAAATAAAAGTCGCTCAACCCTAATTGTAAGCTCTCACGAGCAGGGTCGTCTTATTTTGTCTTATTTTGCTTTATTACTGTATTGTTAACATTGTTATCTATGACTGTTGTGTTTGAAACTGTTAAACTGTAAAGCGCTGCGGAATATGTTGGCGCTATATAAATAAAGATTATTATTATTATTATTATTATTAATACACATACCGCTGTAACCATTGGTAGGTCTTTGTGGGGCCGAAGTGCGCTCCAAATTTGTGGGCTTCTTTAGCTACTTCTTGAGCCATTTTTCCTGGGATGACCACTTGCCACCTTACTTCCATATCTTTTGGCTGTTGCCTCTTACGATATAGCACTGACTCTCGCACTTCCAGTCTATCCCACTGATGTAACACACTCCTCATTTCAGAGTCCAGATCATCTCTCTCTTGTTTGCCACCGCTTTTGAGTTACCCACCATTTCATCTGTCTCAGCCCTTCATCTTCATCCTGAACGTGTCCCCATTCCTCATTGGTTCTCCAGGGATCGGGGTAATGCACAGGCCTCCCTTCTTGACTGGGCCGCAACCATTTGGGGCTGAAACTTACGAAAATCTGGGGTTTCCTCCTCTTCGAGTTGCTCATAAAGATCCCCCACTGGAGTCTCCACAGTCACTCTTGACAGCCCATCAGCATTTGCGTTTTCGGTAGCAGAGCGATAACGGATGGTAAAGTCAAACTTGGCTAGGCGAGCCACCCACCGTTGTTCCAAGGACCCCAATTCAGCACTCTCAAGGTGGGCCAGGGGATTATTGTCTGTTCGAACTTGAATCTTGGTACCTGTCAGGAAGCCTGCAAACTTTTCTGTCATGGCCCACACCAGGGCCAGGAGCTCTAACTGGAAGGAGCTGTAATTGTGAGGGTTTCTTTCGCTGTCTAGCAGGGACCTGCTGGCATACCTGATGACTCTCTCATGTCCATCCTGTATCTGAGAAAGTACTGCACCGAGTTCATGAAGGCTACCATCTGTGTACAACAGGAACAGTTGATCATAGTCTGCGTAGGCCAAAATCGGGGCTGAGGTAAGGGCATTCTTTATAGCCTGGAAGGCTTCGTCTTGTCTCTGTGTCCAGGGGATGCGCTGGGTCTTTGGCACTCCAGCGGCCCCCTTCAGCAACTCATTGAGAGAACCCGCCACCTTTGCAAAGTCTTTAACAAACCGGCAGTAACAGTAATACCCAGCGAGTCCCAGGAAGGCCTGGTGTTCTCTCACGGTTCGAGGGACTGGCCACTTTTGGATAGCAGCCATTTTTTCTGGCGAGGTTAGAACTCCATCTTGTGACACTATGTGGCCCAGGTACTCGATCTCTCTCTTGAAGAGGTGGCACTTCTTTGGCTTCACCTTCAGGTTATGAGCCCAGAGTCTTCCGAGTACCTGTCCAAGCCGGGCAAGGTGTTCTTCGAATGAGGCCGAAAACACAATGATGTCATCCAGATAGATCAGGGTATCCTCAAAATTTAAGTCTCCCAAACACTTTTCCATCAGCCATTGAAATGTGCCTGGAGCATTGGAGAGCCCGAAGGGCATCCGGTTAAACTCGAACAGCTCCATAGGAAGGATGAAGGCGGTTTTCTCTTTGTCTTTCTCTGCCACGGCTACTTGCCAGTATCCGCTTGCTAGGTCCCGGGTGGAGAAGTACTTGGCTTTCCCCAACACTGTCAATGATTCCTCCATGCGGGGCAATGGGTACGAGTCTCGAACAGTGCAGGCATTGAGTTTCCTGTAATCTACACAGAACCGGATGGTCCCATCCTTTTTCTTGACGAGCACCACCGGGGCTGCCCAAGGGCTCTGACTACTCTGCACCACTCCTGAATCCAGCATCTGCCTCAGTAATGTTTTCACCTCTTGATACACTTTGGGCGGGATCTGCCGGTATCATTCTCGAATTGGACGAGCTTCCCCAGTCGGTATCTCATGCGTGATGGCTTCAGTACAGCCGAAATCTTTGGCGTGACGGGCGAATGTGGCCTGATTTTCCCACAGCATAGTTTCTATTGCTTGCACATGCTCAGGGCACAAAGCCTTCACATCCACTTCCATTTGATCAAGGATGACCCGTCCACTCCACTCCAGGGATGGCGTCTCTTCGTCCCCCGCAGTAACTGCTAGGGTCCACCCCGTGCCTTCTTTTGGTGATAAAGACATCTCCTTCTGACTCACCACTTCACCCTTATGTAGGTACACCAGGGCCAGATCTGTCCCTCGTGGCAAGGTGACCTCCCCGGGGCCCACATTCAAAGCTCTTATGGGGACATGTCCTTGCTGGACCACAGCTATCGTATGAGCTATCATGACTTCTTGGTCCACTCCTCCGCCTACCACAGGCTGAACAACCACTTCCAACCCGTCATGGTTGCGGTGAGTCCCAACTGGAAGGTATACTATAGTTTCTCGCTCAGGAGGTAGGATTACAGGTTCTTTACCAGGAGCCCTGATGACCCGTACTGTCTGATAAGATGGCACACTCTTCTGCATCCCACAGATGCGGATCAGTTGTTGAAGGGCTTCTTGGGTAGGCTTATGTGTAGTAGCCTTCTTCCAATATCCAGGTCCCCGTTTGGTAAACATAATCTGATCGAGTTCACGTAGGATATTCATTCCCAGTACTACAGGCACATCCTCCTTCATAGGCTCAGGGATTAGCAGGATCCCTTTTCTCCCAACTTCTTACCCACAGATTCGAATATTCATCCACACGACCCCTGTGACTGGGATCGGTTGTTGGTTGGCAGCAAACAACCGGATCAATGTCTCTTTTTCTGGCTTGGCCAGGTCCTGGAAATGCTGCTTGAAATACGCTTCTGGCATCGTTGTCACTTGTGACCCGGTATCTATCAGGCAATCCACTAGAACTCCTTCGAATTCAGCACGTAGGATGGGGCTCCCAGCAATGAAGTGTTCATTATGATATGGAGCGGCCTCTCTTCTCGCCTCCCCCGCAGAGTGCCGCACTACTGCGGGGGTTGGCCGTTTAACGGTGGCTTCCGCTGGCCTTGAGTATAGTTCTGACAGTCTCTGGCAAGGTGCCCCCATCCTCCACATTCCCAGCATTGGATGCCTTCTCCTCACCGAGGGGTACCTCGAGCCTGTCCTCGTGCCTCCGATGCCTGATGGGAGGGGGCTTTCTCCCACTGATCCTTTATCAGTCGGGCTGAAGAATGGTTGCATGAGTACGGTGGGTCAGACTGTTGTAGTTCCCCCACTCTTCGCTCCATCTGGGTCAGTTTCTCTTGCACGTTGACAAGGGACCGCTGCAAGTCTTGCACCACCTGGACCAGCACCTC
The DNA here is from genome assembly GCF_051348905.1 of Ranitomeya variabilis. NCBI lineage: Eukaryota > Metazoa > Chordata > Amphibia > Anura > Dendrobatidae > Ranitomeya > Ranitomeya variabilis. The sequence goes on along the minus strand of NC_135235.1, from coordinate 209,948,780 downwards.
TTAATGGTTTGGGTCTCCTCTGGTATTGGCTCCCCGGACACGCATCAACTCAGACGCATAGCTCTCTTCTTTACTTCGGGCCACTGTTTCCGCCAGGATTTGATGAAACGTAAGAGCCGGATCTGCCCGGACCCGTTCTGACAGTGCTCGCCTCAACGATGTGCTGTGCAGTCCCAGAATGAATTGCTCCCGGAGTATCCGGTCTTTAGAGCCCATGCCGCCAAATCCATCCTCCTCCTTTCTCTGCACCTCTGCTAACACTTCTTGCAGTGCTGTTGCATACTGAGAGATTCCTTCTTCTTCCTGCTGCAGCCTAGAGAAAAATTTGGCGCGAAGGCGTCCGCCGCTAGCAGTCTCGCCGTAGATCTCTTCCAGGAACTTCACTAGCTCCTTCAGGGTACTGCGGGTGAGTTCTGGTTGTAGGCAGACGTTTCTACGGGCTTCTCCCTCTAGGGCAGTTAACGCAATGTCCACTTCAAGGTCTGGGCTGATGTTAAAAATCTTCAGGGTGCTTAGCAGCCGGGACACCCAGTCGGACAGTGGCATATTCTTGCTGTCAAACTTTGGTAGCGCACTAAATATGGTGCTCATAGGGAGTGTCCTTGCAGGGGTTCCACCAATGCCCACAGCATCTCCATTAACATTAGCATTCCCGCCATTGCTGTCTGCTGCCTCCAACTTGGTGACAGTACCCTGCTCGCAGCGCCACTTGAAGCGATGGCTGGGGGACCACCACGGTGCAGGAAGACTACTGTACACAAGATGAGGTGCAAACAACAAAGAGTAGATTTATTGGAAGGCAAGGAATGAAGGGAATGAGGAAGATGCAAACAGGGGTATACAATGGCAACAGACAATTTTACAAGAGTTATGAACTTTAACTTTTCTGTTAAACAGCACGGTGCTACAACTATTGCAGACTCAAAATATGTCTAACCAGCAAATGTAAACAATAAACAAGTGATGATGCTACTCTACGTATAACCTCCCTGGCCTTTACTAAGTAGGCCACACGGCTCCCGTGTACTGACTATTGAAGCCTACACTAAGAACTAACAGTTGCACCAAACAGGAACAGACTCACGGTGATGTTGGAGAATCAGCTCCAGTCCCAGGGGGGCCCCAGCAGTTTATACGGTGGTGCGCACGGCTTTCTGTCAGCTCTGTGAAGCATGGTCTTCTCCTTGCTTCTGGATCCTAGGGATACTCCTGGAAACTGTAAATCCCTTTCTCTGTATCTTCGTGGCTCTCTTGCAGCTATATCAGGACACAGTCTTTCTCTCTTTCAGCTATCAGCACAAAAGTTCTCTCTGCAGCAGCCTCAGTTCACACATGCTGCTCCAGCTCCACACCTGCACTTTGCCAGACTAGTTCATCACACCGACTATTGCAGGGGAGAAGCAGAACATTCCATCACGCCAGACAAGGGGGTGCAGCCTCTTAAAGTGACAGCATGTTCCTTACTGTCCATAACAGCACCACCCTCTTACACATTTTTTCCCATAAGATCTTTGGATGTAAATTTCCATACTTTTTATCTCTCTCGTTAATGCAATGGGGTTCGCAACCTGTGGCTCTGAAGCCACATATGTTTCACAAGCTTATGAGTTGTGGCTCACGGCTGTCCTCCCGCATGATGCATTGAAAACTAAGAAAGAGAGAAAAGCACAATAGGGTCTTACCCAGTTAAAATATGTAAAAAATTAAAGGTTATGCTAACCTGATAATGTGTTCACACAACATTTTTAATGGGCATGTAATCCCAGCTGCATCAGGCCCATGGGTCCAAAGACTGTAGAAAGAAAAAAAGTGGAATCCAGGTCCACACTAGGATAATATGTGTTTGTTTATTTTATGTACATGTTTTGAAGTACTATACTTCTTCCTCAAAAAACATATAGATGGTATCTAGATGTCGATGATGGACCATATCATATGTTTTTAGTCCTGAGGAAGAAGTATGGTACTTGAAGACACTTAGACAAAATAAAAAAATATATATTATCCTTCTGTTGACTTGGATTTGTTGCCATCAACCAGAAGCGCAGAATTTTCCAATTTTTTCTTTTCACATATAGCATGGTAAATTAGCATCATCTCTATGAAGACCGGGACTCCAGGTGGTAACTTTTGTGAGTAGCACAACACAGAAGAGCAGATATGGATGACCATATACCAGCCTTGGGGGTTTGGAGATGAATTAAGTATAGAAATTTGAAGATAGAATAATACTGCTCCTCGGAGGAGGTGCTTGAAACTGGATGTGACGGTGTCATAGGAGTTCTTGATGTGAGAATACCAAATCCAGGTGAGGTGGGAACCTCTGGATGTAAGGATGGTGGTACAAAGTCTTGGTGTGATGGAGAAACTTTTGCTGGTATTATACTGGTAACGGAGGCTTTGGGTGTCGCTACTTTCAGGAGGCGAGTGCAGAATTTCATTACTCCAGAGGAGAAATGGGGAAAGGTCTGGATGTCACTCGTGACCCTCTCTCGGAGCTGAATGAGGCTCTGCAGATAATAAAGTTTGGGGACCATTGCCTTAATGACTAGTAATATGCCCTGAGATTTCATGATACCAAACCTTCTTCACCCCTTCTTCACGCTATATCTAAATGGATGTGGTGTCCTATAGGGATGTCCCTCCAGTGATCTGGAATGGCCATTAGGTCCTGCATTCCTCTGTGACCCGTTTTCCTCTTTGTTTCGGGAGAGGACAGATCCAACTTGAGCCTTTCTACCACCTTGAGTGGCAGCCCAAGTGGAAGACAGGTTCTCAATAAGTTTTGCTTAATTCTAAAACTCTGGGCAAAACCGTCAATGAAAAAGACCTGGGTGTATGGGTGGATGACAAACTCATATTCAGTGGCCAGTGTCAGGCAGCTGCTACAAAGGCAAATAAAATAATGGGATGTATTAAAAGAGGCATAGAAGCTCATGAGGAGAACATAATTTTACCTCTATACTAGTCACTAGTTCGACCACACTTAGATACTGTGCACAGTTCTGATCTCCGGTGTATAAGAAAGACCTAGCTGAACTAGAGCGGGTGCAGAGAAGAGCGATCAAGGTTATTAGAGGACTGGGGGGTCTGCAATACCAAGATAGGTTATTACACTTGGGGCTGTTTAGTTTGGAAAAACAAAGAATAAGGGGTGATCTTATTTTAATGTATAAATATATGAGGGGACAGTACAAAGACCTTTCTGATGATCTTTTTAATCATAGACATGAGACAGGGACAAGGGGGCATCCTCTACGTCTGGAGGAAAGAAGGTTTAAGCATAATAACAGACGCGGATTCTTTACTGTAAGAGCAGTGAGACTATGGAACTCTCTGCCGTATGATGTTGTAATGAGTGATTTGTTACTTAAATTTAAGAGGGGACTGGATGCCTTTCTTGAAAAGTATAATGTTACAGGATATATACACTAGATTCCTTGATAGGGCGTTGATCCAGGGAACTAGTCTGACTGCCGTATGTGGAGTCGGGAAGGAATTTTTTTCCCCAATGTGGAGCTTACTCTTTGCCACATGGTTTTTTTTTGCCTTCCTCTGGATCAACATGTTAGGGCATGTTAGGTTAGGCTATGGGTTGAACTAGATGGACTTAAAGTCTTCCTTCAACCTTAATAACTATGTAACTATGTAACTATTAGTGTCCATTATAGGGGCACTCTAGTCTGAAAGATCAAGAAACGTTTGTTGGAGGCCCTTCTCATCTTGCCGTAGATCGCATACATTTCTTTTCACTTGGGTGAAGAAAGTATAGGACAAGGGCTTAAAATAAATAATTTCCAAGAACCAAAACCTCTTGCCATAAATTATCCTTAGCCATAATAAGATGTTATCTTAGTGGAGATGCTTTCCCACATCACCCCTTTAGCGAGGTTATAATATGTCAGAGAAGATCATAACGTCCAGGACTGGTTTATTTATAACAGATAATGGAAAAATCCCATCACAGCTCCAACAACCCAGAGGGACCTGGATCTTCTGGTATACAATAATAAATGACTGCAATATTTACATAACCCTAAGTAGATAAACAGAAAATGCATAATCTGCTCCACTCTGATCATCCATATCCTACAAATAGAACATTTATCTCTTCCGGGCTGTTAAATAATACATCTCCTCCTTCAATGCAGTACTCTCTCCATCAAGAAAAATCATCATATAATTCAGCCATCGAAAATAACTGAGAAGCAGTGATCACTGATCACTAATAATATAATGGAGGCATTTAAATGATGTGTATTTCACTGCATGGTCGGCTCTGCTAAATGGTTTTATTGCGGATCTAGGGATATTTTCATTTGTCTTATTCCTAAATTCTCTTTTAGATAATATGATTGACGGCGTAGGCCCATAATACTGCATAAAGACGGCAGAATTAACTGTTCTACAGCATTAAATAAAGTCACATCTCAGGTCGTTTTCTCTGCGTGTTAGATGTCATCCTGTTCTGGACATAACAGATAAGTATAATGCTGGATACATGTTCTCATTTCAGTTTTATTGCATTTCTAACACTTTGGATTCCTTTGATCTAGAAGCAGCTCGATTTTGCATTTAATGAAATTTTCAGCACATTACGCCGCTGTGTCTCATTGGAAACAGCCCGATTTTGGATTCATCCATGTTTAAGCACCTTACACCCCTGTGCCTCAGTGGAAACAGCTCGATTTTGGATTCATTCACATTTAAGCACCTTACACCCCTGTGCCTCAGTGGAAACAGCTCGATTTTGGATTCATCCATGTCTAAGCACCTTACACTCCTGTGCCTCAGTGGAAACAGCTCAATTTTGGATTCATCCATGTTTAAGCACGTTACACCCCTGTGCCTCAGTGGAAACAGCTCGATTTTGGATTCATCCATGTTTAGGCACGTTACACCCCTGTGCCTCAGTGGAAACAGCTCGACTTTGGATTCATCCATGTTTAAGCACCTTACACCCCTGTGCCTTCAGTGGAAACAGCTCCATTTTGGATTCATCCATGTTTAAGCACCTTTCACCCCTGTGCCTCAGTGGAAACAGCTCAATTTTGGATTAATTCACGTTAAGCACCTTACACCCCAGAGCCTCAGTGGAAACAGCTCGATTTTGGATTCATCCATGTTTAAGCATGTTACACCCCTGTGCCTCAGTGGAAACAGCTCAATTTTGAATTCATCCACGTTTAAGCACCTTACACCCCTGTGCCTCAGTGGAAACAGCTCAATTTTGGATTCATCCATGTGTAAGCACCTTACACCCCTGTGCCTCAGTGGAAAGAGCTCGATTTTGGATTCATCCTTGTTTAAGCACCTTACAACCCTGTGCCTCAGTGGAAACAGTTTGATTTTGGATTCATCCATGTTTAAGCACCTTTCACCCCTGTGCCTCAGTGGAAACAGCTCGATTTTGGATTAATTCACGTTAAGCACCTTACACCTCAGTGCCTCAGTGGAAACAGCTCGATTTTGGATTCATCCATGTTTAAGCACCTTACACCCCTGTGCCTCAGTGGAAACAGCTCGATTTTAGATTCATCTACGTGTAAGCACCTTACACCCCTGTGCCTCAGTGGAAACAGCTCGATTTTGGATTCATCCATGTTTAAGCACCTTTTACCCCTGTGCCTCAGTGGAAACAGCTCAATTTTGGATTAATTCACGTTAAGCACCTTACACCCCAGTATCTCAGTGGAAACAGCTCGATTTTGGATTCATCCATGTTTAAGCACATTACACCCCTGTGCCTCAGTGGAAACAGCTTGATTTTAGATTCATGCACGTTTAAGCACCTTACACCCCTGTGCCTCAGTGGAAACAGCTCGATTTTGAATTCATCCACGTTTAAGCACCTTTCACCCTTATGCCTCAGTAGAAACAGTTTGATTTTGGATTAATCCATGTTTAAGCACCTTAAAACCCTGTGCCTCAGTGGAAACAGCTCGATTTTGAATTCATCCACGTTTAAGCACCTTTCACCCTTATGCCTCAGTAGAAACAGTTTGATTTTGGATTAATCCATGTTTAAGCACCTTAAAACCCTGTGCCTCAGTGGAAACAGCTCGATTTTGGATTCATCCACGTTTAAGCACCTTTCACCCCAGTGCCTCAGGGGAAACAGCTCAATTTTGGATTCATCCATGTTTAAGCACATTACACCCCTGTGCCTCAGTGGAAACAGCTCAGTTTTGGATTCAGCCACGTTTAAGCACCTTACACCACTGTGCCTCAGTGGAAACAGCTCGATTTTGGATTCATCCATGTTTAAGCACCTTTCACCCCTGTGCCTCAGTGGAAGCAGCTTAATTTTGGATAAATTCACGTTAAGCACCTTACATCCCCGTGCCTCAGTGGAAACAGCTCGATTTTGAATTCATCCACGTTTAAGCACCTTTCACCCTTATGCCTCAGTAGAAACAGTTTGATTTTGGATTAATCCATGTTTAAGCACCTTAAAACCCTGTGCCTCAGTGGAAACAGCTCGATTTTGGATTCATCCACGTTTAAGCACCTTTCACCCCAGTGCCTCAGGGGAAACAGCTCGATTTTGGATTCATCCACGTTTAAGCACATTACACCCCTGTGCCTCAGTGGAAACAGCTCAGTTTTGGATTCAGCCACGTTTAAGCACCTTACACCACTGTGCCTCAGTGGAAACAGCTCGATTTTGGATTCATCCACGTTTAAGCACCTTTCACCCCTGTGCCTCAGGGGAAACAGCTCAATTTTGGATTCATCCATGTTTAAGCACATTACACCCCTGTGCCTCAGTGGAAACAGCTCAGTTTTGGATTCAGCCACGTTTAAGCACCTTACACCACTGTGCCTCAGTGGAAACAGCTCGATTTTGGATTCATCCATGTTTAAGCACCTTTCACCCCTGTGCCTCAGTGGAAGCAGCTCAATTTTGGATAAATTCACGTTAAGCACCTTACATCCCCGTGCCTCAGTGGAAACAGCTCGATTTTGAATTCATCCACGTTTAAGCACCTTTCACCCTTATGCCTCAGTAGAAACAGTTTGATTTTGGATTAATCCATGTTTAAGCACCTTAAAACCCTGTGCCTCAGTGGAAACAGCTCGATTTTGGATTCATCCACGTTTAAGCACCTTTCACCCCAGTGCCTCAGGGGAAACAGCTCGATTTTGGATTCATCCACGTTTAAGCACATTACACCCCTGTGCCTCAGTGGAAACAGCTCAGTTTTGGATTCAGCCACGTTTAAGCACCTTACACCACTGTGCCTCAGTGGAAACAGCTCGATTTTGGATTCATCCACGTTTAAGCACCTTTCAACCCTGTGCCTCAGTGGAAACAGCTCGATTTTGGATTCATCCATGTTTAAGCACCTTATACTATGGTGTCTCATTGGAAACAGCTCGATTTTTGATTCATTCATGTTAAGCAACTTACACCCCTGTGCCTCAGTGGAAACAGCTTGATTTTGGATTCATCCATGTTTAAACACCTTACACCCCTGTGCCTCAGTGGAAACAGCTCGATTTAGGATTCATCCATGTTTAAGCACCTTTCACCCCTATGCCTCAGTGAAACAGCTCGATTTTGGATTCATCCATGTTTCAGCACATTACACCCCTGTGCCTCAGTGGAAACAGTTCGATTTTGGATTCAGCCACGTTTAAGCACCTTTCACCCCAGTGCCTCAGTGGAAACAGCTCGATTTTGGATTCATCCATGTTTAAGCACATTACACCCCTGTGCCTCAGTGGAAACAGCTCAGTTTTGGATTCAGCCACCTTTAGTGTTATGATCCTAGAGGCAAGGATCGCAAGTAGGACTAGCTAAGTAACTAAACCGACTACAAACTCTGGGGAAGTGGTAACTGAATTGACCGCAACCTGATCCTATAGCCCCCGCACCAACTAACGGTGCGGGGGAAGCAACTCTGTACCCCAGAGCAAACCAGCAGAAGAAATCACATACTAGCAAGCTGGACCAAACTCATCATACACAGAAATCATATTGCAGACTGATGAGCAAAAAATAATTAAACAGAACTTAGCTTCTCCTGAAGAGACTGAAACCGAAGATAATCAGGAGTAATCAGAATAGCACTGAGTACATTGACAGCCGGCAACAAGTGGAAGTGAAACAGAGCTAAATAGGAAACTCCCAAGTGAATAACGAGGCAGCTGATCAGCCAAAGACCCGCAGGATAACAAACAAAGCCACCAGGGGGAGCCCAAAACAAAAGTCACACAATACCACCTGTGACCACAAGAGGGAGCCTGAAAACAGAGTTCACAACAGTACCCCCCCCTTGAGGAGGGGTCACCGAACCCTCATCAAAACCCCCAGGGCGATCGGGGTGAGCCACATGGAAGGCACGAACCAAATCGGCCACATGAACATCAGAGGCGACAACCCAGGAATTATCCTCCTGACCATAGCCCTTCCATTTAACCAAATACTGAAGCCTCCGTCTAGAAATACGAGAATCCAAGATCTTCTCCACCACGTATTCCAATTCTCCCTCAACCAGCACAGGGGCAGGAGGTTCAACCGGAGGACCCACAGGCACCACATACCTCCGCAACAACGACCGATGAAACACATTATGAATAGCAAACGATGCTGGGAGGTCCAAACGAAATGACACAGGGTTAAGGACTTCCAAAATCTTATAAGGACCGATAAACCGAGGCTTGAACTTAGGAGAGGAGACCTTCATAGGAACAAAGCAAGAAGACAACCACACCAAGTCCCCAACGCGAAGTCGGGGACCCACACAGCGACGGCGGTTGGCAAAGCGCTGAGCCTTCTCTTGTGACAGCTTCAAATTGTCCACAACATGATTCCAAATCTGATGCAACCTATCCACCACAACATCCACTCCAGGACAGTCAGAAGGCTCCACCTGACCCGAGGAAAAACGAGGATGAAACCCCGAATTACAAAAAAAAGGAGAAACCAAAGTAGCAGAACTAGCCCGATTATTAAGGGCAAACTCGGCCAATGGCAAAAAAGTCACCTAGTCGTCCTGATCAGCAGAAACAAAACATCTCAAATAGGTTTCCAAGGTCTGATTAGTTCGTTCGGTTTGGCCATTCGTCTGAGGATGGAAGGCCGACGAAAAAGACAAATCAATGCCCATCTTAGCGCAAAAGGTCCGCCAAAATCTAGACACAAACTGGGATCCTCTGTCAGAAACAATATTTTCAGGGATCCCATGCAAACGAACCACATTTTGAAAAAACAGCGGAACCAACTCGGAGGAGGAAGGCAACTTAGGCAAGGGCACCAAATGGACCATCTTAGAAAAATGATCACACACCACCCAGATGACAGACATTCTCTGAGAGACGTTTAAGCACCTTTCACCCCTGTGCCTCAGTGGAAGCAGCTCAATTTTGGATAAATTCACGTTAAGCACCTTACATCCCCGTGCCTCAGTGGAAACAGCTCGATTTTGAATTCATCCACGTTTAAGCACCTTTCACCCTTATGCCTCAGTAGAAACAGTTTGATTTTGGATTAATCCATGTTTAAGCACCTTAAAACCCTGTGCCTCAGTGGAAACAGCTCGATTTTGGATTCATCCACGTTTAAGCACCTTTCACCCCAGTGCCTCAGGGGAAACAGCTCGATTTTGGATTCATCCACGTTTAAGCACATTACACCCCTGTGCCTCAGTGGAAACAGCTCAGTTTTGGATTCAGCCACGTTTAAGCACCTTACACCACTGTGCCTCAGTGGAAACAGCTCGATTTTGGATTCATCCACGTTTAAGCACCTTTCAACCCTGTGCCTCAGTGGAAACAGCTCGATTTTGGATTCATCCATGTTTAAGCACCTTATACTATGGTGTCTCATTGGAAACAGCTCGATTTTTGATTCATTCATGTTAAGCAACTTACACCCCTGTGCCTCAGTGGAAACAGCTTGATTTTGGATTCATCCATGTTTAAACACCTTACACCCCTGTGCCTCAGTGGAAACAGCTCGATTTAGGATTCATCCATGTTTAAGCACCTTTCACCCCTATGCCTCAGTGAAACAGCTCGATTTTGGATTCATCCATGTTTCAGCACATTACACCCCTGTGCCTCAGTGGAAACAGTTCGATTTTGGATTCAGCCACGTTTAAGCACCTTTCACCCCAGTGCCTCAGTGGAAACAGCTCGATTTTGGATTCATCCATGTTTAAGCACATTACACCCCTGTGCCTCAGTGGAAACAGCTCAGTTTTGGATTCAGCCACCTTTAGTGTTATGATCCTAGAGGCAAGGATCGCAAGTAGGACTAGCTAAGTAACTAAACCGACTACAAACTCTGGGGAAGTGGTAACTGAATTGACCGCAACCTGATCCTATAGCCCCCGCACCAACTAACGGTGCGGGGGAAGCAACTCTGTACCCCAGAGCAAACCAGCAGAAGAAATCACATACTAGCAAGCTGGACCAAACTCATCATACACAGAAATCATATTGCAGACTGATGAGCAAAAAATAATTAAACAGAACTTAGCTTCTCCTGAAGAGACTGAAACCGAAGATAATCAGGAGTAATCAGAATAGCACTGAGTACATTGACAGCCGGCAACAAGTGGAAGTGAAACAGAGCTAAATAGGAAACTCCCAAGTGAATAACGAGGCAGCTGATCAGCCAAAGACCCGCAGGATAACAAACAAAGCCACCAGGGGGAGCCCAAAACAAAAGTCACACAATACCACCTGTGACCACAAGAGGGAGCCTGAAAACAGAGTTCACAACAGTACCCCCCCCTTGAGGAGGGGTCACCGAACCCTCATCAAAACCCCCAGGGCGATCGGGGTGAGCCACATGGAAGGCACGAACCAAATCGGCCACATGAACATCAGAGGCGACAACCCAGGAATTATCCTCCTGACCATAGCCCTTCCATTTAACCAAATACTGAAGCCTCCGTCTAGAAATACGAGAATCCAAGATCTTCTCCACCACGTATTCCAATTCTCCCTCAACCAGCACAGGGGCAGGAGGTTCAACCGGAGGACCCACAGGCACCACATACCTCCGCAACAACGACCGATGAAACACATTATGAATAGCAAACGATGCTGGGAGGTCCAAACGAAATGACACAGGGTTAAGGACTTCCAAAATCTTATAAGGACCGATAAACCGAGGCTTGAACTTAGGAGAGGAGACCTTCATAGGAACAAAGCAAGAAGACAACCACACCAAGTCCCCAACGCGAAGTCGGGGACCCACACAGCGACGGCGGTTGGCAAAGCGCTGAGCCTTCTCTTGTGACAGCTTCAAATTGTCCACAACATGATTCCAAATCTGATGCAACCTATCCACCACAACATCCACTCCAGGACAGTCAGAAGGCTCCACCTGACCCGAGGAAAAACGAGGATGAAACCCCGAATTACAAAAAAAAGGAGAAACCAAAGTAGCAGAACTAGCCCGATTATTAAGGGCAAACTCGGCCAATGGCAAAAAAGTCACCTAGTCGTCCTGATCAGCAGAAACAAAACATCTCAAATAGGTTTCCAAGGTCTGATTAGTTCGTTCGGTTTGGCCATTCGTCTGAGGATGGAAGGCCGACGAAAAAGACAAATCAATGCCCATCTTAGCGCAAAAGGTCCGCCAAAATCTAGACACAAACTGGGATCCTCTGTCAGAAACAATATTTTCAGGGATCCCATGCAAACGAACCACATTTTGAAAAAACAGCGGAACCAACTCGGAGGAGGAAGGCAACTTAGGCAAGGGCACCAAATGGACCATCTTAGAAAAATGATCACACACCACCCAGATGACAGACATTCTCTGAGAGACAGGGAGATCCGAAATAAAATCCATGGAAATGTGCGTCCAAGGCCTCTTCGGGACAGGCAAAGGTAACAGCAAACCACTGGCACGAGAACAGCAAGGCTTAGCCCGAGCACAAATTCCACAAGACTGCACAAAGGAACGCACATCCCGCGACAAGGAAGGCCACCAAAAGGACCTGGCCACCAAATCTCTGGTACCAAATATTCCAGGATGGCCCGCCAACACCAAAGAACGAACCTCGGAAATAACTCTGCTGGTCCATCTATCCGGGACAAACAGTCTCTCCGGTGGACAACAGTCAGGTCTATCCGCCTGAAACTCCTGCAGCACTCGTCGCAAATCTGGGGAGATGGCAGACAAAATCACCCCTTCTCTGAGAATACCAGCCGACTCTGAATCTCCAGGAGAGTCAGGCACAAAACTCCTAGAAAGAGCATCAGCCTTTACATTCTTCGAACCAGGCAGGTACGAGACCACGAAATCAAAATGAGAGAAAAACAACAACCAACGAGCCTGTCTAGGATTCAGCCGCTTGGCCGACTCGAGATAAATCAGATTCTTGTGATCAGTCAAGACCACCACACGATGCTTAGCTCCCTCGAGCCAATGTCGCCACTCCTCAAATGCCCACTTCATAGCCAACAACTCCCAATTACCGACATCATAATTCCGCTCGGCAGGCGAAAATTTTCTTGAAAAGAAAGCACATGGCTTCATCACAGAGCCATCGGCGCTTCTCTGCGACAAAACAGCCCCCGCTCCAATCTCGGAAGCATCAACCTCGACCTGGAAAGGAAGAGAGACATCTGGCTGACATAAGACCGGAGCCGAAGAAAACCGGCGCTTCAGCTCCCGAAAGGCCTCCACAGCCGCAGGAGACCAGTTAGTAACATCAGAACCTTTCTTGGTCAAATCCGTCAAAGGCTTAACAACACCAGAAAAATTAGCGATGAAGTGACGGTAAAAATTAGCAAAACCCAAGAACTTCTGAAGACTCTTAACAGATGTAGGCTGCGTCCAGTCATGAATAGCCTGAACCTTGACTGGGTCCATCTCAATAGTAGAAGGAGAAAAAATGAAATCCAAAAAAGAAACCTTCTGGACTCCAAAAAGACATTTTGAGCCCTTCACAAATAAAGCATTGGCACGCAGGACCTGAAACACCATCCTGACCTGCTTAACATGGGACTCCCAATCATCAGAAAAAAACAGAATATCATCCAGATACACAATCATAAATTTATCCAGATATTCGCGGAAGATGTCATGCATAAAAGACTGAAAGACAGAAGGAGCATTAGAAAGTCCAAAAGGCATCACCAAGTACTCAAAATGGCCTTCGGGCATATTAAATGCAGTTTTCCATTCATCACCCTGCTTAATGCGCACAAGGTTATACGCACCACGAAGATCTATCTTGGTGAACCAACTAGACCCCTTAATGCGAGCAAACAGATCAGATAACAATGGCAAAGGATACTGAAATTTGACCATGATTTTATTTAGAAGGCGATAATCAATACAAGGTCTCAGAGAACCATCCTTCTTAGCCACAAAAAAGAACCCCGCACCAAGAGGGGAGGAGGAGGGGCGAATAAGTCCTTTCTCCAAAGACTCCTTTATATAACTCCGCATGGCAGCATGCTCCGGCACTGACAAATTGAAAAGTCGTCCCTTAGGAAACTTACTACCAGGAATCAAATTTATAGCACAATCACAATCCCTATGAGGAGGTAGAGAACTGAGTTTGGGCTCATCAAATACATCCTGGTAGTCTGACAAAAACGCAGGGACTTCAGAAGGAGTGGATGAAGCAATTGACACCACAGGAGCGTCGCCATGAATTCCCTGACAACCCCAACTTGACACAGACATTGCTTTCCAATCCAGGACTGGATTATGAGTCTGCAACCATGGCAGACCCAACACGACAACATCATGCAAATTATGCAGCACAAGAAAGCGAATCACCTCCTGATGAACAGGAGTCATGCACATGGTCACTTGTGTCCAGTACTGAGGTTTATTCGTAGCCAATGGCGTAGCATCAATTCCCCTTAGTGGAATAGGGAATTTTAAAGGCTCCAAAACAAAACCACAGCGCCTGGCAAATGACAAGTCCATCAAACTCAGGGCAGCCCCTGAATCTACAAAAGCCATAACCGGGTAAGATGACAAGGAACAAATCAGGGTAACAGACAAAATGAACTTAGGCTGTAAAGTACCAATGGTGACAGATTTATCAACCTTTTTTTGTGCTTAGAGCATGCTGAGATAACATGAGCTGAGTCACCACAGTAAAAGCACAACCCATTTTGCCGTCTATAATTTTGCCGTTCACTTCTGGTCAGAATTCTATCACATTGCATAGACTCAGGTGTCTGTTCAGAAGAAACTGCCAAATAGTGCGCAGGTTTGCGCTCCCGCAAACGCCGATCAATCTGAATGGCCAGAGTCATTGACTCATTCAGACCTGCAGGCGTAGGGAACCCCACCATGACATTCTTAATGGCCTCAGAAAGACCTTTTCTGAAATTTGCAGCCAGGGAACACTCATTCCACTGAGTAAGCACCGACCATTTCCGAAATTTCTGGCAGTACACCTCTGCTTCATCTTGCCCCTGAGAGAGGGCCAACAACGCTTTTTCAGCCTGGTTCTCAAGATTAGGTCCCTCATAAAGCAATCCAAGGGCCAGAAAAAACGCATCAACACTGAGCAATGCCGGATCCCCTGGCGCCAATGCGAAGGCCCAATCTTGAGGGTCACCACGCAAGAAAGAAATTATAATTTTAACTTGCTGAACGGAATCACCAGAGGAACGAGGTTTCAAAGAAAGAAACAATTTACAATTGTTCTTAAAATTCAGGAACCTAGATCTATCTCCAGAAAACAACTTCGGAATAGGTATTCTAGGCTCTGACATAGGACTGTGAACAACAAAATCCTGAATACTTTGTACCCTTGCAGCAAGATGATCTACACTGGAGGCCAAACTCTGAATATCCATATCAGCAGCTAAGTTCAGAGCCACACCAAGATTAAGAGGAGGAGAGAAGCTAGACACACAGCAGCCAGACACACGGCAAAAAAAAAAAATTCTCAAGGCTTCTTTTCTCCTGCTTCTGCCATGCAATTAACACTTTACCGGCCGGCTGTACTGTTATGATCCTAGAGGCAAGGATCGCAAATAGGACTAGCTAAGTAACTAAACCGACTACAAACTCTGGGGAAGTGGTAACTGAATTGACCGCAACCTGATCCTATAGCCCCCGCACCAACTAACGGTGCGGGGGAAGCAACTCTGTACCCCAGAGCAAACCAGCAGAAGAAATCACATACTAGCAAGCTGGACCAAACTCATCATACACAGAAATCATATTGCAGACTGATGAGCAAAAAATAATTAAACAGAACTTAGCTTCTCCTGAAGAGACTGAAACCGAAGATAATCAGGAGTAATCAGAATAGCACTGAGTACATTGACAGCCGGCAACAAGTGGAAGTGAATCAGAGCTAAATAGGAAACTCCCAAGTGAATAACGAGGCAGCTGATCAGCGAAAGACCCGCAGGATAACAAACAAAGCCACCAGGGGGAGCCCAAAACAAAAGTCACACAATACCACCTGTGACCACAAGAGGGAGCCTGAAAACAGAGTTCACAACAGTTTAGGCACCTTACACCCCTGTGCCTCAGTGGAAACAGCTCGATTTTGGATTCATCCATGTTTAAGCACGTTACACCCCTGTGCCTCAGTGGAAACAGCTCGATTTTGGATTCATCCATGTTTAAGCACCTTATACTATGGTGTCTCATTGGAAACAGCTCGATTTTTGATTCATTCACGTTAAGCACCTTACACCCCTGTGCCTCAGTGGAAACAGCTTGATTTTGGATTCATCCATGTTTAAGCACCTTACACCCCTGTGCCTCAGTGGAAACAGCTCAATTTAGGATTCATCCATGTTTAAGCACCTTTCACCCCTATGCCTCAGTGGAAACAGCTCGATTTTGGATTCATTCACGTTAAGCACCTTACACCCCAGTGCCTCAGTGGAAACAGCTTGATTTTGGATTCATCCATGATTAAGCACGTTACACCCCTGTGCCTCAGTGGAAACAGCTTGATTTTAGATTCATCCACGTTTAAGCACCTTTCACCCCTGTGCCTCAGGGGAAACAGCTTGATTTTGGATTCATCCATGTTTAACCCTAGAACGCATACCTGGGGCCTCGCAGGCCTGCCAGGTTACTTGTTTTCTATTTTCTGTAAAAGTACTTTAGTTAGAATTTTGAAAATCTAGGTAATCCTCCGGTATATAGTTGTTAGTAATTTCCAGTTATTCATATATTTTTATGTTACAGACATTTCGGTATAACAACCTTTTTTGGGACTACCCCATATTCACGCACCTGGGGCCTTTTAGGCCTGTACTAGGTTTATATGTGATACTTAGTCTTTTTGTCTGTATTGTTGCTGGGGAAGAACTTTTATGACTCTGCTATTGCTGGGAAGAATGTGGATTCTGCATGACAACATGGTCATGTGATCTTGGAAGGGAGGCTCCCTCACAAAGTCATGTGTCTCTGACCTCATTGCAGGTCTTTTTGTCCTAATTGCTGGAGAGTAGTGTTGAGCGATACCTTCCGATATCGGAAAGTATCGGTATCGGAAAGTATCGGCCGATACCGTCAAAGTATCGGATCTAATCCGATACCGATACCCGATCCCAATGCAAATCAATGGGACGAAAATATCGGAATTAAAATAAACCCTTTCTTAACTTGTAGGTTCATTCTACATGAAGGAAAACAACTAAGAATAATGTAGGATGTATTGGGAGAGGTGGCGGAGACATTAAAGGCACAGAGGTTTAGCCCAATCTAATAGAATAGCAGGATTTTGTTTTGTTTTTTATGACGTTCGGCGTTAGAAAGATTTTGACTATGTTAATTTTTTTTTATTTTGTCAGATATTGATGTTTCACTACTTCCACGCCCTTCACCTTCTTTTTTACTTCTCCCACACTTTCTTCTTCATTATCCTCATCATCAGCTTCTTTGACATCAACTTCTTCACCTTATTCATCTTCTTCTTCATCTTCTACCTATTATTTTTTTTGTTAAATTGTTCATATTCTTTTTATTTTACTATTATCTTCTTCATATTCAACTTCTTCATCATATTCTTATTTGTGACAGGCATTCCCGTAGTTGTTATCTATAAAAGTTTGAAGATTACACCTTCCGTTCTGCCTGTCACAAAACAGTTACATTTGTCCGCGTTCAGTTTGGCCTGCAGCATCAGGCTTTATCCAGGGGCACCACGAGGAGGAACGGACTCACCCCCATACACTGCTTAGTCTTCTTCTGCTTATAATTTAGATAATATCTTTTGCTCTTATATTTAGTCTTATGCTTAATGTTCTTCTGCTCTTTGTTCTGCAGCCTCTTGTTCTTCTGCTTCTCGGTCTTCCAGGTCGTCGTCGTCTCCAGGGTCGTCGTCTCCGGGGTCGTCGTCATCGGGGTCGTCTTCAGGGTCATCGTCTCCAGGGTCGTCGTCATCTCAGTGGTTGTCGTCTCTGGTGTCGTCGTCATCTTAGGGGTGGTCTTCCGGGTCGTCGTCTTTAGGGTCTTGAACTTGGAAATGTAGCAGAAGGTACAAGAAGGCTGAGAAAATGCCGAGAAACAGCTGATGGAACTGGAACTCGGATGGCTACCCGAAGGTCCAAGAGCCAATGGAACTACCGAGGACCAGCTGACGTTACTGGAACCCGGTTACTAAGCAGGAGGTACCCGTGCCTGAAAGCACTACCAAGGACCACCTGACGTTGGTGGAACTCGGATACCCAGAGGGAGGCACCTAAGCCAAAGGCTCTGCCCGGAACCAGCTGACGGTACTGGAACCAGGATGGGGAGCAGAAGGTACAAGAGCAAAAGACACTGCCGAGAACCAGCTGACGGTACTGGAACCCGGATGGGTAGCCGAAGGTCCAAGAGCCAATGGAACTACCGAGGACCAGCTGACGTTACTGGAACCCGGTTACTAAGCAGGAGGTACCCGTGCTGAAAGCACTACCAAGGACCACCTGACGTTGGTGGAACTCAGATACCCAGAGGGAGGCACCTAAGCCAAAGGCTCTGCCCGGAACCAGCTGACGGTACTGGAACCAGGATGTGGAGCAGAAGGTACAAGAGCAAAAGACACTGCCGAGAACCAGCTGACGGTACTGGAACCCGGATGGGTAGCCGAAGGTCCAAGAGCCAATGGAACTACCGAGGACCAGCTGACATTACTGGAACCCGGTTACTAAGCAGGAGGTACCCGTGCCTGAAAGCACTACCAAGGACCACCTGACATTGGTGGAACTCGGATACCCACAGGGAGGCACCTAAGCCAAAGGCTCTACCCGGAACAAGCTGACGGTGCTGGAACCAGGATGGGGACCTATTCAAGCTTGTCTTCCTAGAGCCCCAACTAGCGGTGTTGGAGCAAAGGGTCAGCAGGGGGAGCAGAGTGTAGGCCGAAGCCTGCACTGGAGGCATTTGTAGGTCTGTTGTGTCTGCGTGGCTGTTGCAGGACACGTTGCTGGCTGCACAGCAGGGGAACAGCTGGCGGTGTTGAACCCCACTGACACATTGGCTGGTGTTTTTCTCTGTGCAGCTAGCAGTACCGAGCCCCAACTGGCGGTGTTAGAGCCCAGGGTCAGCAGGAGGAGAGGGAGCAGATTGTAGGCCGAAGCCTGCACTGGCGGCAACTTTGTGTCTGCGTGGCTGTTGCAGGACACGTTGCTGGCTACACAGCAGGGGAACAGCTGGCGGTGCTGAACCCCACTGACACATTGGCTGGTGTTTTTCTCTGTGCAGCTAGCAGTACCGGGCCCCAACTGGCGGTGTTAGAGCCCAGGGTCAGCAGGAGGAGAGGGAGTAGAGTGTAGGCCGAAGCCTAATTGAACCAATTTTAAAGGTAACCTTTAACCCCCCCTCAGGTGTTACAAACTAGAAGAGCCACGCCTTATGCAGCAGTAGTGCTGCACAAGTCAAAGGTTGCTCTTTTAATTTTGTTCCTTGCACAAGCTGAATGAAACACGTACAACATTTTGGCCCTTATACAGTCAATCTGTCTTGGAGGCGGGAGTTCCCTTTGTAATGAGACGCAGCACAGCTGGCAAAAATACCACCTTGGTGCTTGGCGCGGCCTCCTGAGCATCGCATTTTGCTGTACAGGAGTCTGCATTGTTGCGTTATCCCTTGGCCATGCGCTGCCCGTCTTATGACATCATTTCATGTCGGCTGGTGCGGTTCGCGATGCCCATGAATCCCAGCCCCGCAGAGTCTTTACAGTGTTTCACACTGCGGGGCTGGGATTCATGGCCTGGCGCAGTACATATGTTCGCCTCTCGCTCGTGTCCTTACACCTGCTACAGACTGTGCGGCGTCAGCTGATCCCTTATCGCATGCCACGGCCATGAAGCCGCACAGTCTGAAGAAGGCGGAAGGAGCTGAGTGACAGCCTGGCGAAGATATGCACTGCTCATGCCCGTCAATCACACCCTCGCAGTCAAAATAAATAAGACACCGAGGGGCGTTGTGTCGGGCAGGGCGGCCGCAGAGGCGCAGCCAGCCAAATAATGATGTCAGAAGAAGGGCTGTGCTACCAAGGGGGTTGTTGCGTGTCATTACAAAGTAAAGTCACACCTCAGGGACGTTTTATTGGTCTCAGGGGACACATTGTAGACATGTTCTGTTCCACGTGTGCAAGGAGAATAAGTTTATGAGCCACCTTGCACACATGCAGCATTACTGCTGTACAAGGTGGCTGTAAAACATACAAACACCTGGGGGAGGGGGGACAGGTTCCCTTCAATTTCAGTTCTTGTGTCTGCGTGGCTGTTGCAGGACACGTTGCCGGCTACACAGCAGGGGAACAGCTGGCGGTGCTGAACCCCACTGACACATTGGCTGGTGTTTTTCTCTGTGCAGCTAGCAGTACCGGGCCCCAACTGGCGGTGTTAGAGCCCAGGGTCAGCAGGAGGAGAGGGAGCAGAGTGTAGGCCGAAGCCTGCACTGGCGGCAGCTTTGTGTCTGCGTGGCTGTTGCAGGACACGTTGCCGGCTACACAGCAGGGGAACAGCTGGCGGTGCTGAACCCCACTGACACATTGGCTTGTGTTTTGCTCTGTGCAGCCAGCACTTCCGGACAGCAACTAGCGGTGTTGGAGCCCGGGCTCTGCAGGTGGAGCAGAGTGTAGGCCGAAGCCTAATTGAACCGATTTTAAAGGTAACCTTTAACCCCCCCTTAGGGGTTACAAACTACAAGAGCCACAGCTTGGGCAGCAGTAATGCTGCACAAGTCAAAGGTTGCTCTTTTAATTTTGCTCCTTGCACACGCAGAAAGAAACACGTATAACATTTAGGCCCTTAAGCAGTCAAACTGTTTTGGAGGCGTGAGTTCCCTTTGTAATGAGACGCAGCACAGCTGTCAAAAATCCCACCTTGGTGCTGGGCGCGGCCTCCTGAGCGTCGTTATTTGCTGCACAGGAGTCTGCGCTGTCGTGTTATCCCTTGGCCTTGCCCTGTTAGCGCATGAATCCCAGCCCCGCAGTGTCTTTACAGTGTTTCATACTGCGGGGCTGGGATTCATGGCCTGGCGCAGTACATATGTTCGCCTCTCGCTCGTGTCCTTACACCTGCTACAGACTGTGCGGCGTCAGCTGATCCCTTGTCGCATGCCACGGCCATGAAGCCGCACAGTCTGAAGAAGGCCGAAGGAGATGAGGGACAGGCGAACATATGCACTGCTCATGCCCATCAATCACACCCTCGCAGTCAAAATAAATAAGACACCGAGGGGCGTTGTGTCGGGCAGGGCGGTCGCAGAGGTGCAGCCAGCCAAACAATGATGCCAGAAGACGGGCAGCGCTACCAAGGGGGTTGCAGCGTGTAATTACAAAGGAAAGTCACACCTCAGGGACAGTTTAGTGGTCACAGAGGACACATTTCAGTTCCACGTGTGCAAGGGGAATAAGTTTCTGAGCCACCTTGCACACATGCAGCATTACTGCTGTACAAGGTGGCTGTGAAACATACAAACGCCTGGGGGAGGGGGGACAAGTTCCCTTCAATTTCAGTTCTTGTGTCTGCATGGCTGTTGCAGGACACGATGCCGGCTACACAGCAGGGGAACAGCTGGCGGTGCTGAACCCCACTGACACTTTGGCGAGGTGTTTGGCTCTGTGCAGCCAGCGCTTCTGGGCCCCAACTGGCGTTGTTAGAGCCCAGGGTCAGCAGGAGGAGGAGAGGGAGCGGAGTGTAGGCCAAAGCCTGCACTGGTGGCAGCTTTGTGTCTGCGTGGCTGTTGCAGGACACGATGCCGGCTACACAGCAGGGGTACAGCTGGCGTTGCTGAACCCCACTGACACATTGGCTGGTGTTTTTCTCTGTGCAGCTAGCACATCTGGGCGCCAACTGGCGGTGTTAGAGCCCAGGGTCAGCAGGAGGAGCATAGTGTAGACCGAAGCCTGCACTGGAGCAAGTTGAAAGGGAACCTTTAACCTCCCCCCTGTAGCTGAAAGAGCCATATTGTACAGCACTAATGCTGGAAAAGGTAAACTTAGCTCTTTTAATTATGGTCCTTGCAAACGCTGAACTTGACACTTATGAAATGTGTCCCCTCACACCGTTAAACCGTCCGGTCGGAGGGACTTTCCTTTGTCATGTGACGCAGCACAGCTGTCATTCTTACCCCCTTGGCGCCGTGCGCCGCCTCCTCAGCGTTGTTTGAATCTGTCCCGGAGCCTGCGTTGTTATGTTAGCCCTTGTCCATACACACATTTTGCGCTGCCCATCTTCTGATATCATTTGGTGTCAGGCTGGCTGCGCCTGTGCGGCTGCGCTGGCCAAGATCCCGCCTCGCTGTGTCATCTAATGTAATCACTCTGCAGACCTGTGATCCATGGGCATGCGCAATGCATATCCTTGCCTCTCACTCCCCTCCTTCCAGCTTCTTCAGACTGTGCGGCGTCATGGCCGTGGCATGCTATTAGGGATCAGCTGACGGCGCACAGTCTGAAGAAGGCTGAGGGAGATGAGAGAGAGGCGGAGGTTAAGATATGCACTGCGCATGTCCATGGATCACAGGCCCGCAGTGGGATTAAATCACAAGACACTACGAGGCGGGATCTCGTCCAGCGCGGCCGCACAGGCGCAGCCAGCCTGACACCAAATGATGTCAGAAGATGGGCAGCGCAAAATGTGTGCATGGACAAGGGCTAACATAACAGCGCAGGCTCTGGAGATTCAAACAACGCTGAGGAGGCGGCGCACGGCGCCAAGGGGGTAAGAATAACAGCTGTGCTGCGTCACATGACAAAGGAAAGTCCCTCCGACCGGACGGTTTAACGGTGTGAGGGGACACATTTCATAAGTGTCAAGTTCAGCGTGTACAAGGAGCACCACAAAAAGAGCCACTTTTTCCTTTTGCATCATTATTACTGCTGCACAAGGTGGCTCTTTCAGTAACAAACGCCTTGGGGGGGGGGGGACAGGTTCCCTTAAATTTAAGTTGTTGTGCCTGTGTGGCGGTCGCATGACACGTTGCCGTATACACAGCAGGGGAGCAGCAGGCATTACTGAACCCCACTAACACATTGGCGAGGTGTTTGGCTCTGTGCGGACAGCACTTCTGGACAACAACTAGCGGTGTTGTAGCCCAGGGACAGCAGGAGGAGGAGGTGTAGGAGATAGGAGGGATTGCCACACACACAGCTGGGGAACAGCTGACATTACTGAACCCCAATAACAGAGGAGCGACTGTTGACTGTGCGTACAGCACTACCAGGCAACAACTAGCGGTGTTGGAGCCCAGGGACAGCAGGAGGAGGAGGTGGAGGAGATAGGAGGGATTGCCACACACACAGCTGGGGAACAGCTGACGTTACTGAACCCCAATAACAGAGGAGTGACTGTTGACTGTGCGTACAGCACTACCAGGCAACAACTAGCGGTGTTGGAGCCCAGGGACAGCAGGAGGAGGAGGTGGAGGAGATAGGAGGGATTGCCACACACACAGCTGGGGAACAGCTGACGTTACTGAACCCCAATAACAGAGGAGCGACTGTTGACTGTGCGTACAGCACTACCAGGCAACAACTAGCGGTGTTGGAGCCCAGGGACAGCAGGAGGAGGAGTGGAGGAGATAGGAGGGATTGCCACACACACAGCTGGGGAACAGCTGACGTTACTGAACCCCAATAACAGAGGAGCGACTGTTGACTGTGCGTACAGCACTACCAGGCAACAACTAGCGGTGTTGGAGCCCAGGGACAGCAGGAGGAGGAGGTGTAGGAGATAGGAGGGATTGCCACACACACAGCTGGGGAACAGCTGACGTTACTGAACCCCAATAACAGAGGAGCGACTGTTGACTGTGCGTACAGCACTACCAGGCAACAACTAGCGGTGTTGGAGCCCAGGAACAGCAGGAGGAGGAGGTGTAGGAGATAGGAGGGATTGCCACACACACAGCTGGGGAACAGCTGACGTTACTGAACCCCAATAACAGAGGAGCGACTGTTGACTGTGCGTACAGCACTACCAGGCAACAACTAGCGGTGTTGGAGCCCAGGGACAGCAGGAGGAGGAGGTGGAGGAGATAGGAGGGATTGCCACACACACAGCTGGGGAACAGCTGACGTTACTGAACCCCAATAACAGAGGAGCGACTGTTGACTGTTCGTACAGCACTACCAGGCAACAACTAGCGGTGTTGGAGCCCAGGAAGAGCAGGAGGAGGAGGTGGAGGAGATAGGAGGGATTGCCACACACACAGCTGGGGAACAGCTGACGTTACTGAACCCCAATAATAGAGGAGCGACTGTTGACTGTGCGTACAGCACTACCAGGCAACAACTAGCGGTGTTGGAGCCCAGGGACAGCAGGAGGAGGAGGTGTAGGAGATAGGAGGGACTGCCACACACACAGCTGGGGAACAGCTGACTTTACTGAACCCCAATAACAGAGGAACGACTGTTGACTGTGCATACAGCACTACCAGGCAACAACTAGCGGTGTTGGAGCCCAGGGACAGCAGGAGGAGGAGGTGGAGGAGATAGGAGGGTGTTATGACCCCAGTGGACAGGGTCTCAGAGGAACGTGTAAGTCTGCAAGATACAAAAATCCAGCTCATAGGGCTGTGGTAACTGGGTTGACCAAATAGCTACTCCTAACGCCAACACTAGAAGTAGCCGGGGATCATGCCTACGGTGATCGCTAGATGACTCGCGCCAGCCGGAGAATCTAACTACCCCTAGGAGAAGAAAACAAAGACCTCTCTTGCCTCCAGAGAAAGGGACCCCAAAGCAAGATACAAGCCCCCCACAAATAATAACGGTGAGGTAAGAGGAAATGACAAACACAGAAATGAACCAGGTTCAGCAAAGAGAGGCCAGCTTACTAATAGTAGAATATAGCAAGATAACTTATCTGGTCAACAAAAACCCTATAAAAATCCACGCTGGAGATTCAAGAACCCCCGAACCGTCTAACGGTCCGGGGGGAGAACACCAGCCCCCTAGAGCTTCCAGCAAAGGTCAGGATACAGATAGGAACAAGCTGGACAAAAATACCAAACAAAACAAAAGCAAAAAGCAAAGAAGCAGACTTAGCTTGAAAAACAGGAACCAGGATCAGAGGACAAGAGCACAACAGATTAGCTCTGATTTCAACGATGCCAGGCATTGAACTGAAGGTCCAGGGAGCTTATATAGCAACGCCCCTGAACTAACGGCCCAGGTGAGGATATAGGAAAAGACAGATGCTCCAGAGTCAAATCACTAATGACCACTAGAGGGAGCAAAAAGCAAAATCACAACAGTACCCCCCCCTTAGTGAGGGGTCACCGAACCCTCACCACGACCACCAGGGCGATCAGGATGAGCGGCGTGAAAGGCACGAACTAAATCGGCCGCATGAACATCAGAGGCGACCACCCAGGAATTATCTTCCTGACCATAGCCCTTCCACTTGACCAGGTACTGAAGCCTCCGCCTGGAGAGACAAGAATCCAAGATCTTCTCCACCACGTACTCCAACTCGCCCTCAACCAACACCGGAGCAGGAGGCTCAGCAGAAGGAACCACAGGCACAACGTACCGCCGCAACAAGGACCTATGAAACACGTTGTGGATAGCAAACGACACAGGTAGATCCAGGCGAAAGGATACAGGATTAAGAATTTCCAATATCTTGTAAGGACCAATAAAACGAGGTTTAAATTTGGGAGAGGAAACCTTCATAGGAACAAAGCGGGAAGAAAGCCACACCAAATCCCCAACACGTAGTCGGGGACCCACACCGCGGCGGCGGTTGGCAAAGCGCTGAGCCCTCTCCTGTGACAACTTCAAGTTGTCCACCACAAGATTCCAGATCCGCTGCAACCTATCCACCACAGAATCCACCCCAGGGCAGTCAGAAGGTTCCACATGACCCGAAGAAAAACGAGGGTGGAAACCAGAGTTGCAGAAAAACGGCGAAACCAAGGTGGCGGAACTAGCCCGATTATTAAGGGCAAACTCAGCTAACGGCAAGAAGGTCACCCAATCGTCCTGATCAGCAGAGACAAAACACCTCAAATAAGCCTCCAAAGTCTGATTAGTTCGCTCCGTCTGTCCATTAGTCTGAGGATGGAAAGCAGACGAAAACGACAAGTCAATGCCCATCCTACTACAAAAGGATCGCCAGAATCTGGAAACGAACTGGGATCCTCTGTCTGACACAATATTCTCAGGGATGCCGTGCAAACGAACCACATTCTGGAAAAACACAGGAACCAGATCGGAAGAGGAAGGCAGTTTAGGCAAAGGAACCAAATGGACCATCTTGGAGAAGCGATCACATATCACCCAGATAACAGACATGCCCTGAGACACCGGAAGATCAGAAATAAAATCCATGGAGATATGTGTCCAAGGTCTCTTAGGGACAGGCAAGGGCAAGAGCAACCCGCTGGCACGAGAACAGCAAGGCTTAGCTCGAGCACAAGTCCCACAGGACTGTACAAATGACCGCACATCCCTAGACAAGGAAAGCCACCAAAAGGATCTGGCCACCAGATCTCTGGTGCCAAAAATTCCTGGGTGACCTGCCAACACCGAGGAATGAACCTCGGAAATGACTCTGCTGGTCCACTTATCAGGCACAAACAGTCTGTCAGGTGGACAAGAATCAGGCCTATCAGCCTGAAATCTCTGCAACACACGTCGCAGATCAGGAGAAATAGCTGACAAGATAATACCATCCTTAAGAATACCAACAGGTTCAGCGACTCCAGGAGCATCAGGCACAAAGCTCCTGGAAAGAGCATCGGCCTTCACATTCTTTGAACCTGGTAAATACGAGACAACAAAGTCAAATCGGGAGAAAAACAATGACCAGCGGGCCTGTCTAGGATTCAGGCGTTTAGCAGACTCGAGATACATCAGATTTTTGTGATCAGTCAAGACCACCACACGATGCTTAGCACCCTCGAGCCAATGACGCCACTCCTCAAATGCCCATTTCATGGCCAACAACTCCCGATTGCCCACATCATAATTTCGCTCCGCAGGCGAAAACTTCCTAGAGAAAAAGGCGCAAGGTCTCATAACAGAGCATCCAGGGCCTCTCTGCGACAAAACGGCCCCTGCTCCAATCTCTGAAGCATCCACCTCAACTTGAAAGGGAAGCGAGACATCAGGCTGGCACAAAACAGGCGCCGAAGTAAATCGACGTTTCAACTCCTGGAAAGCCTCCACGGCAGCAGGAGCCCAATTAACCACATCGGAGCCCTTCTTGGTCATATCCGTCAAAGGTTTCACAATGCTAGAAAAGTTAGCGATAAAACGACGGTAGAAGTTAGCGAAACCCAAGAACTTCTGAAGACTCTTAACTGACGAGGGCTGAGTCCAATCAAGAATAGCTCGGACCTTGACTGGGTCCATCTCCACAGCAGAAGGGGAAAAAATGAACCCCAAAAAGGGAACCTTCTGTACACCAAAAAGACACTTTGAGCCCTTGACAAACAAAGAATTTTCACGCAAAATTTTAAAGACCATCCTGACCTGCTCCACATGCGAGTCCCAATTATCAGAAAAAACCAGAATATCATCCAGATAAACGATCAGAAATTTATCCAGATAGTTCCGGAAAATGTCATGCATAAAGGACTGAAAAACTGAAGGGGCATTAGAGAGCCCAAAAGGCATCACCAAGTACTCAAAATGACCTTCGGGCGTATTGAATGCGGTTTTCCATTCATCCCCTTGCTTAATGCGCACAAGGTTGTACGCACCACGAAGGTCTATCTTGGTAAACCACTTGGCACCTTTAATCCGGGCAAACAAGTCAGACAACAGCGGCAAAGGATACTGAAATTTGACAGTGATCTTATTTAAAAGCCGATAGTCAATACAAGGCCTCAAAGATCCGTCCTTTTTAGCCACAAAAAAGAATCCCGCACCAAGAGGGGAAGAAGACGGACGGATGTGTCCTTTCTCCAGAGACTCCTTGATATATGAACGCATAGCGGTATGTTCAGGTATCGACAGATTAAACAGTCTTCCCTTAGGAAATTTACTGCCTGGAATCAAATCTATTGCACAGTCACATTCCCTATGAGGAGGCAATGCACTGGACCTGGACTCGCTAAAGACATCCTGATAATCAGACAAGTACTCCGGAACTTCCGAAGGCGTAGAAGAAGCAATAGACACAGGCAGGGAATCCTCATGAATACCATGACAGCCCCAACTAGACACTGACATAGCCTTCCAGTCAATGACTGGATTATGGGTCTGTAACCATGGCAGCCCCAAAACAACCAAATCATGCATTTTATGTAGAACGAGAAAACGTATCACCTCGCGGTGTTCAGGAGTCATGCACATGGTAACCTGTGTCCAATACTGCGGCTTATTTTCTGCCAATGGCGTAGCATCAATACCCCTAAGAGGGATAGGATTTTCTAATGGTTCAAGAATAAAACCACAGCGCTTAGCAAATGAGAGATCCATAAGACTCAGGGCAGCACCTGAATCTACAAACGCCATGACAGGATAAGATGACAGTGAGCAAATCAAAGTTACAGACAGAATAAACTTAGGATGCAAATTACCAACGGTGACAGGACTAACAACCTTAGATATACGTTTAGAGCATGCTGAGATAACATGTGTAGAATCACCACAGTAGTAGCACAAGCCATTCCGGCGTCTATGAATTTTCCTCTCATTTCTAGTCAGGATTCTATCACATTGCATCAAATCAGGTGTCCGTTCAGACAACACCATGAGGGAATTTGCGGTTTTTCTATCACATTGCATCACATCAGGTGTCTGTTCAGACAACAACATGAGGGAATTTGCGGTTTTGCGCTCCCGCAACCGCCGGTCAATTTGAATAGCCAGGGACATGGTATCATTCAGACCTGTGGGAATGGGAAAACCCACCATAACATTCTTAATGGCCTCAGAAAGGCCATTTCTAAAATTAGCGGCCAGTGCACACTCGTTCCAATGTGTCAGCACGGACCATTTCCGAAATTTTTGGCAATACACCTCAGCCTCGTCCTGGCCCTGAGACATAGCCAGCAAGGCTTTCTCTGCCTGAATCTCAAGATTGGGTTCCTCATAAAGTAAACCGAGCGCCAGAAAAAACGCATCAATATCAGCCAATGCCGGATCTCCTGGCGCCAACGAAAAAGCCCAATCCTGAGGGTCACCCCGTAAGAATGAAATAACAATTTTTACTTGTTGAGCAGAGTCTCCAGACGAACAAGGTTTCAGGGACAAAAATAATTTACAATTATTCCTAAAATTCCTAAACTTAAATCGGTCTCCTGAAAACAGTTCAGGAATCGGAATCTTGGGTTCAGACCTAGGATTTCTGGTAACATAATCTTGTATACCCTGCACACGAGCGGCAAGCTGGTCCACACTTGTAATCAAGGTCTGGACATTCATGTCTGCAGCAAGCTTAAGCCACTCTGAGGTAAAGGGGAAAAGAAAAAAAAAATGAGAGAGGGAAAAAAAAAACTCAAAATTTTCTTTCTTATAATCCCACTTCTGCAATGCATTAAACATTTAATACTGGCCTGGCATACTGTTATGACCCCAGTGGACAGGGTCTCAGAGGAACGTGTAAGTCTGCAAGATACAAAAATCCAGCTCATAGGGCTGTGGTAACTGGGTTGACCAAATAGCTACTCCTAACGCCAACACTAGAAGTAGCCGGGGATCATGCCTACGGTGATCGCTAGATGACTTGCGCCAGCCGGAGAATCTAACTACCCCTAGGAGAAGAAAACAAAGACCTCTCTTGCCTCCAGAGAAAGGGACCCCAAAGCAAGATACAAGCCCCCCACAAATAATAACGGTGAGGTAAGAGGAAATGACAAACACAGAAATGAACCAGGTTCAGCAAAGAGAGGCCAGCTTACTAATAGCAGAATATAGCAAGATAACTTATCTGGTCAACAAAAACCCTATAAAAATCCACGCTGGAGATTCAAGAACCCCCGAACCGTCTAACGGTCCGGGGGGAGAACACCAGCCCCCTAGAGCTTCCAGCAAAGGTCAGGATACAGATAGGAACAAGCTGGACAAAAATACCAAACAAAACAAAAGCAAAAAGCAAAGAAGCAGACTTAGCTTGAAAAACAGGAACCAGGATCAGAGGACAAGAGCACAACAGATTAGCTCTGATTTCAACGATGCCAGGCATTGAACTGAAGGTCCAGGGAGCTTATATAGCAACGCCCCTGAACTAACGGCCCAGGTGAGGATATAGGAAAAGACAGATGCTCCAGAGTCAAATCACTAATGACCACTAGAGGGAGCAAAAAGCAAAATCACAACAGGAGGGATTGCTACACACACAGCTGGGGAACAGCTGACGTTACTGAACCCCAATAACAGAGGAGCGACTGTTGATTGTGCGTACAGCACTACCAGGCAACAACTAGCGGTGTTGGAGCCCAGGAACAGCAGGAGGAGGAGGTGTAGGAGATAGGAGGGATTGCCACACACACAGCTGGGGAACAGCTGACGTTACTGAACCCCAATAACAGAGGAGCGACTGTTGACTGTGCGTACAACACTACCAGGCAACAACTAGCGGTGTTGTAGCCCAGGGACAGCAGGAGGAGGAGGTGTAGGAGATAGGAGGGATTGCCACACACACAGCTGGGGAACAGCTGACGTTACTGAACCCCAATAACAGAGGAGCGACTGTTGACTGTGCGTACAGCACTACCAGGCAACAACTAGCGGTGTTGGAGCCCAGGGACAGCAGGAGGAGCAGAGGAACACAGTGTAGGCTGAAGCCTGATTGAAGAAAGTCGAAACGGAACCTTTAACCCCCCCCCAAGGCGTTTGTAGCTGAAAGAGCCAGCTTGTGCAGCACAAAGGATGCAAAAGGAAAAGGTGGCTCTTTTCATTATGCTCCTTGCAAACACAGAACTAAACACTTATAAAATGTGTCCCCTGATACCGTGAGACCGTCCCGGAGGTGGGACTTTCCTTCGTGATATGACGCAGCACAGCTGTCATTCCTACCCCCTTGGCGCCGTGCCCCGGCTCCTCAGCGTTGTTTGATTCCATCCCGGAGCCTGCGCTGTTATGTTATCCCTTGGCCAGGCACACTTAGCGCTGCCCATCTTCTGACATCATTTGGTGTCAGGCTGGCTGCGCCTGTGCGGCCGCGCTGGCCGAGAGCCCGCCTCGCAGTGTCGTCTAATGTAATCCCACCGCGGGCCTGGGATCCGTGGCCATGCGCAGTGCATATCCTCGCCTCTCACTCCCCTCCCTACGGCTTCTTCAGACTGTGCGGCGTCACGGCCGTGGCATGCTATTAGGGATCAGCTGATGGCGCACAGTCTGAAGAAGGCGTAGGGAGATGAGTGAGAGGCAGAGGTTCAGATATGCACTGCGCATGTCCATGGATCTCAGGCCCCCAGTGGGATTAAATCAGAAGACACTGCGAGGCGGGCTCTCGGCCAGCGTGGCCGCACAGGTGCAGTCAGCCTGACACCAAATGATGTCAGAAGAGGGGCAGCGCTAAGTGTGCCTGGCCAAGGCATAACATAACAGCGCAGGCTCCAGGACGGAATCAAACAACGCTGAGGAGCCGGGGCACGGCGCCAAGGGGGTAGGAATGACAGCTGTGCTGCGTCATATTACATATCATATTGTCTGCAGTGTGATTTCTAGAAGTGTGTTCTAAAAGTGTGGATTACATTAGAATTAAAACCTGAAAGATGTATACAGACTGTGCCCTGCTACCT
Source organism: Ranitomeya variabilis (assembly GCF_051348905.1). Lineage (NCBI taxonomy): Eukaryota > Metazoa > Chordata > Amphibia > Anura > Dendrobatidae > Ranitomeya > Ranitomeya variabilis. The sequence goes on along the minus strand of NC_135235.1, from coordinate 209,917,675 downwards.
GCCACCATCGCACTCTAACAAGCATCTCTATTCTTCCAACAGGTATGTTCATCCAGCTCTCCTATGAAGTGCACATAATACATCACCCAGCTTTGCACATAGACTTTCCTCTGCTCCTAGCATTGTGATGGTATGTTCATCCAGCTCTCCTATGAAGTGCACATAATACATCACCCAGCTTTGCACATAGACTTTCCTCTGCTCCTAGCATTGTGATGGTATGTTCATCCAGCTCTCCTATGAAGTGCACATAATACATCACCCAGCTTTGCACATAGACTTTCCTCTGCTCCTAGCATTGTGATGGTATGTTCATCCAGCTCTCCTATGAAGTGCACATAATACATCACCCAGCTTTGCACATAGACTTTCCTCTGCTCCTAGCATTGTGATGGTATGTTCATCCAGCTCTCCTATGAAGTGCACATAATACATCACCCAGCTTTGCACATAGACTTTCCTCTGCTCCTAGCATTGTGATGGTATGCCTTTCAGCTAACCCCCAACTTACTCTGTGATATTTATGACCTTGTTTACTTAGTCTTAATTGTATGCATCTGGTCGACCCTTAATTCTCTGACCAAGATGAGCAGAGACCACTCCTCTCTGCTCCACACCTGAACGCACTTAGTTTTCCATATATTGCCTAGCACCAGTCTGCATGACTTTAGTCTGCAGTGTGATTTCTAGAAGTGTGTTCTAAAAGTGTGGATTACATTAGAATTAAAACCTGAATTGGAACTGAAGGGAACTGAAGGTAACTGGCCAGTCACTGTAACAATGTTTCTGTTTGTTGTCACTTTCACCCCTATAATCCTTCACTTTCTGCTACCTCCCCCAATCCCCACACCAAGTAAGGAACTGTTCATCTCCTCTTCAATCCTCCCCATCCATCTCACCTCCTCCTCAGAACTGTTCCTTAACATACAATCCTCTGTCTCAAAGCACAGGCAGCCCCCTCACGCTCTCTCCTGCTCCCACCTGCTAACACTATCTCTGCTCCTTCTCACTGCTGGTGATATCTCTCCAAATCCTGGTCCTCCTCACCACATTCCCACAGTCATTTCTACCTCCCATCCACGCTCCATCACAAACTTCCGTAACCTCTCTAACCTTATACCCATTCGCCCAGCCCCCGCTTCCCCAGTCCCACTAACAGGAGCTCTGTGGAACGCTCGCTCTGTCTGTAACAAGCTTTCCTACATCCACGATCTTTTTGTTACTACCAAACTTTCCTTCCTCGCCATCACCGAAACCTGGCTCACCCTTTCTGACACAGCCTCTCCTGCTGCACTCTCTTACGGTGGCTTCCACCTTTCTCACACACCCCGCCCCAGCAGCAAGCATGGCGGAGGAGTTGGTTTTCTCCTGTCAGATAACTGCTCCTTCACCCCAATCCCACTGCCACCCTCTGTTACCCTCCCTTCCTTTGAGGTGCACTCTGTGCGCATCTACTCCCCCTCCAACCTCCAACTGGCTGTCATTTACCGCCCCCCAGGGCCAGCCACCATCTTGTTTGACCACTTCACCACCTGGCTACTTCATTTCCTTTCTGTAGACATCCCCACTATCATCATGGGCGATTTCAACATCCCCATTGACACTTCCCTCTCAGCTGCCACTAAACTTCTATCTCTCTCTTCCTCCTTCGGCCTCACTCAATGGTCTTCTGCAGCCACTCACAAAGATGGTCACACACTGGACCTCATCTTCACCCGCCTCTGCTCCCTATCTAACCTCTCTAACTCACCCCTTCCTCTCTCTGACCACAACCTTCTCACATTCTCATCTCTCTCCACTCCATGTCTAGAGTCCCCACCCCACAAACTTTCACACCCTCGCAGAAATCTTAAACATCTTGACCTACATTCATTCTCTGAATCCCTCCTCCCTCTCACAGACATAAGTTCCATACACAATGCGGATGACGCTGCTGCTCTATATAACACCACAATAGCTGTAGCTTTGGAATCTGCTGCCCCACTTACACATACCAAAGCTTGCAAAATCAACAGACAGCCCTGGCACACCAGCCTGACCAAAGAACTGAGGCGAGCTTCCAGGGCTGCTGAGCGCAGATGGAAAAGATCCCACTCCAACGACCACTTAATCGCATTCAAACAGTCCCTCACTACTTTCAAGACCGCACTTGCCACAGCTAAACAAACCTACTTCTCATCTCTCATATCCTCCCTGTCTCACAACCCTAAACAGTTATTCAACACCTTCAATTCTCTCCTCCGTCCCCCAGCACCTCCTCCCTCCTCACTTATCTCTGCTGAAGACTTTGCCTCATTCTTCAAGCAGAAGATTGATAACATCAGAGACAGTTTTGGTCAACAAGCCCCAGAGCCCTTCCTCCCAGCTTCCCTACCCTCCACCTCCAAAACCAACTACTCCTCCATTACAGAAGATCAACTCGCCACTCTACTCTCAAGATCGCATCTCACCACCTGTGCACTTGACCCGATCCCATCCCACCTCATCCCAAACCTCACCACAATCTTCATCCCAACCCTAACCCATCTCTTCAACCTATCACTAACAACTGGTGTTTTCCCCTCAAGCTTTAAACATGCCTCCATCACACCTATCCTCAAAAAGCCCTCTCTTGACCCATCCTCTGTATCTAGCTATCGCCCTATATCACTTCTCCCCTATGCCTCCAAACTACTGGAACAACATGTCTACCTTACATAGTTACATAGTTATTAAGGTTGAAGGAAGACTGTAAGTCCATCTAGTTCAACCCATAGCCTAACCTAACATGCCCTAACATGTTGATCCAGGGGAAGGCAAAAAAACCCCATGTGGCAAAGAGTAACTCCACCATGGGGAAAAAAATTCCTTCCCGACTCCACATACGGCAATCAGACTAGTTCCCTGGATCAACGCCTTATCAAGGAATCTAGTGTATATACCCTGTAACATTATACTTTTCCAGAAAGGTATCCAGTCCCCTCTTAAATTTAATTAATGAATCACTCATTACAACATCATACGGCAGAGAGTTCCATAGTCTCACTGCTCTTACAGTAAAGAATCTGCGTCTGTTATTATGCTTAAACCTTCTTTCCTCCAGACGTAGAGGATGCCCCCTTGTCCCTGTCTCAGGTCTATGATTAAAAAGATCATCAGAAAGGTCTTTGTACTGTCCCCTCATATATTTATACATTAACATAAGATCACCCCTTAGTATTCGTTTTTCCAAACTAAATAGCCCCAAGTGTAATAACCTATCTTGGTATTGCAGACCCCTCAGTCCTCTAATAAATAACCTTGGTCGCTCTTCTCTGCACCCGCTCCAGTTCAGCTATGTCTTTCTTATACACCGGAGACCAGAACTGTGCACAGTATTCTAAGTGTGGTCGAACTAGTGACTTGTATAGAGGTAAAATTATGTTCTCCTCATGAGCATCTATGCCTCTTTTAATACATCCCATTATTTTATTTGCCTTTGTAGCAGCTGCCTGACACTGGCCACTGAATATGAGTTTGTCATCCACCCATACACCCAGGTCTTTTTCATTGACGGTTTTGCCCAGAGTTTTAGAATTAAGCACATAGTTATACATCTTATTACTTCTACCCAAGTGCATGACCTTACATTTATCCCCATTAAAGCTCATTTGCCATTTATCAGCCCAAGCTTCTAGTTTACATAAATCATCCTGTAATATAAAATTGTCCTCCCCTGTATTGATTACCCTGCAGAGTTTAGTGTCATCTGCAAATATTGAAATTCTACTCTGAATGCCCCCTACAAGGTCATTAATAAATATGTTAAAAAGAAGAGGGCCCAATACTGACCCCTGTGGTACCCCACTGCTAACCGTGACCCAGTCCGAGTGTGCTCCATTAATAACCACCCTTTGTTTCCTATCCCTGAGCCAGCTCTCAACCCACTTACACATATTTTCCCCTATCCCCATTACTCTCATTTTATGTAACAACCTTTTGTGTGGCACCGTATCAAAAGCTTTGGAAAAGTCCATATATACTACGTCCACTGGGTTCCCTTGGTCCAGTCCGGAACTTACCTCTTCATAGAAGCTGATCAAATTAGTCTAACATGAACGGTCCCTAGTAAACCCGTGCTGATACTGGGTCATAAGGTTATTCCTCTTCAGATACTCCAGTATAGTATCCCTTAGAATGCCCTCCAGGATTTTACCCACAGTAGAGGTTAAACTTACTGGCCTATAATTACCGAGTTCAGTTTTTGCCCCTTTTTTGAATATTGGCACCACATTTGCTATACGCCAGTCCTGTGGTACAGACCCTGTTATTATGGAGTCTTTAAAGATTAAAAATAATGGTCTATCAATGACTGTACTTAGTTCCTGCAGTACTCGGGGGTGTATCCCATCCGGGCCCGGAGATTTGTCAATTTTAGTTATTTTTAGACGCCGCCGTCGTACTTCCTGCTGGGTTAAGCAGGTGACATTTAATGGGGAATTATTATCACTAGTCATATTGGCTGCCATGGGATTTTCTTTTGTAAATACTGATGAAAAAAAGTCATTTAGCATATTGGCTTTTTCCTCATCTTCATCCACCATTTCACCCAGACTATTTTTAAGGAGGCCAACACTGTCATTTTTTAGTTTCTTACTATTTATATAGTTAAAGAATATTTTGGGATTATTTTTACTCTCTCTGGCAATGAGTCTCTCTGTCTCAATCTTTGCTGCCTTGATTTGCTTTTTACAGAATGTATTTAATTTTCTGTATTTATTTAATGCCTCCTCACTACCTACTTCCTTTAATTCTCTAAATGCTTTCTTTTTGTCCCTTATTGCGCCCCTTACAGCTCTATTTAGCCATATTGGTTTCCTCCTATTTCTAGTATGTTTATTCCCATACGGTATATACTGTGCACAGGTCCTATCCAGGATGCTAATAAATGTCTCCCATTTTCTTTGTGTATTTTTGTGTCTCAGGATATCGTCCCAGTTAATTGCACCAAGATCCTCTCTCATCCGTTGGAAATTTGCCCTCCTGAAGTTTAGTGTCCTTGTCACCCCCCTACTACCCATCTTATTAAAGGTTACATGAAAACTTATTATTTTGTGATCACTATTCCCCAAGTGACCCCCAACCCTTATATTTGATATGCGGTCTGGCCTGTTGGTTAACCCCTTCACCCCCGGAGCTTTTTCCGTTTTTCCATTTTCGTTTTTCGCTACCCTCCTTCCCAGAGCCATAACTTTTTTATTTTTCCGTCAATTTGGCCATGTGAGGGCTTATTTTTTGCGGGACGAGTTGTACTTTTGAACGACATCATTGGTTTTAGCATGTCGTGTACTAGAAAACGGGAAAAAAATTCCAAGTGCAGTGAAATTGCAAAAAAAGTGCAATCCCACACTTGTTTTTTGCTTGCCTATTTTGCTAGGTTCACTAAATGCTAAAACTGACCTGCCATTATGATTCTCCAGGTCACTACGAGTTTATAGACACCTAACATGACTAGGTTATTTTTCACCTAAGTGGTGAAAAAAAATTCCAAACTTTGCAAAAAACAAAACAAAACAAAATTGCGCCATTTTCCGATACTCGTAGCGTCTCCATTTTTCGTGATCTGGGGTCAGGTGAGGGCTTATTTTTTGCGTGCCGAGCTGGCGTTTTTAATGATAGCATTTTGGTGTAGATACGTTCTTTTGATCGCCCGTTATTGCATTTTAATGCAATGTCGTGGCGACCAAAAAAACGTAAATCTGGCGTTTCGAATTTTTTTCTCATTACGCCATTTAGCGATCAGGTTAATGCTTTTTTTTTATTGATAGATCGGGCGATTCTGAACGCGGCGATACCAAATATGTGTAGGTTGGGTTTTTTTTTTATTGATTTATTTTGATTGGGGCGAAAGGGGGGTGATTTAAACTTTTATATTTTTTTTATTTTTTTCACATTTTTAAAAACTTTTTTTTTTTACTTTTGCCATGCTTCTATAGCCTCCATGGGAGGCTAGAAGCAGGCACAACCCGATCGGCTCTGCTATGCAGCAGTGATCATAAGATCGCTGCTACACAGCAGATTTGCAGGTGTGCTGTGAGCGCCGACCACAGGGGGGCGCTCACAGCCACCGGCAATCAGTAACCATAGAGGTCTCAAGGACCTCTATGGTTACCTTCCTGACACATCGCCGACCCCCGATCATGTGACGGGGGTCGGCGATGCGCTCATATCCGGCCGCACGGCCGGATGCGGTAGTTAAATGCCGCTGTCTGAGTTTGACAGCGGCATTTAACTAGTTAATAGCGGCGGGTGATCGCGATTTCACCCGCCGCTATTGCGCGCACATGTCAGCTGTAAAAAACAGCTGACATGTCGCGACTTTGATGTGCGCTCACCGCCGGAGCGCACATCAAAGCGGGGGTCCCGACATGTGACGTACTATACCGTCACATGTCGGGAAGGTTAATATTAGGTCTAGCAGTGCCCCCCTCCTTGTTGGGTCCTGAACCAGTTGTGAAAGGTAACTGTCTCTCATAGTTGTCAAAAACCGATTACCTTTGCTGGAACTGCAGGTTTCTGTTCCCCAATCTATTTCAGGGTAGTTGAAGTCCCTCATAATAATGACTTCTCCTTGAGTCGCAGCTTCATCTATTTGCTTTACGAGGATATTCTCCGTTGCTTCCATTAGTTTTGGAGATTTATAACAAATCCCTATCAGTAATTTATTATTTTTTCCCCCTCCCCTTATCTCCACCCACAGGGACTCCACATTTTCATTAGATTCACCTATATTATCACGCCGGATGGGTTTTAAGGTCGATTTTACATACAGACATACCCCACCCCCTCGCTTATCTGTACGGTCATTTCTGAACAGGCTATAGCCCTGCAAGTTAACAGCCCAGTCATGGCTCTCATCCAGCCACGTCTCAGATATCCCCACCATGTCATAATTATGCTCCAACAACATTAGTTCTAATTCATCCATTTTGTTGGCGAGGCTTCTGGCATTAGTATACATGCACTTGATGTTACTCTCTGTACCTCTATTCTTTCTTAAATTACTAACTGTTCTAACCCCACCCCCCATGCCACCGCCACCCCCAACTTCCTTATTTGTGCCCAGGTCTCTATCTGCACTATCTTCCCCTCCTATAAAATGAATACCCTCCCCCCCAATCCCTAGTTTAAACACTCCTCCAACCTTCTAACCATTTTCTCCCCCAGCACAGCTGCACCTTCCCCATTGAGGTGCAGCCCGTCCCTAGCGTAGAGCCTGTAGCCAACTGAGAAGTCGGCCCAGTTCTGCAGGAACCCAAACCCCTCCTTCCTACACCAATTCTTGAGCCACTTATTAACCTCCCTAATCTCCCGTTGCCTCTCTGGCGTGGCACGTGGTACAGGCAGTATTTCGGAAAATACCACGTTGGAGGTCCTTGCTTTCAACTTGCAGCCTAATTCCCTGAAATCATCTTTAAGGACCTTCCACCTACCTCTAACTTTGTCATTTGTGCCAATGTGCACCATGACCGCTGGGTCATGAACTGTCCTCCCATCTCTTTTCTTGCTCCCTCTTTGACCGCTTACAATCTGGCTTCCGGTCACACCATTCCACTGAAACTGCGCTAACTAAGGTCACCAACGACCTCTTAACCGCCAAGAGCAAGCGACACTACTCTGTTCTCCTCCTCCTCGACCTGTCGGCTGCCTTTGACACAGTGGACCATTCCCTATTATTACAGACCCTCTCATCCCTTGGCATCACAGACTTGGCCCTATCCTGGATCTCATCATACCTAACAGACCGGACATTCAGCGTCTCCCACTCACACACCACCTCCTCACCTCGCCCCCTCTCTGTCGGAGTCCCACAAGGTTCAGTCCTTGGGCCCCTGCTCTTCTCCATTTACACCTTTGGCCTGGGACAGCTCATAGAATCTCATGGCTTTCAGTATCACCTCTATGCTGATGACACACAGATCTACATCTCTGGACCAGATATCACCTCCCTACTAACCAGAATCCCTCAATGTCTGTCCACTATTTCATCCTTCTTCTCCGCTAAATTTCTGAAACTTAACATGGACAAAACAGAATTCATCATCTTTCCCCCATCTCACGTGACCCCCCCAACGAACCTATCCATTACAGTAAATGGCTGCCCACTCTCCCCAGTCCCACAAGCTCGCTGCCTCGGGGTTATCCTTGACGCTGATCTCTCCTTCAAACCACATATCCAAGCCCTTTCCACTTCCTGCCGACTTCAACTCAAAAATATTGCACGAATCCGTTCATTCCTCAACCAAGAATCTGCAAAAACCCTAGTCCATGCCCTCATCATCTCTCACCTTGACTACTGCAACCTCCTGCTCTGTGGCCTCCCCTCAAACACTCTCGCACCCCTCCAATCTATTCTAAACTCTGCTGCCCGACTAATCCACCTGTCCCCCCGCTATTCGCCGGCCTCTCCCCACTGTCAATCCTTTCACTGGCTCCCCATTGCCCAGAGACTCCAGTACAAAACCCTAACCATGACGTACAAAGCCATCCACAACCTGTCTCCTCCTTACATCTGTGACCTCATCTCCCGGTACTTTCCTTCACGCAACCTCCGATCCTCACAAGATCTCCTTCTCTACTCCCCTCTTATCTCCTCTTCCCACAATCGTATACAAGATTTCTCTCGCGTATCACCCCTACTCTGGAACCCTCTACCACAACACATCAGACTCTCGCCCACCATCGAAACCTTCAAAAAGAATCTGAAGACCCACCTCTTCCGGCAAGCCTACAACCTGCAGTAACCACCGATCGACCAAACCGCTGCATGACCAGCTCTACCCTCACCTACTGTATCCTCACCCATCCCTTGTAGATTGTGAGCCTTCGCGGGCAGGGTCCTCTCTCCTACTGTACCTATTATGACTTGTATTGTTCAAGATTATTGTACTTGTTTTTATTATGTATACCCCTCCTCACTTGTAAAGCGCCATGGAATAAATGGCGCTATAACAATAAATAATAATAATAATAATAATATTACGAAGGAAAGTCCCACCTCCGGGACGGTTTTACGGTATCAGTGGACACATTTTATAAGTGTTAAGTTCTGCGTGTGCAAGGAGCTAAACAAAAATAGCTACCTTTTCCTTGTGCAGCATTACTGCTGCACAAGGTGGCTCTTTCAGTAACAAACGCCTTGGGGGGGGGGATAGGTTCCATTACATTTCAGTTGTTGTGTCAGCGTGGCGGTCGCAGGACACATTGCCGGCTACACAGCTGGGGATCAGCTGACATTACTGACACCCAATAACACTGGGTCGTATGTTTTGACTGTGCAGATGGCACTTCTGAGCCTCAACTGGCGGTGTTGGAGCCCAGGAATTAAAGTTCAGGTGGTAGAAAGATGAACACAACAGGAGACCTGGATACTGTAGACAGTCACCTAATTTTTTAATCAGGAAGAGGAGTGGCAAATTCCTGCGAGATCCAGGCCTTGTTCACTTTCAGGAAAGTAAGCCGGTCAACGTTATCGGAGGATAGTCGCATGCGACGGTCAGTTAGTACACCACCTGCAGCACTAAAGACGCGTTCCGATAATACACTAGCCGCAGGGCAAGCCAGCACCTCCAATGCATACTGGCTTAGCTCTGACCATGTATCCAGCTTTGAGACCCAAAACTTGAAAGGGGAAGAGCCGTCTGGGAGTACAGCAAGAGGGCAAGACATGTAGTCTGTCACCATCTGACGGAACCGTTGCCTCCTGCTGACTGGAGCCGTCTGTGATGGTGTAGACTTTTGTGGCGGGCACAAAAAACTGTGCCACAGTTGGGCCATACTGGTCTTGCCTTGGGCAGAGGCACTGCTTCTGCTCCCTCTTTGTGCAGAGCCTCCTCCACTGCCTGGACGCACTGAGCTGCTTTGTAATGCACTAGCAGCACTTCTCTCAGTTGGAATGGAGAAGATGATGGAATTCACCAGTGTGTCTTGGTACTCCCGCATTTTTCGCTCCCGGTTCAACGGTGTGATGAGGCTTTCTATGTTGTCCCGGTAGCGAGGATCGAGGAGGGTGAACACCCAATAATCAGACATGTTGAGAATGTGGGCGATGCGGCGGTCGTTTCTCAGGCAATGCAGCATGTAATCCACCATGTGCTGCAGACTGCCAACTGGCCAAGAAACGCTGTCCCCTGCTGGAGGCGTGATCTCTGCCCGCTCGTCATCACCCCACCCTCGCTGTACACACTGAGTACTGGACAATTGTGTAACTCCCTCCTCTGGACGGATGTCTTCCTCCTCCATTGACTCCTCCTCATCCTCCTCACAAACTGTCCCCTGCCTACGCGTTTGTGAGGAACCACGTGGCGCTGACTGTCCAGAAGATGATGGAAATGGTGAATCCTCATCCTCCACCTCTTCCACAACATCATCCCTTAGCGCTTGCAGTGATTTTTCAAGCAGGCAGATAAGGGGGACAGTCATGCTGACTAGTGCATCATCTGCACTCGCCATCCTCGTGGAATAATCGAAGGGACGCAAAACCTGGCAGACGTCCTTCATAGTGGCCCACTCTGTGGTTGTGAAGTCTGAACGGCGCGGAGTGCGACTTCTTTGCGCCTGATGCAGCTGGTACTCCATTACAGCTTGCTGCTGCTCACACAACCGCTCCAACATATGTAATGTGGAATTCCACCTGGTAGGTAGGTCACATATGATGCGATGTTCCGGCAGGCGGTGTCGGCGCTGCAGAGCCGCAATGCGCGCTTTTGCCGTGCTGGAACGCCGCAAGTGAGCACACTCTAGGCGGACCTTGTGCAGCAGTGCATCAAGGTCCGGATAGTCCCTCAAAAAACTCTGCACGACCAAATTGAGCACATGTGCCAGACATGGGATGTGAGTGAGGTTGCCGAGGCCCAGAGCTGCCACCAGATTTCGGCCATTATCACACACTACCATGCCTGGCTGGAGATTCGCTGGCACAAACCACACATCGCTCTCCTGCTTGATGGCATTCCAGAGCTCCTGCGCTGTGTGGCTTCGATTCCCCAAAGAAATTAATTTCAAGACGGCCTGTTGACGTTTGGCCACGGCTGTGCTCATGTCGGTCGTAACAGGTAAACGTTCATCATGGGTCCATGTGGAGGTGGACTGTGACGGCTCCTGCAGCGACGATTCTGAGGAACTGGTGTAAGAGGAGGAGTCAATGCGTACAGAATGGATTCCTGCAATCCTTGGAGTGGGCAGGACACGTCCTGCGCCACTCGCATGATCTGTACCCGGCTCAATGACATTAACCCAATGCGCAGTGAGGGAAAGGTATCGCCCCTGTCCATGTTGACTGGTCCACGCATCGGTGGTGAGGTGGACCTTGCTACTGACGGCGTTCAGTAGCGCGTGTTTTATGTGTCCCTCCACATGCTTGTGCAGGGCAGGGACAGCTTGCCTGCTGAAGTAAAAGCGGCTGGGCACATTGTACTGTGGGACTGCCAATGACATCAAGTCACGGAAGCTGTCAGTCTCCACCAGCCTGAATGACAGCATTTCCAGTGACAGAAGTTTGGCAATGCCTGCAGTCAGAGCCTGTGCTCGTGGGTTGTTTGACGAGAAAGGCCGCCTTTTCTCCCATGCCTGTACTACCGATGGCTGTAGACTGGGCTGGGAGTGTGTGGATGACTGGGAAAGTGGTGCTGCGGGTGGAATTACAGTGGGTCTCTGGACAACAGGGCCAGAGGTTCTTCCACGGCGATCCTGGGAGGAAGCCGAACCAGCTGCGTGTGAGCTGGAGGAAGAGGCAACACGAGCTGAAGAGGTGGTAGCTGCCGCTGTTGGTTGGCCTAGCTCTTCAGTGTGTTTTTCTAACTCCGCCGCGTGCCTGTTGCGCACATGTTTCCACATGTTGGAGGTATTGAGGTTGCTGACATTTCGACCTCTTTTGACTTTGTGATGACACACCTTGCATTTGACATAGCAAATGTCATCTGCAACTGTGTCAAAAAAGGGCCAGACACTGCAAGTCTTGGGAGCGCCCTTTTTGGCTTTTGGAACAGACATGCTCCTAACGGGTGCCAAAGTGGAGGCTACAGGCTGCGCAGTCTTCCCCCTCCCTCTACCTCTTTGGCCCGTTCTAGGAATCTCTTCCTCGGAGCTGCTCCCACCACCTTCCTGTCCCTCACGCCAAGATGGGTCAAGGACCTCATCATCTACACTACCCTCTGCCACCAACTGCTCCTCCTGGGTAGTCTCAGCAGCAGAGCACGCACCAGAAAGTGGCACCTGAGTGTCATCATCAGCGGATGCGGCCTGCGATGTGGTGACCGGAGGCACTGGCCCACCCGCCTCTTCAGACTCAGAGAGAAAAAGCTGTTGGGCATCACTGCACCCTGCCTCTTCTTCCATTTCTCCAATGCTGCTTGGCTGGCCCCCTGTTTCCAAGCCAAGAGATTCAGAGAACAGAAGTAGAGACGGCTCCTGTCCTGGGCTCTCTGTCTGCCTGGCCAATTTGGCAGGTGGTGAAGAGACAGATGGCTGATCTCCAGTGCTCTGTGTCTGAGAGGATGTGGCACTAATTGAAGTCGATGCGTTAGCTGCCATCCATCCGACAACGGCTTCAATTTGGTCTTCACGCAGCTGCGGTGTACGGCGCTCTGCGACAAAGCTGCGCATGAAGGACTGTTCCCTGGTGAAACTGGGTGCTGAGGAGTCACCGGTGCCCGCAGCAGGCACAGAATCCCCACGTCCTCTCCCTGCTCCGCGCCCACGCCCACGTGCCTTACTCCCTGCCTTCTTCATCTTGGTTGACTGATAAAGATAAGCAGAAAAGTACTAACGGCTTTGTGTGCTTATTCCTGAACAGCTCCGAGTCCTAACAGGTATAGGAAACACCAATTTTCTAAAGTGTGGACTAGACTTTAATATGAGCTAATGTGGCCTACACAAATGTAAAGTGGTGTGTTTGGTGAACTTTATTATTTATTTATTTTTTGGGGGCTGAACTGACAACAGAGAGAGCTGCAGTCACACGGAGACCGTGCAGACAGCCGTAAACGGCACTGCAAGGCCCAAAAAACCTCCTCTACTTTATCCTATGTAGTGAAACCACCCTCCCTGAACTGAATACAACCAGCTACGGATGGCCTATGGCTGCACACACACTAGAGAGTGGGCTGCACTCACACACACACACACACACACAGACCTTGCAGATCGCTGTGAAAACAGCGCTGCAAGGCAAAAGCAAGGTGATTAGTAGGTGAACACAGCGGTTGCTAAATTAGCCTTGGAAAAGCACAAAGAAGCAAATCGCTATCTCTAAACTGGCCCTCAGTCAGCAAACAGCGTCCTGTCACTAACTGAATTCACAGCAGAGTGAGCGAAAAATGGCGCCAGCGACTTTTAAACTGCATCATGACATCATTTCAGCAGCCAATCACAGCCTTGCCAGTAGTTTCATGCCCTCCATGCTGAACAGGATGTGCCCACACTTGGAATCATTCTCATTGGCTGATTTCGTGCAAATTTGTGCAGTTTGAATCCTGGGAACTTCCGATTCCGGTATCCGATACGCGGCAAGTATCGGATCTCGGTATCGGGATTCCGATACCGCTAAGTATCGGCCGATACCCGATACTTGCGGTATCGGAATGCTCAACACTACTGGAGAGACTTTGGAGGAAGAAGTCGGTTTTCTTTTGTCTGGAAATAGAAACTTTCTGAGCTCCAAAACCAGAGGCTTCTACTGCACTACAGGAAAGTGATCTGTTGAAGGTAAGAGGAGGGGGGCTGCACTTTACCCGCTTTATATCACTTGGCATGCTGGGACCCTAACAAAGAGTCTTATCACATATTGTTTACAGTGCACAAGCCTGATTGTAATATTTTTTTTTTCTTTTTAGTTTACTGACATCTAAAATTACAATGGCACAGTCTACTTCCAGGGGATTGACTGACCATTAGTGTTGAGCATTCCAATACTGCAAATATCGGGTATCGGCCGATATTCGCTGTATCAGAATTCCGATATCGAGTTTCGATATTTTTGTGATATCGGAAATCGGAATGGGAAGTTCCTATAAGTTCCCAGGCATGTGCGGTGCGTATGGTTCCCAGGGTCTGGAGGAGAGGAGACTCTCCTTCAGACCCTGGGATCCATATTCATGTAAAAAATAAAGAATAAAAATAAAAAATATGGACATACTCCTCCGACGGACCCGGACCTCAGCCGTGCAAGCGGCAGCCTCCGTTCCTAAGAATGCAGTGAGTGTAGGACCTGCGATGACGTCGCGGCTTGTGATTGGTCGCGTGAGCAGTCACATGAGTGGTCACATGACCAATCACAAGCCGTGACGTCATCGAAGGTCCTTCACTCTGCATTCTTAGGAACGGAGGCAGACGCTTGCAGTGGTGACAGCCAGGGGCCGTCCGAGGGTGAGTATATCCATATTTTTAATTTTTATTCTTTATTTTTTACATGAATATGGATCCCAGGGCCTGAAGGAGAGTTTCCTCTCCTTCAGACCCTGGGAACCATCCAGGATCACTTCCAATATTTGTGTCCCATTGACTTGTATTGGTATCGGGTATCGGTATCGGCGATATCTGATATTTTTTGGATATCGGCCGATCCAATCCGATACCGATACTTTCAAATATCGGAAGGTATCGCTCAACACTACTGACCATGAAATCGAGGAGATTGTTTTCAATAGTGATGAAGAAAGTGAAATTTCTTTGTCTGATGAAGAGGACATGCCACCAGCTAATGTATCAACTTCATCGTCCAGCGATTCTTCAGATGATGAAGAAGTAGTGGATCCAGCAAAATGTTCAAATAGAACATCCAAAACGAATATTTTTTGGAACAGTACTGCTGCGGCTCCTGCACGTACCCCATCACATAACATTATTAGAGTTGCTCAAGGAGCTGTCGGAATTCCCCAATTCATGTCCAAAAGAGATGTTTTCTCTAAATTTGTTTCGGATGATATTGCAGATGAGGTAGTTTTGTGTACTAACGTAGAAGGAAAACGTATCGCATCAGGAAGAAAAAAAACATGGAAAAATATAACTAAAGAGGAACTATATGCTTATATTGGCCTTACTCTTCTGGCAGGGTCGACAAAATCATACGATGTTCCAATCAGAGAGTTATTTCAGAACCCATTTGCAGATCCACACTACAAAGCTACTATGTCCATCAATAGATTTGAGGGTATTCGGAGATGCCTTCGTTTTGATGAAAAGAGAACTCGCCCTGTGAGGTTGGCAACCGATAAATTAGCCCCTATTAGCTATATCTGGAATCTTTTTATCAAGAACTGTACAAAGCTTTACCATTCCAGTGATAATGTGACAGTGGACGAGCAACTTTTTGCCTTTAGGGGACGTTGCTAATTCATTCAGTATATGCCCAGTAAGCCAGCTAAGTATGGCATAAAAATTTTCTAGATGTGCGATTCAGCAAGCTATTATGGGATGAATGGTCTGATTTACTGTGGCAAAAAAGCTGATGCTCCAGTCCAGAAAGACCTATGTTCCGACATAGTAAAAACACTTGCTCTACCAATTTTCAATTCAGGAAAAAATATTACATTGGATAATTACTTTACCAATTTTTAAATGGCCAACTTTTTGCTTCAAAAGCAACTTACACTTGTTGGTACTATGAGGCCAAACCGATGCAAAATTCCTCCAATCATGAAGCACAATGCACAGCGAACAATCTGCGAGAGTGTATTCGGTTTCTGCAATCAAGCAACAATGGGGTCTTATAAAGCCAAGAAAGAAAAATCCGTGATATTACTGAGTACAATGCATCATGATGGAAGTATTGACACCAATGACAGGAAAAAAAAAACTGAAATCATACTGCATTATAATAAGACAAAAGGAGGTGTCGACAAGATGGACGAAATGATTGGAGAGTATTCGTGCAAAAGGCAGACTAAACGTTGGCCTGTTGCCCTTTTTTCCAATATCCTTGACGTGTCAGCCCTCAATAGCTACATTGTTTATTGTCAAACTAATCCAGAATTCCGTGCCAACAGGAAAGACAAGAGACGTCTATTTTTGACAGAACTTTGTTATGAACTTTTGATGCCTACTATGATGGAGAGAAGCAGCATGATATGCTTATCAAGGCAAATTACGGAGGCAATGATCCGATGTGGAATACGCTTTCTGGAACATCCAGAGCAAAGAGAAAAAAAAAGAAAGCGCTGCTATATTTGTCCAGCAAAGAAGGAAAGAAAATCGGAGCATTTCTGTTCTACTTGCGGACAAAATGTATGCAAGGAACATTCAGCCGAAAAAATAATATGCGAGAATTGTCGGGGGAATATGTAAAGTTACAAATAAATATTCCAACATCAAGTTTGCTACAACCAAAAAATGTTTTCAGAAAAAAATTGCATCTAGAATGCCTATATTTGGCGTGCCCGTTTACTTACTTTTTTGTTGTTTTATGCACATAATTATGTTTTGAAATATACACATCTTAGGCTGTGTTCCCAGTAGCGCTGGGGTTCACCAGAAGGGGATCCATAATGGATCTGACCTCCTGGTAACTCCAGCTAAGGCTGCCGGAATGGCGGGATTCTGCCAGCCTTAGCTGGGGTCACTAGGAGGTCAGATCCATTACGGATCCCCTCCTGGCGGACCCCAGCGCTACTTGGAATGCATCCTTACCTTGCAATTGTAAAATAAATTTTGAAAAGTATTTTTATTTGAGTTATTCCGTGTTATTTGCACACAGGCATAAAAGGCCCCAGGTGCGTGAATATGGGGTAGTCCCAAAAAAAGGTTGTTATACCAAAATGCCTATAACATAAAAATATATGAACAACTGGAAATTACTAACAACTATATACCTGAGGAATACCTAGAGTTTCAAAATTCTAACTAAAGTAATTTTACAGAAAATAGAAAACAAGTAACCTGCGAAGCCCCAGGTATGCATCCGCCAGCCTTAGCTGGGGTCACCAGGAGGTCAGATCCATTACGGAATCCCATCCTGGCGGACCCCTGCACTAGTGGGAATGCATCCTTACTTTGCAATAAACTTTGAAAAGTATTTCTATTTGAGTTATTCCATGATAATTGTAAACAGGCCTAAAAGGCCACAGGTGCGTGAATGTGTAGATTTCTATGGGTATGCGTTCTAGGGTTAAGCATATTACACCCCTGTGCCTCAGTGGAAACAGCTCGGTTTTAGATTCAGCCACGTTTAAGCATCTTACACCCCTGTGCCTCAGTGGAAACAGCTCGATTTTTAACTCATCCACATTTATGCACCTTTCACCCCTATGCCTCAGAGGAAACAGTTTGATTTTGGATTCATCCATGTTTGAGCACCTTACACCCCTGTGCCTCAGTGGAAACAGCTCGATTTTAGATTCATCCATGTTTAAGCACCTTTCACCCCTGTGCCTCAGTGGAAACAGCTCGATTTTGGATTCATCCATATTTATGGACCTTACACCCCTGTGCCTCAGTGGAAACAGCTCGATTTTGGATTCATCCATGTTTAAGCTCCTTATGCCACGGTGTCTCGTTGGAAACAGCTTGATTTTGGATTCATCCACGTTTAAGCACCTTACACCCCTGTGTATCAGTGGAAACAGCTCGATTTTGGATTCATCCATGTTTTAGCACCTTACACCCCTGTGCCTCAGGAGAAACAGCCCGATTTTGGATTTATCCATGTTTTAGCACCTTATACCCCTGTGCCTCATTGGAAACAGCTCGATTTTTGATTCATCCACATTTAAGCACCTTACACCCCTGTGCCTCATTGGAAACAGCTTTATTTTGGATTCATCCATGTTTAAGCACCTTACACCCCTGTGCCTCAGTGGAAACAGCTCGATTTTGGATTCATCCATGTTTAAGCACCTTTCACCCCCTATGCCTCAGTGGAAACAGCTCGATTTTGGATTCATCCATGTTTAAGCACGTTACACCCCTGTGGCTCAGTGGAAACAGCTCGATTTTGGATTCATTCACGTTAAACACCTTACACCCCAGTGCCTCAGTGGAAACAGATTTGATTTTGGATTAATCCATGTTTAAGCACCTTACACCCCTGTGCCTCAGTGGAAACAGCTCGATTTTGAATTCATCCACATTTAAGCACCTTTCACCCCTGTGCCTCAGGGGAACCAGCTAGATTTTGGATTCATCCATGTTTAAGCACATTACACCCTTGTGCCTCAGTGGAAACAGCTCGGTTTTGGATTCAGCCACGTTTAAGCACCTTTCACCCCTGTGCCTCAGTGGAAACAGCTCGATTTTGGATTCATCCATGTTTAAGCACCTTCCACCCCTGTGCCTCAGTGGAAACAGCTCGATTTTAGATTCATCCATGTTTAAGCACCTTTCACCCCTGTGCCTCAGTGGAAACAGCTTGATTTTGGATTCATCCATATTTATGGACCTTACACCCCTGTGCCTCAGTGGAAACAGCTCGATTTTTGATTCATCCACATTTAAGCACCTTACACCCCTGTGCCTCATTGGAAACAGCTTTATTTTGGATTCATACATGTTTAAGCACCTTATACTATGGTGTCTCATTGGAAACAGCTCGATTTTGGATTCATCCATGTTTAAGCACCTTACACCCCTGTGCCTCAGTGGAAACAGCTCGATTTTGTATTCATCCATGTTTAAGCACCTTTCACCCCTATGCCTCAGTGGAAACAGCTTGATTTTGGATTCATCCATGTTTAAGCACGTTACACCCCTGTGGCTCAGTGGAAACAGCTCGATTTTGGATTCATTCACGTTAAGCACTTTACACCCCAGTGCCTCAGTGGAAACAGATTTGATTTTGGAATAATCCATGTTTAAGCACCTTACACCCCTGTGCCTCAGTGGAAACAGTTTGATTTTGGATTCATCCATGTTTGAGCACCTTACACCCCTGTGCCTCAGTGGAAACAGCTCGATTTTAGATTCATCCATGCTTAAGCACCTTTCACCCCTGTGCCTCAGTGGAAACAGCTCGATTTTGGATTCATCCATATTTATGGACCTTACACCCCTGTGCCTCAGTGGAAACAGCTCGATTTTGGATTCATCCATGTTTAAGCTCCTTATGCCACGGTGTCTCATTGGAAACAGCTTGATTTTGGATTCATCCATGTTTAAGCACCTTACACCCCTGTGTCTCAGTGGAAACAGCTCGATTTTGGATTCATCCATGTTTAAGCACCTTACACCCCTGTGCCTCAGGAGAAACAGCCCGATTTTGGATTTATCCATGTTTTAGCACCTTATATGTTGTGAATTCTGTTCTCGAGCTCCCTCCTGTGGTTGTGAATGGTACTTCGGCGAGTTCTGTTCATGGACTCCCTCTGGTGGCTGTGAGTGGAGCTGCTGGTTCTGAGATTCCTTTTCCAGCTGATCTCGTTCAGGTCTTGGCTGGCTGCTCTATTTAGCTCCACTCAGATCGTTACTGGATGCCAGCTGTCAATGTCCTAGTACTGGTTAAGTTCTCTTGGATCTTTCAGATGACCTGTCTACTTCAGCAAAAGCTAAGTCCCTGCTAGCTTATTTGTTACCACTGTGTTTTTGTCCAGCTTGCTATTATGATTTTATCTTGTTAGCTGGAAGCTCTGGGATACAGAGTGGCACCACCGCGCCGTGAGTCGGTGCGGTGGTTTTCTTTTGCACACTCTGCGTGGTTTTTGTTAGTTTTTTATGCTGACCGCAAATATACCTTTTCTATCCTCAGTCTGTTTAGTTCAGTCTGGCCTCCTATGCTGAAACCTATTTCATTCCTGTGTTTGTGACTTCCATCTTAACTCACAGTCAATATATGTGGGGGCTGCCTATTTCTTTGGGGAATTTCTCTGAGGCAAGGTAGGCTGTATTTTCTATCTTTAGGGGTAGTTAGCTCTTAGGCTGTGAAGAGGCGTCTAGGCAGAGTCAGGAACGCTCCACGGCTCTTTCTAGTTGTTGTGATAGGATTAGGGGTTGCGGTCAGCAGAGCTCCCACTTCCCAGAGCTCGTCCTGTATTGCTAGTTTGCTCATCTGGCCATTTCCAGTGCTCCTAACCACCAGCCCAACATAACAGTACAGCTGGCCCACAAAGTGTTAATGCATCTCAATAGAGGGATAAGAGAAGTTCTGAGACCATTTTTTTTTCTCTGCAGTGTGTTTTGTATTTCTTTTCCCCTTAACCTCTGGGTGGTTCAGGACACAGGTGTAGATATGGACATTCAAGGTCTGTCCTCTTGTGTGGATCAACTCACTGTAAAGGTACAAAGCATTCAAGATTATGTAGTTCAGAACCCGATGTTAGAACCCAAAATTCCAATTCCTGATTTGTTTTCTGGGGATAGATCTAAGTTCCTGAATTTCAAAAATAATTGCAGACTGTTTTTTGCTTTGAAACCCCGCTCCTCTGGTGACCCCATTCAGCAAGTAAAAATCATTATTTCTTTGCTGCGTGGCGACCCTCAAGACTGGGCATTGTCCCTTGCGCCAGGAGATCCTGCATTGCGTAATGTAGATTCGTTTTTTCTGGCGCTTGGATTGCTTTATGATGAACCAGATTCAGTGGATCAGGCAGAGAAAATTTTGCTGGCTTTGTGTCAGGGTCAGGATGAAGCGGAGGTATATTGTCAGAAGTTCAGAAAGTGGTCTGTGCTTACTCAGTGGAATGAGTGTGCCTTGGCCGCAATTTTCAGAAAGGGTCTTTCTGAAGCCCTTAAGGTCATGTTATGGTGGGATTTCCCACGCCTGCTGGTCTGAATGAGTCTATGTCCTTGGCCATTCAGATCGATCGACGCTTACGTGAGCGCAAAAATGTGCACCATTTGGCGGTGTTTCCTGAGCAGAAGCCAGAGCCTATGCAATGTGATAGGACCTTGACCAGAGCTGAACGGCAAGAATACAGACGTCAGAATGGGCTGTGTTTTTACTGTGGTGACTCTACTCATGCTATTTCTGATTGTCCTAAGCGCACTAAACGGTTCGCTAGGTCTGCCACCATTGGTACGGTACAGCCAAAATTTCTTTTGTCCGTTACTCTGATTTGCTCTTTGTCGTCCTATTCTGTTATGGCATTTGTGGATTCAGGCGCTGCCCTGAATTTGATGGACTTGGAGTTTGCCAGGCGCTGTGTTTTTTTCTTGGAGTCCTTGCAGTATCCTATTCTATTGAGAGGAATTGATGCTACACCTTTGGCCAAGAATAAGCCTCAGTACTGGACTCAATTGACCATGTGCATGGCTCCTGCACATCAGGAAGATATTCGCTTTTTGGTGTTGCATAATCTGCATGATGTGGTCGTTTTGGGTTTGCCATGGCTACAGGTCCATAATCCTGTATTGGATTGGAAATCAATGTCTGTATCCAGTTGGGGTTGTCAAGGGGTACATGGGGATGTCCCATTGTTGTCTATTTCGTCCTCCCATCCTTCTGAAGTCCCTGAGTTCTTGTCAGATTACCGGGATGTATTTGATGAGCCCAAATCCAGTGCCCTACCTCCTCATAGGGATTGCGATTGTGCTATTAATTTGATTCCTGGTAGTAAGTTTCCGAAGGGCCGACTGTTCAATTTATCTGTGCCAGAACATGCTGCAATGCGGAGTTATATAAAGGAGTCCTTGGAGAAAGGGCATATTCGCCCGTCGTCGTCACCGTTGGGAGCAGGGTTCTTTTTTGGGGCCAAGAAGGATGGTTCTCTGAGACCTTGTATAGATTACCACCTTCTTAATAAAATCACCGTCAAATTTCAGTACCCTTTGCCGCTACTGTCTGATTTGTTTGCTCGGATTAAGGGAGCTAGCTGGTTC
Organism: Ranitomeya variabilis; assembly: GCF_051348905.1. NCBI lineage: Eukaryota > Metazoa > Chordata > Amphibia > Anura > Dendrobatidae > Ranitomeya > Ranitomeya variabilis. The sequence continues at coordinate 209,895,916 of NC_135235.1, read as the reverse complement.
ACCAAGATAGATCTTCGAGGGGCGTATAATCTTGTGCGTATTAAACGGGGCGACGAATGGAAAACAGCATTTAATACGCCCGAGGGCCATTTTGAGTACTTGGTGATGCCATTCAGGCTTTCTAATGATCCATCTGTGTTTCAGTCCTTTATGCATGACATCTTCCGAAAGTACCTGGATAGATTCATGATTGTATATTTGGATGATATTTTGGTCTTTTCGGACGATTGGGAGTCTCATGTGAAGCAGTTCAGAATGGTGTTCCAGGTCCTTCGTGCTCATTCCTTGTTTGTGAAGGGGTCTAAATGTCTCTTTGGAGTTCAGAAGGTTTCATTTTTGGGCTTCATTTTTTCCCCTTCTACTATCGAGATGGACCCTGTTAAAGTTCAGGCCATTTATGATTGTACTCAGCCTACTTCTGTGAAGAGCCTTCAGAAATTTCTGGGCTTTGCTAATTTTTACCGTCGCTTCATCGCTAATTTTTCTAGTGTTGTTAAACCATTGACTGATTTGACCAAGAAAGGTGCTGATGTGGTCAATTGGTCCTCTGCGGCCGTTGAGGCTTTTCAGGAGCTGAAGCGTCGTTTTTCTTCTGCCTCTGTGTTGTGTCAGCCAGATGTTTCGCTCCCGTTTCAGGTCGAGGTGGATGCTTCTGAGATTGGAGCAGGGGCTGTTTTGTCTCAAAGAGGCTCTGATGGCTCTGTGATGAAACCATGTGCTTTCTTTTCTAGAAAGTTTTCGCCTGCTGAGCGCAATTATGATGTGGGTAATCGAGAGTTGTTGGCTATGAAGTGGGCGTTTGAGGAGTGGCGACATTGGCTTGAAGGAGCCAAACATCGCGTGGTGGTCTTGACGGATCACAAGAATCTGACTTATCTCGAGTCTGCCAAGCGGTTGAATCCTAGACAGGCTCGATGGTCGCTGTTTTTCTCCCGCTTCAATTTTGTGGTTTCGTACCTTCCGGGTTCTAAGAATGTGAAGGCTGATGCCCTTTCAAGGAGTTTTGTGCCTGATTCTCCGGGAGTTCCTGAGACGGCTGGTATTCTCAAAGAGGGGGTAATTTTGTCTGCCATCTCCCCTGATTTGCGGCGGGTGCTGTAGGAGTTTCAGGCTGATAGACCTGACCATTGCCCAGCGGAGAAGCTGTTTGTCCCTGATAGATGGACTACTAGAGTTATCTCTGAGGTTCATTGTTCGGTGTTGGCTGGTCATCCTGGAATCTTTGGTACCAGAGATTTGGTGGCTAGATCCTTTTGGTGGCCTTCCTTGTCACGAGATGTGCGTTCTTTTGTGCAGTCCTGTGGGACTTGTGCTTGGGCTAAGCCCTGCTGTTCTCGTGCCAGTGGGTTGCTTTTGCCCTTGCCGGTCCCGAAAAGGCCCTGGACGCATATTTCCATGGATTTTATTTCAGATCTCCCTGTCTCTCAGAGGATGTCAGTTATCTGGGTGGTTTTTGATCGCTTCTCTAAGATGGTCCATTTGGTACCTTTGCCTAAGTTGCCTTCCTCCTCTGATTTGGTTCCATTGTTTTTCCAGCATGTGGTTCGTTTACATGGCATTCCGGAGAACATCGTGTCGGACAGAGGTTCCCAGTTTGTTTCAAGATTTTGGCGGTCCTTTTGTGCTAAGATGGGCATTGATTTGTCTTTTTCTTCAGCTTGCCATCCTCAGACAAATGGCCAAACCGAATGAACCAATCAGACTTTGGAAACATATCTGAGATGCTTTGTTTCTGCTGATCAGGATGATTGGGTGTCCTTCTTGCCTTTGGCTGAGTTCGCCCTTAATAATCGGGCCAGCTCGGCCACTTTGGTTTCGCCTTTTTTCTGTAATTCTGGTTTCCACCCTCATTTTTCTTCAGGGCAGGTTGAGCCTTCGGACTGTCCTGGTGTGGATTCTGTGGTGGACAGGTTGCAGCAAATTTGGACTCACGTAGTGGACAATTTGACATTGTCCCAGGAGAAGGCTCAACGTTTCGCTAACCGCCGTCGCTGTGTTGGTCCCCGACTTCGTGTTGGGGATTTGGTTTGGTTGTCGTCTCGTTTTGTTCCTATGAAGGTTTCTTCTCCTAAGTTTAAGCCTCGTTTCATTGGTCCTTATAAGATTTCTGAAATTATTAATCCTGTGTCATTTCGTTTGGACCTTCCAGCTTCTTTCGCCATCCATAATGTGTTCCATAGGTCGTTGTTGCGGAGATATGTGGCTCCTATGGTTCCCTCCGTTGATCCTCCTGCCCCGGTGTTGGTTGAGGGGGAGTTGGAGTATGTGGTGGAGAAGATTTTAGATTCTCGTATTTCGAGACGGAAACTTCAGTACCTAGTCAAGTGGAAAGGTTATGGTCAGGAGGATAATTCCTGGGTGGTTGCCTCTGATGTTCATGCTGCCGATCTTGTTCGTGCCTTTCATTTGGCTCGTCCGGAGCAGCCTGGAGGCTCTGGTGAGGGTTCGGTGACCCCTCCTCAAGGGGGGGGTACTGTTGTGAATTCTGTTCTCGAGCTCCCTCCTGTGGTTGTGAATGGTACTTCGGCGAGTTCTGTTCATGGACTCCCTCTGGTGGCTGTGAGTGGAGCTGCTGGTTCTGAGATTCCTTCTCCAGCTGATCTCGTTCAGGTCTTGGCTGGCTACTCTATTTAGCTCCACTCAGATCGTTACTGGATGCCAGCTGTCAATGTCCTAGTACTGGTTCAGTTCTCTTGGATCTTTCAGATGACCTGTCTACTTCAGCAAAAGCTAAGTCCCTGCTAGCTTATTTGTTACCACTGTGTTTTTGTCCAGCTTGCTATTATGATTTTATCTTGTTAGCTGGAAGCTCTGGGATGCAGAGTGGCACCACCGCGCCGTGAGTCGGTGCGGTGGTTTTCTTTCGCACACTCTGCGTGGTTTTTGTCAGTTTTTTATGCTGACCGCAAAGATACCTTTTCTATCCTCAGTCTGTTTAGTTCAGTCTGGCCTCCTATGCTGAAACCTATTTCATTCCTGTGTTTGTGACTTCCATCTTAACTCACAGTCAATATATGTGGGGGCTGCCTATTTCTTTGGGGAATTTCTCTGAGGCAAGGTAGGCTGTATTTTCTATCTTTAGGGGTAGTTAGCTCTTAGGCTGTGAAGAGGCGTCTAGGCAGAGTCAGGAACGCTCCACGGCTCTTTCTAGTTGTTGTGATAGGATTAGGGGTTGCGGTCAGCAGAGCTCCCACTTCCCAGAGCTCGTCCTGTATTGCTAGTTTGCTCATCTGGTCATTTCCAGTGCACCTAACCACCAGCCCAACATAACACTTATACCCCTGTGCCTCATTGGAAACAGCTCGATTTTTGATTCATCCACATTTAAGCACCTTACACCCCTGTGCCTCATTGGAAACAGCTTTATTTTGGATTCATACATGTTTAAGCACCTTATACTATGGTGTCTCATTGGAAACAGCTCGATTTTGGATTCATCCATGTTTAAGCACCTTACACCCCTGTGCCTCAGTGGAAACAGCTCGATTTTGTATTCATCCATGTTTAAGCACCTTTCACCCCTGTGCCTCAGTGGAAACAGCTCGATTTTGGATTCATCCATGTTTAAGCTCCTTATACCACGGTGTCTCATTGAAAACAGCTTGATTTTGGATTCATCCACGTTTAAGCACCTTTTCACCCCTGTGCCTCAGTGGAAACAGCCCAATTTTGGATTTGTCCATGTTTTAGCACCTTATACCCCTGTGCCTCATTGGAAACAGCTCGATTTTGGATTCATCCACATTTAAGCACCTTACATCCCTGTGTCTTAGTGGAAACAGCTCGATTTTGGATTCATTCATGTTTAAGCACCTTACACCCCTGTGCCTCAGTGGAAACAGCTCAATTTTGGATTTGTCCATGTTTTAGCACCTTATACCCCTGTGCCTCATTGGAAACAGCTCGATTTTTTATTCATCCACGTTTAAGCACCTTACACCCCTGTGCCTCATTGCAAACAGCTTGATTTTGGATTCAACCATGTTTAAGCACCTTATACTATGATATCTCATTGGAAACAGCTCGATTTTGGATTCATCCATGTTTAAGCACCTTACACCCCTGTGCCTCAGTGGAAGCAACTCAATTTTGGATTCATCCACATTTAAGCACCTTACACCCCTGTGCCTCAGTGGAAAAAGCTCAATTGTGCATTCATCCAATTTTTAGCACCTTACACCACTATGTCTCACTGGAAGCAGCTCAATTTTGCATTCAGCCAATTTTCAGCACCTTACAGCACTGCATCTCATTGGTTGCAGCTTGATTTTGGATTCATCCTCGTTTAAGAATCTTACACCCCTGTGTCTCAGTGGAAACAGGTCAGTTTTGCATTTATCCAATTTTCAGCATCTTACACCACTATGTCTCACTGGTAGCAGCTCGATTTTGGATTCATCCACATTTAAGCACCTTACACCATTATGTCTCAGTGGAAACAGACTGATTTTGCAGTCATCCAATTTTCAGTACCTTACACCACTATGTGTCACTGGAAGCAACTCGATTTTGGATTCATCCACCTTTATGAATCTTACACCATTGTGTCTCAGTGGAAACAGGTCGATTTAGCATTTATCCAATTTTCAGAATCTCACACCACTATGTCTCATTGGAAGCAGCTCGATCTCTATTTTGGATTCATCCACGTTTAAGCACCTTACACCATTGCGTCTTAGTGGAAACAGCTTGATTTTGCAGTCATCCAATTTTCAACACTTTACACAATTGTGTCTAACTAAAAGCTAGTGTTGAGCATTCTGATACCGCAAGTATCGGGTATCGGCCTATATTTGCAGTATCGGAATTCCGATACCGAGTTCCGATATTTTCAGTATATCGGATACCGGAATCGGAAGTTCCCATAATTCAGAGCCAGAATTCAGCCAATGAGGAATGTTTAGAAGTGTGGGCACATCCTGTTCTGCATGGTAGGCATGTAAGTACTGGCATGGCTGTGATTGGCTGCTGAAATGATGTCATGATGCACTATAAAAGTCACCGCCGCCATTTTGGGCTCACTCTGCTGTGAATTCAGTTAGGGACAGGAAGCTGTGTTCTGACTGAGGGCCAGTTTAGAGACAGCAATTTGCTTTATTGTGCTTTACCCAGGCTAATTTAGCAACCGCTTGTGCTGTTCACAGCTGTCTGCAAGGTCTCTGTGTGTGTGAGTGCAGCTCACTCTGTAGTCTGTCTGCAGCCACAGCCGGTTGTAGTCAGCTCAGGGTGCGTCACTGCCTCATACTGTTCAATCCATTGTCCTTTTTTGCAATTAGTGCAGCCTGCTGCACATTTTTTCAAATATTTCCTATTAGTGGCTTTCCATCTGTATCCAGCTAGATTGTGGAAAAACACTGTATAGGATTACATAGAGGAGCTGTTATTGGCCTTGCAGCGCCGTTTATGGCTGTCTGCACAGTCTCTGTGTGAGTGCACATCGCTCTGTAGTCTGTCCGCAGCCACAGCCGGTTGTAGTCAGCTCAGGGTGCGTCACTGCCTCATACCGTTCCATTGTCCTTTTTTGCAATTAGTGCAGCCTGCTGCACATTTTTCCAAATATTTCCTATTAGTGGCTTTCCATCCGTATCCAGCTAGATTGTGGAAAAACACTATATAGGATTACATAGAGGAGCTGGTTTTGGCCTTGCAGTGCCTTTTATGGCTGTCTGCATGGTCTCTGTGTGAGTGCACATTGCTCTGTAGTCTGTCCGCAGCCACAGCCGGTTGTAGTAAGCTCAGGGTGTGTCACTGCCTCATACCGTTCCATTGTCCTTTCTTGCAATTAGTGCAGCCTGCTGCAAATTTTTTCGAATTTATCCTATTAGTGGCTTTCCATCCGTATCCTGCTAGATTTTGGAAAAACACTATATAGGATTACGTAGAGGAGCATTTTTTGGCCTTGCAGCGCCGTTTACATCTGTCTGCACGGTCTGTTTGTGAGTGCAGCTCGCTCTGTAGTCTGTTCTGCCACCACAGCCAGTTGTAGTCAGCTCAGGGTGTGTCACTGCCTCATACCGTTCCATTAACCTTTTTTGCAATTAGTCCAGCCTGCTGCACATTTTTTCAAATTTATCCTATTAGTGGCTTTCCATCCGTATCCTGCTAGATTTTGGAAAAACACTATATAGGATTACGTAGAGGAGCGTTTTTTGGCCTCGCAGCGCCGTTTACGGCTGTCTGCATGGTCTGTGTGTGAGTGCAGCTCACTCTGTAGTCTGTTCTGTGGAAAAAACAAACAGTTTATAAAGTTCACCAAACACTCCACTTTAGAGTTGTGTAGGCCACATTAGCTCATATTAAAGTCTAGTCCACACTTGATAAAATTAGTGTTCCTTATAACTGTTAGCAGCTGTTCAGGAATAAGCACACTAAGCCCTTAGTACTTTTCTGCCTATTTTTATCAGTCTACCAAGATGAAGAAGGCAGGGAGTAAGGCACATGGGCGTGGGCGTGGAGCAGGGAGAGGACGTGGGGATTCTGTGCCTGCTGCGGGCACTGGTGAATCATCATCCCCCAGTTTTAGCAGGGAACAGTCCTTCATGCGCAGCTTTGTAGTAGCTCACTGCGGGACGAACAAATTGAAGCCGTTGTCGGATGGATGGCAGGTAACGCATCGACTTCAATTAGTGCCACATCCTCTCAGGCACAGAGCACTGAAGAGCACCCATCTGTCTCTTCACCACCTGCCAAATTGACCTGGCAGTCAGAGAGCCCAGGACAGGAGCCATCTCTACTTCTGTTCTCTGAATCTCTTGGCTTGGAAAGAGGGGGCCAGCCAAGCAGCATTGGAGAAATGGAAGAGGCAGTATGCAGTGATGCCCAACAGCTTTGTCTCTCTGACTCTGAAGAGACAGGTGGGCCAGTGCCTCCGGTCAGCACACCTCAATACGTGTCTGATGATGAGACTCAGGTGCCACTTTCAGGTGCGTACTGTGCTGCCGAGAATACCCAGGAGAAGCAGTTGGTGGAAGAGGGTAGTGTAGATGATGAGGTCCTTGAGATTCCCTGAATGGCCCAAAGAGGGAGAGGGAGGGGGAAGACTGCGGAGCCTGTAGCCTCCACTTCGGCATCCGTTAGGAGAATGCCTCTTCCAAAAGCCAAAATGGGCGCTCCCAAGACTTGCAGTGCCTGGTCCTTTTTTGACACAGTTGCAGATGACATTTGCTTTATCAAATGCAAGGTGTATCATCACAAAGTCAAAAGAGGGAAAAATGTCAGCAACCTCAATACCACAAATATGTGGAAACTAGTGTTGAGCGATACCGTCCGATACTTGAAAGTATCGGTATCGGAAAGTATCGGCCGATACCGGCAAAGTATCGGATCCAATCCGATACCGATACCCGATACCAATACAAGTCAATGGGACTCAAGTATCGGACGGTATCCCTGATGGTTCCCAGGGTCTGAAGGAGAGGAAACTCTCCTTCAGGCCCTGGGATCCATATTAATGTGTAAAAGAAAGAATTAAAATAAAAAATATTGCTATACTCACCTCTCCGATGCAGCCTGCACCTTACCGAGGGAACCGGCAGCGTTGTTTGCTTAAAATTCGCGCGTTTACTTCCTTATGTGAAGTCCCGGCTTGTGATTGGTCGCGTGCCGCCCATGTGGCCGCGACGCGACCAATCACAGCAAGCCGTGACATAATTTCAGGTCCTTCAGGATTTTAAAATTACGTTCTGGCTTGTGATTGGTCGCGTCGCGGTCACATGGGCGACGCGACCAATCACAAGCCGTGATGTCACGGGAGGCTGGACACGCGCGCATTTTAAAATCGGCCGATACCCGATACTTGCGGTATCGGAATGCTCAACACTAGTGGAAACATGTGCGGACCAAGCACGCGGTGGAGTTACAAAAACACACAGAAGACCTAGGCCAACCTACAGCGGCACCTACCACCTCTTCAGCTCGTGTTGTTGCCTCTTCCTCCAGCTCGCACACAGCTGGTTTGGCTTCCTCACAGGATCACCATGGAAGAACCTCTGGCACTGTTGTCCACAGACCCAGTGTAATTCCACCCACAGCACCACGTTCCCAGTCATTCTCACACTCCCAGCCCAGTCTACAGCCATCGGTAGCACAGGCATGGGAGAAAAGGCAGCCATTCTCGGCAAACCACCCCTGAGCACAGGCTCTGAATGCTGGCATTGCAGAACTACTGTCCCTTGAAATGCTGTCATTCAGGCTGGTGGAGACTGACAGCTTCCGTAACTTGATGGCATTGGCAGTCCCATAATACAATGTGCCCAGCCGCTTTTGTTTCAGCAGGCAAGCCGTCCCTGCCCTGCACAAGCATGTGGAGGGACACATAAAACACGGGCTACTGAACGCCATCAGTAGCAAGGTCCACCTCACCACCGATGCGTGGACCAGTCACCATGGACAGAGGTGATAGGTGGAATTCCACGTTACATATGTTGGAGTGGTTGTGTGAGCAGTAGCAACTAGTAATGGAGTACCAGCTGCATCAGGCGCAAAGAAGTCGCACTGCGCGCTGTTCAGACTTCACAACCACAGAGTGGGCCACTATGAAGGACTTCTGCCAGGTTTTGCGTTCCTTCGATGATTCCATGCGGATGGCGAGTGCAGATGATGCACCAGTCAGCATGACTCTCCCCCTTATCTGCCTGCTTCAACAAACACTGCAAGCGCTAAGGGATGATGTTGTGAAAGAAGTGGAGGATGAGGAGTCACCAATTCCATCAGCTTCTGGAGAGTCAGCGCTACATGGTTCCTCACAAAGGCCTTGGCAGGGGTCACTTTGTGAGGAGGATGAGGAGGAGTCAATAAAGGAGGAAGACATTGGTCCAGAGGAGGGAGATACACAATTCTCCAATAGTCAGTGTGTAGAGCAGGCAGAGATCACGCCTCAAGCGGGGACAGCGTTTCTTGGCCAGTTGGCAGTCTGCAGCACATGGTTGATTACATGCTGCAGTGCCTGAGAAATGACTGCCGCATCGCCCATATTCTCAACACGGCTGATTATTGGGTGTACACCCTCCTAGATCCTCGCTACCGGGACAACTTACAAAGCCTCATAACACCGTTGAACCGGGAGCGTAAAATGCGGGAGTACCAAGACACACTGGTGAATTCCATCATCTTCTCCAGTCCAACTGAAAGCAGTGCTGCTAGTTCTTTACAAAGCAGCTCAGTGCTTCGAGGCAGTGGAGGAAGCTCTGCACAAAGAGGGAGCAGAAGCAGTGCCTCAGCACAAGGCAAGACCAGTATGGCCCAACTGTGGCACAGTTTTGTGTGCCCGCCACAAATGTCTACACCATCACAGGCGGCTCCAGTCAGCAGGAGGCAACGTTTCCGTCAGATGGTGACAGACTACATGTCTTGCCCTCTTACTGTACTCCCAGACAGCTCTTCCCCCTTCAAGTTTTGGGTCTCTAAGCTGGATACATGGCCAAAGCTAAGCCAGAATGCATTGCAGGTGCTGGCTTGCCCTACTGCCAGTGTATTATCGGAACGCGTCTTTAGTGCCGAAGGTGGTGTACTAACAGATGTGACTATCCTCCGATAACGTTGACCGGCTTACTTTTCTGAAAATGAACAAGGCCTGGATCTCGCAGGAATTTGCCACTCCTCATCCAGATTAAATAATTGGTTGGCTACAGTATCCAGGTCTCCTGTTGCATTCATGTTCCTACCACCTGAACTGTAATCCCTGGGCTCCAACACTGCCAGTTGATGCTCAGAAGTGCCGTCTGCACAGTCAAAACACATGACCCAGTGTTATTGGGTTTCAGTAACATCAGCTGATCCCCAGCTGTGTATCCGGCAATGTGTCCTGCGACCGCCACGCTGACACAACAACACAAATTAAAGGGAACCTGTCCCCCCCAGGCGTTTGTAACTAGAAGAGCCACCTTGTGCAGCACTAATGCTGCATTTTTACAAGGTGGCTCATTTAGTTATTCTCCTTGCACACACAGAACTAAACACTTATAAAATGTGTCCCTGTAAAACCATCCCTGAGGTGTGAATTTCCTTCGTAATGACACACAGCAACCCCCTTGGCGCTGTGCGCCGCCTCCTCAGCGTTGTTTGAATCTGTCCCAGAGCCTGCGCTGTTATGTTATCCCTTGGCCATGCACAGTTAGCGCTGCTCGTCTTCTGACATCATTTGTTGTCAGGCTGGCTGTGCCTGTGCGGCCGCCCTGCCCGATATAACGCCCCGCAGTGTCTTATTTATTCTCACTGCGGGGCTGTGATTCATGGGCATGCGCAGTGCATATCTTCGCCTCTCACTCATCTCCTTCCGCCTTCTTTAGACTGTGCGGCTTCACGGCCGTGGCATGTGAGTAGGGATCAGCTGACGCCGCACAGTCTGAAGCAGGCGTAAGAACATGAGTGAGAGGCGAAGATATTTACTGCGCAAGGCCTTGAATCCCAGCCCCGCAGTGTGAATAAATCAGAAGACACTGTAAGGCTGGGATTCATGGGCAGCACCACCGCACAGGCTGACATCAAATGCTGTCAGAAGACGGGCAGCGCTAACAGCGCATGGCCAAGGGATAACATAACAGCGCAGACTCCGGTACACAAAAAAGCAATGCTCAGGAGGCTGCGCCCAGCACCAAGGGGGTATTTTTGACAGCTGTGCTGCGTCTTATTAGGAGCCTCCATGACGGTTTCACGGTATGAGTGGCACAATTTTATAAGTGTTTCGTTCAGCGTGTGCAAGGAGCATAATTAAAAGAGCAACCATTTCCTTGTGCAGCATTACTGCTGCACAAGGTGGCTCTTCTAGTTACTAACGCCTGGGGGGGTTTAAAGGTTCACTTTCAATTTGCTCCAATTAGGCCTCAGCCTACACTCTGCTTCTCCTGATGACCCTGAGCTCTAACACCACCAGTTGGTGCTCGGAAGTGCTGTTTGCACAGAGAAAAACACTCGCTCCTGTGTTAGTGGGGTTCAGTAACGTCAGCTGTTCCCCTGCTGTGTATCCGGCAATGTGTCCTGCGACCGCCACGCTGACACTCCATCAGATGTTAAACTGCCTCGAGTGCAGGCTTTGGCCTACACTCTGCTCCTCCTGCTGACCCTGGGCTCCAACACCGCTAGTTGCTGCTCGGAAGTGCTGTTTGCACAGAGAAAAACACTCGCTCCTGTGTTAGTGGGGTTCAGTAACGTCAGCTGTTCCCCTGCTGTGTATCTGGCAATGTGTCCTGCGACCGCCACGCTGACACGCCATCAGATGTTAAACTGCCTCGAGTGCAGGCTTCGGCCTACACTCTGCTCCTCCTGCTGACCCTAGGCTCCAACACCGCTAGTTGCTGCTCGGAAGTGCTGTTTGCACAGAGAAAAACAATTGCTCCTGTGTTAGTGGGGTTCAGTAACGCCAGCTGCGCCCCTGCTGTGTTGCAGCAATAACTCTACCCTGCTCCTCCTGCTGTCCCTGGGCTCCAACACCGCTAGTTGCTGCTTGAAAGTGTCTTTGGCACAGGTACTCCCTCCTGCCCAGCCCGGTTACAGCATGCCAGCTGTTTCCAGGTAGTGTCAAGGTCACTTGGCCTCCAATACGTTGTCCTGTCGGGTTGAGGTCAGGTTAGCCGACTCCATGGTGCCTGCAGTTTAGGTGCTTCCTATGTGGGCTGCGGGAACTGGCAACCAAGGCTGGTTCGGTAGTGCCAATAGGAAAAGCTCCCCCTGTAGGACTGTGGATTTTCAGTAACCACGGCCAGCTCGCGGCCTAGTTACTTTTGTTTTTCCTGTGGACCTTCTTCTGCCTATCAGAGTTACAGCACCATTAGCTGGTTCTTACGAAGGCAATCTTGAATAGGTCCCCCTGGTTCCAGTACCGTCAGCTGGTTACAGGCAGAGCCTTTGGCTTAGGTTCCTCCTTTTGGGTATCCGAGTTCCACCAACGTCAGGTGGTCCTTGGTAGTGCTTTCTGGCATGGGTACCTCCTGCTTAGTAACCGGGTTCCAGCAACATCAGCTGGTCCTCGGTAGTTCCATTGGCGCCTGTACCTTCGGCTACCCATCCGGGTTCCAGTTCCGTCAGCTGGTTCTCGGCAGTGTCTTTTGCTCTTGTACCTTCTGCTCCCCATCCTGGTTCCAGTACCATCAGCTGATTCCGGGCAGAGCCTTTGGCTTAGGTGCCTCCTTCTGGGTATCCGAGTTCCACCAACGTCAGGTGGTCCTTGGTAGTGCTTTCTGGCACGGGTACCTCCTGCTTAGTAACCGGGTTCCAGCAACGTCAGCTGGTCCTCGGAAGTTCCATTGGCTCTTGTACCTTCAGCTACCCATCTGGGTTCCAGTTCCATCAGCTGGTTCTCGGCAGTGTCTTTAGCTCTTGTACCTTCTGCTCCCCATCCTGGTTCCAGTACCATCAGCTGGTTCCGGGCTGTTGTGAATTAGACTTTTTTGGCTCCCTCTTGTGGTCACTAGTGGTATGACTCTGGGATTGTCTTTCACTAGTTTGGCACCCACCTGGGTCGTTAGTCCAGGGGTGTTGCTATATAGACTTCCCGAATTCTCAGTCTGGTGCCTGGCATCGTTGTAATCAGTCCTTTCTGTTTGCTCCTGTCTGCTGGTCCTGGTTCTTGCAAAATTAAGCTAAGTCCTGCTTCCTTGTTTTTTGGTTATTTGCATTGCTCTTATTTTTTGTCCAGCTTGTACTAAATGTGATTACTGTTTTTGCTGGAAGCTCTAGGGGGCTGGTATTCTCCCCCCGGGCCGTTAGACGGTTCGGGGGTTCTTGAATATCCAGCGTGGAAATTTTGATAGGGTTTTTGCTGACCGTATAAGTCATCTTACTATATTCTGCTATTAGTCAGTGGGCCTCTCTTTGCTATATACCTAGTTCATTCTTACGTTTGTCTTTTCTTCTTACCTCACCGTTATTATTTGTTGGGGGCTTGTATCCAACTTTTGGGGTCTTTTCTCTGGAGGCAAGAAAGGTCTATCTTTTCCCTTCTAGGGTTAGTTAGTTCTCCGGCTGGCGCGAGACGTCTAGAACCAACGTAGGCACGTTCCCCGGCTGCTGCTATTTGTGGTGCTAGGATTAGATATACGGTCAGCCCAGTTACCACTGCCCTATGAGCTGGTTTTTTGTGTTTGCAGACTTGGTATTTATTTCTGAGACCCTCTGCCATTGGGGTCATAACAGTATGCCAGGCCAAGGTTGAATGTTTAATGCAGAAGTGGGATTATAAGAAAGGAAATTCTGAGTTTTTTTTTTTTTTTTCCCTCTCTTTCTTCCTCCCCTTTACCTCTGAGTGGCTTGAGCTTGCTGCAGACATGAATGTCCAGACTTTGATTACAAGTGTGGATCAGCTTGCTGCTCGTGTGCAGGGCATACAAGATTTTGTTACCAGTAGTCCAATGTCTGTACCTAAAATACCTATTCCTGAACTGTTCTCTGGAGATCGATTTAAGTTTAGGAATTTCAGGAATAATTGTAAATTGTTACTATCTCTGAGACCCCGTTCGTCTGGAGACTCAGCTCAGCAAGTTAAAATTGTTATCTCTTTCTTGCGGGGCGACCCTCCGGATTGGGCTTTCTCGCTAGCGCCAGGAGATCCGGCATTGGCGAATATTGATGCGTTTTTTCTGGCGCTCGGATTGCTTTACGAGGAACCCAATCTTGAAATTCAGGCAGAAAAAGCCTTGCTGGCTATTTCTCAGGGCCAGGATGAAGCTGAAGTGTATTGCCAAAAATTTCGGAAATGGTCCGTGCTTACTCAGTGGAATGAGTGTGCTCTGGCCGCAAATTTCAGAAATGGCCTTTCTGAAGCCATTAAGAATGTGATGGTGGGTTTCTCCATTCCTACAAGTCTGAATGATTCCATGGCGCTGGCCATTCAAATTAACAGGCGTTTGCGGGAGCGCAAAACTGCTAATCCTCTGGTGGTGTTTTCTGAACAAACACCTGATTTAATGCAATGTGATAGAATTCAGACTAGAAATGAACGGAAAAATCATAGACGTCAGAATGGGTTGTGTTTTTACTGTGGTGATTCTACACATGTTATATCAGCATGCTCTAAACGCCTTACAAGGGTTGTTAGCCCTGTCGCCATTGGTAATTTGCAACCTAAATTTATTTTGTCTGTGACTTTAATTTGCTCATTGTCTTCCTACCCTGTTATGGCGTTTGTGGATTCAGGTGCTGCCCTGAGTCTTATGGATCTGTCATTTGCCAAGCGCTGTGGTTTTGTTCTTGAGCCATTGGTAAATCCTATCCCTCTTAGAGGTATTGATGCTACGCCATTGGCGGAAAATAAACCGCAGTTTTGGACACAGGTAACCATGTGCATGACTCCTGAACATCGGGAGGTGATTTGTTTTCTTGTTCTGCATAAAATGCATGATTTGGTCGTTTTGGGTCTGCCATGGTTACAGACCCATAATCCAGTCTTGGATTGGAAGGCAATGTCTGTGTCAAGTTGGGGCTGTCAGAGAATTCATGGTGATTCCCCACCGGTGCCTATTGCTTCCTCTACTCCTTCGGAAGTTCCTGAGTATTTGTCTGATTATCAGGATGTATTCAGCGAGTCCAGGTCCAGTGCTCTTCCTCCTCATAGGGACTGTGACTGCGCTATAGATTTGATTCCGGGTAGTAAATTTCCTAAGAGAAGATTATTTAATTTGTCTGTACCTGAGCATACCGCAATGCGTTCGTATATCAAGGAATCTCTGGAGAAGGGGCATATCCGTCCATCCTCTTCCCCTCTTGGTGCGGGATTCTTTTTTGTGGCCAAGAAGGACGGATCTTTGAGACCTTGTATTGACTATCGGCTTCTGAATAAAATCACTGTTAAATTTCAGTATCCTTTGCCTCTGTTGTCGGACTTGTTTGCCCGGATTAAAGGTGCCAAGTGGTTCACCAAGATAGATCTTCGTGGTGCGTACAACCTTGTGCGCATTAAGCAAGGAGATGAATGGAAAACTGCATTTAATATGCCCGAAGGTCATTTTGAGTACTTGGTGATGCCTTTTGGGCTCTCTAATGCTCCTTCAGTGTTTCAGTCCTTTATGCATGATATTTTCCGGAAATATCTGGATAGATTTATGATTGTTTATCTGGATGATATTCTGTTTTTTTCTGATGATTGGGACTCGCATGTGAAGCAGGTCAGGATGGTGTTTCAGGTTTTGCGTGAGAATGCTTTGTTTGTTAAGGGCTCAAAGTGTCTCTTTGGAGTACAGAAGGTTCCCTTTTTGGGTTTTATTTTTTCCCCTTCTGCGGTGGAGATGGACCCAGTCAAGGTCCGAGCTATTCATGATTGGACTCAACCCACGTCAGTTAAGAGTCTTCAGAAGTTCTTGGGTTTTGCTAACTTCTACCGTCGTTTTATCGCTAACTTTTCTAGCGTTGTTAAACCTTTGACGGATATGACCAAGAAAGGTTCTGATGTTGCTAACTGGGCTCCTGCAGCCGTGGAAGCTTTCCAAGAGTTGAAGCGCCGGTTTACTTCGGCGCCTGTTTTGTGCCAGCCTGATGTCTCACTTCCCTTTCAGGTTGAAGTGGATGCTTCTGAGATTGGGGCAGGGGCCGTTTTGTCGCAGAGAGGCCCTGGTTGCTCTGTAATGAGACCATGTGCCTTTTTCTCTAGGAAGTTTTCGCCTGCTGAGCGGAATTATGATGTTGGCAATCGGGAGTTGTTGGCCATGAAGTGGGCATTTGAGGAGTGGCGTCATTGGCTCGAGGGTGCTAAGCATCGTGTGGTGGTCTTGACTGATCACAAAAATCTGATGTATCTCGAGTCTGCCAAACGCCTGAATCCTAGACAGGCCCGTTGGTCATTGTTTTTCTCCCGTTTTGACTTTGTGGTCTCGTATTTACCAGGTTCAAAGAATGTGAAGGCTGATGCTCTTTCAAGGAGCTTTGTGCCTGACTCTCCTGGAGTCGCAGAACCAGTTGGTATTCTTAAAGAGGGAGTAATCTTGTCAGCCATTTCTCCAGATTTGCGCCGTGTGTTGCAGAGATTTCAGGCTGGTAGACCTGACTCTTGTCCACCTGACAGACTGTTTGTTCCTGATAAGTGGACCAG
Source organism: Ranitomeya variabilis (assembly GCF_051348905.1). Taxonomy (NCBI): domain Eukaryota; kingdom Metazoa; phylum Chordata; class Amphibia; order Anura; family Dendrobatidae; genus Ranitomeya; species Ranitomeya variabilis. The sequence goes on along the minus strand of NC_135235.1, from coordinate 209,879,901 downwards.
CAGAGTCATTTCCGAGGTTCATTCCTCGGTGTTGGCAGGGCATCTGGGAATTTTTGGCACCAGAGATTTGGTGGCTAGGTCCTTTTGGAGGCCTTCCTTGTCACGGGATGTGCGGTCATTTGTGCAGTCCTGTGGGACTTGTGCTCGAGCTAAGCCTTGCTGTTCTCGTGCCAGCGGGTTGCTCTTGCCCTTGCCTGTCCCGAAGAGGCCTTGGACACACATTTCCATGGATTTCATTTCAGATCTTCCGGTGTCTCAAGGAATGTCTGTCATCTGGGTGGTATGTGATCGCTTTTACAAGATGGTCCATTTGGTATCTTTGCCTAAGCTGCCTTCCTCTTCCGATCTGGTTCCTTTGTTCTTTCAGAATGTGGTTCGTTTACACGGCATTCCTGAGAATATCGTGTCTGACAGAGGATCCCAGTTTGTTTCCTGATTCTGGCGATCCTTTTGTGCTAAGATAGGCATTGATTTGTCGTTTTCGTCTGCCTTTCATCCTCAGACTAATGGACAAACGGAGCGAACTAATCAGACTCTGGAGGCTTATTTGAGGTGTTTTGTTTCTGCAGATCAGGATGATTGGGTGACCTTCTTGCCGTTGGCTGAGTTTGCCCTTAATAATCGGGCTAGTTCCGCTACTTTGGTCTCGCCATTTTTCTGCAACTCTGGTTTCCATCCTCGTTTTTCCTCGGGACATGTGGAGCCTTCTGACTGTCCTGGGGTAGATTCTGTGGTGGATAGGTTGCAGCAGATTTGGAATCATGTGGTGGACAGCTTGAAGTTGTCACAGGAGAAGGCTCAGCGTTTTGCCAACCGCCGCCGCGGTGTGGGTCCCCGACTTCGTGTTGGGGATTTGGTATGGCTGTCTTCTCGATTTGTTCCTATGAAGGTCTCCTCTCCTAAATTCAAGCCTCGCTTCATCGGTCCTTACAAGATATTGGAAATCCTTAATCCTGTGTCCTTTCGCTTGGATCTTCCGGTGTCGTTTGCCATTCACAACGTGTTCCATAGGTCTTTGTTGCGGCGGTACGTTGTACCTGTGGTTCCTTCTGTTGAGCCTCCTGCTCCGGTGTTGGTTGAGGGCGAGTTGGAGTACGTGGTGGAGAAGATCTTGGATTCTCGTCTCTCCAGACGGAGGCTTCAGTATCTGGTCAAGTGGAAGGGCTATGGTCAGGAGGATAATTCCTGGGTGGTTGCCTCTGATGTGCATGCGGCCGATTTAGTTCGTGCCTTTCACGCTGCTCATCCTGATCGCCCTGGTGGTCTTGGTGAGGGTTCGGTGACCCCTCCTTAAAGGGGGGGTACTGTTGTGAATTAGACTTTTTTGGCTCCCTCTTGTGGTCACTAGAGGTATGACTCTGGGATTGTCTTTCCCTAGTTTGGCACCCACCTGGGTCGTTAGTCCAGGGGTGTTGCTATATAGACTTCCTGAATTCTCAGTCTGGTGCCTGGCATCGTTGTAATCAGTCCTTTCTGTTTGCTCCTGTCTGCTGGTCCTGGTTCTTGCAAAATTAAGCTAAGTCCTGCTTCCTTGTTTTTTGGTTATTTGCATTGCTCTTATTTTTTGTCCAGCTTGTACTAAATGTGATTACTGTTTTTGCTGGAAGCTCTAGGGGGCTGGTATTCTCCCCCCGGGCCGTTAGACGGTTCGGGGGTTCTTGAATATCCAGCGTGGAAATTTTGATAGGGTTTTTGCTGACCGTATAAGTCATCTTACTATATTCTGCTATTAGTCAGTGGGCCTCTCTTTGCTATATACCTAGTTCATTCTTACGTTTGTCTTTTCTTCTTACCTCACCGTTATTATTTGTTGGGGGCTTGTATCCAACTTTTGGGGTCTTTTCTCTGGAGGCAAGAAAGGTCTATCTTTTCCCTTCTAGGGTTAGTTAGTTCTCCGGCTGGCGCGAGACGTCTAGAACCAACGTAGGCACGTTCCCCGGCTGCTGCTATTTGTGGAGCTAGGATTAGATATACGGTCAGCCCAGTTACCACTGCCCTATGAGCTGGATTTTTGTGTTTGCAGACTTGGTATTTATTTCTGAGACCCTCTGCCATTGGGGTCATAACACCGGGCAGAGCCTTTGGCTTAGGTGCCTCCTTCTGGGTATCCGAGTTCCACCAATGTCAGGTGGTCCTTGGTAGTGCTTTCTGGCATGGGTACCTCCTGCTTTGTAACCGGGTTCCAGTACCATCAGCTGGTCCTCGGTAGTTCCATTGGCTCTTGGACCTTCGGGTAGCCATCCGGGTTCCAGTACCGTCAGCTGGTTCTCACCATTTCTTCAGCCTTCTTGTACCTTCTGCTACATTTCCAAGTTCAAGACCCTAAAGACGACGACCCTGAAGACCACCCAGAAGATGACGATGACCCTAGAGACGACGACCCTGGAGACAGAGAAGCAGAAGAACAAGAAGCTGCAGAACAAAGAGCAGAAGAACATTAAGCATAAGACTAAAAATCAGAGCAAAAGATATTATCTAAATTATAAGCAGAAGAAGACTAAGCAGTGTATGGGGGTGAGTCCGTTCTTCCTCGTGGTGCCCCTGGAAAAGCCTGCTGCTGCAGGCCTAACTGAACGCGGACAAATCCTGTTGTAACTCTTTTGTGACAGGTAGAACGGAAGATGTAATCTTCAAACTTTTATAGATAACAACTACACGAATGCCTGTCACAAATAAGAATATGATGAAGAAGTAGAATATGAAGAAGAATAATAGTTGAATAGAAAGAATATGAAGAATGTAACAAAAAAGAAAAATAGAAGATGAAGAAGATGAATAAGGTGAAGAAGAAGTTGACGTAAAAGATGCTGCTGCTGAGGATGATGAAGAAGAAAGTGTCGGAGAAGTAAAAAAGAAGGTGAAGAACATGGAAGTAGAGAAACATAAATATCTGACAAAATATAAAAAAGCTTAACATAGTCAATATCTTTGTAACTCCGAACGTCTTAAAAAAAAATTAATTCCTGCTATTCCATTTGATTGAGCTAAACCTCTATGCCTTTAATGTCTCCACCACCTCCCCCAATACATCCTACATTATTCTTAGTTGTTTTCCTTCATGAAGAATGAACCTACAAGGAAAGAAAGGGTTTTGTTTTAATTCCGAAATTTTGGTCCCATTGACTTGCATTGGTATCGGGTATCGGCGATATCCGATATTTTTTGAATATCGGCTGATCCAATCCGATACCGATACTTTTGGATATCGGAAGGTATCGCTCAACACTACTAAAAGTAGCTTGATTTTGCATTCATTACATTTTCCCATCTTACTCCGCGTCTCAATCTTTCTTATCTCCGCATTACTAATTGCTCCTCTCCTGGTCACCACCAATAGTCATGCTTAAGCCCCAGCCAAAGCTTGGTTTTCCTTCACCTTTGGCAAAGGTTTCATTCACTGCCTGAACTCTGTATCTAAATCGAATGGCCATGGTCCCACATGCGCCAGTTGCCAGTCCCTTGCTTGGACTCATCCTTCCTTCTGGACTTGGAAGTTTGGTATACATTTTAGGCTGTGAATTTAAAGGGTAATTTATATCTCAGTAAGTTATTACCTATCCACCTCATAAATGATGACTTGCTATTCGTTTGGGGTTCATAGGCTGGGACCTCCATCAATCCTAAGAATGGGGCGATAAAGTACCCTATTGAAATGTAGCTGAGCGGTGAGCACCCACCTCATTGTCTATGGGACTGGCAGAGATAGTCAAGTTCTGCTGTTAGCTATATTTTTCTGTCCCAGAGACAGTTAATTTGTTCTGCCCGATATCATGACCTCTGACCCAGCCATCCCTAACTCTATGTTTGGAATTACTTCCTTTTCCTGTTTAGTTTCAAGTTACTTCAACTCGCTCCACTGGCCAGCAGTTACTCTGCAGTCAATACGTTGGAGCCCGTTCAGCAAAGACAACTCTACTGAGTAGAACGGAAAGCCTGTACATAGAGGCAAGCATTGAGATGAGGGTTTCTTACAATTTTCAACCCATATGGAACATGTTTTTTTTTTTTGTGTTGGTTGAATTGTACTTTCGATTTCTAATTTATAAAAAGTGATTTTTTTATTTTGTTTTTTTTAACAACATGCACTGTGTTATATAGACAATTCATTTTGTTATATGCGTCAATATGATTGCAGTGGAACTAAATATTCATTCTTTAAATTAAAAAATGAAACTTTTTTTAAAATATTGACTTATTCATTTTTTGTCGGGTAACATTTTTAACGAACAGTTGTCAAACTTAGGTGCATTTCACATTTCTAACAGTCATGGTCTTAGTATGAACTGCTATGTTTGCATCGGATGCCGCCGGTGTTGAACACATTAATTTTAGGCAGGAGACCCACAGCGGCTCCAGACATATTGGTCCGTCAGATGAATAAGACCGCCATATCGACATATGGCAGGGTGATCTTCTGAATTGCTGAGAATAGTTAAGCTAAGAGTTTCGGCTTTTTGATGACCACGGTTGAGAGGGTTGCACGTGGACTTGACGTTGGTGCAAGGAGGCAGTGCAACTCTGGAGTACAGAACCATGAAGACTCCAGATGCTGACATAGAGACTTCGTCAGGGAGAACTTTCCATACATACACATTCCGATAAAGCACATCATGATTAAAAAAAAAGCTAAAAGCCTGTATTAAGGTCCTAACATAACTCGAAAGCAAAGGCAATGTGCAAAATTTACATAACACCTAGTATATGGAATAAAAGGTTTTCTATTAGTCCGGTGGAAGAATTCCTAATGATCCTCACTCTCCCTCCTTAGGAAACAAGTCACGTCCTGTAAAACCTGTGTTTGCCCAATGTAAGCAGTGATTTTAATCCAGTAATTTAATGATATTGTTTGGCCATGTTTATCCTTTTGCATCCATACCCAGAATGGAAAGCAGATGTCCGTTCCCAGAACCAAAAATTTGTTTCCAACTGAATTTAGTACATTTGTTGATTTTATTTTTAATACATTCATTTTCAATGCGTGCTTTCCAATATATATTTTAGGACTCATTTATAAAATAAATAACTAGCAACGAGTCACAATGAGACTTATTTTTTAGACTGTTGCGATAAAATATAAGGCCGATGTTTCTTAGCATCTAGTTAGCCCCTAAGGATACATTTAGACGTGACAGTTGCCGGTCGTCTACACAGTGTATGCATGGAAAATCATGTTATCGGCAGCACGTTACCGATTTACATAGGACGATGTGCTGCCGTTAACAATGCTTGCCCAGGAATGAACATTCGTATTAGTCTGATTTAGGTAAGGTCTAAATGGGCGTTTAATTATTGGGGTGTAGCTAAATGGGAGGCAGAGATAACAAGAGTATCCATGGCCTGGTGCTTGACATCGAAACATGCAGCGCCAAATATAAGAGTCACCAGATGCGTTACCCAACCTTCCTACTCCACTTGTGCTACATTACTGATGTGAAGACAGAGTAACAAATGTGGTCGCATTTCTCTCCATCTGCCCCAATCTTATGGACAGGCC